>NC_081815.1:3482500-4154375 GCF_030704535.1 Vitis vinifera | reverse complement strand
AGGAAGACAGATTGGTCATACAAAAGATGAGGATCAAAGGGGCTTCTGGCACCTTACATTTCAAGGAGCAGTGGCTCCAATGTTCAAAGGGGAATATCACATCAACATAATAGCATGGATCAAGCAAAAAGATTCAATTGATCAATTATGGAAACCTTGAGATCAAATGTATTTATGGGAAGAATTGGGAATGAAGCACACCCATCATCACTGGACATTTACCATCAAATAGTACCCACAAATAGTTGAGAGACAGATTGTGATGCCCTAAAGCACAAAGTGTAAGCTGTGCAAGAGGCAGAGAACCATGCAGAGAAGGTACAATTTAGTTAACTATAGAAAACTGGTAACTGAAAATCTAAAAGCAGGGGGAGCATTTAACCTCAGAACCATCTAAAGTATAAACCCGAGGAAATAGAGAGGTGAACCTCTATGGGAGGAGAGGGATTCATTCAGCCTAGGAATTGTAAGGCGTGAAACCAGTTTTATGATGTTTTCATGGTGTAGCTTAGTTAGGTGACCAGATGCTCCAGCCTGACTTTTTTAGCTATTGAGCTCTAAGCTTAGGCTTGAGCTCAGCTGTTATAGTTGTTAGAGCGCATGATATACATAGTGGATCTAAATCCTATAAACTTAAACTTTTAGGAAAATTAGTAGCTCAACATGGTATTAGAACCTTGTTTGGTGGGAGGTCATGTGCTCGAACGTCACTACCTTATATTTATACCCCCAAAATTTATTAAGCCCAAAAGAGGCTGATAGTGGTTGTTTGCATTAGGGCCTGTGTCCTCATGTACATGTATGGGGCTACACTTGAGAGAGGATGTTAGAGGGTCTGGGGCTACACTTGAGAAAAGGATGTTAGAGGGCATGGGGCTACACTTGAAGGAGGATGTTCCATACCCGCATGTGGAGAACCTCCCTCAAGTGCAGTCTCATACCCGCACATGGAGAGACACATAGACCTTTGAGCAAACAACTACAATCAGCCTCTATTGGGCTCATTAATAAATTAGGGATATAAATATATGGAAGTAAATTCAAACACATGACCTTCCACCAAATGAAACTTTGATATCATGCTCGGATAAGTTTGGTAGTTCAACATGGTATTAGGGTGGACCCAAACCTAACCCTCTTAAAAAAAAAAACTACAATGTCGCACTACAATACCCACTACAATATCATGCTACAATATGCTCTTAACACCATCCCTCAAGTGCAGCCTCATACCCACATGTGAAGAGACACACAAGCTCGTAGGCAAACAACCACAACAGCCTTTTTTGGGCTTAATAAATTAGGGATATAAATATATGATAGTCAGGTTCGAACACATGACCTCTCACCAAACAAGGCTTCATACCATGTTGGGATAAGTTTGGTAGTTCAACATGGTATCAGAGCAGGTTTATCCAAAACCCTAAACCCTAACCCTTAGAAAAAAAGGAAAAAAAATATATACAATGTCATGCTGCAGTGATTTGCTACAAGCGTTTTGCTACAGTGATCTCTCCAAACCAGTGCTTACGTTATTGATTGTATTTTGTGATGCTAGTGTGAACATATGTTAATACTAAAGGTATTCTAACATCCCTTTGTTTCAATTTTAAGTGCAAGTATGGCATCTACACTTGCATCCATAGGACAAGGTAGAGGTATGAGGCCGAGGTTTAGGAGGTAGAGGCAAAGGTAGAGGTAGAAGTGACAACAATGTTTACATTGCGGTAGGAATAATCAAACCTCTTATAAATGTTGGGATAAGTTTGGTAGTTCAACAATAGCAAATAAGTAAGCCAAAGTAAGATGCTAAACTTTCTGAGCTGCAGTTATTTGAGAGCAGCTCAATTTGTTTCCTGATCCTGATGATATGCGGATGCAAGAGGTCTGCATAACTCTTCAGTGCTAGAGGTAGTTGCTCAAATCAAATATACACATTTCCACCACCTTTTACCTGTTGATGAAGTAAATCCTACAACATCAACACATGAGAGATCAAGATGAATACCTCTACCATGGCAAAGCAAAATGGGCAATGATGCAATCCGCCTTGCAGCCTCCTCCACCCTCTCTAGTTTGTTACCCAAGGTCCTGGAAAGAAATATAAGTCAAACATATAATTATAGACACCAAAATATTGGCAAAAGAGATAAAGGGTGCTGCGTTCGGAATGAGGAGCAGGTTTTAAGAAACCCAACTTTGCACATGGAAGCCAGCCACTTAGCCCCACAACCGCACTTAAATTGGATGGATACAGGTTGCCGTTCTCATACTTTCCTAGAGCAAAGCAAGTGGCGGAGTAGAGGGCAATTGCTGCTCCCATACTAAAGCCTCCAACACCAAGTTTGACTGTAAAAGAAAAAATAACATATAGGATGATAAAGAATGATGAAACTTGAGAGAAGCTACGGCACTCAAAATAACAACTAGGCAAGCAGCTGAACACCCCTTGGATAAGCTAAATTTCTGCATCAGATAATAAATCAGTTCATTGTGTTTTCAAAAGCCTTTGAAAGTACAAAAAATCTGTCTCTTTTAAAGAGGACTCAAAGTGAAGAATTCCACATTCTTAGTAATGGGTACCAAAGACCTGAGATTAGATCCCATCTTTGCTGGGGGGCAACCAGGTATTGACTATGGATGACTACTACCCCTCTGCTATAACTCGTTGTCTCCTTTTGACAAAAGATGCATTTTTTAAAAGAGAAGAAAGGACTTGCAACAGGAATCATCGTTATTTATCGCCATAAATGAAAGGAAAAGGAAATTGAATCATTTAACAAAATTCTAAACCTGATACTGTACACATAAAGCCCAAAACTCATTACAAATGCTATGAAAACATAGTAGACCCATTTGAAGTTCCCTGTACCAGACAGCAGGGTAATTTTATTTCAACAGGATTAGTACATTCTGCAAGTCAAGAAGCACTAACCATACAAGACTTTCCTAACACAACCATAAAGTGAAATAGTTACTATACATGAATGCATGCAAAGATGCAGGAATGAAATTTTTATTATCACACAACTGGCTTAACTTGGAGATCAATCCACGAATAGTGATTTGACACATCACTGAATTAAAATAGAAATAATAATAATAATACTGGAAGGTACTTGTCTAATCAATCAATAACAAGAAGGAAACAAGACCAGCAGAGATAAAATAAAGAGGGGGAAAAGAAAATGAAAAGACAGGGTTTTCTAGAGGAATATCTCATGCAGAAGTTTTAGCAAATAAGTATTCCTGTTTTAGCTCAAAACAAAGATTTAACAAGCAAAAAATTTAACCAAGGCAAACCAAGTTTCAAGACACTGAAAAGACTAGCAATATTAGAGTCTTGTTCTCCATTAGATTGCAAGAAAGTAAAGGAACTGAAAACGAAAAATCTGGAATCTTACAACAGAGGAATCAAAGTGGCTGTTGTAAGATCCTAACTTATCACACTTGCAACTTCTCAACAAGACAAAGCATTGGTGTCTCAAAAGCTTCAACATTGCAAACAGTAATTGCAACATTCCATGCTGATGAGTCTCATCAGAACCATCCAACTATAAAGATAGAATAGAAAAACATACTGTCAGCTGGCTCTGTTGACAACAAATTCGCAACATGCGCTGCTGAAGCATCCAAACCCTCTAAATCATCGGGAGCATCTTCTGAGAGTTCTCCCACATCAAACCCTGATTTAAATAACATAAGCACTTCAGATGGTTCCCATGGCATTACTATCAGCAGAACTTTGGTTCCAGTCATTAGTTTCACTCCATTACAAGATTCACCCTAAACCACAAGCAGATTTTTCCTTTCATATTGAAAATTAGTAAAGATGAACATGATGAAGTCTTAATGCAATTACTTTTCTCCTTTTGTATTTAAGGTCACTATATGGTCACTTCAATATGCAATCACTTCTAGGTGCAAAATGGTGATCTTTAAACGAAGGAAAATAAGCAGGTTCCACAAAGCAATTAAACTTACAAGCAGTGGAAGGAAAGCCGCCAAATATACTTATTGGTTGAGTAGGAGCAGTTGGGCATATCCATTTAATCTGCAACACAAAATTTTGAACAAAACAGATTATGGACTAACCAATGAAGCAGTACCCCGCTTTCCAATTATTGGATGTGAAGCAAAAAAGTGATCCATATAAACCATAGTGTGTAAAAGATCTTAAGAAATTTAAAAACACTTATCCTTACATTTGGAAGAGGGAGGGTCTCCAAGAGCTGGAACCAGCTGCCATACAAAACCAAAGCACAAAAGGAGCACTTGAGTCAATATTGCTTAATCTTAGAGTGTGCTTATATATCCATTAAAATGAATAGGTCCATTGTGTAATTTGTGTTCTACATGGAACTCCAGCATATAAAACTGGAAGCCTAATGTGGATGTAACATAATGATTAAAGAAAATATAGATTCATAAATTCCATTATAGAGTCATAAAATTCCATTTGAAAGCAAAATAAAGCAAAATTAAGAGGTTTGTTGAATATAATGAATTTATAGTGTACAATCTTTCTTTTTTTTAATATAGGTCACATGTATGGTAGTTAGGACTCCTAGCCTTGTATATATATATTTTCTCAATTGTAAGTAGAAACTACATGAATAAGAATCAAGGTTTTCTTCTCTCTCTCTCTTAACATGGTATCAGAGTCAAGGAAGAAAACCTAATTCTTTCCAGTTTCCCCGTGTCATCAATTCCGGGAAACCTTCCTGTGACCGTGTTTCATTCCGGTCACCTTCCCCAAACCCCAAAGCTTTCCGGTCGGTCGAATCGTCGTTAGAAAACATTCACCGCCGGCGACTTTTCCGACGACATCTTTTTCCGACACTGCAAGGAGCGCCTGGAGGAGATCTCCAATTTTTCCCAAAGCACCGGAGCCAGAAAACCACCCACGGTGCCGGCCACGGGCGTTTTTCCGGCCGGAGTCTGCATCTCACGCGTCGGCGCGTGAGCCACTTCCCGGCGACGCGCTTCTTCCTCCAGCCTCGCCTGACGCCGACTAGCCACCCTTCATATCTGTTTCTGCCATCCGAGCCCTGCACGTGCCTTTTTTGGGGTTCTTTTGCCTCCGCCGGCCCTCCGAACAGTTTTTCCAGCGTCCTCCGGCTATTTTTTCTCAACCCCAATCCCTGCACGTGCCTTGGGAAGTGTTCTTCTACCTTTCCGGTGGTGCCACGGTTGTTTTTCTTTTCTATTTGGTCTCTCACACGGGCGATTCTTCGGTTTTTCCTTCTTCAGCCGCATCTGAAGCCGTATTAGGGCTCTCTTCGATCCAAATATACTTCATTCTCCAGATAAGTGGATATGGCTACTAAAACTTCCATTTTTTCCTCTGTCATATCTGGATCTCCTATGATTACTTCGGAGAAATTGGTTGGTAGTGAAAATTATCTTTTTTGGTCTGCCTTTGTTGAACTTTGGTTTATGGGACAAGGATATGAGGATCACTTGGTTACACAGGAGGCAGATATCCCTGAGGTTGAGCACGTACAGTGGAGAAAGATAGATACCTAGTTATGTAGTGTATTATGGCAATCAGTTGATCCCAAGATCCTTCTTCATCTTCGGGCCTACAAAACTTGTTTTAAATTTTGGACTCAGGCCAAAGGATTATACACGAATGATATCCAGCGTCTTTATAAGGTGGCTTCTGCTATTGTCCATATTAGCCAACAGGACTTGGATCTTGTTGAATATAATGTATTTATAGTATATTATCTTTCCTTGTTAATATAGGTCACATGTATGGTAGTTAGGACTCCTAGCCTTGTATATATATATATCTCTCAATTGTAAGTAGACATTACATGAATGAGAATTAAGGTTTTTCTTCTTTCTCTCTCTCTCAACATGGTATCAGAGCTAGGGAAGAAAACCTAATTCTTTCCTGTTTCCCGTGTCATCAACTCCGGGCAACCTTCCGGTGACCGTGTTTCATTCCGGTCACCTTCCCCATCTCCCAATACTTTCCGGTCAGTCGGAACGTCGTTAGAAACCACTCACCGCCGGCGAAATTTTCCGGCGAACTTTTCCGGCGACCTATTTTTCCGACACCGACCATACCAGAAGGAGCGCCTGGAGGAGATCTCCAACTTTTGTGAAGGCACCGGCACCAAAAGAGGATCCACGCGCCGGCCACGCGCCATTTTCCGGCCGGCGACTGCATCTCACGAGCCGGCGCGTGAGGGCGCGTGAGGCCTTTTCCGGCGACGCGCCTCCTCCTCCAGCCTCGTCTGCCGCCGACCAGCATCCCTACCTACCTGGTTCTCCCATCCGAGCCCTGCACGTACCTCTTTTGGGGATTTTTGTCTCCGTCAGCCCTCCAAACAGCCTTTCCGGCGAAGTTCCGGCTACTTTCTCTCCACCCCAATCCCTGCACGTGCCTTGGGAAGTGTTCTTCTACCTTTCTGGTGGTACCACGTCGCGATCTGAGGCCGTCTCCCTTTTTCGGTGGTGCCACGTCGCAATCTGAAGCCGTATTAGGGCTCTCTTCGATCCAAATACGTGAATATGACCACCAAAAATCAGATCTTTACCTCTGTTATCTCTGGATCTCCTATGATTACTTCAGAGAAATTGGTTGGCAGTGAAAATTATCTTTCCTGGTCTGCCTCTGTTGAACTTTGGTTTATGGGTCAAGGATATGAGGATCACTTGGTTACCCAGGAGGCAGATATCCCTGAGGTTGACCGCGTACAGTGGAGGAAGATAGATGCACAGTTATGTAGTGTATTATGGCAATCGGTTGATCCCCGGATTCTTCTTCATCTTCAGGCCTATAAAACTTGTTTTAAATTTTGGACTCAGGCCAAAGGATTATACACGAATGATATCCAGCGTCTTTATAAGGTGGCTTCTGCTATTGTCCATCTCAGCCAACAGGACTTGGATCTATCTACTTATATTGGTCAGATTGCCTCTCTTAAAGAGCAGTTCTTGAATGTGATGCCTCTTACTCCTGATGTTGGGGCTCAACAAACACAGCTTGACAAGTTCTTCATGGTCCTTACTCTTATTGGCCTCCGTCCGGATCTTGAGCCTATTCGTGATCAGATTCTTGGTAGTTCATCAGTTCCGTCCTTGGATGATGTGTTTGCTCGCCTCCTCCGTATCTCGTCCACTCAGACTTTGCCATCTGATAGCGCTTCAGATTCTTCTGTGTTAGTTTCTCAAACTACCTCTCAAGGAGGACGCAGTGGTACCCGAGGTAGAGGCCAACGTCCTCATTGCACCTATTGCAATAAACTTGGCCACACTCGCGATCGTTGCTATCAGTTACATGGAAGACCTCCTCGCACTGCCCATATGGCCCAGTCCTCTGATTCTCCGCTGCCTCAGCCTCCGAGCTCCTCCGCATCTCAGACATCTCAGGCTTCTATTGCCTCTGTTGCCCAGCCTGGTAATGCCTCTGCCTGCCTTACCCACACATCTTCTCTTGGACCCTGGATTCTAGATTCTGGAGCATCTGATCACCTATCTGGTAATAAGGATCTTTTCTCCTCTATTACTACTACCTCTGATTTACCTACTGTTACCTTAGCTAATGGTTCTCAAACTGTGGCTAAAGGTATTGGTTTGGCCCTTCCTCTGCCTTCTCTACCTCTCACTTCTGTCCTTTATACTCCTGAATGTCCTTTTAATCTTATTTCCATCAGCAAAATCACTCGTACTCTTAATTGTTCTATTACCTTTTCTGATAAATTTGTGACCTTGCAGGACCGGAGTACGGGGAAGACGATTGGCATAGGACGTGAGTCTCAAGGCCTCTATCACCTCACCTCAGATTCATCTCCTGCAGTTTGCATTTCCACTGATGCTCCTCTCCTCATTCACAATCGTCTGGGCCACCCTAGTCTCTCCAAGTTCCAGAAGATGGTTCCTCGTTTTTCCACTTTGTCGTCGCTTCCGTGTGAGTCATGTCAGCTTGGGAAACATACTCGTGTCTCGTTCCCAAAGCGTTTGAATAATCGGGCAAAGTCTCCTTTTGAGCTTGTCCACACTGATGTTTGGGGTCCTTGTCGGACTGCGTCTACTTTAGGATTTCAGTATTTTGTCACTTTCATTGATGACTATTCTCGATGTACTTGGTTATTTTTAATGAAAAATCGAGCTGAGTTATTCTCTATTTTCCAGAAATTTTATACTGAAATCCAAACCCAGTTCAATATTTCTATTCGTGTGTTACGCAGTGACAATGCCAGGGAATATTTTTCAGCCCAATTTACTTCGTTTATGTCTCATCATGGGATTCTTCATCAGTTTTCTTGTGCTCATACTCCTCAACAAAATGGGGTAGCTGAACGCAAGAATCGACATCTTGTTGAGACAGCTCGTACTCTCCTCCTCCATAGTCACGTTCCTTTTCGTTTTTGGGGGAACGCTGTTCTTACCGCTTGTTATTTGATTAATCGTATGCCCTCCTCTGTCTTACACGATCAGATTCCTCACTCCCTTCTTTTCCCTGACCAACCACTTTATTTCCTTCCTCCTCGTGTCTTTGGTTGTACTTGCTTTGTTCATATTCTCACTCCTGGACAGGACAAGCTTTCCGCCAAAGCCATGAAGTGCCTCTTCTTGGGATATTCCAGACTTCAGAAGGGTTATCGTTGTTATTCCCTTGAGACTCATCGATACTTTATCTCCGCTGATGTCACCTTCTTTGAGGACTCACCATTCTTTTCCACCACTTCTGAGTCTCTTCCTGTTTCTGAAGTCTTGCCCATTCCCATTGTCTCCCCACCTGATGCTATGCCCCCTCGACCACTTCAGGTTTATCATCGTCGCCCTCGTGTCGTTGCTCCTCTCCCTTTTCCTGAGGCACCTGCTGACTCACTTCCTATCCCTTCGGCTTCACCTGCCCCGGCTCTGCCTTCTCCTAATGACTTACCCATTGCTGTTCGGAAAGGTACTCGCTCTACTCGTAATCCTCATCCTATTTACAATTTTTTGAGTTATCATCGATTATCTTCACCCTATTCTGCTTTTGTTTCTGCTATATCCTCTGTTTCTCTTCCAAAGAGCACCCATGAAGCTCTTTCCCATCCAGGCTGGCGACAGGCAATGGTGGATGAAATGGCTGCTCTGCACTCTAATGGCACTTGGGATCTTGTTGTTTTACCCTCTGGTAAATCTACAGTTGGTTGTCGTTGGGTCTATGCAGTTAAGGTTGGTCCTGATGGTCAGGTTGATCGTCTTAAGGCCCGCTTAGTTGCTAAAGGCTATACTCAAGTTTATGGTTCTGATTATGGTGACACATTCTCACCTGTTGCCAAGATTGCTTCTGTCCGCTTGCTTCTCTCCATGGCTGCTATGTGTTCTTGGCCTCTTTATCAGTTGGATATTAAAAATGCCTTCCTTCATGGTGATCTTGCCGAGGAAGTTTATATGGAGCAACCTCCTGGTTTTGTTGCTCAGGGGGAGTCTGGTTTAGTGTGCAGGTTACGCCGTTCTCTATATGGCTTGAAACAATCTCCTCGAGCATGGTTTAGCCGTTTTAGTTCTGTTGTTCAAGAGTTTGGCATGCTTCGCAGTACAGCAGACCATTCAGTTTTTTATCATCATAACTCCTTGGGGCAGTGTATTTATCTGGTTGTTTATGTGGACGACATCGTCATTACAGGCAGTGATCAGGATGGTATTCAGAAACTAAAGCAACATCTTTTTACCCACTTTCAGACCAAAGACTTGGGGAAACTCAAGTATTTCTTGGGAATTGAGATAGCTCAATCCAGTTCTGGTGTGGTCCTTTCCCAAAGGAAGTATGCTTTAGACATCCTGGAAGAAACCGGTATGTTAGACTGTAAACCGGTAGACACACCTATGGATCCGAATGTCAAACTTGTACCAGGACAGGGGGAGCCTTTAGGAGACCCCGGGAGATATCGACGGCTCGTAGGTAAATTGAACTATCTCACCATTACTCGTCCAGACATTTCTTTTCCTGTGAGTGTTGTTAGTCAATTCCTACAGTCACCATGTGATAGCCATTGGGATGCCGTAATCCGTATTCTTCGATATATCAAAAGTACACCAGGCCAAGGTGTATTGTACCAGAATAGAGGTCATACTCAAGTTGTTGGTTACACAGATGCAGATTGGGCTGGCTCACCCACAGATAGACGTTCCACTTCAGGGTACTGTGTTTTTATTGGAGGTAATCTAATATCTTAGAAGAGTAAGAAACAAGATGTAGTGGCCAGATCTAGCGCTGAAGCCGAGTATCGAGCTATGGTTTTGGCAACATGTGAACTCATATGGTTGAGACATCTTCTTCAGGAGTTGAGATTTGGAAAGGATGAACAGATGAAACTCATCTGTGATAACCAGGCCGCATTACATATTGCATCCAATCCAGTCTTTCATGAAAGGACCAAGCATATTGAAGTTGACTGTCATTTTATTAGAGAGAAGATCGCATCAGGATGTATTGCTACAAGTTTTGTCAATTCAAATGATCAACTAGCAGACATCTTCATTAAATCTCTCAGAGGTCCTAGGATTAAATATATTTGTAACAAGCTTGGTGCATATGACGTATATGCTCCAGCTTGAGGGGGAGTGTTGAATATAATGTATTTATAGTATATTATCTTTCCTTGTTAATATAGGTCACATGTATGGTAGTTAGGACTCCTAGCCTTGTATATATATATCTCTCAATTGTAAGTAGACATTACATGAATGAGAATTAAAGTTTTTCTTCTTTCTCTCTCTCTCAACAGATCTATCTACTTATATTGGCCAGATTGCCTCTCTTAAGGAGGAGTTTTTGATTGTGATGCCTCTTACTCCTGATGTTGGGGCTCAACAAACACAGCTTGATAAGTTCTTCATGGTCCTTACTCTTATTGGCCTCCGTCCGGATCTTAAGCCTGTCCGCGATCAAATTCTTGGTAGTTCATCAGTTCCGTCCTTGGATAATGTGTTTGCTCACCTCCTTCGTATCTCGTCCACTCAAACTTTGCCATCTGATAGCATTTCAGATTCTTCTATATTAGTTTCTCACACTACCTCTCGAGGAGGACGCAGTGGTAACCGAGGTAGAGGCCAATGTCCTCATTGCACCTATTGCAATAAACTTGGCCACACTTGCGATCGTTACTATCAGTTACATGGACGGCCTCCTCGCACTGCCCATGTGGCCCAATCCTCTGATTCTCAGCTGCCTCAGCCTCCGAGCTCCTCCGCATCTCAGGCTTCTGTTGCTTCTGTTGCCCAGCCTGGTAATGCTTCTGCCTGCCTTACCCACACATCTTCTCTTGGACCCTGGATTCTAGATTCTGGAGCTTCTGATCACCTATCTGGTAATAAAGATCTTTTCTCCTCTATTACTACTACCTCTGCTTTACCTACTGTTACCTTAGCTAATGGTTCTCAAACTGTAGCTAAAAGTATTGGTTTGGCCCTTCCTCTGCCTTCTCTACCTCTCACTTCTGTCCTTTATACTCCTGAATGTCCTTTTAATCTTATTTCCATCAGCAAAATCACTCGTACTCTTAATTGCTCTATTATCTTTTCTGATAAATTTGTGACCTTGTAGGACCGGAGTACGGGGAAGACGATTGGCATAGGACGTGAGTCTCAAGGCCTCTATCACCTCACCTCGGATTCATCTCCTGCAGTTTGCATTTCCACTGATGTTCCTCTCCTCATTCACAGTCGTTTGGGCCACCCTAGTCTCTCCAAGTTCCAGAAGATGGTCCCTCGTTTTTCCACTTTGTCGCCACTTTCGTGTGAGTCATGTCAGCTTGGGAAACATACTCGTGTCTCGTTCCCAAAGCGTTTGAATAATCGGGCAAAGTCTCCTTTTGAGCTTGTCCACACTGATATTTGGGGTCCTTGTCGGACTACGTCTACGTTAGGATTTCAGTATTTTGTCACTTTCATTGATGACTATTTTCGATGTACTTGGTTATTTTTAATAAAAAATCGAGCTGAATTATTCTCTATTTTCCAAAAATTTTATGCTGAAATCCAGACCCAGTTCAATATTTCTATTCGTGTGTTACGCAGTGATAATGTAAGGGAATATTTTTCAGCCCCATTTACTTCATTTATGTCTCATCATGGGATTCTTCATCAGTCTTCTTGTACTCATACTCCTCAACAAAATGGGGTAGCTGAACGTAAGAATCAACATCTTGTTGAGACAGCTCGTACTATCCTTCTCCATAGTAATGTTCCTTTTCGTTTTTGGGGGGACACTATTCTTACCGCTTGTTATTTAATTAATCGTATGCCCTCCTCTGTTTTACATGATCAGATTCCTCATTTCCTTCTCTTCCCTGACCAACCACTTTATTTCTTTCATCCTCGTGTCTTTGGTTGTACTTGCTTTGTTCATATTCTCACTCCTGGACAGGACAAGCTTTCCGCCAAAGCCATGAAGTGCCTCTTCTTGGGATATTCCAGACTTCAGAAGGGTTATCGTTGTTATTCCCTTGAGACTCATCGATACTTTATCTCCGCTGATGTCACTTTCTTTAAGGACTCACTATTCTTTTCCACCACTTCTGAGTCTCTTCCTGTTTCTGAAGTCTTGCCCCTTCCCATTGTCTCCCCATCTGATGTTGTGCCTCCTCGACCACTTCAAGTTTATCATCGTCGCCCTCGTGTCGTTGCTCCTCTCCCTTTTGCTGAGGCACTTGCTGACTCACTTCCTATCCCTTCAACTTCTCCTGCCCCGGCTCTGCCTTCTCCTGATGATTTACCCATTGCTATTCGGAAAGGTACTCGCTCTACTCGTAATCCTCATCCTATTTACAATTTTTTGAGTTATCATCGATTATCTTCACCCTATTCTGCTTTTATTTCTGCTATATCCTCTGTTTCTCTTCCAAAGAGCACCCATGAAGCTCTTTCCCATCCAGGCTGGCGACAGGCAATGGTGGATGAAATGGATGCTCTGCACTCTAATGGCACTTGGGATCTTGTTGTTTTACTCTCTGGTAAATCTACAGTTGGCTGTTGTTGGGTCTATGCAGTTAAGGTTGGTCCTGATGGTCAAGTTGATCGCCTTAAGGCCCGCTTAGTTGCTAAAGGCTATACTCAGGTTTATAGTTCTGATTATGGTGACACATTCTCCCCTGTTGTCAAGATTGCTTTTGTTCGCTTGCTTCTCTCCATGGCTGCTATGTGTTCTTGGCCTCTTTATCAGTTGGATATTAAAAATGTCTTCCTTCATGGTGATCTTGCCGAGGAAGTTTATATGGAGCAACCTCCTGGTTTTCTTGGGAATTGAGATAACTCAATCCAATTCCGGCGTGGTCCTTTCCCAAAGGAAGTATGCTTTAGACATCCTGGAAGAAACTGGTATGTTAGACTGTAAACCGATAGACACACCTATGGATCCGAATGTCAAACTTGTACCAGGACAGGGGGAGCCTTTAGGAGACCCTGGAAGATATCGACGGCTCGTAGGTAAATTGTACTATCTCACCATTACTCGTCCAGACATTTCTTTTCCTGTGAGCGTTGTTAGTCAATTCCTACAGTCACCATGTGATAGCCATTGGGATGTCGTAATCCGCATTCTTCGATATATCAAAAGTACACCAGGCCAAGGTGTGTTATACGAGAACAGAGGTCATACTCAGGTTGTTGGTTACACAGATGCAGATTGGGCTGGCTCACCCACAGATAGACGTTCCACTTCAAGGTACTGTGTTTTTATTGGAGGTAATCTAATATCTTGGAAGAGTAAGAAACAAGATGTAGTGGTCAAATCTAGTGCTGAAGCTGAGTATCGAGCTATGACTTTGGCAACATGTGAACTCATATAGTTGAGACATCTTCTTCGAGAGTTGAGATTTGGAAAGGATGAACAGATGAAACTCATCTGTGATAACCAGGCTGCATTACATATTGCATCCAATCCAGTCTTTCATGAAAGGACCAAACATATTGAAGTTGACTGTCACTTCATTAGAGAGAAGATCGCATCAGGATGTGTTGCTACAAGTTTTGTTAATTCAAATGATCAACTAGCAGACATCTTCACTAAATCTCTCAGAGGTCCTAGGATTAAATACATTTGTAACAAACTTGGTGCATATGACGTATATGCTCCAGCTTGAGGGGGAGTGTTGAATATAATGAATTTATAGTGTACAATCTTTCCTTTTTTTTAATATAGGTCACATGTATGGTAGTTAGGACTCCTAGCCTTGTATATATATATTTTCTCAATTGTAAGTAGAAACTACATGAATGAGAATCAAGGTTTTCTTCTCTCTCTCTCTTAACAAGGTTAAAAAACTTTTAACAATTTGCATTCTGTTTTACACATACACAAACCCATCAGATGAATGAAAATATAAGTTCAGCAATTATCTTTTCTTTTCCCCTTCAAACCAGGAGAAAACATAAAAAGAAGGGTCAAAACACAAGCTAATTGGATGAGTGTTATTCTAAAACAATGCTAACAAGATCCAGCTAAAGATTCACAAATGGAGAAAACAATGTGAAATTGTGACAGTTACCTTGATCCATTATCACCAAGGCCATGTAGCCAAACCACAGTTGCCTGGTGCTTCCCTTTGGGCCTGACCACATAGGTCCTTCCAAACTCAAATGCCCTTTTAACAGTTCTACCACCTGAGACATTGTTGCAATACAATTCAATTTGCTTGAAAGAATACACAAAACCATGATGCATAATAAGAAGAAGTGGATAATTCTTGAAAAAACCCTAACATAGACTTCAACAACGGTTTATACAAAATTATTTATACATGGAATTCCCAGATGAATCAACATCCAGTTTTCCCAGAAAAAGTAAAGTTTCCCATTATTTAGAACCAGAAAAATAATACCCTCCACTGAAAATAGAGCCGATTCCAACCATCTGACTTAGTTTAGGTGAGGTTTTCATTTCTTTCAAGCCCACCCGACTCTTCTTCTAGATGGTGGAGGGATAAGAAGAGGTAGCATCCCTTTCAGGCCGGTTGAAAGCAGGTGGGTTTAAAGACTTGATTAAGAGATGGTGGATGGGATACCAAATCAGTAGTTCATGCAGTTTTGTGTTGGTTTCTAAGCTGAAAGCTTTGGAATCTAATTTGAAGGTTTGGAATAAAGAGGTTTTCAGCAACATAGCTATAAGAAAGAAAATTGCTTTTAATCGGGTGGGCTTTTGGGATGCAAAGGAAAGGGAGTTTTCTCTTTCTCTTGAGGAGGTTGAAGCTAAAAGGATAGCCAAAGAAGAGTCTTGTAAGTGGGCATCTTTGGAAGAAGTTTCTTGGAAACAAAAAAAATCGAGAGAGATTTGGTTGAAGGGTGGAGACAGAAACATAGTTTTAAAAGGCTCAAGGCGCAAAGTCCTCTTGGAGCCTAAGGCGCAAGGCGCACCTAAGGCATAGGCTTTAGTGAAGTGAGGCACACTTTATTTTACATTTATATTTTTATATAATAAAATCAAGTGCCCGAAATTTTTCCCCTTCTTCTTTTCTTCACCCTGTTCAGGAGGCTAGGGAATTTTTTATTTTTTTTTTGTGTTTTACAAGTCCAAACACAAGCATATATTGGGTTTTAGAAGAAGAACAGGCCCAAACAGCGTTTTTGGCCTTTTTTTTTTTTTTTTTTTTTTAAGATCAAGCTACAAAACAATGTTGTTTTGGCCTATTTCTTTTAAAAGAACAACGGACAAAACAACATCGTTTTGGAGCCTGATATTTAAAAAAAAAAAAAAACAAAACCCTCGTCATTCTCCTTCTGCTGCTCTGCAACTCGTCGTCGAAGGGTGAGAAGATGACCAAAAAGAGAAAAAGAAGAAGAAGAAGAAGACGGTAGAGGATAGAAGCGCACTTGTTAGGGGCGTCACGCCTGGTTGAGAGGAGAGCGCCTAGTGCGCTTAATCAACGCCTCCGTGAAGGGGCGGCGCTTGCAATCAGGCGAGGCGTTGAAGGGTGGCGTCAGGCCGCCTGGAGCCTAGACACGTCTTTCACAACTATGTCCACTAAATTTTTCATAAGATGGCTAATGCACATTGTAGAAGAAACTTTTTGGACAAAATCAAATTAAATGGGATTTAGCTAAATGAGTTGAATGAGATTAAGGAAGGGATTGCTCAAACTTATCACAATTTGTTGTTTGATCCAAGAGTTTGAAGACTTAGTATAGATGGGATGTCATTCAAAGCCTTAGAGAGTTAGGAGGCTATTGGTTTAGAAACGTCTTTCTCTAAGGAGAAGGTGTTTTGTGCATTGTCAAAATTGAATGGGGACAAAGCTCCTAACCTTCATGGGTTCTCTTTAGCCTTCTAGCAATTTTGTTGGGATTGTTGTGAAAGAGAAGGTTTTAGGCTTGTTCAAGGAATTTTTTGTTTAGGAAAGATTGGTAAAAAATTTGAATGCTACTTTTCTAATGTTAATTCTCAAGAAAGGTAATGTCGAGGACTTGCAAGATTTCAAGTCTATCAGTTTGGTAGGCGGCTTACACAAGTTACTAGCTAAGGTTTTGTCCAATAGGCTGAGAAAGGTAGTGGGAAGAGTAGTTTCCAAGTTTAAAAATGCTTTTATAGAGGGAAGACAAATTCTTAAAGCAACTCTTATTGCTAATGATGTTATTGACTCTATGCAAAGGAGCAATTCTAGTGGTGTTATTTGCAAATTAAACATTGAGAAGGCTTAGATCACATTAAATGAGGGTTCTTGCTAGCTACTATAGATAAGATGGGTTTTGACCAAGAGTGGATAAGATTGGATCAAATGGTGCATTTCTATAATGAAGTTCTTTGCCGTTGTAAATGGTACCCCATTTGGTTTCTTCCAAAGCTCTACAAAATAAAGACAAAGATATCCTCTTTTTCCCCATTTGTTTGTGAGGTAATGAAGGCTACCAATTGCCTGTTGGAGAGGGCTGAGGGAAGGGGTGGGGGGTGGGATTTGTTGGATGCAGGGTTAAGGAAGAGGGTGTGGAGGTCTCACATTTGTTGTTTATTGACAATACCCTTGTCTTTTGCAAGGCTTCTCACTCTCATATGGTCTATTTAAGTTGGCTTTTTATATGGTTCGAAGCTATCTTAGGTCTGAAAATCAACCTTCAAAAAAGTGAAGTAATCTTTATAGGTAAGGTTGCCAATGTAGAGGATTTGGCTACAAAGTTAGGTTGTTAGGTGGGTAAACTTTTGTCTACTTACCTATGTCTTCCTCTAGTAGCTCCTTTCATAGTGGATTTAGTGTGGAATAGAGCAAAGGAAAGATTAGATGTAATCTCTCAATGTGGAAAAGGTAGTATGTTTTGAAAGGAGGGAGACTTATCCAATTTGTCTATCAACTTTATGTCTTTGTTCAACATCCCTAGTAAAATCAAAATGAGATTTGAGAAGATTTAAAGAGGTATCCTTTAAGGAGGAGACGCTTTGGAGAAAAAGTTGCACTAAGTGAATTGGTCAATCAGACACAAAGAAAAGAAATGAGGAGATACTCAGCATCAAAAGTCTTTCTTCTCTGAAAAGGGCTCTGTTTTGAAAATGGAGTTGGAGATATGCTTCTAAATGAGATGCTTTATAGAAGCAAGTTATTCAAGAAAAATATGAAAAGGAGTAACGAGGTTGGAGATCTAGCATTGTGAGAAGCAGTATAAGGTTGGGCCTTAGAAAGCTATTAGAAAAGGGTGAGATCTCTTCAACTCTAAAGCTTCTTTTGAGGTGGTGGATGGGAGGACGGTGAAGTTTTGGGTGGATAGATGGTATGGGGAGGAACCCTTGCACATCTCTTTTCCCACCTTGTATGTCTTAGCTATGAATAAAGATGTTTGAGTAGAAAATGTTTAGGAGGAACAAGGGGAGGGGAGCATTGGAACCTTTGTTTTGCTAGGCGACCAAACGACCGAGAGTTGGACATCGTAGAGTCTCTTTTCTCAAGATTGCATGGGGAGTCTATGAAGAAAGGAAAGAACAATAGAGTAGTGTGATGGACTCAAGGAATGATGTTTTCTTAGTAAAACCTTAATATTCTAGGTTGAAGCTGCGATGCTCAATTTTTTTCCCCAATGGCATTATTTGGAATTCATGGATTCTATCCTAAGTGAGTTTTTTCATTTGAGAAGCATGTTGGTGAAGGGTTTTGACTTTAAAGCAACTTCAGGAGAGAAGTTGGTCTTTGGCAAACAGATGTTACCTAAGTAAAAGCAAGGTAGAGTTTATTGATCATATCTTTCTTCATTGCCCTAAAGCTAAGGAGCTTTAGTACCTGGTTTTTGCTTTATTTGGAGTTGCTTGGGTTCCTCCTTTTGTCAGTTAAGGATGCCCTTTTAAGCTGACATGACTCCTTTGTGAGGAGAAAGCAACAAAAGGTTTGGAGAGTTGCCTTACTGTGTATTTTTTGAACTTCATGGAAAGAGAGAAACCAACGAGCATTTGAAAATGTTGGAAAATCAGTTCATTCTTTCAAGAGTTTGTTTGTGATTAATTTGTTGTCTTGGGTTAGGATGTACATTGCAGAAGTAGCTGTCTTCATTCGAGTTTGTAGTTGGGATCAAGTCTAATCAAGCGAAAGAACAGTTTTTTGTATTTTACCTCATTTTGGCTATCTATGCCTTTTTCTTTCCCTTTATACAACCTGTATAGCCCTTTTCATTAGTATATTTTCTCTCTTGCTTGCTTATTAGAGAAAAAAAAAAAATCCTTTTTTTTTCCCTTTTCCTCAATCTTATCAGCAACCAAACAGATTGTGCAAAGAAAGACAAAGAACACAGATTATTCACTAATCAATTTATTTTGCCATTGAACCATGGAGGCATTGAAGAAAAGGAAACAACTAACCAGAAACAGATGGGCCAGTAAAGCTCATATTATCCCCAAGAAAAAACCACCCTAGAGGGACCAACTATTGCAAATTGTTGGAAGAGCTCCTGCAGTCAAAGAAACAGCCAAACTGAATAACCTCGAAACACCCAATGCTTCACTACATGACAAAACCCATGAATTTGCATCAATCACCCTCCCTCACCCATCACCAACATTGTGCAAAAACCCCTTTCCGAAACCCACAATGAGAAGCACAAAATCTCAATTAAACAAGACATCACACAAGACCCATGAGTGAATAACCAAATTCCATACCAAGAAATTCCAAAGAACAAAAATTAATAAAATTACAACCAAGGATGAGTCCTGGGTACCCATTACAATCAAACTAAAATTCAAATCTTAAAAATAAATGACAATATAATGAAATAGTATATCTAAAAAAAATTAAGAAAAAGATGAAGAAAATGAAGAATTGAGGAAGGAAAAAGAGAAGATGATATTAGGGTTCAGTAGAACCTGTAAGGTTGGAGACTCCGAAGGCAGCTTTCTCTCTCTTCTATTTCTCACTCGTTCACCAGTTTTCCTTCGCGTCTTGTTTATTTGTCGATATATAGCTAGCTGTACGACTCCGATGAGAGAGTCCACGAGGAATGCCAGCACATATGCGAATCTTCACTCTAAATCACTCACACGGTCACACCACTCGCACCCATCCCTGCCATATTGGAGCTGAATCTGGGCCGCTCATTTCACTTTGGACGAAATGTTACCGTTGGTCTTCCTCATTTTGCTGATTAGACCAAAATACCCTTGCTGGTTGAAACCAAGCCCTTAACCCACCACCTGGGCCCGTCCGGGTAGGTGGATTGATTTCAAGGCTTTAATTCGTGGCGTTAGGTTAGGTAGAGGTTATATTTTCGTTCTTCAAAAGGTGATATTTTACCGTCGAAAAATTCTAGGTTGTCAATTTGATATCCGTATATTATACAATCCAGATATTATTTTTCAATATTCTTATTAAAAATTCAATATTCTTATTTATTCCATTGAATGTAAATCTAAAAAGGTTTAGATTGTACTAAAGGATTAAAGTGGATCGATATATTTTTATTGAATTAAAATAGTTAAATTAATATTTTGAAGGTGTAAGGACCCTCAATCTCCGTCAAGCGTACGCTTGAAAAAATAGTATTTTTATTCAATCGAAATATTTGATTTTGAATTTTATTTTTATTTATTTATTATTTGTTAAAGTTTTTTAGCTCTTAATATATTTCTTGATTCTGTCTCGTATTATTGATTCGAAATAAGAGCTAGTTTTAGAAAATTACATTGAAAAATTAATAATTCATGTTTTTTTTTAATGTTTTCAATTATTAAAATAATAATAACTTATTTGGAAACATCTTTTTTGAAGAAATTTTTTTTTCATTTAAGCTTTCATTTTTTAATTGATTAAATAGGATTATATTTTCACACTTCAAAAGGGAATATTTTATTATATTGAATGAGGGATCTTTTTATCTTATGTATTAAGAACTTCTTATGGACTATAGAAAGTGGAAATGATTTATGAAATGGTTGTACAAAGAAAAAAAAAAATCTATAATGTGTGTAATTGAAAAGGAGATATTTTTATCATATTGAATGATGGATATTTATCTTGTGCCTCAAGAAGAAAGAAAAATTTTCATCTCTAATTATGTGCTATAAAAAGGCCAAATGATTTGTCAAAAGAAAAAAAAAATCTTTAAAATAATTTTTGCATTGTCCAAAAAGCTTGATTTTTGAAGCATATGTTTTTTTTCTTCAATTTTAAAGAACTTATTTAATAAGATTCAATGTATTTATTCATTTCATATCATGCTAACAAATGTAAAAAAGAGTTTGTTCAAGATAATTACTTTGAAAAATTCATGACCAATTCTTATTTTTTTAAGTCTCAAAGCGCATTAAACTTATAACAAATAATATCCATACAATTGGAAACAAGTCGTTAACCTTAGTGTGAGAATTTGTTTGATCCCACATTAGATAGAGAAAAAAGTGTTGGGAATTGTCCCAAATTCCTAATTAGTAAATATTCTTTTTTGTAAAGAATATTGTATAGAATATTTCTAGGTTGATATATTATTGTAATATTAGACTTCCTTATAGAATAAGGAAGTTTTTTATAAATATCTCTATAAATATTCTAGGTCATGAGGGGAAAAAGTCATGAGATGGAGATGGGCCTATAGAGACTATACGAGGTGGATAGAGATGTGAGGAAGAACGGGAGGTACCTGGTGGAGCGAGAGGGCTCGTAGTAAGGTATGGATACAAGGAGTGGGGAAACATGGGATGTTTCGGGAACCCAATAGTTGTATCTAGTCTTATTCTTTGTAATATTTTCTATTGTATAGTGGAACTATTCTCTCTCATCCGTGGACGTAGGCATGGTTGACCGAACCACGTTAAAACCTCGTGTACCGTATGTGTGATTGTTTTATCTTTGTGTTCTTGAACTAACATCGTTGGCATCAAAGCTTTCGCTGGCACAACAATTGGTATCAGAGCTTGGGTTGAAGATTTCTGGAAAAGTAAAATATCACAAAGCACACAAGATGAAAACAAAAGGAATTTTCACTGAAGGTGGAGTCGATTGCTCTTTCGTGGTGATATGATACAAAAAGATTTGTGTCATGGAGAGATTGAAGATTAACTTCATGTAATTTGGTCCAAGGTGGAGATTGTTGGGAATTGTCCCAAATTCCTAATTAGTAAATATTCATTTTTGTAAAGAATATTGTATAGAATATTTCTAGGTTGATATATTATTGTAATATTAGACTTCCTTATAGAATAAGGAAGGTTTTTAGAAATATCTCTATAAATATTCTAGGTCATGAGGGGAAAAAGTCATGAGATGGAGATGGGCCTATAGAGATTATACGAGGTGGATAGAGATGTGAGGAAGAACGGGAGGTACCTGGTGGAGTGAGAGGGCTCGTAGTAAGGTATGGATACAAGGAGTGGGGAAACATGGGATGTTTCGGGAACCCAATAGTTGTATCTAGTCCTATCCTTTGTAATATTCTCTATTGTATAATGGAATTATTCTCTCTCATCCGTGGACGTAGGCATGGTTGGCCGAACCACGTTAAAACCTCGTGTACCGTATGTGTGATTGTTTTATCTTTGTGTTCTTGAACTAACATCGTTGGCATCAAAGCTTTCGCTGGCACAACAATTGGTATCAGAGCTTGGGTTGAAGATTTCTGGAAAAGTAAAATATCACAAAGCACACAAGATGAAAACAAAAGGAATTTTCACTGAAGGTGGAGTCGATTGCTCTTTCGTGGTGATATGATACAAAAAGATTTGTGTCATGGAGAGATTGAAGATTAACTTCATGTAATTTGGTCCAAGGTGGAGATTGTTGGGAATTGTCCCAAATTCCTAATTAGTAAATATTCATTTTTGTAAAGAATATTGTATAGAATATTTCTAGGTTGATATATTATTGTAATATTAGACTTCCTTATAGAATAAGGAAGGTTTTTAGAAATATCTCTATAAATATTCTAGGTCATGAGGGGAAAAAGTCATGAGATGGAGATGGGCCTATAGAGACTATACGAGGTGGATAGAGATGTGAGGAAGAACGGGAGGTACCTGGTGGAGTGAGAGGGCTCGTAGTAAGGTATGGATACAAGGAGTGGGGAAACATGGGATGTTTCGGGAACCCAATAGTTGTATCTAGTCCTATCCTTTGTAATATTCTCTATTGTATAATGGAATTATTCTCTCTCATCCGTGGACGTAGGCATGGTTGGCCGAACCACGTTAAAACCTCGTGTACCGTATGTGTGATTGTTTTATCTTTGTGTTCTTGAACTAACATCGTTGGCATCAAAGCTTTCGCTGGCACAACAAAAAGTTCTTAATATTTTAAGTGTATGAATTCCTCTTAACTTTATAAATGTATTTTGAAGAGTTTATTAGACCTTTTAAAAAGGTCTTCCATTTCAATTCAATATTCTCTTATCTACCTAATCTTCCCAGAATCTAAGAATCCTCCATTTGGATGCAGAAAAAAACAGGGGAAAAAGGAAAAGGGATTGCAAGATTTTATATCATCTGCAAATGGTTGTAATAAGGTTTGGAAGTATTTTAGATCTTTGTCCCCTTTGTTTTTTCCCCTTCTCATATGATTCTTTCCTTCCAACTTCTTGGCAATTACACCAAGCATAAACCATATTCTAAACATTATTTGTAGCATCCTCCAAAAGCCTTTACGAGAACATTCAATACCAGATTGCAAATGAGAACAATGGTCCTCCATATTTTCTCAAGTGTTCAGAGGAAATCTAGCTTTGTTTTTAGGAAAAGGAAAATACAAAAGCTGGATGATCTATTCAGAGTGTTTTTTGGGTAGTCCAAAAAGGAATACTTTTTCCATCTGCCCAAAACATTCACTAAAAATGACCAAAAAAGAAAACAAAAATTGCAATCCATCCTTGCAATAGAGGAAGAAGAAGATACCTTCAAACTGAATCAATGTAGGTAGAAGACAATGGGGGACAGCTGAAGCAATTATTGGGATTACCGGCCTGATAGAACGGACAAGGCATATGAGTAGGTGGAAGTGGAAGGAAGAGTAGCATTGTCTACTTGGGGTGTTACCAATGCAGCCATCCTTGGCCTGTTACAGGCATTAGCTGGTTCTTCATCAGTGCATAATAGGTCAACAATGATCATTTGAGTCTCAGGGGGCTCGTCCACTGTCACATGGCCTTCAAGCATCTCAACCACACGGGCCATGGTTGGTCTAAGCCTGGCCTTCTCTTGTATGCACCATAAAGCTACATAAACCAATCTCTTAACCTCCCTCTCATCGATACCTCCTCCTTCTACTAACCTATGGTCAACAACCTCCATAAGCTTCCCTTCTCTCATTTTCTCAGTCACCACTTTTGGAAAATATTGCCATTTCCTTTGAGACCTGTCGTTGCCGTTTTCGATCAAGCAAACATTCCTCTGGCCTCCAAGCATCTCAAAGAGTACCATCCCATAACTGTAGATATCAGATTTCTCAGAAACTCCATGCTCCAATAGCCACTCTGGAGCCAAGTAACCTCTAGTCCCTCTGATTGTCGTAAGAACTCGGCTTTCATCTTTCCTCATTAACTTTGACAGTCCAAAATCTGATACAAGTGCTCTATAATTCTCATCAAGAAGTATGTTTTCTGGCTTGACATCAAGGTGTAAGACCCGGGACCTGCAATCATGATGAAGATAAGAAAGGGCCTTCGCAACATCGAGGGCAACTCTATATCTAAAGTCCCATGACAAGCAGCCCCTGGGCCGGCCTTGACTTTCCCTCTGAGGGAAAATCCAGCAATCCAATGATCCATTTTGGATGAAATCATAAATAAGAAAACGAGGCCCTCCAGGAACACAACAATATCCGAGAAGGCGGACAAGATTTACATGTTGCACGCTGGCAATTGCTGCAACTTCAGATTTGAATTCCTTCTCCCCATGCTCCTCTCCTTCAATTCTTTTCACAGCAACAGAAGTGCCATCATTCAGGATTCCTCTGAAAACAGAAGCAGATGCTCCGCGGCCTATCAATGCCTGGAAGTTGTCTGTTGCTTCCTCAAGCTCCTTGTATCTAAACTTTGTTGGAACCCCTGCAACTTTTCTAAGGAAACTATACTCGATTCGAAGCTCTCGGCCCTCTGAAACGAGTCGTGTCTCTAACAATTTCCTTCGACGATTAAAACGCCATCTGATTATAACATATGTGAAGATAGCAAGTATGGCAGCAATGTCAGCACCAAGAATGAGGAAGAAAGTATTGGAAAGTTTCAGAGAGACGCGAGCAACTATGATCAAGATGATGAGGGCAACGACCGATGAGACGGCAATTATGCTTGCTTTCTTGTCTTCCATCAAAGCTTCATTGTTGTCTCCAAGGGGAAAAAAGGAGGAAAAATATTTTCCCTTCTTGTGGTTTCCATGTTCTTTTTGACGGAGAAACCAATGTCTATTGTATTCTTTCCTAGAAACAAAGGGTGTGACATGATCCAAATATATAATTTCTATGGTCTCCACCCTTTCACATATGAAAATCTGCCAAATGTTAGATTATGGGCCATATTCTATCCATATACAATATAAGAGATACCCCCAAGAAGTTCAACTAGTTTGCCCATTACAATTTCCTTTTGTCAAATTTTGATTTGGTCAAGAAACAAGTCGTCTCCAAAACCCCTACAGAATGATATGACTTAGGTGTCTACCAAAGATCAATTCTCTCAAACACTAGTACTTCCACCATCAACTGAATTGTTATCTTCTTCAGCTTTTTACATCAGTACTGATATGCAGAAATTATTAGAAATGGTTCATTGTCCACAGAGTGATTTCTCACACACAAAATTCTTATATATGACTTCGAAGAATTCAGAAATTTCCTAGTTCTCCGTGGCAATTCTTATTATTATTTTTATTCAATAGACCAGGGACTTGGAGCAGCTACTTGAAAGTAAATGTGATTAGACCTAGTCATCTACCCAGTAAAAGGACAGACCACCCACCGCGATTTCTGGTGGTTTGAATCATTCAATCGGTCACAGGTTATTTGAACTTTAAAAAGGCTCAGTGAGATGATTTGTTGTCACTTTCTCAAGACTCTGGACAAGGCTCTTTTCATTTGTTTATTAAGTCTGTGTTATAATGGAATCCTTGTGAACTCCAAGATTGAAATATTCATTTGCTGAGGCCAAGACCAAGTCCAGAAATAGGGTCACACGGCTAAAGCTAAATCATTGCAAATCGTCCTCGACCTAAATTTGTGGCAGAGTAGTTGCTTTCACCCCAAAGAATAAGGCATTTTGAAACCATCAAACCTTAGTGTAAGTTCATTTTTTTATCTTCAATACCAATATTAAACAATGGGTACTACCACATCTACATTTGGTCACCATAATTTAATTTGCATCACGCCAAATGGGGACTTGGTAAACAAGACTGACTTTTTATCAAAACGTTGTATACAAAGCTCCTTGTATAATAGTGGCTATGTATGAACAGAGATAGTAGTCTATTATGCATCTCTCCTTAGAATTGCAGTAGGGAGCTAAATTCAGGGCATGTTTGGTATAGGGAACGGAGGATGAGGATAAATATTTTGCTTTCATTCATATTTCTTATTAAATAATAATGAATTTTGTAATTTCAATTATGATTTTTGGATGTATCTAGATATGTAATGTTTGAATGATTATTTATTTTCATTTAAGATTAGGTGACAATAGAAATAAAAATAAAAAAAGAAATAAATTAACAATAATATTGTACACATAATTTAAATCATTTTTTTTTTGTTTTAAAAAATATTTTTTTGATAAATAATAAAAACTTGTTTGAACGAGTGATTTAAAAACAATATTTTGTTTTAAAAAAAAAAAAAAATTTAAAAACTATAACACATTTTGGTTATTGTTCTTTAGAAATATTTTTTAAAAGACAAATTTAAGAGAATAAGTAAAAATTGTTTTCATTAATTTTTAAAAGTAAAAGAAAACCATAGAAAAATAAGAAAAAAATAAAAATAAAAACCACAATCACAAATAAAGTAGACAACAATATTTTCTTCTTTTATTCTCTCTTCACCATCCAATATTGATATAAACAAATCTTCAAATATAATATTCTTTAATTTATATATGTTTTTCTATTTTTAAATTTTTTCTAAATTTTTTTATTAAACAAATAGATTTCAAATCAAATAGCACTTACAAAAAAATATTTAAAAATAATTTGAAACTCAAAAATCGATTCAATTAGTATTAAAAAGTCATGAAAATCAAAACCGATTAAATTAACACTAGAAAGTCATAAATTGAAATTCATTTTGAATGACTTAGCTAGTTTTTCTTTATACATAATCATAATTTTATGAATTTTTTCCTTAGGTGAATAAGTTTCTGAGTTAAGCAAAACTTTATGAGGTGGATTCATTAACAAGTCTAATAATTCTTAAAAATAATTTAAAATTCAAATAATGACCCAATAAGCACCATAAATTTATGGACAAAAATTAGTATTAAATAATTTTATTATTTTTCTTTTACATAGAACCATATTTTTTCAATAGAAAATAAATTTCAATTCAAGTAAGACTTGTATTAAATTTATAATAAGTTTAATATTTTTTTAAAATAATCTTAAACTCATATATTTAATCCATATAAAAAATAATATATCAAAACTTATACATTATGATTGGTTATGACTTTATTGCTTCTCCTATATACGCAACTATATTTTTTGAATTTTCCCATTAGAAAAATATATTTTGAATTATATAAGACATAATCAATACTTTAAATTTTTTAATGAATATTTTAATTTTTAAGAATAATTTGAAAAAGTAATTAATTAGTTACAAAATAAATAAATTTTTTGAATATTATGTTTGTAACTGAATTCTAAATGTGTACATATAATAAAAAAAAAACTTATCTCATTTATACTTTAAAAAATTAAACATTATTTTTTAAATTTATTGAAAATAAAATAGTGTTGTTAATTATTAATTTTAAATCATTATTGTTTATTTATTTTTTAAATAAATCAACTATGCTTTTTTAGTTTTTTTTATGATGCTAATATCCATATTTATAATATATATATATATATATATATATATATATATATATATATATATATATGTATAGTATTATTATAGTATTATTATTCATATTTTATTAAAAAATATTTATTTTTAAATTTATTTGTAATTATAAAATTATTTTTATTTTTTAAAAGACTTGAATTAAATTTAGTTTATAATATATATAAATTGAATTTACATTTTTTAAAATCAAAATAAAAAATTATTTTCAACTCACCTTCTCTGATGATGAGCTTTGCCAAATTAACACCCTCATACTATGATCCCTTGCTTATAACACTAACACTAACACTGTCAAATTCAAGGTCCCCTATGAATTGTTTGATCTAATAACTACCACTGACCTTCTGTGCCTCCCTATCTACAAACAAATGGGTTTGGTTAAAGAAAAGCTACATCCTCCACTATTCCCTTTTATAATATTATTACAAGATGACCATGGATTCATGACATAGGAGCAACCTTATCCTTCTACCACCAGAATATTAAATTCCCTACCTAAGAAGAAAGAAATGCACATGATGGGGAAATAAAGCATTAACAAGAGCCTATTGCATTACAATAGTTAGTGGGGCAGATAAGGGGGTTATAGAGGTAGAAACCTCAAACCTCTCTTGGCCCCAAAATAGCAATTACTAGCCAATTCTTAGTGAGAGGACAATGTAAACACCCAACTTGGGAGTCATTCACCGTGGAAACTTTGGAGCTAATTGTACTTCAAAGGTCCATAGTGGTTATATGATTAAAAGCCAATTAGCTCAACATGAAAACAATAATTGTGACGATTACTAAAGAAACATTAGATGTCTTCACTTAAAAGGTTGAAAAGATGCCCATAATTGCCTTAATGCTAATTTACCATTAAATTAATGTGATCACAAAGGAGGTCTCATGGCTCTCTGTCGTTGGATGTATCAAGGAGGTCTATTACTCGGACTAACTCACCAATCTAATAATAGTTCCAAAAAATAACAAGACATGTAGAGTTTGGATTAACCACACCAACTTGAATCGAGTATGTCCAAAAGACAACTATTTGTTCCAAAAAATAGACCGATTAGAGGATGTAACCTTAAGACATACACTACTTATGTTTATGGATGCTTATATAAGTCAAACTAGATGCTCCAAGTTTGGACTAGACAATGAAAGTATGATGGTTAAGGGCATTTAGGTGATGCATGATGAGTCAAATATAAGAGTCACAAGTTACGAAGGTGAAGAAAGACATTAGCATGATCAACTAGTAAAGCCTTCTCCATAGTTCATAATATCCAAGGTGTATTCAAGGGGAACACCTTTTACAGATAGGCCCATTGCTTTCATACTTGAAGAAAGATTAAGACAAGGTTCTTGGCTTGATATGATCCTGTAGTGGCTGTCATGACCTTTGTAGACCATGAAACAAACCTTTATAATGAGCAAGCTAAGAAGAAAGTAAGCAAGTCTTATTGATTGATTTAGTTGTGGGTGTTAGATAGCTTGAAAATGCTTAAATGATAAGACCTTAGAATGAGAATTTGATCACATCTAAGCGAGTAAGCTTTAGAGTAAAAGAGAAAGGTAAAAAAAAAAAAAAGGCAATCTAGAGAAGGTACACTAGGTGTGTTGTTTAATTTTGTCTGATCAATCGGGTATGGGCCTAGGCTAGCAACCATAAAGAGGTGCTTTTTTTTTAACAAGACTTCCAAGGTATAGGCTTGGAGCTTGATAGAACAACATAAAAAATCTCTTTCTTTGGCTTGCTTTTCCAAAAATAAAAAATAAAAATGGTGCATTCTCCTTAAGGTGAAAAACCTTGTTTAGAAGTGGTAGTGAGTCTCTATTAGATTGGTTGGCTTTTTTCTTTCTTTTCTTATCTTATAAGTGGTTGATCATTTACCTAAGTTGATGGTTAATCAAATCATATTTATTAATACAAATCATATAAAACACCTTTTTTTTTTAGTTAAAAAAGAGTGATGTACAACCAAGTCATAACTTTGGCATATTCAAATGAAAGATTTGCCGATGCATAATTCAGAAGATGGTCCTTATACAAGAATCCTTAAATGCTTGTCAATTAGTTAGTTTTTTCAATTGATATTTCACTTCAAGTAAATGAAAGGGACACACCCTTTACTAAACTAAAGTAATTATTTAATACTACATTTCCTAAGTTTGAAAGGTAAACTAGGATAAGAGTCGTCTTAAGGCAAGGCTAAAAGCAAACATCAGTTAAAGGTCACTGGCTACGCCATCATGATGCTAAAGGCAAACATCATGATACCCTTTTTGCTTTTCCCCCATATTGATGACTCTTTAAAAGGGGTCTCCACCCTTACTCCAAACTAAGGCAACTAATTGCATCAACTCTCATCCCATACCTTAAGAAAAGTTTGCCTTTATAATAAGGGAAGATTTATACTACTATAAAGTGATGTCATTTGGATTCAAAAACACATGAACAACATATCAACGAAACCCATGTGTTTAGGAATGAGTTGGGTAGGATTATAGAAGTGTACATTGAATATATGTTGGTTGAGAATAAACAAAGAAACAACTATTATGAGCATTTTGAACATGTTTTTGCCACATTACAAAAACACCAAGTAAAATTAAACCTATCCTAATGCACCTTTAGTGTATCATTAAGAAAATTTCTACGATTCTTTGTGTAAAGGGGAATTGAGGTCAACCCAGCTAAAATCCAAGCCATATTGGAAACAACACCCTTACCCATAACAAAAGAAGTTCAAAGATTAATAGGACAAATTGCAACCTCAAGAACCTTTATAGCTCAAGCAACTAATAGATGTCAACTAATCTCTCACTACCATAAAAGGAGTTGAGACATAGATGCAATGATTTTTGCCAAACAACTTTTTATAAACTAGAAAAAGGGGAAATAGAGAAAAACAAAGTAGAAATGGGAAATAGCCAAGAAAATAGGAATGCGACTTCAATAGAGAAAGTAGAACAAGGAACCCAAGCTTTGAAACAAAAAGAGAGAAACATAAAAGAAAATAAGAGGTCAATTCCCTTGGGCTTGCATTTAAAAAAGTAAAAAAAATTAAAAATGAATTTCAGTGGAACATATTTGTATTTACACCTTGACGACAAAGATAACGGGCTTGCATTATGAATGAGGTTGGATATTGTCAAGCATTTTAGAGCTAATATGTGACATTTCAATTAAACCATCCTCAACAAATAGGTGAGCAAGTGGTGTGAAACCCCTTAGACTTGACAAAATGAGTTTTTGTGGAGTTGAACTTGATAAAACAACATAGAAAACATGCATTGTACAACAAGCTACTAAGTCCTCAAAAAAGTCATCCTTAAAGTTTATTTGTAGTCTTCCTTCAAGTTTACTCATTGTCTTGACTAGACAAGGCCAAGTGCCATGTTTTTTGAATTATGTATGGTCTGAACTCAATTATAGGATAATCATTCCACATATATATAACTATTTCTATGTTGTTGTAACTAGTTTTCGTGGTTGTATATAAATATCTTATTTATGAACAAAAATGTAATGGTTCATGTATAAATATGCCCCTCACAAACAAAAATGATATCATTTGAGCTCTTTCGATGAATTTTAATATTTAATTAAATAAATAAATAACAGTAATAACAATAACAATAATAATATTATTATTATTGTTATTGAAACCTTCATCTTCCGTATCTACAAATAACCGTTAAATAAGATTGAAAAATTTTAATGATCACTCACCGGATATCTAAACTAATGTTTAATTTTTAAAATTATTTTTAAATCTCCAAATAAATTCTAGGTGGAGCAAATAAAAATATCTATTAATTTGTTAAGAATTATAATTTGTATGAAGCGTAGATGGAATGTGTTAGGCGGGTGGGCTCCAGGGAGACAGCAATGTTGCCCTAAGTATCAAAGCCCAAGGGGCCTGCCTCTTTCTTCGTTTGGTCGGTAGAGTGAGTAAAATGGGAAGCTCTGCGCCCGGCGTCGCCGGCGATCGAACGGCCAGCATAAATGGCGGTGGCGCCACTGTCATTGACAAGGGCGTCGACTTCGCCAACTATTTCTGCACTTACGCTTTTCTCTATCACCAGAAGGAGATGCTCTCCGATCGAGTTCGTATGGACGCTTACTACAACGCCATTTTCGAGAACAAGCACCACTTCCGCGGAAAGGTATACAACCCTTTCTCCATCATTTCCTTCCATGATTGTTTGCATGTTGTATTGATTCCGTTTGGGTCCCAGGAATACTGAGGAAAGTGAAGAACAGTATTCCAAATGGTCGTGCTGCTCACCGGTTCCGTTTGCATCTAAAATGGATGAATTAAAAAATTTCTGCCTTTTCTTGGCAACAAAAGCGTTGCATAAATATATTTTTTTTGATAAGCAAGCAAGAAATATATTATAGAACGGGCTAAACGCCACAAAGCATACAGGGAGTATACGAGGCGGTTAAAGCCTCAAAAAAAGAAAAAGGACCAGAAAGAAACTACCTCCCCTTAAGTGGAAGCTATCCACTCCAAAAAACTATGAGGGAGAAAGACTCCTCACCTAGATACACTTTGGCCCAATTCCACAAGTTACAGACAAAAGAATACTTTAATTGCTGAATATTTAACTCACCCCCCCTAAAAGCTAACCTATTCCTCTCCCTCCAAACCGTCCAAAAAATACATAACGGAATGGATTTCCAAATCTTTTTCCTTTTCTTCCCTACAAATGAGCCCCTCCAGGAGATTAAAGTCTCCTTTACAGTTTCTGGGAGGACCCACTTAACATCTATCAACCCAAAAATAATATCCCAAAGGGCTCTAGTCACTATACAGTGTAAAAGAATATGATTTACATTCTCTTCTTCACAACCACACAGAAAGCAGCAATTCGGGAGATGCACCCCTCTTAACTGGAGTCTATCCAAAGTAAGCACCTTCCCCCACGTAGCCTCCCAAGCAAAAAAACAGACTTTAGTTGGCACCCTATCCACCCATATTCTCCTTGCGGGAAATACTGTGACATTAGGCTTGTCCAACTGCCTGTAAGCTTCTTTGATTTTGAAAATACCATTTCTTCCCTGCCTCCACACAACTGAATCATCCTCCAATGAGGGCCTGTAGCCCCTCAAAGTATTAAGCAGCTCTCCAACCATATCCATCTCCCAATCATTGAAGTCCCTCACAAAAACAAGCTTCCAATCCCCTTGGCCCGAATCCTGATCCCACATCTCCTCAATCGTAGCATCCCTATGCACGGCAAGGACAAAGAGTTGATTGAAGCATTGGGACAACGGAATGTCAGTGCACCATCTATCTTTCCAAAATTTGATTTTGGAACCCTTCCCAACTATAAATGCCAAATTTTCCCAGCACCAATCAGATTCCTTCATTATCTCCTTCCAGACCCCTACTCCAGCCGCACCACTAACCTTCTTTGGCCTCCAGCCATAATCCTCTTGCCCATATTTTGTAGTGATCACTTGGTTCCAGAAATTATTCTTTTCACAAGCAAACCTCCAAATCCACTTTCCCAGCAAGGCTCTATTCAGAGTGGCTATTCTCCTTAATCCTAGCCCTCCCTTGTGTTTCTCTGTACAGACTGCATCCCATTTAACTAGATGAACTTTTCCCTCCAAGTTTCCTCCCCCCCATAGGAAATCTCTTTGTGTTTTTTCCACTCTTTTAGCAACAGACTTAGGCATGCGGAAAATAGACAGTTGGTAAATTGGCAAGCTAGCCAGGGTGCTTTTTATGAGAGTGATTCTCCCCCCTTTGGATATGTACTGTCTTTTCCAAAGGGCAAGTCTCCGCCTGATCCTCTCTTCCACCCCATCCCACATAGAAGTAGCCCTATTGGGGACCCCTAAGGGGAGGCCCAAATAATGAGAGGGCAAAGACCCCACCCTGCCACCTAGCTCAGCTGCCAACTCAAGAATATCCTCCACGTCTCCCACTGGAATGATCTCACTTTTGGCTAGATTAATCCGAAGGCCCGAAGCCGCTTCAAACCAAAAGAAAATCCAGCTTAGGTGAGAAACTTGCTCTTTGCTCGCCTCACAAAACACAATTGTGTCATCAGCAAAGAATAGGTGGGAAATATTCAAGGATGTTCTACTGCCACCCCGTATATTGCACCCTGAAATATAACCCCCCTCCACCGCTCTCCTGATAAGGACGTCCAAAACCTCCATTCCCATAACAAAGAGATAAGGGGAAAGGGGATCCCCTTGACGAAGCCCTCTAGTGCTAGGGAAGAATCCAGCTGGCACTCCATTAACAAGAATGGAGAATTTAGCAGAGGAAACGCAACTCCACATCCATTCCATCCACTTGGGCCCAAAGCCCATTTTTTGGAGGACCTTCATCAAGAATTTCCAATTGATGCTATCGTAAGCTTTTTCTATATCCAATTTGCAGACAAGACCCTTTTCTTTCCTCTTCTGCCACGAATCTATCACCTCATTAGCAATTAAAGACGCATCCAGAATTTGTCTACCCTTTACAAAGGCATTCTGAGCAATAGACACCACCTTACCAATCACTTTTTTGAGCCTATTAGCTAAAACTTTAGCCAACAGTTTATAGAGCCCCCCCACCAGGCTGATAGGTCTAAAGTCTCCAAGATTCTCCGCCCCACTTTTCTTAGGAATCAACACCAAAAAGGTGTTGTTGAGGCTCTTAACAAAGGAACTATGCTCATGAAACTCTTTAAACATCTCCATGATCTCCTCCTTGGCAAAGTCCCATGCATCTTGCCAAAAGGCAACAGTGAAGCCATCCGGGCCAGGGGCTTTATCCCCATTCATCTCCATCAACGCCGAGTGAATCTCATTCTCTGCAAATGGGGTTTCCAGACTCTCTGCATCTTGCAGGCTGATACAACCCACCGGAATGCTACCAATATCCGCCTGCCAACCCATGTCTTCAGTAAGCAACTGCTGAAACGAGTTCACAACACCTTCTCTCACCTCCTGCTCCTCTACTAGCCACTCCCCATTAACCTTAATTCTATCCATAGCGTTGTGTCTTCGATGTGCACTAGCCATTCTATGGAAAAACCCCGTATTTTTGTCCCCGTCCTTTAACCAAAGCTCCCTTGAGTGCTGTCTCCAATGGGCTTCCTCCAACAGGACCCATTTCTTAAAGGAATCTTTAGCTTCCTTTTTTAGTTCGGCTTCCTCCATAGACAAAACTCTCTCACTTTCCACCCGATCCCAAAAATCTACCTGATGTAAAGCTGAAGCTTTATTAGTTTCCAGCCTCCCAAAAACCTCTTTGTTCCACACTTTCAGCTTCTTTTTAATTTCCTTCATTTTGACGGCCAATCTATAACTAGCGCTGCCCCTGACTTCAATTCCTTGCCACCAGGTTCTAACAATGTCATTAAATCCCTCAACCTTAAGCCACATATTTTCGAATCTGAACGGGGTTGGGCCTCTTCTTATCCCACCCCCTTCTAACACGATTGGAAAGTGATCAGAAGTTGGTCGAGATAACCTGCCCTGCGTGACGCCACTAAACTGATCTAACCAGCTAGGAGAGACTAAAAATCTATCTAGTCTCGCCCACGCCTGATTATTCAGCCCCCCACTCCATGTGAACTCTCCCCCCTGAAGGGGCAAGTCCACCAGCTCTAGATCATCCACAAACTCTGCAAATCTCCGCATGGCTGAGCTGGTTCTTCTTTGGCTGCTCCTTTCGTGTTGGAACAGAGTGATGTTAAAATCCCCACCGAGACACCAGGGATCATCCCAAAGGCCTCTTATTGCCCCCAGTTCTTCCCACATACCCTTCCTTTCCACTTTGGTGAAAGGGCCATACACTCCCGTAAAAACCCAAGTAGCCCCATTTTCTATGGTCTTGAATCTACAAGACAAGGAAAACTGACCCTCTTTCCAGTCCAGAATCTCCAGGACCCGCTTATCCCAGCATATCAAAATGCCACCCGTAGCCCCTTCCGCATTTAGGGCTCTCCAATCTAAGAATCTCCCCGAACCCAGATTTCTCACTATACCCTCCGACATCTCCTGAATCTTAGTTTCCTGAATGCACATTAGGTCCACCCTCTGGTTCCTTATGTAGTTCTTAATTATTTTCCTCTTAGAGCTGTCATTAGCTCCCCTCACATTCCAGGTAATAATCTTCATCTTCATCGGGCAACTATCAACTGGTTCCCCTTGCCCTGTGAAGGAACTTTCTGCTTAGTCCCTCCCTCGTAATTGACAGAGCATTCCAGCCTCTTCAGCTCCCTTTCAAACTTTGTCTTTTCCAAAAGTTCTTTACTTTGAATCTTCTCCCTCCTCTTTCTGATTTTAGTCAAAAAGCTCAAAATCTCCTTTTCCAGTCCCTCTGTAGAGAATCCCAAGAACTGGCTAAATTTAGCTAGACTGCCTTCCTCCCATAGATCCTCTTTCTCATTTTCAGTATGTTGAGAACCAAAGCCACTATTGTTCCCCTCCTTGCCCCTAGCCACGTCACTGTTCTTGTTGACCTCTCCCAATTTCCAGGATCCATCTACATTCTCAACGTTCCCCTCATATACTGTTAACCAAGTCGACATATCCCCCCTTAATTCCTCCTCAATACCCCCTGGGCGATCGAAAGACTCCCCCTCCGGAGCCCGATCAGAATTAGAAAATAGAAGAAGAGGTGTACCCGCAGCCCGTTTGCCTTTAGGATGGGAAAATGAGGCATACCTTTTAGCTTCCTCTTCCAGCACACGGTCAGTCATTGAAAGACCAACATCCCTTTGTTCCCTTCTAGGCTCCTCTAGCACCAAACTCATCAAAGGATCCTCTGAAAGGGTTCCTTTTCTGGAACTAAACCAGCCCAGAAGACCAGCCTTCTCTTGTGGAGCAGTTGGGCCCTCCCTTTCCGGGCCTCCCACCTCAGTTAACTGATGGCAGGCCAATTCAGCAGCCCAACTTGGGCCTGCCTCTAAATCACCAGCCACCTTAGCCTTATTTTTTAACTTACAGCCCAATAGCCCATCTATTTTGTTCGGCCCACCATCCTTCTCCAACCCATAAAGGCCCAAATTTGGGCCACATGCAGCCGACCCATCCATTCTGCCATGAGCTGGACCCTGCCCATTCTCCTGCACAGCTCTCCCATCATCTGGCAACTGCAGGTCCTCGTTTCCCGCACCTACCAACTCCTTTCCCACGCGCTTCTCCGCGCGTGAATGCGAGTCACCCCTAACCTCCTTCTTCCTTCTGTTTTCCGTCGCAGAGAAGAGCCGTCTCACCACCGGCCTGATCTCCCACCATAAAGCCACAGAATATGCCTCATCCTCTACCTCCATCTCTAGCATACTCGGTCTGAAATCACCTTTTGTTTTAACCAAAATCCTAGCCCACTGGATCTCACTCATCGACCTTGTGCGTTCATCCATGTCTAAAAAGCCCCCACATTCCTCCCCTATTTTCTTCAGAATCTCCTGGCTCCAAAGCGAAATTGGAAGGCCGAAGATTTTAACCCAGGCTACCTGCTCCATCTCCTCCTCGACCCGACATCCCGTCTTTGGATTCCATCGGTCCAGCCGTAAATGGGCTCCTCCCATCAGTCTGCTCCCCGAAGAGACCACACGTTGTACCTCACTAATATCTTCAAACTCCAACAAAGCCTTACCTCTTTCCAACTTGGCCAGCCCTAGCTTGCCTTTTAGGCCCCAGGAATTCGCCCAGAGGTTACCCAACCTTTCCAAGTCGTCTTCCTCCTTTTCGTTGGATTTCCAGCTCGCGACGAGGCAATGCTCCAGCTTCTTTAAGTTACCAGCGATCTCCTCCCTAGTGACCTTCATCTTTATTGCGTTTAAGCTAACCCGGTCTGTCCTTCTGACTGCTTCTGCATAAGATTTCGCCGGAATAATTTTTCCGACGGTCCTTACCTCCTGCAACTCTGTTCTTCTACCGGCCAACTCTTCCATTTGACATACCATCTCCGCCATGGCCGTCCATCCTCTTTTGTCCCTCCTTCCTCTCGGTAAGAAGATGCAAAACCTTTTTCGTTCCAAATCTTCAACCCCCAATCTCAAGAAAGCACCCGCTCTGTTGAATCCCCGAGCCAAGGTGAACAACTTACCTTTTTCTTTCCACTCCTTCTCCCATCGCCCCTCTTTTTCGTCCCGAATACAGTGGATTAAACCCTCCTTAAAGAGCCCTAAGCTGTCCAACCCTAACCGAACCCATGTCGAGACCCCTCGTTTCTTCTCCACTACGCGAACCTGGCACTTCCCTTTCCTATCTTCCAGGGCAAGCTCGAAGGTCTTGGATTCCACCGTAAAGCTTCGCCTTCGGCTCGCCTCGCCGATCTCCTCGTCGTCGCCGTCACACGCGCTCTCACGCGCCCTCTCGCCCTCTCTCTCTCTTGCGCTCTCTCTCTCCCATCGGGTTGGATATATAAGCAAAGTTTGAAATATCGGTTTTCCGTTGCATAAATATATATATATTTCTGAGTCTTTTATTTGGCTTAATCGACTTGAGTTTGCAACTTTTTCGAAGCAGGAATTAACTGGAAGTATATACGAAAACCACTGTTTTCTATGTTATTTTCCTATGTTTTCTCATCAGGGATGTTATGCTTTCTTCTTGTCTAATTTAAACGCTTCTCCAAGGACTTATATATTTTCATTCTGTTTTGCACTAATAGAAAACATGTTGAATTGAAATTTACAGAGGCATTTTTTATAAGCTTATTTCCACATATAAATGTGTATTTACTTGTATTTTTGGCAACCCGATATAAGTAGAGTTGAAATTTTATGGTGGCAATCTTTAGCATATTAGCCCGTGTATTTGTGTTTAAAATTTGATTTCTGAGGTGAAAAGTGCGCATGTGCATATTTTAACACAGAATACCCACTGGAGACATAAAATTGGAGTTTGAAATTTGGGTTCGTAGGAGTTCATGAGAGAAGTGTGCGTTCATTGGTATGATTTTTTCCTGAGTGATGGTTAGAATCACAGAACGAGTGTGAAACTCTGGTTCTTAGGAGTTCGTGAAACTAATGGAGAACAAGAATTTCCTTTGTAAGGCAATATTAGGGACAAGATCATGGGAGAGATCTACAGTGTAGGTCTTAATCAGAATCTTAGTCATTTCAGTTTTATGTGTAATATTTTTTGACAATAATTTGTACTAATATAATGGATCCACCAAGAAGGCTGTGTTGGATGTAGGAACTGGGAGTGGCATTCTTGCAATCTGGTCAGCACAAGCAGGTGCAAGGAAGGTCTATGCAGTGGAAGCAACTAAGATGTCAGAACATGCTCGTGAACTGGTTAAGGCAAATAATCTTCAAGATATTGTTGAAGTGATTGAAGGCTCTGTGGAGGATGTTACACTGCCAGAGAAAGGTTCACCTATTAACTTAATAACTTGTGATATATTAACAAAGCACTACCAGCCTCCTATCATGTTTTATATGCTATGTAACATTTGGATTGTTTGTATATTCGTCATTTTGAATCTAACCTTGGAAAGTGATTGGTGGCAGTTGATGTCATTATATCAGAATGGATGGGATATTTTCTTCTGCGTGAATCTATGTTTGATTCAGTGATTTCTGCACGTGATCGCTGGTTGAAGCCAACTGGAGTTATGTAAGTACTTCTATATGTATTCAAAATTTATTTTGCAAGTACGGTTACATTCACAATTGATTTTTTTTCCTCTCTTCATTTCCTTTATTCTGTTGTTTCTCCTTCCTACTGTCATTGTTGTTAGATGCTACTATCCACATGTAGGACTGAGGGTTGGTCAGGTTAAACTTGACCAAAGCCAAGATTTTAAAAAATGAGCGGAAAGAAGGAGGGAGGTTTGTGGAGGAGGGAGGGTCGATAAATGCAACAACCAAGAGTTTTGTGGAGGGGGAGTACCTAGAAGGGGAGAATCTTATGTTGAAATAATGAGGAAAGAGCAAGTTAATGTCAGTGAAGTTGTGTCGGGGGGAAAGAAGTGCACAACAAGATGGAAGCACTAAAATGTTGTTTGGTGAGGAGATGAAGGGATTTCTTGTACCAGGCTTTGGATCTGCCTTCGCCACAGAGGTGGGCCTTGCTAAACTGGAAACCAAAAGGGTTCTTGCACATGGTTTTGTTAGGGTGTGCACTTTCTCTTCGAATTTGAGGAAGTTGGTATGGTAGAAATGGTACTTCAGAGGGGATCAAGATTTTTCAAGGATAAACTGTTGCATTTAGACAAGTGGATTTTAGAGGCGGGATGTTTCAGAGAGGTTGTTATACCAAAAAAGTATGGATAAGAATAATCAGGCTGCCCTTGCATTTTTGGGATAAGGGTTTGTTCAAAACTTTGAGGGATTCATGTGGTGGCTTTGTGGCTATGGATGAAGACACTACACATCGCTGAAACTTGTGGTGGGCATAGGTCCTAGTGAAAACAAATGGAAGGGCATTGTCAAGATTGATTTGGTTAGAAGTGGGCAATTCTTGCTTTGCAGTACAATTGTGGCGGGAGACCCCATCATGGGTGATCTAGGCCTTTCTAGTAGGAGAGTAGTAGGAGAGTAGGAAAGAGAGGAGGGGTTTTCTCACTCCAATAGGAGAGTGGGATAGCTAGGATAGAAGGAGAAAAAGGAGGCTAGTGAGGAAGAGCTGTCTATAGAGGAGGATGGGAAAGGGCTGCAGGGAATATATGTAAGAGAAAGCAATGGAGATGAAAGGCGTTCCATGGGAGAACAAGCCAAGGAGAGTATAAAAAGAGCCTTTTGTGATGCAAATAGTATTGGATCTTTGGGAGAGCAATCTCTTTGAAATGAGGAGGCCCAAAAGAAGAAGTAAAAAGGGATCCATCACCTTTGGGCCTCAAAAAGAGTCATTGTTACCTCCCTTCAGACAAATGTAAATTGAATTAGGCCACGAGTGGGCCTTTAAGCACTATGGTGGAGGGTCGATGTGATGAGAGTATACTAAGGGACTAGGTAAGGCTAACTAAGGAGGAGTGAGTGATGAAACTCCTTTTACAAAGAAATGACCTAAGTTGAGGGGCAGGCAAGTAAGCTTAGTGAAAGGAGGGAGCTTATCAGTCCATAGATGGAGGGGACCAAATTAATAAAGGTAGGATCGTAGCCTAATGCCAAGGCCTTTCACTCCTTTGAGAGGATAAAGAGGTGTGCATCGAAGGAGGCAAATGGGGTTCTAAGGGCCAACGTTGGGGTGAAGGCTAGTCAATTGATGGAGGGTCTGGCAACAACAGAACAACCATTTTCAACAAAAGAGGAAGGATTCTCAAGTACATTCTCTCTCTCTAAGTAATGTAATGGGGGTTGGGGACTCAATCTTTTTTTTTCCTTTTTTTTTTCTTTTTTTGGGTGTGGCTACTAGTTAGAGGATTGAGAGGTCAACTAGCAAGGTGGTGTTGAAGGAGGGATCTAATGGTAGGACACGATAAGATAGGGAAGACGAGCTACCGAAAATGGCTTTGTAGAATGGATATAGGGTGGAGTGACCGTTGAAATTAGTTTTATGAGATGGAAGCATGGTGGTATTTTATGACAACACACTAAGAGAGCATAGGGGTATGAGGATAAAGGATCTAAGGGAAGAGGACGCTTTAGAAAGGGGAATTCAGATCGTTTTCTGATGAGGGAGGTTTCTTTATATGATTAGCAATAAAGTTAAACAAATTTTTAAGGATGCCAATAAAGGGGTTTGAGACGGAAATCCTGCGCCTTCTTAGAAGATTACAAGCTAGAAAAGGATGTAGGATGTTAGAGAAAAAAAGGTGACCAATAGTGGTGACAAAAATTGAGAGAGCGCTACAAAAGTTAGAATGCTCAATTAATTATAATGGGAGAGCTAGACCAAAGAAGGGGGAGATAGGGGTGGAGTTTGGGACTTAGTATTCGTGAAGCAATAAAGCTAATGATTTTATCATAGGATGTAAGAAGGGAAAATGATTTGAAAAAGCATAAAATTGTGAAGTTATTGGTTAGATCTCAATCAGTTGACAATGGTTGCTTATAAAGAAACTAAGATTCATCAGATGTCAACCCAATTGGTGAAGAACATTGAGGTGGGAAGATTCTTAGGGTGGGGAGTTGTACAAGCAAAGGGGATGGTAGAGGGTGTAGTTGTTTTGGAAAAATAGGGTGTTGGATTTAATTGAGATGGAGGTGGGGATTTTTTGATTTCATGTTGGTTCAAATGCTGTAAGGATAATTTTTTTCTAGGTGTTCATTGGTGTGTATGGTCCAATTCATGGGAGCAAAAGGGAAGATATGTGGGCACAATTGGTGAACATAAGAGGGCTTTGGGATGACTCTTGGTGTGTGGGAGAAGACTTAATAGGGTAAGGTTCTTAAGGGAAAGGAGGGATTGCTATAAGCTTATGACATCAATGAGGTGTATCTTGGAGATCATTAAGAAATTGAAATTGAGAGACCTCCAATCATTTTAGTGGTTTGTTATAGCGTGTTGTTAAAGCCTACATCGAACTATATGCTTATATTGTTGGATGGAAGTGGAATGAGGGGGGACAAAACTCCCTTCGGTTCGAAAATATGTGGTTGAAAGTGGAGTGTTTTATAAAGCTTATAAAGAGATGGTAGATGGGTTATGATTTTAGAGGTGCCTTTAGTCACATCTTGGCCCTTAAGTTGAAAGCCTTAACAAAGGATCTCAAGATACGGAATAAAAAAGTGTTTGGGAATGTTTTTAGAAAGTAAGGGTCCTAAATTAGATTGGTTTTGGGGATGTGAAGAAGAGGGAGGGGTCTTTTCTGCTAATGAGGTTGAGGCTAGAAAAGAGGCTTTAGATGATTACAACATGTGAGCTAAGTGGAAGAAATCCGTCGGAGACAAAAATCCATAGAGCTATGGATGAAAGAAGGGGATAGAAATACAATTTTTTATTTTTTATTTTCATAAGATGGTTAATGCGCAAAGGAGAAAGAACCATATGGCTAGAGTTAGGTGAATCATGTTTGGTTGATGGCTAGAGTCAAATATCAAGGAAGAGGTGTCTAATGCCAATTAGGGCCTTTTGTTTGAATTAGGGGATTGACATCCTACTATCATGGACTTGTCCTTTACTTCTTTGGGAAGTAGTTATTAAGATATATTAAAAGATCCTTTTTCTAAAGAGAAGGTTTTCTTCGCTTTAATTAGTTTGTGTGGGGGCAAAGCCCTAGGCTGGATGGCATTACTTTGTCTTTTTGGCAACATTGTTGAAACTTTGTGAAATGTGAAGTGTTGGGTTTCTTAGGAGAGTTTTATGAGCAAGGCACCTTCAAAAGAAGCTCAAATGTCCACATTTATAGCGTTGATCCCTAAGAAAGGGAGAGTGGAAGACTTGAAAGACTTTAAATCCATCAGCTTGGTGGGAGGTTTGTATAAGATTTTAGCAAAGGTGATGACTGTTAAAATTAAGAAGGTTGTTAGAAAGGTTGTGTATGAGTTGTTCGAAAGGTTGTGTCTAAGTCTCAACATGCTCTTATAGAGGGGAAATCTAGGTGCGGTCCAATGGTGTTCTCTACAATCTTGAGATTGAACAGGCATATGATCTCCCAGAGCTCAAAGGGTTTGAAGAGGGAAAATCCTCATTCCTTTTATATTTTTGTCTTGGTCGTGAAAGCTCTTATTTGCCTTTTGAAGAAGGCGAGAGAAGGAGGGTGGGGGTCATCTCGAGGTTCAAGGTGGGAGGACGTATCCATCTTCTATTTGCAGATGACACTCTCATCTTTTACGATACTAGCTAAGAATGATCGACATTGCTAAGCTAGATTCTAATATAGTTTGAGGCAATTTTTAGGTTAATAATTAATTTAGAAAAACAGTGAGCTAATTTCAATAGGAAGGGTATCAAATGTGTAGGAGTTACTTTTAGTGTTGGGCTATAGGGTGAGGGCGCTTCCTTCCACAAATATGGGACTCCCTTTAGGTGCCTCTTTAAATCAACCTTATTGTGGGATGTAGTGGAAGAGAGATTTCAAAGAAGATTTGCAATATGGAAAAGGTAATTGCTTTCTACAGGAGGGAGACTAACCCTGATCAGAAATACTTTGTCAAGTCTACCAATTTACTACACATGTTTGTTTGTCATTCCAAGAAAACTGAATTCAAGGCTCAAGAAGATTCAAAGAGACTTCTTGTGGAGGGTGTGTGTGTGTGTGTTGGGTGGGGGTGGTCCTCAAAAAACAGATCCCTCAAGTGTCTGCATGGAGAAGAAGAGTGAAGGTCTTGGTATTAGGAATCTGGTTGTCCACAACAAGGCCTTGACTGGCAAATTGGAAAAGGGTTATAGTAGGGAAGTGTAGGGAAGAAGCAGGGGATGGAGTTCATGTGAGGGAAGGGATGGGCATGGAGTGGGCCTATGAAGGACAATTAAAAAACAATGGGATGTTGTTAAAAGAAAACCTGGTTTCATAGTGGGAGATGGAAAGAGGGTAAAGTTTTGGAAGGATAGGGGGTGTCGTGAGTTAACTTTGAGTGATTCTTTTCTATCCCCTTTTGCTATAGCTATTGCAAAGAACTCTTGGGTGACGAATATATGGGAGCAGTCAAGGAAAAAGGGTTGTTGAAGCCCCTGTTTTATGAGACAATTATATGATTGACAGCTCTAAAGAATGGGGGAATTCGTCTTAAGATTACAAATGAAAGGGGTAAGCAAGAATGAGGGGGATCGGGTGGCCTAGCTAGACTTGAGGAGTTGTACGTTTTCAATGAAATCCCTATATTCCGATTTGATGCTGAGGACATATGATCCATCTCCAAAAGATATTATTTGGAACCCTTGGGTACTAACAAAATTAGGATTTTTTTCATGGGAAGCAACTTGGGGTAGGATCCTCACCATGAATCAACTGAGAAAGAGGGATTGGACCTTGGTGAGTAGATGCTTCTTCTGTAAAGATGAGAAAGAAGCAGCAGCAGCTTTTGCTTCACAGTACCAAGACAAGAATCTTGTGGCATCTAGTTTTCACATTGTTCAGGGTGAAATAGATGATGCTAGCTTCAGTTAAAGGGGCCCTCTTAAGTTTGCAGGGATCTGTTGTGGGGAAGAGAAGAAAGAAAGCATGGAGGGCTGCGCCGGCTGCGCCGGCTGCTCCCTTGTGCATTTTTTGGAATTTTTGGAAGCAGATAAATAATAGGTCCTTTGAGGATGTGGAACGAACAGATTAAGTGCTAAGATTTTTTCTTATGTTTATTTTTGGAGTGGGGGAGGGTGGGCTTAAATGAAGTGACATTGTCTATGGTAGACTTGGTCGATTGGTTGGGTGTTATTTAAGGAGAGGAGGGGTTGCTGTTTTTTGCTTTTCATTTTCTTAATTTTGATCTTGCCTTTGGAATCCTTGTATATGGCCCATGTACTTTGGTGTGGTTTTTTGGATAGGCGTTGTTAAGATATTGTTCTTGCTTGCTTTTTTATAAAGAGAGAGAGAGGCGCACACACACACACACACACACACACACACACACACACATACAAAGATTAGGTCTTTCTTATGTGGGAGTTCAATGCTTCAATTTTTCTCTCTACGGAATGGAGATGGAGCTGATCTTGGTTCAATGGAATGGATAGGAATCTGGGTTCATATATCCGTGTTTGTGATTTTTATTTTTATTTTGTTGCTGGCCCTTTTACACCCTAAACTGTGAACATTGTTTCCCAATTTGACCTTTTTTTTGATTGATTGCGTTTTCCTTTTTGATTTTTCCCCATTTCAAACGAAGAGAATATTTTTCATTTTTGTAGCAAACACACCCCCAATTCTTTTTACTGTTTGGAATTCTGCTTGCAATTGTAATGTCAGTAGTTATGCAAAAGTAATCAGTGTTTATGTCATGCTTGTTGCTATTAATTTCCTTATTACTAAATTCTTTAGTTAGTTTTTGAGTTTTTCAAGTGGAATTGTCTTATAATTTGTAGGCTGACACTACAAGTTTTTGTATCCCAGGTATCCTAGTCATGCTCGCATGTGGATGGCACCTATCAGGTCTGGATTGGTAGATCAAAAAAAGAATGATTATGAAGGATCTATGAATGACTGGCTTTGCTTTGTGAACGAGACTAAAAATGATTATGGTGTTGATATGAGCGTTCTAACAAAGCCTTTCTCTGAAGAGCAGAGGAAATATTATCTACAGGTGTGTGGCAACTTTTGGTGGCAGCCCTGAGTTTCTATTTTTGTGGGAGCATCAATGATCATCAACGATTATATTTTTTCATTTTGATACGTACCGTAGTATCTAGGAGACTAGGACTCTTCTGAAAAAGGAGCCTTATCTATGTAGGTGCACATAGTTGGGCACAACATGCTCAGATTTTGAAATAAGTTCTTTTTACCTTGTTCGACAGGATGACATAGATTACTCAGCAGACAAGTCACTTTTATGCTAAGGATTATAACTGTAAATGATAAGGGAGGTGTAGAACTGGAAGCAGTGGCAATAGTAGTATATAATATACTTCTCTTATTATATTTATTGAGCTTCATTTTTCATGCTTTCACCATCTACCGTTTAAGCTTGCCATCTGAAATGAGGATAAACTTTATTTTTCACATTATACTTCCTTCTCCAGACTCCTGTTCATAAACTGTGTGATAAATCATACCAGCTGAAATGACTGAAAATGCTTTGATATTGAAACATATATCTGCGGCCCTCTCAATATAACCTCTCTTTCCCCATCAATATAACTTAAGTGTTAAAATGCTAGTTTGAAATCCATGTTCACAAGAACTTATACTGATTCTTAATTGACTAGTGGATTCATTTATATTGTTCTTCTTTTGCCAAGGAGATTATATTATTAACATATCTGACTTTATTAGTCCATGTAATCTTTTTGTTCAACTCATTCAATTGATGGCATCCATTGGCATTGCTTGCTTATTTTGTAACTTAAGTTCACTATAAACTAAATTGTGAATCATTAATCAGATTTTTAATACCTGTTGGTCATTATCATCTTTTTGGTAACTTAAATAAATTTTTGTGTGCCATGTCATTGTTTCTATCTATGAATGATGGCAGGATAATATAAGTAGAAAAAAAGTTTCGCATCATTTTTTTCTTATGTGTATTTGAAAGTAATTCTGTCTCCTCTACTGTAGACATCATTGTGGAACAACCTTCATCCACATCAAGTTGTAGGAACTGCTGCCATCATAAAGGAGATTGATTGTTTAACGGCAACTGTGGATGACATCTGTGAAGTTAGATCAAACTTTTCATCATCAATTTTGATAGAGAACACTAGGCTCTGTGGGTTTGGTGGATGGTTTGATGTCCATTTTCGAGTAAGTTGATCAGTGTGCTTACAGTTAGCAATCTCTGTGTTTGAGCATCTGCATGCTAGTACCTGCTCTAACTCTTTTCTTGCTTTCTTGCCCCAGGGAAGGAGTGATAATCCAGCTCAACAGGAGATTGAGTTGACAACTGCTCCCAGTCTAGATTCTAGCACCCATTGGGGACAGCAGGTCTGTATTACCGAACATAGAAAGTTTTTCTGCATTTCCAGTTGTGAACCTGTAATTGAGCAAACTTTTATAAACATATTCAAGTTGAATTTCTGTTCTTTCTTTTCTTTTCCTTTTTTTTTTTTTTTTAAATTATCTAGTTATTTATTTATTTATTATAGATGGACTTCCCCCAATTATTTGTGGTCAGCTACATGTCACATTTGCTATCTTGCCAATCTTCTGTAGGTTCAAATTTTCTGTTACACAAGTAAACAAATGACTTAACTCACAGATTTTGGTGACAAATTCTAATATAGAATGAATTAGACTTGCCTATTAATGTCAACTACTTAACAAAAAACGTGTGTCCCAGATTTTATTGTTAGGAGTTTGTCTGGTTTAAAGTGAATATTGTCATTTGTATGCTACATATTGACCTAGAAACTCTAGTTCTACTTTGAATGGTTTAACATGAACTGAGTCCACAGAAAATCAAATGATTGATATTACAAGCTTCAACCTTTTGAGATGATTTTTTTTTTGTAAGAGTTTTCTTATGTTGAAGTGAGGAATCCTGGGTGCTATTATCTGTCCATGTGTTATGCATATCGGTATGATGCTGGTGCATCGTTTGTTCATTTTTGAACTGATGAATGCTGGCTTGTATGAGTAAATGTTATACTCATTTCAATTTGTCTTATTTTTTTTTTGAGTGTGTGTTTTGAACAGGTTTTCCTCTTGCATCCTCCTTTTCGCACCAGTGAAGGGGATGATGTGAATGTTTCTTTCTTAATGAATCGCTCTAAAGAAAACCATCGACTGATGGAGGTTGATCTCGGTTGCGAGATAAGGCAGTCTTCGGGAAAACTTCTTCCACTTTTCAAAAACAAGTTCTATATAGAATGAAGGAAATAGAACAATTTGGATAACATTAAACCAGGTACTTTTCTTGGCTTCTTAATGTTCTTAAAGCAAGTACAAAGTATGAGCATATCTAGGATGTGGTAGTGGTGCAATTTGTTCATTTATATTTAAACTACTGCTAAGAGGTCTTCTATGCTTGCAAGAATCTGCACATAGGAACTGCCCAAAATGAACTAGCCTGTTTATAATATTATAAAATTTGATGACAAACCTTTGATTTCATTAGAAAGTAACCTGCCCTGCCAAAATGATTTGTATAAGCCTATAAAAAAAAATTTAAATAACAAACAAGTTGGCTCTGGTTAGTCATGTGTAGGAGCTTTAACTCAAACAGACTAATATGTTATCAGGTTAAATTTGGCTCAACCTAAAACATAGCTAGATCTTGTAGGCTGGGGTGAGTAGGGTCTACATGTATTTTTACCTGCTTTTTGCATTCTTACATCAGAGACTAGACTCAAAGCTTTGGCATATTTTTGAGCATCTTAGTTGGACATGGTGACAGATGGTAGGGCGTGATCCAATCAACTGGCCTTTCTGAGGAAACAATTACCATGAAAAATCATGATTTCTGGATGATTAGGACCACCTGGTTTGAAGATGACTTTGTAACTTGTAAAAGGTAACCAAAATATTTTGGTACCATAATATGACAATGTTTTTGAAATAATTTTATCAGAAAAGTTATGAACAGGATCTTCTTTTTAATATATTGATAGGCTCTCCTCTTATTTAAGACTTGTGTCAAGTTTTTTGGAGACAAATGAGATCATCTGATGAAGGATTTCATACAAGATTTCTTTATAAAACTTAAAATAAATTAAAACACACTAAGATTGATGTACTCTCTCTTTGAATAAAATTTTCTGATATCTTTGGGCCCATCTTGATGTAATTTTCACTGAAATTTATGGGTGAACCAACTAGATGGCCCAACTATGATGGTATGATGTGGGTGCTAGTGTGCATGTGGAAATGGTGAAGAAAAAAAAGAGTTCAATGCATGAAGTATGGGGCACTCACTGCATCATAGATGCACTCATAGTTAGCCACTTAGGTTCAATTATGTCTCACAGCCTACGCTTTCTTGCTTTGTTTCAAGATTTATGACATTTCTTTCCACTAGAATCGTTTTCTTCTTTGTAGAAGAAATTTTATCATGGTGGATTTAGATTTATAAAGTATTTTCTTTTGTTTATGCTTTTTCAGCATATCAGCATTTTTTGCGAGCATGCCTCTTTTATTATACAGTTTGGGAAGTGTATTTCCTCATGGATTATGGTTTTGTTTTCTTTCTCCATGATTGGAATCAAGGATATTTTTCTAACTACAAGTTTTTCTGTTTTTTAGTGTCTTCATCCGAGGGACATGTGGTTGCAAGTTCCAATGCTGATTGTATTAACAGATATGATCAGTTACACAAATCATATCTTCTTGTTTCCTTTGGAGATTTTGAGCTTTTCTGTCACTTTGAATGTTCAAGTTACGCAAAAGGAAAATTTTGTTGCAATAGTATACTGAAATGCGAAGGAAAAAAAAGGAGGGGGAGCGGGTATGACAATGGGGGAGAGGAGAAAGAAAAGAATTGTTTGCTTACATATGCATGAAGGTGTTATAACTGTTATTTAACATACAATTTATTATTATTATTTCATCCTTGATTCGTAACTTCAATAGATGCTATAACTGTTATCAGCATAAATACCGTAATCTTGAATGACAGGAGCTAATAAGTGATGAAAATATCATTAATTGTAACTATTTATATAGAGTTCTGCAACTTCTACTCTTGATACTCATAAAAAAAAAAAACAAAAAAAAAAACCTTCTACACTTGATATATCATTATGTTAATGCTATAAAGCTAGTATGTATTTCCTCTTGGAAATGAATGGTGAAAAGGGGATCAATTGGTCTTTAAATTGCAACTAAAGCCTCAGCTCTTAACAGAAAATAATCTATAACTTTTAGGCATGTTAAAGTGAACTTAATCACTATTGAAATGCTTGGTGTGTTGTGATATGCTTTGGCTGTCTGGAGTTGGTTATCCGTCAAATGGTGCTGTTTTGGAACCCAGAAATCCAAGAAACTCGTCCACCACTTGTTTTGAAGGGCCTAGAAAAATGTATTGCTTGTGAAGGGTAGAATATATATGGCTAGACCAGTTGTTGATGTTGATTTAACTGTGGAAATAGGAGGGAGGGTGTATCCTATTTCAATGCAATGAATCCCTAGCCCTGAATAAAGAAGGCTTGGTAATTAGTAAATGCTTCATTGAGTTGGGCAAATCTCATCTCAGCTCTGTAAGGCAGGAGGGAGACCTCTTTATGTTTCCAACTGTTTCTCAAGACCTAGCCAGTTGACATGTAATTTGATCAACCCTAGCGTATCTGTATCTGTATATACATCAATATTCAGACACTCGCATCTGTTGTGTCATCTCTTTACGCTTTGAGTGATGCACGATTATCTTTATTTTAGTTTTTCTATCACATGCAGGCCTCTAATTGGGGAGGAAAGCTCCTTTTGAGTTAACCTAACACCCTCACTTCATGGAAAGTCCAACTCAAGCATTCAACCCTTTTCTTTTCCTCTGAGCATTGTTGGCTCTGAAAGTAAAGCTGTTTTCCCCTTAGCTTTAGGCTCACAGCAATCCTCCCAAACTCCATCCTACTATAAGAACTCTTCCCATTTCCTCTAACATGGACCAACTGGTTTTTTTTTATATATATTGGGAACTTTTCCCTTTGTTCTGTTCTCTCCCTAAGAATGTATAGGTCTGCAAGCACTTCCCGAGCCTCAGATGAGTTCTTAGTCAATCTCTTGCCGGCTGCAATGGGCTCTACACCACTGAAAACTTCAGCGTCTGAGGACTTGCCCATGTATGACCCCATTTCTGATGCTACCAAAAAGGAAATGAGCATGCATCATAAGTCATCTGGGGAGAATGCTATTCACCTTATCCCACTTCTTTTGATTCTTTGTGCTCTCATTCTTTGGGTTTTCTCTGATCCAGGTAACCCATATGCAATTTAGTTCTCTGTCCTTTCACTGTATTTTCCCTCTTCTCCTAGTAAAAAACTCACAAGTCACAGCAAGGTCATGTGCCTGTTACTGACCTTGAAGTTTGAATAAGTTGGAAAGAGGAATTCCCTACCCATTTTTTATTTTTTTTTCTAATGCTGGTTTTGTCTAAAGATGTCGTAAGGTGTTGACATCCTAAAAAAATGTAGTTTACAAATTGATTTCTGGTGTCTTTGGGCCCAAGGCAATGGTTCTATTCACTAGAGGCAGTTGAATATGGGTGAAGAGTTTCTTGTTTTGCACAGAAATGGAAAGCAATTTTCAGGCAGCTTTGTCTATTTTGCAGGCTACTGATAAATCCCTATGTCATACCATACTCATATATTCTGTAATTCTTATATAGGATATCATCAACTGCAAAGAAAAATGGGTGGCCTTAAATAAAATATAAATGGAAACCATTATTAATGCCCAAAAGGGTGGTAATTAAAAAAAAAATGGTGTTACCATTATTAGAGTTGTTGGGGGTTTCTTCTTTACAAAGGGCACAAAGGGGGGAAATACAACAACCCTCCCTTCAAATTAACAAACAAACAAACCAACCATAAAGTTCGGAAAGTTATCAAGCAATTAGTTTTTGTTGCTTTCTTTACTTCAAACTATTCTCGGACGGGAGTGTGGGAGTCGCTTTTAGAAGTAAATTCCTTTTCTTATGAACATGCTCATTTTGTGTGTTCATTTATTCAAATGTAAAAATGCTTTGATTTCTGAGAGGATCAGTGGTTGATGTTTAAGACACTGTCAATCAAAATGATTTCCAATGACCAAACATTTTGGCCCATTCCGATGAGCCATCATTGATTAGTTGAACAAAACATCAAATAAGATAAGACGTAGAATAATGCCTCTAATTAAATATTATACTCGTTTATCATATGATTTATCGTATCTTATATTTAATTAAACATGAGATAGAATAAAATATTTTTACTCTTTTTTTTTTATAAAAAAAAAGTAATTAAAAAAATAGATTTTTAGTTTGAAAAAGAAAAGAATTAAAAAGTATTTGTATAATACAATATAAAATAACAATAACATATAATATTAAACCCGAAAAGAAATTTCATATTTTTAATAGTAAATAGAAAATATTCTCATGTAATATATTTTTATTTAAAAATATATAAAACTTTGAAATATAATATATTTGTTACTCCGTTTTTCTATTTCTTCTATGAACAAAAAATAAATGAGGAATAAAATATCTCATTAAATATAATATTCTAAAATATCATTTTTATTTCATTATTTCATATAATATCCTCCAAAAATATCAAATCACATTTCTTATCCTATGTTATCTAATCAATTAAAATATCTTATTATTTTTGTTTGTTTGTTAGTATGGTATTTTTATGACCCAAAAATAATAGTCGCAACCTTTTCCCTCTAACCATGATTTGTTCCATTTACTTGTGTTTGAAGAAAAGAATTCTTTTAAATAAAAATTACTTCAAAAAACTATTAAATTACCAAATTTATTGTGGAAGTATATCAATTATCAAACAATGGAAAGCCATGTTTTGCATCGATCCACATCCAAACTCAATTTAGGGGGGTTTTCCTTTTTGCTATATTATCCCTTCAATCCTTCACATTTGTGCAACTCCCTCACAATACAACCTTTTAATTCATGCCACCCCATCAAACTTTTCCTCTCATGGGATGGGAGTCATCAAAATCAAACAGAGAAAATAAATGCCAAAAAAAAAAAAGAAAAAAAGAAAAAAGGAAAAAAAGTTAGCTTGTTGAGGCAGCTTAAAATGTCCTATATTTCTCCTAATTTTATTGGGGGTTTGAGGCTTGCTTCCAAGCAACACGATACATTCCCGGAAAAAGGCAAAAAGGCTGGCAATGGTGATGTCTGAACTTCAAAAAACAAACAGGGTATAGAGAGGGCAGGCATGCCCAAGATTAAAGCTGAAGCCACGTTTTCAGCATTTTTTTAAAATGTCCCTTTTTGCAATCAACTAGTTAGCTTTCCTGGCATCCAAACAACCCCCCAAAAACTGCCCACTAGGATGCCTCTTTGCCTTTTACCCAACCAGCCCACCAAATCACTTCTTCAAAATTTCAAATGCCAAGGGAAGGCCAACCTTCAAAAATATAAAGTAAGCACACGTGAAGTGGTCAAGCAGAATACCAAATGTTCCACTCCCTTTAACAACAGTTTTCAAACGATCTGCTTAGCAGACAGATGGGACAATGGTAGTTGCCCACTTTGGATTTGAATCCAGTCTCACAACGGACGTGGGTCAACCTTGAATTATAGATTTCCCCTAATTCATCAACTGGTTCTTCTATTCCACCAAGGAACTCTTTGGGGTTGCATCATGCATGTATGCATGAACATGGAAAATGACTATGACTGCCTTCATATTGTGATTTTACTTATCATCTTACTATCATGCTGTCAACATATATATATATATATATGTATATAGAGAGAGAGAGAGAGAGTTCCACAAGGCTCAAAACTGGCGAGTAGAAGTGTCGTTTTTGAGCCACCATGCTAATCATTAATGCATTGAGAAAGATGTGTTGGGTCCGATTTGAATTTTGGGCCCCGCCCACCTTAATGTATTCCACAAAAAATACAAGGACTAGCTCCAAATATAAGGTTGTTACAAGGTTTATCACACAAACCACTATGCGTGTTGAAATGTTCTTGGGTTTCCAGAGTCAATCAAACAAAATGCAGGTTGGCTGCTATTCAATCGTCTCCATTCAACGTGGAAAACCTTTGTGACAACATTTTTCATTCAAATTGGTCACTCTTACTTTTGTGTTTTCCCATAATTGACCAACAGGAACCCCATATGTCGGGAATTGCCTCATTCAAATACCAAAAATTTTAAATGTAATAATTTAATTTTCACAGCATATTAGAAAATGTTCAAGTCTCCCCCACTGCTTACTTGAACCTTACTTCTTCATTTTTTCATTCTTCATATATGTGTCCCACTCTTCTCTGTTCATAAGTTTGGTCCACGGTTGTGGCATTGGGTAGAAGAGCTTTTTTTAAAAAAAAAACCTTTCAAAACAAGGAAAAAAATTAATGAGATAAAATTAATGCAATCAAAGTATTTTTAAAAACAATTTCTTAAATCGTTCTTTAATGTTTTGCATAATAAAAGTCTATTTGGGATATTAAATATTTTTAATTTATTTTTTATTTTTAAAAAATAAAATTTACATATAGTGTTTTATTTTTTATTATTTTTCATATTTGTATTTTTTATAAATTGATTATTAAAAAATAAATAAAATAATTCTCCAAAAATATCATATTTTCGGTTAATTTGTATATTCTGATTACCAAACTATTTTAAAAAACTTTATCAGACATGTTCTAAGTCATAATTTACAAAATAGGGATGCATGCGTAGTACGCACCAAGCACACGATAAGAAACGAAAGTGAATCCCAGCGCAACAAGCTATTCTTAGGCATGGAAAGCAATGCATAGCATATTCTTTGTCTTCAAAAAATAAAAAGCCCAACCAAAACTGAAAACAATAAAAACAAAAACATTTGATGAAAAACAAAACACTGTCAAAAATTTGTGACAACAAACAACTTCATCACCCATTTTCTTGAGAGGTCAGTCAAATCTCTTTCATTCTCTCCTCTGATTTCTTCATTCTTTCTGGATTTGATTCTTTGTGGAATTTTTTTTTTCTTGTTATTGTTTGATTCAGCTTGCTTGGTGAAGATTAAAAGAGGGAAGTTTTTTTTTTTTTTTCATGTAAATTAATATCTGTTAAAGGAAAGTTTTAATTTTTCTTGGTGAATTTGTTTTTTCCATTGCCCTCTGTTTGATTGCTGGAAAATGGTGGAAAAGAGACGAATAAGAAGATTTTGAGTTTTGCGTTTTATGCTTGTTTTGTTTATTTGATAATGAAAAACTTGACTCTACTGAGACAAATAGTTGTGGTGGGTTCAGTGCAGTTGAGATTTAAAATTCTGATTTATTTTCTTCCCGACATTTTCTCAGCAGCCAAACACAGCCGAGGTTTTTTTTTTTTTTTCCTTTTTTTCCCCTTTTTTCTCATGATGATCTTTGGCTAAAGTCTGGGTTTGGTGCTTGACAAAAGGTAAGAATAGGGAAAGAAATAAAAAATTTTAATGTTCGATTGAATTTTGTGTGCTTATTTTCTATTGTTTGATTTAGTTTGCACTGCTAAAAATGTTTATTTTCATGAAAATTTAACATCTGTCACAGAAAAGTTTCCATGTGGAAGCCATTCTGTTTGGTTACTGAGAAAACAGAGGAAAAATCTTCTTCCTTTTTTTTCCCCTCTGTTGACCTTTCTTGTTTTGATACGTGCTACTTTTAGCTGTTTGATTTGTTCTGTGTGTAAATTCACCATCTCTGTATGATTATCTGTAATTGTTGGATCCTTTCTAAAATTTCACCTTGTTACTCTTATTTTCAGGATGTTCTACTTATGTGTAATTAATTTGTTGTATGGTTTCATTATTGAATTTAGAGTTCATTGTTTGATTTTTCAACCTTCTGGTTAATCTTTGTTTCTGATGTGATTTTTTTTTCTATGGAATAATAGGTTTTGCACATTGGAATTTGGCGGAGGAATATTGTAGCAATCATGAGATTTAAGAAAGGGAGTAAGGTGGAGGTACTGAGCAAAAGGAAGGTGCCATCAGGTTCTTGGATTAGTGCTGAGATAATATGTGGTAATGGACACAACTATACTGTTAGATATGATGGCCATCAAAGCAATATTGATGAGGCAATTGTGGAAAGGGTACCTGGGAGTGCCATTAGGCCTTGTCCTCCTCCAGTGGAAGGTCCAGAGGGTTGGATTCCTGGTGACATTGTAGAAGTGTTTGACAACTTCTCATGGAAAATGGCAACTGTCTCAAAGGTTCTGGGAAAGAAGTATTTTTTGGTTAGGCATCTTGGGTCCTCACTGGAATTTAAAGTCAGAAAATATGATCTTCGGGTGAGACAATCATGGCAAGATGACAAGTGGATCGTGATTGGAAAGGTAGGTTTCAACTGATGTATCTTTACTCTGCAAGATATTCTTTTGCAATGCTTGGTCCCCATATGTGCTGCACTTGGAGTATTTTTCAAGAGCCTTTCTGTGATCATCTTGATTCTATCAAATCTTCATATTATATCAGTGAATCATTTATCTGTATGCTGTTTCATATTTTGTTTATTGTCTACATGCACTGTTTTGGGAAAGTTTTACTATTTTAGAGCCATAGCAGTTGAGTTTATTTAGATTTCTCAGTGATGATGTTTGAATGTTACCATATTTTAGGGTCATTAGAGCACTTTTTATTCCAACTATTGTGCAGATTCTACAAGTGGATGTATACTGTGCAAGATTTCCCATGTGATTCTCTTTGCACTTTGCAATTGTTTATTTATTTATCTTTTTTCCCCTTGTTCTACAGAGTTCTGGGACTTTTGAAGACAGAAAACCCAGTGGTCCTCCAACACACAACTATATTCAAAATTCAAGCTTCCAAGTCCAAGAAATGGATACAAGGATGAAACTATCAAGGAAAGATAATTGTTTTACTGTTAAGAACAATGCCGATTTCCCGGAATCTCGTATTGCTTCCTCTAGAACTCTGAAGCGAGGATCACCATTTGGCTATTCTCAAGTTGAAGCATATGCTGGAAGTGCTCAAAAATTTAGATTGACTGAGAAAGAGGGTAGGCTTCATCGAGCTGTTGCAGCGAATGCATCTCTGTTACCTGAAAAGGTAGAGGCTGTTGCTTCCCCACGAGAAATGCTGGGTGAAAATTACATGCATGCTTCCTTTAACAGCAGACCCACTGGGTATTCTGAAATGGATGTGGAGAGGGCAAAAACAAATGGTGCTGTTGGGGGTTCACATGCAGTAAGCTTAGGACATAATGATGCTGATAGTGTTACATGCTCTGTTGGTAGTTGTAGCATCACTAGCAATAATCCCTATAAGTTGCTTCATCATTTTTCTACAGGGCCTAGTGAAAATGATGATTGTAGTGATGCTGAATCTTTTTGTCGGTTGGGGTATGAGGAAGGAAATTGTCTCCTTCCTACAAAAGAGGAATTGGCAGCAGAAATCCATAGGTTAGAGTTGCATGCCTACCGTTGCACTATAGAGGCATTGCATGCGTCAGGACCCTTAAGTTGGGAGCAAGAAACACTGGTGACAAACCTTCGTCTTTCTCTCCATATATCAAATGATGAACATTTGATGGAGCTAAGGAATTTAGTTTCTGCTGATATTAGCATTCCAAGTAGTTGACAGGAAAAACTTGGAGTTCTTTTTCCCCTTTTTTCTGTTCTGTAAGTAGAATCTTTTTTACTTGATGACTTCAAAACATTGTAAGAAACAGGATAACTGTTTTTTCTGCTGCTTCCTTTTTAGTTATACATGTTATGGTCTAGTTTGGAACATTTGTACCACCAATTCTTACAAAGTAATGAATGTTTTGATGCTCACCTTTGTGTATATACTCTCTTCTTTCTCCAGTCCTTTGTGGATTATCCTATTTAATCGTTTTTCATTAAAATGTAAAATACATTTTTTGTCATAAAATACAATCTATTTGTTGTAGGTATGCCACAAAATATGCAAATCAGTGGCAAATATAAAAATTGTGATATCTGATTCCCCCATTTAAGGATTTGTATCTTAAGAGATGCAACAATTGAAGTAAGGTTTAGTTACATGAATTTACTGCTCTTGTTTTCAACCCTTGTGATTTTAAAGATGTTATTATGTTGCCAAGGACCTGGTGGGTTTTTACTGATGAATTTCCCTGATTTCCTTTTTTCATTGGATGCATCTTTTTCAGTTTTGTTCCTTTTAAGTGGAGTTCATAAGATTCCTCTTTTTTGGAATTCCTTTACTTCCATGCTCTCTACTTTATATGAATATTTTTTAGGGCCTACTTTTCAAATGATCTGATTTCCACCATACCATGTGGCAAGATAAGCAGTTTGATTTGAGGACATTATTGATGCCTCCCCTGCATTTTCCAGGGCCAAAGCATGAGGCTTGTACACCTTGCTTCCAAGTGTCTAAAGATGATGTTGGGATTTCCCACCTTTCTCTTGGTGTAGACAATGGGGCAATATCGGCATCAAAGTGGCTACAAAATAGGACAGCTTATGATGATGCACTGGTACCTTTAATTTATTTGGTTGCTGCATTCTTTCATCGGTGGCCTCCTGTGAGCCTTAAATTTGTGTTTAGCTGAAGGATGTAAGACCAGAATCTTGTGGCTGCCATGGGGTTTCCTGGTATGTGGATGCTTGGAAGGTTTTTTCCCAAACCTTTGCCTTGGCTCATCCATGTTACATCTTTTTCTTGCTGATGTGTGTTCTGCTCTTGACTTATTGTGAAGTTCTTCATAACCTTGAGCTATCCTCTTTTTTTGGTTTCTTTTTCTAGGGAGCTTTGCTTGATTTTCTTCATTTTTGCAAATTGATTTCTTTTTATATGTTGAAATCTGGAAATCTAGAATTGTATAGTAGCTTGGATGAGGGTCATGATATTTTTATTTTTTTATTTTTTAATGAAACTCTTAGTTGAAGAGACCCCTTTCAAACTCTATGCCTGGTATGATATGGGAGTCTGTACTTATATAACAATTGTCCAATGATTGATCTTTCCGTATGCTTATACATATACTGGTCTAGAAATGTCATATGAATCCTAGGAGGGATAGCACTTTGTTTAAGAAGCCAAAAAGCAACCAATTCCAGGGAAAAAAGTGGCAACAAACTTCCTGTTAGTTGGAAGTCAAATGCATAACAAATGGAACATGACAAAACTTAACCTTTTATTTTGGTAGGTGAACTCCAAATGTTATTAAAAGCACCATAAAGAGAGGTGAATCCCAGATACATGCTAAGAGTAGAAGAAACATTGAAAAAGAATGAAAAAAGGAACAAGAATGACCCCGTTCCTGCTTATGTCCGGACAGAGCCTCAACCATGCACATAAAATACATTTGCGAGATGATCTCCTTCAGTTTGTGTCCCTTAATTCCACCACCTCAAATGAACCTTTATTATACTCTTTCTAATCTACCCTCTGCACCTTTTTTCTTCTGTTCCAGATAAACTTTCCATGCCAGCTAATTGGCAATTTAGCACCTTATGCACTGTCCTAGGAAGGACCTGCAAAACCCTTTTTCTTGAGATTGATTGAGGCTCTTTAATTATGGTTTTGACAATCTGTTCTCAGATTAAAACATTGATATTCTTGATGTGGAAGCATTGCATTTTTTAATTTTCCGTACATTTTATTGTTGATAGTATTGTAGTAGTTCTTATTCATGTGTTCTATAAGTACAGAACTGTTCATGCTACTGTAGCTTGCATTAGGAGGGGTGTTTGAGGCTTTATGTTTGTTTTTATCTATGTTACAGACATATGACCAGGATTAAATCTAAGTGAGGACTAAAATGAAAGATCGGTAGGGCTTTAGGGTTCTATCTTCTTATAAATGGATGTTATGATTTATGAGAACATTATCAGGGCCTTTTTATTTATGGATCTTGCCTATGGCTTTTAATTTATTTTTGAGAATGTTTGGATTTCTTGTATTAACAACCTCAAGGAAGTTTCTTTACTTCCCCTGCAAACTTGAGGCTTTGGTAGGGATCAAGAGTATGTTTTTGTAATCTCAGACTTGTAGATGTCTCACCTCTGTGTATGACCATCTGCTTTCAATATTCAAATATAATCCTGGGGCTGTAGTTGTGACATTTCTACAAGGATGTACCTGACACCATTACAGCTTGTGGAAATGTTGATGGGATTTGGTTTTAATAGTGTTACTTTTTTTAACTAAGAACTTTTAATCATTTTTGTTGCTTGTTTAACTAAGCACTTTGTGAGTCCGTGTCTTAGTTCATTGGTAATGCTTCCTAGCCTTTTCAGCTTCAGAGGTTTCCTCATGACCCCCTTCCCAAAACCAAATCTCTGTTATAACGGTGCCCAAACTGTGGTGTTACCGTAGCTGTGTAGTTACATTTCCTAGTTCTGCCCAACCAATGGATGTAACCGGTGATCAAGGTGCCCACTAATTTGGTGAACCCAGCTCACCATATATCATCTGTGTTTTTTTTAAGGATCAAATTGGTACTTGCAAGCTGCTTTCTTTTTGCATACAATTTTGGGCATATGTAATATCTGACAATGTTAGCATTAATGTAAATTAGTCTACATACAGCATTAGGATTGTTTATTATCTGACAGTGTTAGCACAGATGGACATTAATATCAGTCTCTAAAGTGTATATGTTATGGTTCAATGACAAAAATAAAGGAGGACCATCTTGCTCTCTCACAGACGTGAGCTCACATGCATGAACCTTATTCCAACTGTTAGGATAATATGCATGTATATTTGTGCGATGAACTCTCTAATGGAGTTTGAGGACTGTAAGGGGGGTTCTCTATGAGTTAATGTAATTCATAATATCATGGCATGTATTTATGATGAATCCTTCAGTCATGTTGGTGATGGGGGAAGGGGGAGGGGAGAAATAGTAGGGAAATAAAAGAGTGAATCAGGGGAATGCATGATTCAATTGAAATCATGGATCTCTAACATGTCTGTATTGCAGTTCAAACAAGAACATATGAAAAACCAATACATAAAAATACTTTTACCACTATCTTTACCACTTGGGTGGCAGGAAGTAATTGCATGCCAATAAGATTTTACATTTGATAAATCGGAACCACTTTATTATATCCATTCACAACTTGCCATGTAAGCTGGTGGTAAAAACTATGCTTCATGTAGCACCATCCATATATATATATTTATATTCACACATATGTGAGAGAGAGTGTGCGTGTGCGCATTCACCTACTTGCATGTATCTTGAACAGTGGAAAATTTTGGCACATACACATACCCACCTGAGGCAGCTTTTTTTAATCAGGTTTAGTTAACAGGTTGAATTTGGGTTAGGTTCTAGACTTGATAGCTTTGATACATCTGAATACAATTTCAGGAAAAAAATATATTTCCAATGTTTTGAAAATTTTTTCCAACTTTTTAAAAGTTGATTCCAATATTTCTGAATTTTTTTAAAAATGTTTTCTATTTAATTGCTTTGGCTAGTTGTTGGATTCAGGTTGATGTTTAGTTGTAGATTGGTTTCTTAGCAGAATCCCTTTTAGAAAGGTTATTTTTGTCTTTCTTTATGCCTCAGGTTGGGACAAATTACTATAATTCTTCCTCAGCTGCAGATGATATTTGTCACTAGTTTTGTGAATTGATGCCCCTCTTTTCATATTTTTTATTATTTACCTTCATCCAAATTTACTTCTTGGAAGAAAATAAATTTTCTGAAATCTGAACCTTGCTGAATGATGTCTATGGGGTTTGTTACAAATGTAAGAGCAATTGTGAAAAAATAGAGAGAAATGTCCTAGACTGCTTGGGTTGTAATCTAAATATATGTTTTTCCAATACATGCTGTGTAGATGGGAACTATTAATCACTTCATCGCAACCCAATTAACCTTTTGAACTGGAAATTACTTGTATGAGGTAATGCGCATGTTCAAATTATGTTCTGCCGTTACTTATTTCAAAATCATGAAGGTATCTGAGAGTAAATTTACAAACTCATTTAGGGATCAGTGCATGGTTGCACTTTATTACGGTTATCTCTAATTTTTTGCTCAATAGGTGTACCCACCTCTCTATTATGTTCTCTTTCAATGCAAAAGAATAGGACTGAGATGGATCTAGGGTTTGTATTGACTCCCAGGTTCTTTTGGCAGATTATTCTGCAGCACCTCAGTGTTCTAGTGAAATATTTCATCTAAAATATCAAATAGATCAGCTTTTTGTTGAATGCTATGTTGTTTTATGAAAATCCTTGGTTACCTAGACCTTGCATATTCAGTTTTAGCATAAGCCTACCATTTCTGCCTTTTTTCTTTTTCAATTTTGGACAGAAACACCCATTCACAATGCCATTTGCTAGATGAGAATGAGCAGCTCTGAGAACCTGTTGCATGTGAGGGGAGGATGCTGTAAGCAAACAATTAGATGAGAAGTGAGTTAGAATGGAATGAGCAGTTTTCCAATTCTGTGTTCTTTTGACTCGTTTTTCTTATGGGTTATAGATTTGTTGTTGTTAGAAACAATACTAATACACAGGTTTAGAAGATGGAGGGATAAATATTTACAAGGTTGCTCACTTGGAATGAGGAAAGAAAGTTTACAAGCTTTGCAGTAGGTATAGTTAGAAATCTGTTGCTTTAGCCACAATTCTTAAATTTTAAATGCTCTTTCCTGTGTTTCACTGTTGCCATGAATGACCAATAACACAGGCAATTATGAATGTATACTTACCTGTAGTGAAGTGATTTTGTTTTTTTCAAATGGCTTTGCCTAAGGAATTCTATTTATATCTAAATGTTTAACCATCTAACAAGATGAAGAGAAGGCCCATGTAAATGTTGTAGTGACAATGATTTGCTTGTACTAGGAGATGATGAAAAAGATGATAAGGATTATCAGGCACAAGTGACAGTAATAACTATGGCATACAGAATAATGTAAAAGTTTAAGAAATATTTTTCACAAATATGCCTCATTCACTCGGGAAAACTAAGGTATGAAAATTCTGAAAAACCTTGCATTCCAGTTTGAAGAGAAATTAGGAGCTCTTGTGCTTTAAAATAAGTAACATTATTTTAGGATTTTTTGTCAGTATTTTTGGAAAGTGGATTTACAAGAGAAGAACTTTAAAATTCTATTTTTTGTAAATTAATTAATTTTCTTGTTCATAGAAGTGTAATTTAAAATACTAAATCAATTAGACTGGTTATTGAACGGGCTTAAGCCTGGTGATTTTGAGTTCATGACTCCCTTAAGTGAGTTGTGTTAAATCAACCCAATGCCTACATTTCCTCTAGCTTATGAGTTGAGGTCGCCAAATTGCTAGTATATTAATAATTTTAATTATTCATTAATTATTTGTCTGCCAAGGTTTGATGTCATTGGAGGGGTTCACTATTCAACTTTGTAACTTAATGCTCCGAGTTGTGTATCTGACTGCATATGGCTTCTTCATTCAACTCATTACAATGATCTTGTCAGAGTGTTATCTTCCTAAAATTTATGCGGAGTAATGTGGTGATGTCACTCATTTATGCATCCTACACCCATGCTAGGCATAGATACCTGCATTTATCATAATACCTTGTACCAACTTGTGTGTAGTGCCTTTCTCTGTCTGTGGCTTATAGCCTACAGAATCAGTACCAGTCTTTAGGAACATCTAACAACTCTTTCCTGTAGGATAAGTGAGCTAAATGATAAAACAAATCAAGAGAACAGGGTCTTCTCTGGAGAAAGAAATCGGCAGCATCTGAGAACAGATAAGGTGAATGAAATGCTTCTTGGCCAGAACACTAGGTTATAATGACATAGTTGACTGGGCAAATAACACCAGGAGCTTTCTTGCTGGTAAACTTGGCAAAGGAGAGCAAATTAAACCACAGTGGACAACCTTGTTTAACAAGTGGATGTGTTTTCAGATGGCTTACATTCTTTGATTTTTTGACGTTTCTTGGCATTATGCTCCACTGGGGTTACATCAACAATTAAGTCATAGCCCATTAAGTCTTTTCTCACAGCTTTAACCCGCATTTTCAGCCTTCCTCTTGTCTTCCTAATCCTTCCCACTTCATCGATTCTCAATGATGTGATTTTTTTCACATGACCAAACCATCTTACACTATTTTTGCTCTTGTCCTATATTTTTGGCTACCTTCAACTTTGCACTTACGCATTCAAATCTAGCAAAATCCTTTGTATCTTTAAATTACATTCTACCACCATGCACGGAGGTATGTTGTTTTATCTTTTATTTTACATTGAAAGATGCATCCCCGTTCTGTCACTTTATTTTCAGAATTCATTCCATAAGGAAACTTGCAAATTCCAGCCCTGTTCGCAGTTATGTAGCTGCTAAGGGTCTAAGACCTAAGAGGCCTATCTTTTTCCATCATCCATCATTTCTTGCAAGGGTGTTTTAGTAAAACCAGAAGTAGGTTATCCTAGACAGGCCCTGACCCATCATGGTGATAAATTGCTGCTTGTTTTAATTATGAGTTGTTTTTACTAGGCTAGTGTCTACATCTGGAACCACAACTTATTTTGTCTTTCCTCTAGGCAAATTTCAGTTAGGCTCTGGCATATCACAGTGGAAATTTGATGAAAATACATGATATCAGCAACTCTGCATTTCCCAATTTTGTTTTGTTTTCATTTTACTCTATCCAGAGCCATTCATTGCATTTTTGTAGTGTGTGCAAACTCCCTGGAAATTCAATTTCAACTGGTCTGATTTGATGTGTTTGTGGTTTGTGATGCAGATGTTACTGGCTGAAAAGTGAACACTTTTGGCTCGAAGTCGAATCCACTCTGGAGCTCATCACAAAACTGTAAATGCATTTTGTTTTTTTCCCCTCCTATCAGAACTCAGAAACCTTTCCTTTCAGAGGGCCAGAGTCTTGTATTGAAGCTGTCACGGCTACTCAAAAGCATGCTTGATCTTATGCAATGTAAATATCATTTCTGAAGCTGCTTCAACCAGAAAAGTTTTTAATCCATGTCTGGCTGAATGGATTCTGTCAAAATTTCACTTCTTCAGCTTGATCTATTACATCCCACTATCAAGAATTTGGAGCTTTCTAAGAGGAAATAACAGCACAGAGTAGCCTGAAAAATGAAAATAATGGCAGGATGTGATGCAAAAGCTGCTCCCCCAGACTGGCTATGGGGAATCAAGAAATATTGCTTTCTTATTTCAAATTGTTTATATAATCTACATCATTCACCTCCAAATTGTCCTCATGGCCAGTGATTTTTACATCTCATCTTCTGGTGCTCTTTTGTTCTCTCTTGCTAAATTGTACTTACGACAGATTCATATCAAATAAAATCAGTTGCATGGTATCTGTAAAAAATTTTGTGAAATTTTCTATTCAAGAAGTGCCAATACTGTATATGAAAACTCCAAGAATGGATATTGACCAGATTTCACATGTCTTTTTAGGAAGGCAATGATGGCACCCGTGATAGGATGACCACCACTCAAAAGACACCAAGTTTGTTTTTTAGAATCTAAGAAGCGTAGTGGATTTCTGGGTTATGAATACGGATTCTTTTGGACGTTTCTGCAGCTGATGTTATCTAGTTTCTATGCTAAACCATTTTCTATGACGATTATGTTTGGGTAAATCCTTTTTGTTTCCTTTTCAAAATTGGTTTTTGAGTCATCTGGGTCTCGAAGTAAGCCTGAACCCAATTCATCTTTCCCATCTTCCCTTCCGGGTTGCTTTCAAATCATAACTCTTAACAATCCTAGTCATGTTCATGTAATATTCAACCTAATTAAAAACTTGCCTTTCCTGGTTGGCAACACTGTGGACACACCATGTACATTCAATTAAAATGAAGGACAAGAAGCAAAATTTCAGGTCTTAATGATAGGCACATGATAGAGCAGATCATTATTTTCATGCTGGGTATATATATCAATGAAAATGAGCTTCATGAAAGAAAATGAGAATGTGACCCTAGAGAGTCTTTGTCGCCTGACGCCATCAATAAAATGGTTGCAAGGTATCATTCCAGGCTAAAATTTTAAAACAGGAAGAATGCAGGTAGGGCACTGAAATTTGGTTTTATTTTAATAGAGAGTGATTTGAGTTCCCTATTTCTTCAACACCGTAACAGGGATTGATTGTTAGGAAGGCAACAAATGAGTTGTACATTAATGGGGTTCCACCAAATCTTCAGCCATTGTCTCATTTGCATCCCTTCATGATTGGGGCTCCCATGTGATGATGCCCCCCAGGAAGGGCATTATTTGGGTTTTGGGGTTGGACTCCTCTGCCCAACTCACCCTAAAACCCAGTCCTAGAATTTGTGGTGCACTCCCCAAGAAATCCATCTTCTTTCGTCTTTCGATCACCCAGATATTATAATACCTTTTCCCCCCAAAAAAAAAACTCCTAAAAACTCATAATCCAAACAAGAGAATCGTCTGGGAAAGAGCCCCAGACAGCCAAATGTGCTTTTGGGTTGGGTATTATCACCATCCTCCCTTCTGTATAAGCAATCAAAATGGCAGGTGAGCTAACTCCTCAGTGAGATATGGATTAGAATGTGGTATTGAAATGGGCAATCATGTAGAAAAAAAGGGTTTGCCTATTGCTCTATATCAGCCCGACAAGGTCGCATTAAGCAAGGGCAGATATGAGCCAGCTAAAATGCTTTGGCATCAGTGCAACAACAGGGGACATTTTTGGAATAAATTACACATGACTCTCCCTCATCCATTCATCTTAACCAAATTGCTAGGCTCTATAAAACCAAGCTTCATTTCTTATTAATATAAACAAAAACCTCACCATGAGCTGGCAATCTTTTCACGTTCAATCTAGCTGTCTTTTCTACATATGAATAATGGGCCATCTTCATCTTCTTCTTCATGGTGGGTTTTTCAAATGTTGTGAAATCATCATTAAAATAAATCATATCACATGAAAAAACACATTAAAGCTATGTAATTTGACAAAATTGTTTATGGGCAAGGGTTATATCACATCCATTAGTCAACTAACTACAAGGAATAATCACCCATCTCTTCACTTTCAACACTGAACTCCAAGACAACCTGCAAATGGGAGGAAATAAGAAGGGAATAATTATGGTATAACAGGGCATGCACATGCAAAATGGAGTCCTGGTGTCATGGCTTTAAGAATTAGAGTCAGACATGCACATGTAATCCGGGATGAGGATTCTCCATAACCATAGCACTTGCAGACTTCTAAAATTTCTATGGTTTCTCTTCATTCTAAACCATTTTCCCTTAACAAAGAAATATAATTTGGTTTTGAATCAGTCACAAATAAGAAGGGAATCAACCTTATCTGTTACTTACTACACATGTCTCATATACTACTCTACTGGACACAGTATTATAACTTATACAGTTGCCTGTGTATGCTTTTGAGGCTCTTGGGACACTCGATGGGAAAACATGATCAAGTTTGGAGTTTTGTGAAAGGTGGGGTGGGGAAAAGCTTTGCCATATTGCTATATCTTCTCAAATATGATTAAGTTCTTAGCTTCAATACCCATTGATTAATCATAACTTAACCCCTATTAACAAAAGAAATGAGTAGCTTAGCTAGCTTCCTTACCTTTTACCACCATATTCATAGACTCCTATTTTTAATTTTCATCCCCTATATCATAGTGAAAAGCATGCTTCTTTTCCCAACTTGTGAAGTTAAAAAGAAAAATGGATTGAATCTTAAGGCATTATTGATGCAGAGATAATCTGCAATTGATCGATCGCACGTGCCTGACCTGCCAGTGTCGATAATTTTAATCACCCCTAAACATGTAAGATGATCAATTAATTAGAATGGGTAGCTTAGGATGTCGCTTTTGTCGTGTAGCAAGGTTAATTAATCACAGGAGACAATGCCTAGATGTTATTGTGGAAGCATGCTCAAGACAAAGCACAAGCCAACAGAAGCCTCTAATATTAAATTTCAAAGACTAAGATTATGATATGGATTACAACTAATCAGGAGAGAATTGCATTGAAGATTAAACAAAACCCAGATAAAAAGAAGGGTCATGAGTAGTTTAAAGATTACATAATTTGTTTTGTATGCCATGTTAATGAGATAGAAAGCAAAGGGTAGAGGCAATAGGAGCATAGATAATGAAAAAAAAGAGGAGGGGTGGATGTGAATGGGATTCTCATAGCCCAGTGCCCGAGATTAGCATCGTGATGAGGAAGAATAAAAAGGGGTTGTACTGAGCATTAATGCAGCAGGGTGTGTCGGCATAGCGAGAAAGGTGATGGGAATTGGCAATAGGTGAAGAGGGTGATCAATGGGAATTGAAAATTTGGTTTGTATGGTAATTATGGATTGGATCACATGCTTGATAGCATGCTTTGATTCCTTTAACAAAAGCATAAAAACACCAAAATAGAAGTGTGTGTGTGTTAGAGATAGAGAGAGAGAGAGAAAAGAAGAAGAAGAGATCCCCAACCACATGCTTCTTGGGGACCATCAACAAAAATAAGAGCTTCCCAAGAGCATGAGAAGATCCCAAAAAGTTATACAAAAGAAAAAAAAAAAAAAAAAAAAGTAGGGCTGTTGCTCTCTCCCTCTCTCTTTCTCTCTCCTGCTCTCAATCTTAATTCTTACTACATTACAACTCAAAGCCCTAAACCCCATAAAGAAGAATATATATCTTTTTTAGAAAAAGTACATTTGCATGTTGGATTACAGTTACTTTGCTTTAAAAGAACATTTCATTCCTAGGGTACTGCAAATGTTGCTCTTGCTTTTAAGTTTCTAGTGTAAAACAAAGCTCACTCATTTTTGGGAGTGCCCTCTGTTTTCTTTTATATTTTTACCCTCTTTTCTTAGAAACCCCCATTTCCATTTCTTATCATTGCTTCCAAAAGATGAACGAAAATCTGCATGTCAACACATCTTCTCTTGTATATGTTTTTTTTCATCTAATTCATAGAATGACTTGTATGATATCCCATTTGAATAAAAGTTAATGTCGTTCATCTTTATATTTGATTCGTCTTTTAAGTGATTCGTACAAAAATATTTTTAATAAATTAAAAACATTTTAATCAAAATCACTTCAAATGGAAATTTTAGCTATCTTCATTTGTTTGGGTGCGCTATTTTTACCCGATGGGGTATCAAGAAAATGTAACACTTATGCTACGTTACAAAAGAGTTTCAAGATGATATCACCTTAAAGATTCTAGATCAATTTGTATTTGTCTTGATGCATCAAAATTTTCATATGATTGGGTAATTTAAAGCAGGAATGAATGGCTGTTTCACCGAGAGGGAGAGCTGCCCCATCATTCAACAAAAGAAGAGAGCCCATGCAATTGCCCAAAAATAGTAATATGTAACGTCAAGGGTTCAATAGACTTGTACACTTATCTAGATTTATGTGGGTTCCCAATCTTAAACAGTGGCCATTGACCATCAATACCTCTATAATCCAATCAATCATTTCTCTATCTGCAAATCAATAATCACCCACAATGCCTGCGATTGGATAAATTCAGCTGTAGGGATAGATTTTTAAGAGGGCCAAAGCGACTAATCTAATAATAAACCACCATTCAAGTTCATGAATGAATAATGTTACAAAACTGTGTAGAAATTGTGCAAAAAATATACATTGCATACATACATAAGAGTTATGACATAGACACTGAAGAAAAGACCAAAAAAAAAAAAGGTGGATGTTAGCAACTGACTAAATCTTACAACTGACAAAGGGGTTACATGCCAGGATAGTCTGGACAATTTGGTAAAAAGACAGGCATGGGTCAGTGTACTATACCAAGGCTAAGAGAATGGCAACAAATATTTTCATTTTTCCATTTTTTTCCAAAAAAAAAAAAAAGAAAAACCCAAACTACTGAGAGGCAATAATAGGGATATTTTGGGTTCAGTCGGGAAAAAAAAAAAAGGAAAAAAGAAAAAAGCATATATATACGCTCACACGCTAAGGCTGGGGATGGGAGTGATTTAGGACCCTTGATCAGGTGTGGATAAAGTTCGAAAGGTGATGGGGGCCCCGTACTGAGGGTACAAGAGCATCAAAACCGTTGGTGCATGCTGGTAGGAGGGGGCAAGAGTGAAGGAGAAGCGTTGGAGGATTATGGCAAGGGCCAGTTTGGCCTGCAAGATGGCTAAATTTTGGCCAATGCATGTACGGACGCCCAGGCCGAATGGAATGAACGCCACCGGATGCTTGGCGGCTCGGGCCACTCCTTCCGCGAATCGGGCCGGGTTGAATTCATTTGCATCATTGCCCCATATCAAGGGATCATGATGAACGGCTAGGATTGGGATTAGGAGCTCCATCCCACGGGGGATCTTGTAGCCTCCCAGCTCTACATCCGTTTTGGCCCGTCTGATGGCTGCGATGATGGGCGGATAGAGGCGCAGGGACTCATTGAGGATCATGCTTAGCTGCACACCAGATTACACAACGAAACATGTGAGATTTGCCTTGTGCGATGATGACAATGGGGGTGTTTGGAATGATAAAAGAATTAAAAAAAAATTAAAATTAAATGCATGTCATGAGCCGCGGCCCGCGAGTCATGACTGGATTCCATGTTTCAATGAAGAAAGCAAAAAGTGGGTTTCTCAGGAAACAAACGGAAAGTAAAAGACAAAGGAGATGGGAATTTGTCTTAATGCGGGGGGCATTACCGTCTTAAGTTTGACAACATCATCTTTGGTTGGTGTATCACGTGCTCCGCACACACGGAAAACCTCGTCACGTGCTCGAACCTGCCACTGTGGGTGCATTGCAAGGAGAACCGTAGTCCAGGTCAGCAGATTGGAGGTTGTCTGCTTTCCGGCGAAGAAGAAACTCTTGCACTCCTCAACAATGTCCTGTACCGTAATCTTGGATGATGGGCACCAACTCATTTCTCCCTTTTTAACCGTTTCTTCTATCATTAGCCCCAATAAATCTTTTGGACATTTCTCCGGATTTTCCTTCCACCTATTCTCCTTTCGCCGATCAATCAGCTTCACCAGCGATTTCTTTATCTCCTTGTCCAATTTCCAAGAATTCATGTTTCTTTTGGTTGGAAGGAATCTGATAATTTTTTAAAAAAAAAATATTTTTCAACAATTAATAACCCCCTTATCTCGTAATTATATATTAATATTTGTAAAAATAAAAAAATTTAAAAAAAAATTGGAAAATTACCTATAGCCGGGGATGAAAACTTTCTGAAATGCCTCGGCAGCCATGACCATTTGCTGAGCTTGGAGTTGGAAAATGGCCTTACCATCTTCATAGCTGCTGCCGAATGCCATTCGGGTGATGACATCTTCGGTCAATGTTTGGTACCACTCAGAAACTTCAATCTCTACCTCACCTGATTTTGACATTGCCATCCATTTCTCCAACATTTCGGTCACGCTCTTCGCCATCACCGGTACCATCAGCTACAAAATATTATAAGTTATATAACCAGACTATGATGATCACTATGATTTTTATAGTTTTAAAAAATAAAATTGGAATTAAACCCAATGTGGGTTTTGAGTTTAAATTAAAATGCTAAAATCTGAGCTTACTTTGAGATTCTCCATGTGCAAGGTAGGTGTTATGATTTTCCTATGATGAGCCCATTTTTCGCCTTTGAGGCTCAGCAGCCCATCACCTTCAAGCTGTTTAACAAGCGGGTGTGCCTCGTTCTTCTCATAGAATTCCGACTTGGAGGCGAAAATCTCCCGAATAAGGTCCGGATCGGAGATGGTGAGACGAACGGTCGGGCCGAACCACACGAGAAATGTTGCACCTATGATCAACCACAGCTCTAATTGTGTCAAAAAAGAAAAAAGAAAATCAAAGTATAGGGGAAAGTATTCAAATAATGAGAAAAGGATGGAATTTAATGGAAAAGAGAAGGTTCATACATCAACTAGAACTGCAATAAAACCTCAACAAGTATGTATGGAGTTAGCAAAAATGAGGAATATTGAGTAGGAAACATGACAGCCATTAATTCAGAGAGCATGGATAGTGTAGACCCTACAGAGACAGAGAGAGCAGAAGCAACGCAAGCCCAAAAATAATCCCACTACCAAACACAACACAACTTCATTATCAAAGTTGGAGCTTCAATGAATCGAAACAGAAAAATAAGAAAGCAAATGATAGCTACTTCAACTCCTCAACCATGTTTTCTCAGACCACTTACAATATCTGATTGCACAAAATTTTGTATATTTAAAAAGACCCAATAAGAAGAAGAAGCATCAAACATCCAAACTGTATAAAGGCCTGAAAAGCTTTAAAAAGAAGAGGACACAACACAAGCCTCTCAAAAGTCACAATTTTTGAAGGGTATATTATAATAACGAGGAACCCACCCATAATTCTAATGATCAAAACTAGCTCTTACAAAGCCAGCCAAGAGCTGCAGGAGCCATAGAAAGGTGGAAGAGAAAAAAAGAATGCAATCTCACCAACTCTAAACCAGCTCACAAACTGAAGATACAGCAGTTGTGAAGAAGGTGAAACGAAATTGAAATGAGAGAGGAAGAGAGGAAGAGAGGAGAAAAGAAGACGAAATACCATAGATTTTCTTCCAGTGATGGTAGAAGGAGAGAACTCTGGGGAGTATGTTGTGAGAGAAAGGCATGGGTTGAGAAGAAGCCTTCAACATGAGACCCACAAGCTCTTTGACATTGCCTATGAAGAAACGATAAGGGGGACCTCTAATCCCTTGCTTGGAAAAATGGTGTTCGATCTTTCTGGGTCTCCACCAAAGCAACACTACCACCTTCAACACGAACACTAACGCCATGAAGCATATCACGAGTAGCTTGAACCAGTACCACACCTCCTCCATGGCTGAAAACATAGACACAAAAACAACACAACAGTGTTGCCTTAGCCTTTTTTTTTCTCTTTCTTTTTTTTTTTTTTGCCAAGTGTGGAGCAGCGCCTTTCTCGTAATGCTTCTTATCTACTTTGGCTATGTTTCTCACTTGTTCTCACTGTCTTCTCTTCTCTTCTCCTCTCCTTTTAATACAAAGAGTAGAGAGAGAGGGATTGGCAACAAGGCCAACGGCGTAGGGGCCGCCATTGGTATTCTAGGGTCAACGATTCAGATGTTTTTTTTTTAATCCTTTTCACTCTTTCTAAGACCATCTTGCCCTTCCCTTTTTCCCTAGTACCTTTCTATCCCTTTCTTTTCTTTTATTTTCTCTCTGTTTTTCTTAAAAAAGTTGTCATGTGATAAAGGGCATTCCATGTAATTTCCTAAACATATTTTTCATATTTAATAATAGGGTTTTAATTTCAGAAATATATAAATAAATGCAAAAATATTATTAATTTTATTTGGAAATTGGATAAACAGAGTCAAAACAATTCTCATTTTGTTTTGAAAGGGTGGGTTGTAAAACGTTTGAAGATATTGTTTCAAAGTCAAAAATAGCTTTTCCAACCTCTTCAAAGCCCTTAATACTCTCTTTTTATATTTATATTGACCCAAAAACTTTCTCTCAAATGCCTGCTGGAGTGGATTAGATTATGTATTTAATTTAAAAAGGCAAAATAAAAAGGACATACCAATTTGGGACTGTGCCCTTTCCTTTATGAAGGCTAGTGGTCAGTGAAATTAGCCTAGTTTATTTCCATGATGATCCTACATGCTGGCTGTCCCAAATTAGGGCATGATTGGAGAATAACAGAGTATGAGGTGTACATCTATGCATCTTAGGATGCCAAACCAATATCTTCATATGCAATAAACTAAAATTTGAAAAATTATTGAAGGCTGTTAATTATTTTTATGAAGTGTATTGAAGTTGGGAGAAAGTTTTGAAGAGGACCAACCATGTAGATATAGGGGAAGTTAGTATGTCAAGTCGAGCACCCACTTCAATAATTTTAAATAATATAACAAAATGATAAATTAAAGACCAAGTACATGTATGATAATACCAAGATATGGACAATTATATGACAAATACCCTGTCGAGAGAGGAGACAAAAGCCCACAAAATAGAATGGAAAAATGGGAAATGTAAATGGGGCCAAAAAGAAAAAGAAAAAAAGGAGGATTCCAAGTAAAAAGAAAATGAATGTGGGTTGGGGTTGGGGGTTGGTGTTAGCTTATTCCTTGTTCCCGAAAAGATGATTTGGGGAGTGGAGAGAAAGAGGGGGCACAAAGGGGGTTGTTATTTTGGAATGTTGCTCTTAAATTTGTGCACATGGGAACAAGGCTGTCTATTTAAGGGGTTTTTCTCTGTGCTTTTGGTGGGGAAATATGCCCTTGTTGACCCAACAATTGTGCCTACGCAGCCCCACCTTGCTTAATCTTTGTCTTAATATGCCCACGACATGTAGGGGCCATCTGCCCCTTCTGGGTCCTACACTAATTTATAACCCCCTTTACTCATTTATTTTTTTCAGGTTTTTAAGTTTTCTTTTTCTCAAAAAAAAAAAATGAAGGCAGCCCTCTTATGTGTTAGCTCTCCCTCTCACTTCACTTGTTAAAAAGCTTCCCATTTTCATCTAACCATACATCATGGCTTCTTGTATTTTTGCTAAATTCTAATGGGTGGGTTTGGATCAAAACTTCAGTAATTAAGAGGTAAAGGATGATGGTATTGATGGTGAAAAAGAAAGATGGGTATGGGAGGATGGGAAGAATGGAGCATCCAAATTGAATACTTCAAGGAAGATCTGAATTCGTCCTTGAAAGCCTGCTCTCTGTCTAACTTTAGTTAGATATATATAGACGGTGATTCAGATGAAACTTTTAAAAGGCAAAATAAAGAATCTGGTTGGCCTTACCTTACAACCATATTTTCTCTGCAAAATCAAAAGTACAAAAGGACAAAGTAGAATATGCAATCACTTAACAAGCTCTCTCCACTTTTCCAAAATCACCTACTATTATCCTACCAAGAAACCCCCTGCTGATGTCTTCCTCCTCCCCCTCCTCTCTCTCTCTCTCTCTCTCTCTCTCTCTCTCTCTCCCCTTTTCCTTTTTCTTATACAAAGAAAAGAAAGTATATTTTTATGTTTTGTCTTCAAATTATTTTAAATATTCAAAAACAGCAGCTAACCCAGTTGCCCTTTTGGAGGAGAAGGGGCCTGTAATTTGGAAAAATATTTTTTTAAATATTCAAAAAAAGCTGCCAACCAATTGCCTTTTTGGAGGAGAAGGGGCATATCATTTATCAGTTTTTGAAATATGCGTAGAAAATGTATTCATTGCAGTTAGTTAGAGTTTTCTTTTCTTTTTTTTTCCAAAAAAAAAAAAAGGAAAAAAAATTATATTTATTTATTGGTTTTGCATTTATGGTGTGATGCCACAAAAGAGTCACGGGATTCATTTTTCTTCTTTACTTTTTATTTATTTTTCCTCTAGAGAACCACACGAAAGTACAAAATCTTGAGGATAAGATTATGAAGCTTAAATAAATAAAATTCAATTCAATTTCTTTATAGCAAAATTGTGCATGATGTAGATTTGCAAGCTGTGACTCAAATTATTGGAGAAACAATATAATTGTATGTAAGTGGAGAACTAAATCCAATTATTTAAAATCATGGAAATTATTAATCAATCACACATACCATATGATAGAAAGAACAACACACCCTTCGGATGCAAATAATTGAGATGGTCAATGATAAAACCCGGACCCATTTTCTACAAAATAATTGGAAATAATTCGATAAAAATACTTTATTTGAAAATAAAGAAAAAAAAAGATTTAGGTGATGAAGACAAACAACAAAGAGAGGAAGAAGGGATATACTAATAGGATTTCCAAGCAAATCCCAACCCAACCCCCACCAAATCATACCTTGTTGTTATTTATCTCCCTCTCCCTCCCCAAAATTCATCCCACAATCAAGGATTTGGAGCCACCCCACTTCTTTGGGACCATCATTTGGAAATATGCCCTTTTCCTTGGAAAGGAAAATTGTCTCACAATAAATCATTCTCATGCACCAAAATGCACCCCAAGATCCCAACCCTTGAGCCCTCTTTTCTTAATGGCAACATTATTTAAGTTTGTAAAAGGGATGGTTGATTTGAACTCCTTTTATTCTTAATGCACTCAAACACAATATGAAAGTTTGGGATATGAAATCTTACTGACATTTCATTTTAAAAAACAAAAAAGAAATATTAATGATTTGAAAGAGCAATCTTTGAGAATTTTAAAAGAAAAGGAAGGAAAATCAGGGTTGAGTGTTAGCAGTGAGCTCAGTGGGCTGTGTGTAGTTACATCAAGTCTGGATAAGTATAGAAATGTACAACAGATTTTATAATAATAATAATAATAATAATAATAGAAAAAGGAAATTTAGCAAAAAAAGAAAAAAAGAAAGGTGGGAGAGGAAGGAATGATGGGAGAAAGGGAGGGAGTGGGGATGTAGTTAAAAAGGGGGAAGATGACAGAGAATATCAAGTCGCCCAGTTTTCGTCCACGCAATCAACGGTGTGACGGGTCCTCATTTGTCTTTTTAACTTCTTTATTACTATTATATTTACTTATACGGCTACGTCAAATCATGATCTGCCAAGTGTCATCCAATCATTTTACGCTTCTTTACCTCTTGTCCACATACAAAGCTTCCCCCACTCCCGTTACATCAACTCAGTCCCACCCCCTCCCCCTTCTTTCTCTCTCTGTCTTCTCCTCCTCCTCCTCCTCCTTCTACCCTTTTACCAATCTATCCACATTGTTTTCTCCTCTGTTTCCCCATTTTTAACATTTTATTGAACAAAAGCCTTTTGATATAATAGTTATAACTTATAACCCTTCAATAAAAATATAGTGAAACAGACCAATGTTCCCACTTTGTATAACTTAGAGCCATGAAAGGGGGCAAAAATGGAAAAGAGAAAAGACCCATTTCTATTTTTATTTTTTTTGTTTTTTGGAAGTACAAAGATAACAACCTCTGGCAGTAAGAATCAAATGGGGGTCCGTACTTTTTGTGTGGGAAAGAGCCCTCGTGAATCGAGGGCAAGTGTTTTCACTTTTTCAGTTAATTTTTAATCACACATCACTGCCATCTATCATCACTAGTTTCACCTTTTTCCACCTTCCCAAGATTTTTCCCTTATAATTTAATATAAAGGTGGATTAAGAAATTTAAGATTGGAGTGAACTCTAAATTTAACACAGGCCACTGCATTTCATGCTCTATGTTTTGTCCCTTTAAAACCATCCTTGTCCATTTATGTCTCTCTCCCATGCCCCCACCTTCCCCATCTCTTCTATCTTCTTTTTCTAGGGACATGTCTTTCTTTGCTTTTTCCCTTCCATTTCTTTTTTGTACTACCTCCTATACCAAATTAAAAAATTGGATGGGATTTGGGATGATAGAAAATTTGTTTATCATATTTTCTTCTATTTTTAATTTAGAAAATAAAATTTCATCAGCTTCAAAAGGCGTAAATCTTTTCGCCTAGTTTCCATCCCTTTCTCATATTCCTATTCCTTCTAGTGATGTTGAACAAAGTCCAAAAATGTATACTGTGTTTGTAAGTGCTTTAAGGATAAGGTTTAATGGAGAGAGAAAAACAAAATGCGTGTAAACCTAAAAGTGAGTACCACTTGTTTTTGTGCTTTCTCAATGTTAAACACTAATTGTATGATAGAGGGTAGTGGACAATGTTCTTCCTTGGAAAGAGATTGTGCCATTGAAGCAAAAGAGGGGAAGCAAATAATACCAGTTCATGTGATTCTATATAATCACCTCTCTTATCTCTATCTTCCCCCTCCAAAAATCCTTTACTGTGCTTGAATATCTCTACCAATTATAAGCCATGATGTCCTCTTGGATGCCACTCAAAAAGAAGAGGAAACTTTTGGAATTTGATTTAAGAAGCATCTCAAGATCCTGTGTTTCAACCACAAGTAGACAACTAAAACTACTACTAAACGTTGGCATTGGACTTTTATGATGAGACCTACAAAAATTTACATTCAGCTTGAATGTTGAATGAAGAACATCAAATTTTCATTTAGTTAATAATGAAAAAAATTTGAATAAGTAACCAAGTCAAAACAAAGAAGGGAAGAAAAATTATGAGGCTTCCTTCAGATTTTTGGGGATTGAAATTAAGATGTTTCACCACCCAACTAAAACAAGTGCTGAGAAGAGAACAAACATCTGATATGATGATAGTAGGTTACTCATAGGAGTGTGACGGAGCAGATGGCAGTATTGGAACATAGCATGGAAATGAGGAGCCTGTCCTAGTAATCAAACTTCTACTACTCTATGATGGGAACGGATTCCATGTGAGACGCGGATGAAAGCAAAGAGAGAAGTGAGATGATGGGAGTAGAGGTAGATGGGGCTGGGAAGGGAATGGAATGGAATGCAATGAATTCAGGTTTCCCTACTCTAAGACTAGCTAGAGCGCACCCATCATCATAAATACATGCATATGGGGGATGACAATGACAGTTGCTGTGTATCGTCCCCATCGATGCTCCCTCTAGGTTTATGCTGGAGCACATGCTCCTCCCAGGCTCCCCACACACATGTTCTGTTACAAAGCTTACATGCATATTTCGGGGACATTGCTATTCTTCTCTCATCATTCCTCTTTACCCTACCATGCTTAACGACTCCCAGATGTTCCTTTTCTTTGAATTTCGTATCTTCACATCATGGCCCATGTGCACAACTCCCTTCTCCAAGTTTCCATTTAGTGCTCCCTCTTCCCCACCCCCGCAATAACCCATTTACTTGTATTCCCCAAACTCCCCCCCTATCTTTTTACCCAATATTATGCCACATATGATATGATGATGAGGTGCGGTGTGTGACCCCGACCCGCCCCCATTATCTTCTCCCGTCTGGTATAATAACACCACCAACCAAGTGCCATATTATGGCTACATTTGACCGAGCAAGTAAAATTAGGAAAAGCAGGCAGATATGAATGAAGACACAGAACAAAATACATGTATGGGACATGAAGATAAACAAAAGGCGAGGAATGAGAAAAGAGATCAAAAGAATGAATGGCCATTTCACCAAAAAGAAGCATGACAGTAGGGTCACAAACAAAGAGGGGAGTCCATTCAGGATAATAGCTATGGAAGCCGACTTTTGAAAAGATATGAGAAGGATTGGATGACTTGGTACTAAGCCAAAGCAACTCCGACCACCCACCGACACTGAAAGTCACCTTTCTCGGCCTTTAGCTCAAAATACCACTGCCGTAAATGGGGCCTTTGTAAGGGTAATGAGTCCTAAAAATTAGGACAGTGTCCTTTTGAGACCACCCCACCTTGTATAAACATGCTGGCAAAACGCTCGCACCAGCTTTCATGCCCCACCTCTCGGTTGGAATGATGTGGATGCCTAGTGGGCATGCACAGCGTACAGCAGTCCACAGTGATAACAAATGGGTCTGTTGGGAGTGGTTTGAACCGACACCGATAGGGACATTACCATTGATGCTTGAGCTGAGTAAGGTAACTGGAGGGGTGGAGCGCTCGACAATCCGATGGGGCATGCCTACTTTTCCGCCTATGGGAACCCCAAACATGAGCAAGTAGGCGTGCATGTACGTCATCCATCGCTCAATCTACTACTGCCATCTGGAATTTCACATGTCATATCCACCAAAATCAGGGTTTTGAACATGGAAAACAGTTGACTAGTGCTCTTGGGATAGAACCATTGAAGAGAATATTTCAACATACCTACCTACAACAGAGATCCATACCTACTGTAAATCACTTTCATAGAGTAAGTGAGATCAATGACCAAAGTGAAGTGGGAAACGAAGCACAATCACATGTAACCTAATAAACATCAGAAAATTTATCAGCAACTTCTGAATTGTTCTTACCTCCTCAATACCCCCTTTAGTAAATGGGTCTCGTTGGCATAAATAGAGGCCCCAGCCAAACTGACTCCGTCCCATCTTTAGGCATAAAAATGCGGTAGGACAGGAACCATGACAGACCCAGAATTAAAAATAACCCATTAAGACCAGACCAATCCAGAGAGAGATGGGATCTGTTGCAATAAGTAGCTGAAAGAGACCACATTGGTGCGCCAGTTTGTTTCTCACTCACGTGGTTTTCTTCCACGCCGTACTCGTGAGGTCTCCATCTCTTGAGTTTATGGTCCATCAACCAATCTACAAGGGCATTTCAAAAATCCTCGTCATGTTTCAGTGTGTACCCCTGTAAATAACCACAAAAAGAAGAAAAAAAAAAAAAGGAAAGGTCCTCGCCCTTCACTTGACTACATTCAAACCATTAAATAACCACAAACATGGCAGGAGAAACTTCTTACCTCATTGCGCTGTCCCACCGTTTTCAGTTTCGACAATACTGGTGCAGGCACATCATCTCATTCAATGTATAGAAGCCCAGAGTGGCTCATAAATCAGAAGTTTGAGTTGTCACTAGTTGATGTCTGGGCAGGAAGCACATGGGGAAGGGGTGTAACTGTGGATGGTAAAACGTAGGTGAGTAGTTTTGCCTTCAATTATAGGCCATTGCACTATCACTACAAGTTTTACATCACTCTGGTGCTTATGCCAGGCTGCCGGAATTCATAATGGCAAAACACATCCATCTCCCTCTCATAATTCTAAGCTGTCTACCGAGTTGGATGCCATTTCCAATCCAGATCTCTGGGGCCATACAAAAACAAACCCTAGTTGTATCATGTATCCGAGTTCAGAATTCCTTTTATTTGTGTATGTTACAATCTCGTGGACAATTCCCTTCCTATTAAGAATTGAAAACCATGAGCTGCTCCTCGTGATTACTACAATGACCACCTTGAATTATTGCATATAAAAAAAATGTAATCACAATGCACATAGGCCCTTCATTCAGAAATTCAGTAAAAGACCTTCAAGAAGCAAGCTCATTCCACATTAATTCAGCTGAGGAAAGGCAGAGGATACAACAGGCCTTATACTGGGTTCACCAGACTCATTTTCTTGAGAAGACATTAAAATTGGGATTGCAGTGGTAAAGGTATCTCCAGAATTCTTGCAATTAACAGTGTCATATAATACCATACACGACCACCTCATTGTTATTAATTAAAACAGCTAACAATTTTCTATGCATTACCCGACAACCACTGAAATGGGCCATTAAAACTCATAGCCATGACCATCATTATGGCTATCTGAGGTAGTTTTCAAACCCACCTGCGGTGTTCACTTTTATGAGGGCTGTACAATTTTATGAGTGCAATAGGCCACATGCAGGGAATACTAGCAGGTTGAGATATTAAAGAACTTACAGCAGAAAATAAATGACAAAGTAGCAGCTGGTGTACAAATAAAATGTGTTGACTTAAGTGGTGGCAGGTCATGGATATAAAACATGCATGGATAGTAATTTAGGAAGGATGACAAGAAACAGCAACAGCATCATGCATTTGTTCGGGTGTCTGTAAATTGCTTCAATACAAGAGGAAACTCAAGATTGGACATTCAAAATTTTTCCCTTTACTGTTGAAGTTAACTGACTGGTGCATGATAGCTTTGATAAGAATTGACAACACCACCAATATGATAGCCAAAAATATTACTCTACCACAAGCAAACACAACCATAGACTCAATAATAGTTTTAGAAAACCTAACTAGTATGATCCACGTTCTTCAATACTAGAACAAATCCTAATGATCAAATCCACTTATATATATGGCTAAAACTTGGTAAGCGAACGATGCATAATAAAGGAAGCATTAAATCATTGCAAAAAGGTAGAACCCAAGCCTCTCCACCAGTTCTCTCTACTCAAATGCATCATCATCATCATCTGGAAGAGGCTGACTAGCTGCTGCAGCAAGCTCAGCCTCGTGCCTGTAACAAACAAAAAACATAATGAGGCAGGGGACCAGAACTGGACAGGTATATTGATATCAAATGAATTGATTTAAAATATAGTCTAAAGCAAACCAGACATCAATAAGAAGTTATCATTATTAAAAAGAAAAATATTGAGGGGCAACAGTAGAAGAAGCACTACAAGGACAAGATTCTTACTGTTGCTGTGCAGCCAAGTCAATGTGTACTTCTGGAGGAGCAAGAGCAGGGGACTCCACAAAGTGGAGATTGGGATCCCTAAAATCACCAAAGCAATTATCAATGTTAAACATCCTCTGTAGCATATATAAACCAGAAATTGAATAATTTCTATATTATTTAATCACCCTGCAAGCTTCCTAGCAAGATACAAGAAAGGTTTCTCAAAATTGTAGTTGCTCTTCGCTGATATCTCATAGTACTGAAGATTCTTTTTCCTGTGGAATGTAACCTGCTTTGCCTTAACCTGCCTGTTCTTCACATCAACCTTGTTTCCACAAAGAACAATGGGTATATTTTCACACACCCTGCAATTTGCATGATGGAAAAGTCACAAACAGAGCTCAAATAACAGAAGGAGATCAATAGCATAAGCAGAGACGATAGAGAGAGAGAGGAAAAGTTCAGAAATTAATTAAACACACCGACAGAGATCCCGATGCCATGTTGGAACATTCTTGTAGGTCAACCGAGCAGTAACATCAAACATGATAATTGCACATTGCCCATGAATGCTGCATAAAAAACCAGAATGTTTTAATACAAGATACAATAATCTCAAAAGACTACATAAGAATGCACCAATAACGTGAACTTCTTGACTAGCCTATGTATCGACTTCATCAAATCATAACAAAACATAATGAACAAAGCATCTGTCTCCCCTTATGCTTTTAAGGTCATCCAAACACAAATTTTGATAGGGAATTCTGGAAAACCTTGCATTTTTTTTTCTTGTTTCCAACCATAACATTCTCAGTATGTTGACCATTGTGGGGATAAAACGGTTTCATTAATCATTGAATATTACTTTTTGGTTATGCTGTTCACAATCATGAAGTAAAAGCAGAGCCCTCCACAACTCATAAACTACGAAAGGTCTAAACAAAGGATGCCAAGGCCCATTACAGAATATCATTCACCTTCAATATAAGGTCAAGGTATCAGGATTTTTAGAATCAACCCAGAACAAGTAGCTTGAAAGAAAAATCATATACCTGTGGTATTGCCAAACAGGGCAAAATGGTAATTGAAAGCCCTAGGAGACAATATTTCAAGGCAAGCTTGAACAAAGTAACATTAGAAGAAAAGCAGGCTCAAACATTATAGTTGAGCTTAGTATCAAGCTCTTGTTCAACAAATGCAACCAGACAAGCTTAAACAGTCAAATAATTAAATTATCTCAGTTTGGCTCAGTTCATATGCACTCCTATATGTAAAACAGTTGGTAGCAGCAATCAGAACATTATTTTAGCTGCTAGGCTGTGGGACAACCAACTTTTCAAAAAGAGCTTCCACCAGGGCAGAGAACATAATGCAACTGAAAAAAGGACAAAACTAGGAGGGTGAACAAATGAGATGCTGACTCTCCATAAATTTTACATAAGAATCTCTTTCATTTTTATTGAACACAAGCAAAGTCTAATTGTGATTATCCACATCCAAAGATATGGTTTAGGATAAACCCATCACAACACAAAAACAAATGAAAAATATTATTAAAGTAAAAACAATATATTATGCATTCCCCAAAAGAATAAGCATGAAGGCAAAAGAAATGCCCAACTAACTGCAAGCTATATATATGGGAAGCAAAAAAAGTGAATTTTAAATAAGTCATTTGGCCAATAAACCAAAGACAACAGCAAAATATCTCAAAGAAACATTTTTTTTTTATTTTATAACCAAGGAACCTTCCATGGCCAAACCCTTAGGATTCTCTATGGAGACCCAAACCTCGGGGGGTGCTGACCGCCCTACAACAACTATCATCGGGTAAATTCAGGATATCATCAGTGATAGGATTTGAATCCTGGATCATGTTCCACTTACTAAGATTGCACTTCCCAATGTTCACCCTGACCAACTGGTCTACCATGGGTTAATCTCAAAGAAACATGAAGGGGCTTAAACAACATAATTATTTATTCAGCACAAGTAAACCCACATAACTTTCAGAACACAACGGGTTAATCTTTGCAGAGTGTCATTAAGCAGCTCCCATCTTATCAAAGTACTTTAAAAATAAATAAATAAATAAGTTATATGATAGAATTCAAAGAATATAAAACTTGGGAAGGAGATTAAGCATGTAAACAGACCCACTAAAATGCTTGAACATGCAGACATTTATCAGAAGTGTCTGAAATCTTAAACAAATTTGAGGTAACTAAAATAGAAAAATTCCCATAGGACTTTCAGTAAACGATTTACTTACTAGTAACCATCTCTAAGTCCACCAAATTTCTCTTGCCCAGCAGTATCCCAACAGTAAAACCGAATTTTCCCACAATTCGTGAAGAAGTCCAATGGGTGAACTTCGACCCCAATGGTTGCTATTCTCAAACAAAATACACAAAACTCTGTTAGCATTCGACATGTAACAGTAAATACAAAGAAAACCCACTGTCTTATGGAAATGCTTACGCTCATATTTCTTCTCAAATTCACCAGTGAGATGCCTCTTCACAAAGGTTGTTTTTCCTGCACCATTTCTAAAATTTCAGCACAACCCAGATCACCATGCTTGATTCCAAAAACAATAGAGCCTATGGTTGTGTTTGGTCATAAGTTGTGACAAATTAGTACTTCCCAGTTTCATTATTTGGTTTCTCTATACACTATGACTGTGTTAGGATCTCAGAAAGTACTCGGGACAAAGAAAAGGAAATAAGAAAAAGAATTTCAAATTCTTTTATTTGGTTTATCGTGTATAATAGGAGAGAAAGTGAAATATAACAAAAATTAATTAAAGCTCATACACATTTGAACTTTTCAAACTATGTATAATAAGAGGAGAAAGCTATTTAAATTACCGAGATCAAATTTTATTTATTTATTTATTTATTTTCCTTCATTTTATTTTTTTTTCTCTTTCATTTCCTTTTCCCTTTCCCACATCTTTTCTCTCACACTTTCTCTGATCCAAAGAGAGTCTACAGCATCAGGTATAAAAATTAAGTTCCATAGACCAAAAATTCCAAACAATTTAACAGTAAAAACAAAATATTTAAATTCTATGCAATTGGAATTGCAAATTAAACACAATTTTGAGTTTGCAATATGAATATTTTCTTGATCCCCCATTTTTATGCATGGCTACTTTATCATGAAACTGGCAAATAAATATCATCTCCATTCAGTTAGCTTCAGGGGAATATCATACATCTATATTCTTTTAATACAAATCAAAATATCTAAACCAGTGGTCTAATTACCAAACCTAAATTTAAAACATTCAAGAAGACTTTATTGTCTAACAAAAGAAAGTACAGATATTTAACAATCTGGATCACTGCATGCTTAATCACCCATAAAGATTTCACATCAAAAGAATCAAACCCTAACTTATTTTTCTAATCAGCAAGAATCCGACAGACATTTGAATCAAAACGAAGTAACCACTACAGCACTTGAAAACCCAGCTCCACGTAATACACACAAGCCACTAAACGCATCCAAAAGAACACCATCCGAATTATAAAAAAATAAAAAAATATTAAAAAAAAAACACACACACACACAAAGCAAAGGGGGAAAAGAATTAAAAAGAAAAAGGGAAAAAATTACCAGTTCCTCCATCGCCGACGATGACGAGTTTAAAGCTCGGGTAATCAACAGTTTGCTGATTCGGCAACGCCTAACAAGAAAACACAGAAACGGAAAACATAAAATAAAATAAAGAAAACAAAACCATGATCTTCGAACCCTAACCCTAGAAAGAATTGGAAAAAAAAAAAAAAAAACATGAAATCAAGAAGATCTGGGAGTGAATAGAGCATCAAAGAGAGAAAATGAGATATAAAAAAAAATGTGAGAGAGGAATCAGAGAAATGTTACCATATATCTGTCGTAACAGTCTTCAGTTGAGCAGCGCAGAGACGGAGGGCCGGAGAGAGAGAGCGCGCGAGAGAGAGAGGAAGAGGCGAGGGCTAAGGTGTTTATAGGGTGGGGGACCATACTATTGTTTCCACGTAGCTTAATGTTGACGCTGCTCTGTTTTCTTTCCATTTTAAAATTTACGCTTTTCCCCACTTTGATGACGTAACAGTTATTTTAAAATATCGTTTCTAAATTTTAATATAAACTTTTAAATATTAAAAACATGAAAAATACTTTCAAAAATTACTTTATAAGAACCTGACAGTGATTTCAAAAAACATTTTTAATATTTTTAATATGTAAAAAATTTTATTATTCAAGTGTTAAAAATATTAGAAACGTTTTTTAAAATCACTCTCAAATATATTTTTAGATGGTGTTGTTTTTTTGACTTTTTATTCAAAATAATTTATTTTTAAATTTTAGGTTATTTATTTTTCTATTTTTTCATTACTTATTATAAACCTTTTACTAAATAAAAAAATTAAAATATGTAATTTTTTCTAAATAAAAAAAATAAAAAATTAATTTTTCTTTACTTTTTAATACTTAATAGAAATAAAATACTGCAAAAATAAACAACATAATATTTAATACTATTAAGTATTAAGGTTCTATTTAGAATTAAGTAAAAAAAATAAACATCATCTAACTTACTCCTACTATTACTTTTTTAGTTTATTGAATATACATGGTAAAATCTAAATCACGATGATTTAAACAAATAGAATCGAGTGGGAAATAGATATAATTTAAATTAAATTAAATTATCAACCTTATAAATAGACATTTTAAATTAAAAGAAATAGATATGATTTAGTGCTAAGTAGTCTACTTTCATCATTGTAGGGTAAATTTAATTGACTTAATTGATCAAATCACACTCAAATATTCTATGAGTGAGAAGATCATGTATCATATTTTATGCATGACTTGGATTTGAGTGTGTTCTCATAATAGCATATAGTCTTAGAGAGAATAATTTTTGTTTAGAAATTATTTTCATATTTGTAACGTACGAATATATTAGTGGGGAAGTGTAGTAGGCCACGGTGCCTAGTGCTATTTTTTTAGATGGGCCACTTGGTTCATACATAAGTGGGATATTAAGATGGACAATTCACGAGATTTATGACACTGTCTTCTTGCACGAGAGGAAGACAAAGGGAGAAAAGGAAAAACACAAAAGCATTGAAAATTGGCCCAGTGGGTTTAAATAAGTTGAATTGGGAGTTAAGAGGTCATTTCGTATTCACACGGTCACAGCTCATCTTCAACTGTTGACCTCTTCTTCATTCCATGAACTCAAAATTGTACAGTGATTGGCAACTACAAATGGGACAAGCTTAGTGGGCACGTCATCAGACTTTATGAAATTGAGTGATTACTTTCATAACAAAAAGTCCACAATGGAGATTTTTTTTAAAATCTTAATTTTAAAAAAAATTAAAATAATAATTTTATTTTGATGAAAATTTCATTCGAGCTAAATCAAGACTAAATTAGTGGTTAAAGATTATTTCAACTCGTACTACCATTTAATTCTTAAGCAGAATATGACTCTGATACCATTTACACCTAAGACACATACAATATTTCATACACACAAAATATTAATTATTTATAGGGACTCCAAGCATAAAAACAAAAATATTTTATATCTAACTCTGTCTAATTTATTGTAGAAAATTAAATATAAAAATACAAATATTTGAATTTAAAAAAAACTTTTGTATTCAAAAGTTATACCTTGATTACAAAGTTGAACTTGAGTACAAAGTTATTGACAACATAAAGATGAATAAAAGGGAAAAGATTTTTGAAAGGAGAGAATACAAAAACTAAGAAGATAATTTTTTTTAGAACACTCATTGCTGGCTCTTGTGCTCTTGTGATGAAGGTTGCACCTCTATTTATAGGAGAAGTGAGCAGATGTGAGTCTTGATGAAATTCGTGGATTGAATCTAAAAATAATTGTAGAAGACAGCTGGCTACTTTTTTTCCCATATTCATATGAAAGCATTCAATCTTTGTAGCTACTGAAGATAAAAAAAAAAAACCACGTATTTCCTTTTGAAATCAAAGTTGCCAAATGAAATACAACTTTTACTATTTTAACACTATTTGGACACTATTGAACACTATTCTTAATATTTGAATTTTTTTATTTTTATTTATTTATTTTTTCTTGGAGCGCCTTTAAGGCATTCTTCTTTATTTATTTTACATATATTTTTTTTACAAAGAGACAAATGTACAAATATATAATTGTACAAAAGATTCTTGAAATCTTTTATTTAGATTATCCACTATACATGATGAACCGGAGGGTTTACATATAAATCATCTGATAAGGCTATGTCTTCAGTGTTTTCATTATCTTGATTATCACCAAACTATTTGAGAGTTTTAGTAAGTCCTTGATGATATTAATCTATAGCAGCTGCTAATGAAACTTGACATTTGCTTTTTAGAGTTAAGAATTCTGCTTGAGTCATTCCTTGAGAAAAGTTTGTTGAATCTTTTGAATTTGATGATCCTGACTTTGAAATTATTTGCAAAATCTTTTGTTGACACACGAACTTGTGCAGAAAAATTTACGAGGAGTCCAAAGTTGCATTTTTAAAATCTTTTCAAAATGAATCTGCAAAACTTTTTGATGAAAACCTATAATTTCAAAAATTAAGATTTTCATTTTTCAAATAAAAAGAATTTAAATCTTCCTCAATAATAAGTCAAAATGCTCAAGCTACATGATAAGTTAAGTAAAACAATAACACATAATGCAATTTCTTGTTGACTGTAACATTTTTTGAGTTACTATTCAAAATGGATGAGTTTCAATTGGCATGCTATTATGGCAACACCAATTTTGAATGTCCAAAGATCCCTTGTGTAGAGAAATCTCATTATAAAGGCATGACTATACATCTATATCTTTGTACATTTGTCTTATTTTATTTATCCAGTAAAAAAAATACATAAAAGACGCACATAAAAAAAAAACAAAAAGAAAATCTAAATAGTGGTGAATAGTTAAATACTACTTTAACAATAGATTTTGTCTACCAATGTGTTATTTTAAAAGAAAATTTTCCTATTTATGAAATTAAAGAATAAAAAAAAATGGAAAATGTGTTATATCCTTTGGAACAAAAAATACATAATTCTCTTATTTCATCTTTCAAATGGAAGATTTTACTCTTTTAATGGAATTATGATTATGATAAAACTATAAAATTCTATCCAACTTTTTTTTTTTTATCTAAATAGTTTTTCTATTTATTTAAAATTATAGATAAAAATACATTGATTTGAAAATTCAAATAATTATTTGAATTCAAAATTTAAGTTTCTTTTAATTTAAAGCATACTTATTTTTTAATTATAATATATGTCATAAAATTAAGGCCTACTTTTTTTTTTAAATATTTATAAATATCTCCACTTTCATATTTAACTTCTTTGATAGGTTATGGAAGAAAATTATGATTAAAATATATTTTCTTTTTATTTTAGTTTAATAAAAGTTAGAAATTATTGTTTTAGTTTTCAAAATTTTCAACAAATAATAAAATATGTTGGTTATTAAATAATAAAGAATAAATTATATTAAGTATAATTATATTCATTATGATTAATTAATTTAATAAAAACCATGATTACTCCTTATATAATATCTATTTTTTTTGTTGAAAATATTAATATTAGAATATAAGCATGGTGTAAACCCCCATTTAGGCATGGGTCACTTTTTCTCTATTTGTTTTTGCAGATCATATTTTTTAGCCAGGTGTCACTATCCCAGTGGGCCACGTGTCACATCCTTAATGGCCATAAGGAATCAACCTCGCTTTTTGAAGCTGTAGTAGGACTTTGACACGTGGAAGAACTTTCTGAAGAGGAGTCCCGCAGGCCGTTAGGCAACTGCAAAAGGATTAGACAGAAAAGGGGGCTGCAGAAGAAAAGGTGGCCACAATAGGGATCGAGAAAAAGGCAAAAGCCGAGATACAGAAGAGAGGGGAGAAAAGAAAAAAGGAGGAGGAAGGAGGAAAGCGTTTTATTTGGTAGGGAGAGGTAGGAGAAGAATCAGTCAGGTTTGATTATCTCTTACAACATCTTATCTTATTTTTGAGGATCACCTTAAGTTTTCTTACAAATATTCAGATGATTGCTTTGATTACCTAAGGAGGCAAACCTGTTTCTGACTTTTGTTTATTTGATCTTTGCTTTCTCCCGTATGAGCTACATGTTGAATATATTCTGTGTTTGAGTGTTAAGTTCATTGAGATCCTCCCACCAGTCTTTTTCGAAAGCTCTTTTGGTTTTCGTGATGCAGAGCTTGGTTTTAGTGGTATTATCTCCCCTTTATACATTGCTCTGTCCTTTTTTTTTTTTTTTTTGTTCTTTTCCTTTTCTTCGCCTTTCCCCTCTGTTCTTGGCATTTTCTAGAGAGGAGATTCGTTAGCTTGAGGGTGAAGCAAAGTAGCAAACTGCCTGGGTATATTTCGTAAAGTGAGCAGGGAAAGAGCTTGTCAGGTCGATCCAGTTTAACTTGTCCAAGCAAAGGCTTCATGTTCTCATGATGAATAACACAGTTACCGCATGTAGCCTTCTTCATTGTTCGCGTCAGCCATACCCATTTCCTCACTCAAGCTTGCAGGAATCAAGCATCATCCACCACACCCATTTTCCTCTCATTCATTCCTCATCCCACTTCCTCACTTACATGGAATCTCACGGGTGCGTGCTATCCTTCACTCTTTAGCATACCCATTAAAACCATTCACCCAGGCCTCCATATCCGTACAACCCACCAAACTCGTTTCTCTCTCTAAACTTTCACCTATTTGTGGGGTCCTCCCTAAAAAAATGCCGCGTGGCTTTCTCTCCCCTGCGCACGCGGACGGCCCCCTTGCGACGCGTGACATAGCCCATTCCATCCGGATGTCTCGCATCCGGAATTCTTCTTCGCTGTCATTCCATTCGGATGCCTCACATCCGGAATTCTTCGCCGTCATTCCATCCGGACATCTTACATCTGAAATTCTTCTCCGCCGCCATTCCACCCGGATATCTCACATCCGGAATCCTATTCGCCGACGTTCTACCTTCTCCGGATGTCTCACATCCGGAGCTCTATCCAACTGACGTTCCACCTTCTCCGGATGTCTCACATCCGGAATTCTATCCAACCGACGTTCCACCTTCTTCGGATGTCTCACATCCGAAATCCTATTCGTCGACGTTCAACCTTCTTCTTCATCTTTAGAGCTTTTTCTGTAGGTTTCAAAATCACATTTTTAATAAAGCTTTGCTGCCACTTTTATTTCCGACAAGCAATTTTTCATACTTCCTTTGTTTTTAAAATGTTTCGAAATAAGCAAGGAATCAATTTTTGTGATTCAGAACAATGGAGTTATCGGAATTGATTTAGGCAAGATAAAACGGGCTTTGATGGGGGCCCTACATATGAGATTCCATGATTGATTGACTGATTGATTGATTTATTTGCCATGCATGATTGGTTTATTCTATTCCTTGATATGCGTTTGATTATACCTGTTCCTTGTTCACTAACCATGTTTCATGATGGCGCGTTGCCGTTTGCTGGTCAGGTACGCACCCACTTCCACTTTGGTTATTCTCTATGTATATTTTGATTCTCATATGTGCATGATAATTTCAGGTATTCTTTATTTTCCTTATTAGATGCCATGATTGTTTCATTTTATTAGTAGAGACCCGTTTTAGAGACTTAGAGGGGTGCTACGGTCTTTACCGTACCTTCCCGATAAGTAACCTGACCCCCGAACTCGATCCGGTTTTCCGCAAACCACATTTTCCAAAACTAAGGAGTCACACTTAGGGTTTTTCTTTCTTATTTTATTTACCTTTTAAAAATAAAATAAAAATAAATGGCGACTCCAAGTCATTTTTTTTAACCGATTAAATCATTTTTCGAAATCAAAATCGAGCTTGCCATTTGAGTGGGAAATGCATTGAGCCAAAATGCGGGGTCCACTCATGGGCATATCATAATTCTTCTAATTTCAATATTCTAACCAATCATTATATATTTAAGTTCATATTTAAATTTACTAATTATAAAAAAAAAACTAATTAATAAGAACAAATATAGAAATAAATAATAAATATATTGATTTATTATAAAATTTATTTTCAATTTTAATATAAATTGTACATCATTAAATTATATAATTTTTTTTCCAATTCTGATATAAATTATATATTATTAAATTACAATTTAACATATATATATCCATATATATTTAAACAATAAATAAAATTTAATCTCATTAATATAATCATTTAATAAATAAAATGTTTTAAAATAAAATATATTCAAACATGATGGAAAATATTTCTTTTATAATTTTTATCACATAATTAAAATTAAAAAAATATTCAATTAGGTAACGGTTCACGTCTTTTGCACGGGACGAAGCCTAGTTATTGTATAAAGAAATAAAAATAAAAACTGCTTATTTCCTTTTTCAGCATACAATTTTTTTATTTTTAATTCAGGGTGTTTGGAAACAAACACATCCTCCAACAATTTCGAGAACAAGATATGATTAATTGCGTACAGAAAAACCCTGAGCCCGTAACAAACACACCGGTGAAGAAAGGCGGCCAGGACTCGGAGTAGAGAAAGTTGTGGGAGATCGCAGCGCCGCAGAAGAAGCGTCAGCATTACCTTCAATCAGCTATGGATTCCTCTTCCCATCCCTCACAGACGTAGGTTCCCTACACAATTCACATTCTCTATCAACATCTTCTCTCTCTGATCTCTGTTGTTGAAATATTTCTTTGTGCTTTCTTTTTTTGGTTTTGTCTAAGGGGTGACGTTGCTTGGAAACACAAGAGAGGACCCCCTTTCGCGTTATTTGTTCCTCTTATTTATGCCCCTATTCTTCCCATCAGTAAGTTTTTTATTATCATTTTCCTATGTTCTTGTTTTATTTGCCATTTTTTCTCTTTAATTTGGCGATTTTCTATTTCCGTGTCGTCTGATTTTTTATTTTTTATTTTTCAGTTCGAATCACGCTGCGGAAGAATCCGGTTCTGAGGGACCGCTTGTTCTATGGTGTGTTGGCCGGCGCATTCGGTCATGGTTTGTATTTGATGTATCCTTTGCTGTTTAATTTATTAGTTTTGGTTGATTCTTCTTTGTCACCTCAAATTTGCAGTATGCATTTGAATCGATTTAATTTTGCATTTAATTTGGTTTCTTTCTTTAGACTGTTAGATATCTCCTTCTTGTTAGGCACTATGGCATGGCAAAATGATATGGTTTAAATTTCATTCTTTTGGGGTCAAGGGATAGATTCTTTTCACAATACTCATTCTTTTATGTTTTAATGAATATAGGCTAAATGAATCTACTTGATACTGAATATGTTGTATGGTAGGGGTTCCACATAGTTGTGAAGATATATTTGAGTAATGTAAATTGCCTTTTAGATTGCAGTGTCTGGTTGATCACCCAGGCTAAAAAATTGCCTCTTGTTTTGGTGGATGATGAAACATAAATCTCAAAAACCTAATATAAAAAATCTACACATAATACAAACTCCAATAACCCTGTAAGCTCTGGATTCTACCCCAGTTTTGTTTGTCTTTGCTTCTGCCATGTTAGTTTGTTAGCAATGGGTAGCAGTTGGCAAGTGTTCTCATATGGGTTCTGGATGCTGGTTAAATCTTTGATGTACATGCTGATCTACTAAAAAAATCACATAGACCAAAAGGTTAAAGTGTAATAATTGCCAGTAACCTGGTAGGATCTAATTTCAATCTAATCCTTGTTATATTTCTCTCCTCCTAAAGTTGCTTGGCTAGCCATGAAAAGTTTCTGTCACATGTTCTTGGATTAGGTTTTGAATGCTGGTAAACTCTTTAATTTTCATGGAGCATTATTTATCTTCGAAAAGGTCTTCGAAGGAGTGGTTTCTGTGGGTTGATTTCTTGTCCCTTTCTCATGTTTAGAAAATCCTGCAATCCTGAGGGAAGTAGTTGATGTTCAGGGTCTCTGATTTCTTGCCAATGTTTTACATAAACAATGGAGAGTATTTCCAGAAAAGGTGGGATGCTCTGGTTGTAGTTGATGCAGTACTTATTCCTACTCAAAATTAAGGCGACCTCATCCATAAGATTGTACTCTGCTTTGACAACTATACACAATCTAGTTTTAGTAGGCTGTTAGATGTTTTTTGAGAGTTCAATTACGGATTTACAATGTCATTCTATTGTTGTTCAATCAGTAGGGAACAGAAAGAAAAGACAACCCGCTTTGCAAAGGCAAAATTGTCTGATTATGATTCTAGGATATGTAAAGAGTCATTATTTTATCTAAAGAGAATATTATGTACTGGTTGTTTGGTTTGAACATGGGAATTCAAATTGAATAGTGACACATGTTGTGCATATTGATATATGTCCGCTCTAATATCAATCTTGCAAAATACTTAAGAACCAATCTTTATAGATTGTCTTTCAATTCATGATGTATTTGAGAAACATGTGGTGATCAACTCATTTGCTTTTGATTTCTATAACATTTGAGGCCAACAGTTGTTTAGGTGGAAATGGCCCTTGATGCCTGGCTTGAGTGGCAAAGAGTTGAGTTGGAGATGTTAGAGGTTCTAGGTTCACAGATCTCAACATGGTGAAACAAAGAAAGGGGAAAAAATGTTAACCCATAGAGAAATGGAGTGGAAACTAACAATGGCAGCTTTCTTTTCTTTTTCCAAATCTTGATTTTATGATAGTGATTTTAGTAAGTATTTATAATATTTTTAATGCTTGAGAATTTTTATTTTTCAATTATTAAAAAGACTAAAAACACTTTCTAGAATCGCTGTCAAACACACTATTGATGTGCTCAAACAATGAGGAAGGCCAAAGGAGAGGATTTTAGACTCACGAGGGTAATCTGGCAATGTAAGGAATAATAAAATAAGAAAATAAATGTATTCATGGAAAGCTACAAGTAGCAACAATCATGGGAAAGATGAGGAAAAGTCATCCAAGATGGTTCAGTCATATGTAAAGAGGACCAAAGTATGCACCATTTTTGTGCAATCTGATTCAAGATGAAGACGCTACTAGTGTTACCTCTCAAAAAAAAAAAGGCTGAGAGGAAAGTGAAGGTCTGGATAGAGGTAAATGTCAAATCTATTCATTAGAGAACCCCTAGTAGTAGGGAGTCCTGGGCTTTGTTATTTGGGTAAATGTGGAACAAGAATTGCAGACAGAATATTAGTAGAGAACAAGTCTCAGTGTTTGATTTTTTGGATAGTCTGAGCTGCTGGTAGATTGGGTTTTGGGGCTGTTTTTTTTTGTAGATTCCTGTTGGTATTCTTTGGTTGTTTTTTTTTTTTTTTTTTTTTTTTTTTTTTTTTTTCTGGCATATACTACCTATGTGGCTCTATAATTGTGGTGGGCCCCTTTTTCTTGGGGCTCTTTAATAGAATGTTCTGTTTGCATATTAAAACTAAAAAAGTAAAAAAATCTCTAGAGCAAACGTTGACCACAAAAGCTTTCTTTGCATAATACAGTAGTTCTTACATTTAACATCACTAATTCCAAATGATGTTTGTTTATCACCGTCTATGTTAAAGAAAAGCGCTCATTTTGAACATATTATGTAGCATTTCAAATATTCTGTCTCTATTATTAACAAGCACCCATATTTTCATAGCTGTTCAAGTTTCTTGCCTTTCCTTAATGACTTGCTCAGAACGGATTTATATGATACCGAGAAAAAGTGAAATGTGCAGATCATGGATTGGGAAAGTCTATTTGAATACTCTGTAACACAGCAGGACTAGTTCTTGTTCTTATCTTTTTTTTTTTTTTTTGATAAGCAATTTTGGAATTGTATTCTCATCATGCCTTCTAAGGTGGAATGATGGCATATTTGTATGAGATGACATGGTGAATAAAACGAGGAAGCTGCTGTTTGCTAAGTTGCAAATCCATTGTTACAGGTAAGTTCATGCATGACTGAAATACTGCTTGGGAAGATAGTGACTGGCTATGTAATTTTTTTTTTTCTTAAAGTGTGAGTTGGGTTAGGATAGGGGTTTTCAAGACAGGTAGTGCTTACTGATTAGGTAATGGCCCCGGGGTGTAGGTCTCTTTCTCTGATTGTTAAGAATGTTGTAGTGCACAACCTGGAAGGCTTTGTTCCGAGGACCAATTGAGCTTCTTTGCATACATGGCTTGTATGGTCTTTGGTCACACTCATAATCCTCAGAACCTTGGCATGTCTTTAGTTTTTATCAGGTTCAAGAACTCTCTGAGACAAGCTTCGATTGCCATCTCTTGTAGGGGTTTATTCACTTCATGGTTGGCTCTTAAACAATGACATATTAGAATCTTAGACAAACATATTCTCCTACCATATACGTTGCTTATGCAGCTTTTCAACAAGTTGCCATTATTTCGGAGGCTTCTGTTGGCAGCCAGCCACAGATTCTGGTAATGTAATGTTTTGCCATCATAGCAAGTGGAAGCATGAGAGGGCGCAACTGGAATTTGTTTGACAGATGACAGCAGCCTCTTTGTCCTCCTTGTCCTCTTTCCAGCATTTGAAAACTGTGGGGGTACATAGGCTGCCTTTTTATTATTGTGGGCCCTTGACTTAAAACATATGTTATTACCTTTGATTAATCAACCCCTGAAGCGGGGTTCTCAAGCAATGGACACGAGCCTAAAATACTTGAGCTCGTTGAGTTGCATCAAATGTAACAGCTGAGGCTTCCATGGGCTTTGGAGGTGAGTGCTCTTAATTTTGTGGTGTGAACTTTTCATCATAGACGGTTCACGTATCTAGCACTTAATTCTGAGGTTTCAATTGTGAAGAGATAACAGTGTGAAAAGATAACAAGTTATCTATGAAATTAGTTACACATTGTTTACCTGTTAGTAACACATTCTGGTTATGAAATTAGTTACACATTGTTAGAAGTAGTTAGATACAGAGAAGGTTATTTAAGCTATAAACTCTGTTTTCTCATTAATATGAAATACCCATTTTATCAATTCTAATATGATATCCGAGCCATTCTAAATGGCTGGAGAGAATTCATTTTCTTCTTCATTGGAGAGTTCTTCCATGGCGAAATTTGTTCTAGTTGTATTCGCACACTCGTTGTCAATCAAATTAGATGATAACAACTTTCTTTTCTGGAAACAGCAAGTTAGAGTTGCAATATGAGGTCACAAATTGCAAAAATTTATTTTGGAAAATGAAAATCCAGTAGCGGTTGGAGATCATGTTCAAGGGAAGATTAATCTAGAGTATCTTGACTGGGAATAGCAAGATCAACTGCTCTTTTCATGGCTACTCTCTTCAATGACGGAAGCAATGCTCACGTGAATGGTTTGGGTGTGAAACTTCATGTTAGATCTGGAAAACTCTTGAGGTGTTCTTTGCCTCACAAACCAAAGCTGAGATATCTCAATTCTAGACTAGACTCCAGAACACAAAGAAGGATGATCTATCAGTAAATGATTATCTGTTAAAGATTAAATCCCTAATTGATCAGCTAGCTTCTATTGGATATGTTGTTACAACCAAAGATCATACAGATGCAATCTTTGATGGATTGTCTTTTGAGCACGATATATTTGTTGTTTCAATGAATTCAAGAAATGATTCGCATATAGTCATAGAGATTGAATCATTGTTGTTAGCACAAGAAAGCAGGATTGAAAAACATTCTAAGGAGCTTGATTCAACAAATCAAGTGAATATGGAAAAGATATCTAACAATCAAAAGTCCCATAAAAGGTTTAATGGAGGACAAAATGGTTTTCAATGCAATTTTACTGGACAAGGTAATTACAGATCTCAAAATTTCAATCCTACTTACAGTAAACAAAATCAAGGAAATGGAAGAAGTGTTAGGCAACAATGGAAGCCACAATGCTAGCTGTGCAGTAAAATTAGGCATGTAGCATAAAAATGCTACCACAAGTTTGATCCAACCTTCATTCCAATTCAATTTCAACATAATGCTACTCCACAAATGTCTGCCCAAATGGCTGCTATGGTGGCTACTCCTAATGTTGTGACAGATAATAGTTGGTATCCCGACTCTAGTGCAACCAACCACTGCACAGCGAATCCCAATAATCTCATTATTCGAGACACATATATAGGAAATGACCAAATTCATATGGGAGATAGTATTGGTCTTGCAATTCAACACATTGGTCAGTCAACTTTTCCTTCTCAATTTTCATCTAAACTTCTAGTTCTAAAATAACTTCTTCACATCCCATCCACTTCAAAAAATCTTTTGAGTGTCTCTAAATTTGCTCATGATAATGACGTGTTCTTTAAGTTCCATTCTAATCAATGTTTTGTTAAAAACCAGGTCACAAGAACTATCCTAGGGTAAAGTAGCCAATGGACTGTAGGTTTTTGATAGCTCAAGCATTCAACTCAAGTCCCAGTCACTCTAGTCCTCGTCAGCTTATCATGTTCCATGCTTTCCTATAAATCCAAAATGTATGTCCGTACAAGTTGTAACAACAACCTCTAATGCTTTAACTGATCCTATTTTCAACTTTGGCACAATAGGTTAGGCCATCCTAATGCTAAAGTGATTCAAAAAGTCTTGTCTCTTTATAATATTCCCACCATCAATAAAAACTTTCCTGATTTTTGTAATGCTTGTTGTCTAGGAAAGCATCATAATTTTTTTTTCTTGATTCTATTACTGAGTACACTAAACCTCTAGAACTCATATATTCAAACTTGTGGGGACCTTTCCCTGTTTTGTCTTCTAATGGATATAAATACTATGTTCACTTTGTTGATTTATTCTCTTGTTTCACTTGGGTTTACCTACTTAAAAATAAATTTGATGCCCTACAAACATTTATTAACTTCAAAACTTAGGTAGAGTTATAATTAGGCTATTCTATCAAGAAAATCCAAACTGATTGGGGTGGTGAGTACCAAGCTTTTACAAATTATCTTGAGTCTAATGGCATAATTCACCGAGTTGCTTGTCCTAGAACCCATGAACAAAATGGTCCTGCTGAACGCAAACATAGGCATATCATTGAAACAACCTTGACACTCTTAGATCATGTCTCTTTATCTCTACGATATTGGGATGAAGTTGTTAGAACATCAATTTTTCTTATCAACAGGTTGCCTTCATTAGTACTTTCTAGTCAAATTCCTCTCCAAGTTCTATTCAAACAACAACCAAATTATTCCATGTTGAAAGTGTTTGGCTGCTCCTATTTTCCAAACCTTAGACCCTACAACAATCCTAAGTTCCAATTTCGGTCTATGGAATGCACTTTCTTGGGCTATAGTATCAAACATAAAGGTTTCAAGTGTTTAAATCCTCAAGGTCATATGTACATATCCAGAGATGTTCAATTCAATGAGAAATCATTTCCTTTTGCCAAAACCAAGTCCATTACTTCTTCCTCTATTCCATGAGAACTAGATCTAAGGCTGGAATATTCAAACCTAAAGTCTTTATGGCTTCTAAATAACCAGCTTCCATTCAAGAAGCTTTACAACAAGATCATTGGAAAGTTGCTATGGTTGAGGAGTATTCAACACTTGTTAAGAACAAGACTTGGTCACTAGTACCTTTACCACCTAATAGGAGAATAATTGGTTATAAATGGGTGTTTAAAGTAAAAGAAAATCCAGATGGCGGTATACTGAAGCATAAGGCACGATTGGTAGCAAAGGGGTTTTTCCAACTTGCAGGTTTTGATTTTATTGAGACTTTTAGTCCTGCAGTCTACTATAATAAGAATTGTTTTAACAATTGCTTTATCAAAGGGTTGGTATGTAAGATAGTTGGATGTGAATAATGCCTTTTTAAATGGAGATTTATAGGAGGAAGTATATATGGAACAACTAGTTGACTTTGAAAATTCAAATTCTCCACACTTGGTGTGTCAGTTGCATAAAACATTATATGGTTCAAAGCAAGCTCCAAGAGCCTAGTTTGAAAAACTAAGGGATGTTTTAGTTTCTTTGGGGTTTATGTCCTCCAAATCTGATTATTCTCTATTCATTAGACATTCTGCTAATTGTACCATGTTTGTTCTAGTGTATGTTGATGACATACTTGTGACTAGAAGTTCTAAAGTTGAGATTCAAGCCTTGGTACAACAACTCAATACTAGATTTGCATTAAAAGACCTTGGTGAAGATGACCACTTCTTAGGAATTCAAGGTAAACATATTGCAGATGGTTTACATTTATCACAAACTAAGTATGTAACAAATCTTTTATGTAAGACAAAGATGTAGTAGGCTAAAAAAATGCCCACACCTATGTTTAGAGGAGAAAAATTGTCCAATATTGGAAGTGATCCAATAGGCAATCCACAACTCTATTGAAGCGTAGTTGGAGCCCTACAATATGTGACAATTACACGACCAGAACTTGCTTACTCAGTCAACAAGGTTTGCCAGTTTATGCAAAATCCTTTGGAGTCTCATTGGAAGGTAGTAAAAAAGATTCTTAGGTATTTAAGAGGAACACTTGATCATAGTTTACATCTTAAGAGATCAATGAACTTAGATATTTTATAGGGTTTTGTGATGCAGACTGGGCTTCAAACCCGAATGATAGGAGATCAACTATTGACTTCTGTTTATATCTTGGTTCAAATCTAATATCTTGGAATTCAAAGAAGCAAAACATAATCTCAAGGAGTAACACCGAAGCTGAATATAGGAATCTAGCTACTTTGGCAGCAGAAGTTACTTGGATACAGTTCTTGCTAACAGAATTACAAATTCCTCAAGGTCATGTTCCAGTACTATGGTGTGATAATTTGAGTACTGTACTCATGTCAACAAATCCTATTCTACATGCTCGCACAAAACACATTGCGCTGGACTTATATTTTGTGTGTGAGAAAGTTATGAAGAAGGAGCGAGCTGAATATTAGACATATTTCATCACAAGATCAGATTGCGGACATTCTAACCAAAGCTTTATCTAATACTCAATTTTTGTTGTTAAAGAACAAACTAAGAGTTGAACAATTATCCACTCTTAGTTTGAGAGGGCCTGTGAAGAGATAAGTTCTGTTAGTTACACAGGGGTTATTGTTATCTGGTTCTGTTAGTTACACATTGTTAGAAGTAGTTAGATACGGAGAGGGTTATTTAAGTTGTAAACTCTGTTTTCTCATTAATATGAAATACCCATTTTATCAATTCTAATATCCATACCCTTCCTCAAAAGGGAATAATATAGGAATATCTCCACTCGTATTCAGTGGGAGGATCTCACGATGGTTTTTCCCATCATTCAGTCCCTGGATGATGTCCTAGACAAACTACAGCATCCCACATTTTCAGGCCGGCAACAAATCTATTCTGGGAAAATTCTACGGTAGAAATACGGTCATTATATGTTAATCTAAACCAGCCTCAAGCAAGAGGAGATTTTAAAGTCGCATTCATGCGTACTAAGTGATATTGCAGCAAATCGCCCATATTTCCTGGTTTGTTTTTTCCTTTTTCGTTTCCTCCAAAGAAAACATTGCAAAGGGAAGACTTCAGAAGAAGTTCCTTGTCTGCTGTGTAAAAAGAATTTCTCCAATAAAGGCAGGTAAATACAAAAGGAAGGATATTTGGAAAAACCAAAAACCTAGACCAATATTTCAAAAGCATATTCCCTTCAGATGCCACTCAATGTCGTTTGGGAATTTAAATTGAGTAGGATTCCATTGAGATCCAAATATACCTCAATAATATTGGGGCATGCGTGCGGTGGGTTTTGATTTATTGCATTAGCCTCAATGGATCATACTCCAAGCCCAACATCCTCACCGTCAAAATGGTAGACTTGGCATTGACTAACCTCAAGATTTGAGGTTTCAGTGTATCTCGCCCGTCCATACGGGAGATGCAAAATCACAACGATCACTAAATGAGGCAGGCTGTCAAAAGAAGCATCTCATCAGACACATCAGATTCAATAATGGCAAGTATAATAATTATTCCAATTGCTTTTAATAGTATTTATTTACATTATTATAATATTAATTACATTCTTAATCATTCCTAACTCCACTAAAACATACACCACCGTCTTCAAGATCGAGAACACGTTGACCTACAATTATTCTTTACTCGCCGGCAACCGAACTCATAGATCGGAGCGTTTCTTGAAATCAGAAGCGAGGCGGGAGGCAATTGCGGAGTGGTACATCGCATCGTGAAATGACGAAGTACTGGTGGTCACCAGCCGGAGCTGTTTGGCCTTCTCCTCCGTGAAGCAGCCAGGAGCGTACCGGGATCTGGAGGTTTTCGTTTCAAGATCCTGCTCGGATCTGCTCTGCGCGACAGGATTCGGCGTCTTGGTTTCGGGGTCAATGTAGTCGGGATCGGGGGACCAGCCGAAGAGAGGAGTCCACCAGTTGGAGGAGGTGGATCGGCGATGAGAATCGCAGGAGGCGGCACAGGCCCGGATTCCGATGGGCCGGAAGGAGATGAGATCGGTGGCCATCGACATGGTTTGTCACGAGCGACGAGATAAAAATAGAAGCAGAGAGGGGAAAGTGGAGTTTGGCATGATTAACGGCTTGGGTTTACTATTTTTATGGGGGTATGGAAGGGGAAGCGGATAAGATTCTACACGTGTCGGTCACACGGACGCACTGTGGGCCATCTAGTTGCTTTTTCGGACTTTTTACGGGGTTCTCCGGTCATCACAAGTGGAATGACAATGCACTCCCCTTTTTTATGTTCTGTTTACGGGTCAAAAATGGAAAATGCCCTGATTGGTACATTCTAGAGACTGCAGAAGCCCAAAATTCGTTGCTTCTTCTCAAAGCCTCAAAATCCTAGAAATGTCATTTCATATGAATGTCCCCTCTTTTAAATAATTTGGTATCTATCTTATTTAGAAGGCAAATTTTAATAGAAATGATGGATAAGCCAAACTCAGGAAGCACCTTTCCATTTTTGGGGTACCCTTGTCCAAGGACTAATGCCCTATTCACATGGCTAACAGGCCCGGGGGCCCTAGCTTGTGAATTTATCCTTTCTTATCCATCTTTATTTTCCTTGTTTTTTCGGTATTTGAGTAAATCACTTTTTCTTCATCTTCCATCCTTTTCCTTTTTGGTCAACAAAAAACAAAAAGGAAAAAAATTTGGTTTTGAATCTTTTGATTGGTTGTAGGTAGCGATGACAATGAGTAATGGAACGAGTTTCAATTTTAACTAAATGCGTTTGAAACAGGTTAAAATTTTTTTTTAAAACTCGGATCGGATTCAAGTATTACCTTGTTCCACCTTGTCCTGCCTCGATTATATATAAATTTAATTATTTATAAAATATATTTATTTTAATGTAATTAAAAAATTTTAAAAGTAATTTCTCATACCCATCCCATCCCGTTTAATTTTTTAAATGAGATTGGAATGAAAATTATTTTGAATAAATAGTTGGGATGAGAGCGACTTGTCCTAAACCCGTCGAGGAAAATGATGTGATTCTTTAAAAAATAATTTAAATAATACAAATGCATTGACATTTTTTTTCATCTTCAACTAAATATTGTCTTTTTTTATTTTTTTTCAAATTTCTACTTCTCATCAATTTTATTTTTCAAATTTCTATATTAGCCATTTTATAAAACAAATAATTTTGATTAAAAAATTTATATTTTTCAGAAAAAAAATTTAAATTGTATGAAATATATCGTAAAATAATACTAACATATTTATTAATATAATAATAATAATAATTTCTATATTTAATGCAATATGATTTTTACATTATTTAAAAAATATTGTAATATATATTTATCTTACTTAAACAAATATTAAATATTAAAATACAATATATTTTTCGTTTTATTTTTATTTTTTTTACATCATTGAATATAATATTAAGAATATCATATCATTTAAAAATGATATATATATATATATATATATATATATATATATAACCTATTTGAAGATATTTGCATGGCAATTAGGAAGATTGAAAGTTCATAGGAGTTTCCGGTTGACGGTGGGGGCTGCACGTTTTTATAAAGTCTCTAGAGAGTCGCATAACGACACGTGTCATTATCATCCTGGGTATGGACAACTCATGCCGTAGGTGAGTTTGAACAGGAAACCTGTTTGAATATGGAAAAAAGTAAAAACGTGCTCCTGGGTTTCCGTTTGACACTGACAACATTATTGGGCCGCCAGCCTCGTTTCCACTGAACTGTTGGGCTGGATCTTGGGATGGGCCTAGTTACCAAGATACGTGCCTGGTTTGTGTTGTTTTATTTATTTATTTATTTTTAATAATTTATTTTTTTAAACTAAGGTGAGACATTTCTCTAAATTAGTATAAGGAAGAAAAATCTTGCAATTTAAAACTTCACGTGTAACCTAGCAATAATAATAAAATGTATGTACAATTTTCAAAAATTTCCATGTGCACAAGGCCTGGGCAATTTTTATTTTATATTAAATAAAAATACTTAAACATTAGTAATATTTCAATAAAACCTATCAGTTAGCTCCGTTTGAAACCTCTCTTTCCTTTAGGATAGCCACATTGTAGTTGATAGAGGAAAAGGGTAAATTTGGTAGACAAGAAACTGAAGAAGATATTTACAAGAAAGACGTGGAGAATGTGAGAGTTGAAGACAGTTTGGCGTCGAGAAATTCTAGAGAATCACATAACGACACTGAATCACTATCGTCCATCATTATGGGAATGACAACTCTGTTTGAATTTTCAACTCATTCTCTTCATGGGCCTTCCACTCACCGTCCTTTAAATCATCTTGGGAATGGACATTCTCTTCCATTAGACCACCTCCTTTTCACAACCCTTTTCCATGTGTGGCTCATGTGCGATGGAGACAGCCCAAGGCTGGAGCCCAAACAACCCCAAAAACATTGGCCCAAATATTGGATTACCTTGTTCTTTGTTTTACAGCCGGGACCTTTAATCCTTTTCATTCTTAATCCAGTTTAGACCGGGCCTACTGCAGTTTGGTTGGCCCAATACTTTGCCTTCAAATTTATAAACCAGCTATAGTGCAAGTTCAGCCCTTAAAGCCTCCTATCCTTATCCTTGCAAAGAAAAAAAGGGAAAAAGGGGTTCCAGGTACCCACTTTTCAATGTAGAATATGATTAAAAAAAAAAAAGAGTATAGGCTTACGTGACCTTTGATCCTTCTATTTCAATGTAGAAAATGATAAAGAAAACTTAGGCTTACGTGACCTTTGATCCATCCGTAAGAGAATGATTTAGCCCAATTTATTTAAACTGGGTTTTGTCTTTTACCCGAAAATCCTCCATTTATGTATGGACAAAGTGAAAGTTCAAGTTTTAGGGATAAGTTTAGAATATGATACAGCATCTCAATTTTTTCATTTTTAATGCAAATCCGATGGAGCAAGATAGCAAATCATACAAATCCATCTTCCTTGTCAATTTCCATGAGGAAAATTTTCTACAGAGTACTTTTTGACCACTGCAGTCGTGTGTATTGTAATTGGGTTTACAATTGAGTGGATTTTAACTGACCCAATTTATGCCCAATGTCCGGGTTCCACAGACAAGATTTGAATAAGATAGAATTGACTTTGGGTTAGAATTTTCGTGGATTGAAGATGTGGCAATTACTATAAATTCCAACCCACAATTTTAACCCTCTAATTAACACATTCAACAAGGAACATTGATGCACAAGTCAGATAAGTCATATCAAAGTCGAAGTGGGCGGCGATCCCAATTCCAAGGCGGGGAAGGGAAGCCATTTCCTGAGCACCACATATCCAGGGAGCCCCTAGTTTTGAAAAGGTGGTTGTGACTTGTGGGTAAAGCAATACATGTCAAAAGTTCTATTATCATCATAGGGTTAGCTTCCATAAATCTTTGCCATTTGTTCATTCTAAGTTTCTAACCCTTATTATGATTTCTTAGATCTGAGTCATCTGGGTCATCTCACCCATATAACAAAATTGGAGTTGTCTCATGGGCCTAGCACAATGGCCATTTGCACGAAGGCACGTGGAGAGGCAGGGATGGATGATGAGACAATAAGGGCAGACAAGATCAAGAGATTGTGACCGCCGAGCCCCTTAATGTCACCTTTAAGTCTATGGTATCGTGCATGCATGCCGACGCCAAGATTCTACGCGTTTTACGGGCTGGGTGCAGTATAATTGCATTTTACCATATATTAAGTTACTGTTTTTGTTTTTTTGGAGGTCACAAGCAAGTGGGTTTGATTGAGTTGGTGAGGAACATTAATAGTTTTTTGGGTACATGCATGGGGTCAGTCGATAAGAGTATGATGAGCTTGTCCATGGAACAGAGTGGTCCAAAAAATTGTGACCACATCTCACATGCTAAAACTTTAGACAGTGCGACCCGGAAAGGGAAGACAATTCTTTTTCAATTTTGTCTGTGTTTGGCGCTTTCAAGAAATGAACTGAATTAGCCCACAATTGACTGTTTTGAATGAATAATTGGGTAGCAAAAATTGAAATTTCCTCCTAAGATGTTGTCTCTTTGTAGGTAGGCCTAGCCCCCACCCATTTACACACAGTTGGGGATGGCTTTCCTTTTCCTGGGTTATTGCCGAGAAGAGTCCCCGGTCCAACGCAGAGATGCCTCATGCCTGCCCTGAAAAGGACTCAGGTCCAGGGGAGTTTAAAGACAATATCTTAGGTAGGGATTATATTGCCCATTTCTTCTGATCATTAACTCCAATGGATACTATATGGGTTTCAATTAATGAAGAAAGCTGTCAGTCTGATCGTGGTCCTAATCCTAGCCCTAGCCCTGGCTGACTGCCCTTTACAGAGAGTTTAAAACTAGCATGGAGCTGGGTGGCCTGTGCCAACATGTGACAGATCACCACCAAACACAAAATGATCCCTTTGGGAGCGACCATACTCTATGACTTGATTATGTGATCAAATAATCTGGAGAGTATAGTCAAATTTTAGTCACTGTGGTTTTTCAATAGGGTCAAGGTTCAGTGTTTTAGCTTATTAATTAGTAAATTCAACAGTTGTGAGTCTTGTGACCATGATCAGAGGCTACCAGTGGCCGTTAGCCATTGCTTCATTAACCAAGATTCGTCCCTAAACGGCCAAAAAGTAGGGATAGTTGAAATTGTGTTTTCAAGCACCCATTTTAAAATTGCTGGTGGGCGGAAGGCACCCATCATCTCATTAGATTAATCTCTTTATAGCTTTGAATAATGATAAAATTATCAAGACTTGATGGATCTGGACCATAGCCTGGAATGCAAAAATGTCCGATTCTGCTAGTTGTTGGAGGAGGAGAATTTATATGGAGAATGGGGAAGAAAATTTGGAATCTGCCATGTTACTGAAATTCTTATACGGGTCAATCCAAAATTCCAAATAGTCCTTTAAATTAGGCCATTTTTGCTACTTCTAGCTCTCATTCAGCCTTTTGGACCATTCATTTTTTGGCTTCTATATATACATATTCACATATGAAAGAAAATCTCCATGCTTTTTTTTTTTCTTTTCCAAATATTATTCTGAAAATTTCCAAGAATTGATTACATGAAGAAGGTGTTGAATGACACATAGAAACACAATTATGTCTATGATTTTGATGTCGGCAGGTCTCATGTTACATAAAGTGAACATGTAAATCATATCCTTTTCCATGATCAAGGTACTCTTAAGTAAAACAAAACACACCTTTTAAGGTTAATTTTTTGCTAATAGGTCTAAGGGGTGTCGTGGGTCGACCTAGCTAGGTTGCATAGAAAGATGCTGCTCTCCTGGACTGTGGATGAGAAACCATTGCGCCACTAATCAAGTATACATCCCATACAAAAAGAAGAAATGTGAGCACAGACCCACATGCCGAATGAGAATATTTTAGACCCTTGGAGAGAGGACAAGCACTTTCAAACACTTTGAAGATGCTGGACCCCATGAAAATCAAAGTGGGCACACACCTACAACTTCCCTATGCTTCAACTGGGTTAACCCAGATGACAAGTCCGGATTCCAGAAATGGATGACAATTTCTACAACTCATTGGATTAATTTCCATTTGTCTCCTGCCCGGCTGCCCCTAGCCTGCCGCTGTCTAATAGCTTCCCGTACGTTCATCTTGTCAACTTGCTATGAATCATTCACCAATGATTTCGGTCTCACCAAAAATTTCTACCATTTCCCACCCTGTAGTTCTGACTCATCTTTAAATAGGGAGAATTGTGTTTTGGCCCAATTGGGCCCAAAAATTAATAAAAGATTCTCATAAGTTCCATATTTAAGCCCAACACCTAAAGAATGTTTATAAATTGAAAAGAAGGATATAAAACATTCAATTTTTCGAAAATACCCTTTATTGTCAAAAAGAAAAAGAAAACAACTAATTTCCTACTCTCTTTCATTCTTTTTTTCCCTCTTTCTTTCATCATTCACCTTGTCTTTTTCTCTCACATATTAATTGGTGGGACATGTAAATTAATTCTTTTATAGAAAAGTGTTACTATTTCCATCAATTATTTTTCTCCCAAAAACCATGCCTAATAAATTAAATATTGGAAATCAATGGTTGAAAATGATTATTACTATATTTTTAAAGTAAATATTTTTTAAATATCTCATAATTTTTTTTAAACTTACAAAATATATAATAAATATTTTTTAAATACCTCATAATTTTTTTAAACTTAAAAAAATATATAATAAATATTTTTTAAACACCTTAAAAAATATTATTATTCTTTTTTATCCAATATATATATAAATATCTTTAAGGTTGTAGACAATTATTTGAATATTTTCTCTATTTTTTGGACAATACATTGATATTATCTTAATATATTATTTTGTAACATGATCATTTTTTAACTAATGGTAATAATTAATTTTTAATTGAATAATGTATTATAACTTAATAATTTGAAAAATATTCAAATGCCCTTTTAAATCTAAAATAGATGTGGACTTGACATGGTTTAAATTATTAAAGCATGATGTCATTAAGTTAAGCAAATGTATCTTATTAAGAGATGTGTATGTAAATTATATCATAATTTTCTTTTTTTTTTTTATATTTTTTTTCCTCGTACATGATATCTTTTGTATAAAGTTTTGTAGATGAAAAATAACAAAATCTTTTGTTATGTAAAGAGGCATAACAACACATTAAAATTGAAAAGAGAATATAATGGAACATAAATTAGATGAAAATCACTTTAAATAAGGATATAATAGAAAACATATAAATGTAAGAAAAAACAAGTTTAGATGAAATTTAAAATAAAAAATCAAAGAAAATAAATTAAAAGTAATAATATAAAAATCGTAGAATCTTCAAAACTATAATTACAACAAAAAAATTATTTTAAATTAACTTGATAATTTAAATTAATGATTTTTTATAAAAAAAATTACAAATGTTACAAAGATAATTTTTTATCCTTTTTAATTCTATTTAAATACGATTTTTTTAATATCTACTAACATTATGTTTATAAAGGTAAAATAGTAAAAATATATATTTTATTCGGTTTACTTGTAATAAACACTTTAATTTTGGAATACTCTTTTATAGTTAGTGTAACACCCTTATATAATAGTGCAAATTTCATAAATAATTTATGGGTAACAAAGAAAATAAAGAAATGATTCAAAATTAACTAAAATCTTTCACAAATGGTAACCTTGTACACCCTTGTACACTTAGTATATTTCCCTTGTACATTTAGTACATTTCCCTTGTACAGTTAGTGTAATGTCATTGTACAATGGTGCAATATATCCCTCTTAAGTTGTGTGTCCATGTAGGTATATTAATCTTATTTCTAATGGTTTGGCTAACAAAATGGTGGATGAATTAGGATTAAATTTTTTTTCCCCAAACATTATTACTAAGAAAAGTATCGAAATTTCCATGTGAAAGTTAAATAAATTGCATGACATAGGTATGCAATCTATGGGTGACAAGGAAAATGAAAAAGTGATTCAAAATCGATTAAATTTTTTTATAGATGGTAGTCTTGTACACCCTTGTACACTTAGTACATTTTCCTTGTACACTTAGTACATTTCCCTTGTACAATTAGTGTAATACCATTGTACAATATATCTATCCTAAGTAATATGTCCATGTAGGTATGTTAACCATATTTCTAATGGTTTAACTAATAAAAGGATGGATGAATTAGGGTTAGTTTTTTTTTTTTTCCCAAACATCATTATTGGGGAAAGTATCGGAATTTCCATATGGGAGTTAAATAAAGTGCATGACATGAATATGCAATTTGTGGATGACAAGGAAAATAAAGGAGTGGTTCAAAATAGATTGAAATATTTTATAAATGGTAATCTTATACACTGCTTGTACACTTAGTACATTTCCCTTATACAGTTAGTAAATACTCTTATATAGTGACACAAATTTCATATTCCCGTAGTGCATATATGTCTATATTTGTATTAAACATGATTCTAGTAGTTTGATTAAAAAAATGATGAAAAACTTCAATCCAATTTTTTTATGAACATATTACATTTTTGTGAAAAAAAATATAAAATTGACCAATTCCTTTATTTAATTGTGAACATATTATATTTTAAAAATAAAAAAGAATAATTAACAAATGAAATTTAATTCTTTTTATTATCTTAGTATTAAACAAGGTCTTCAATTTTCATTTTTAAAAATATTTTTCATTTTTTTAATTAAATGTATTTTCAAAAAGAGACAATATAGAAAATAAAAATAATTTTAAAAAATAAAAAATAATAAAAACTAGAAAAAATATTTTAAAACCAATCTCAAACATAATCTATATAATTTTTAACTACTTGTTTTTATTTAAAATGAGTAAACATATCATTTAACCCTTTTGTATGAGAAAAAAATCAATCTCTACTATACTATGTATTGATATAATTCATTTTTAAATACGAAAACATTTTAATTGGATATTTAAAATAAAAACTCTTCATCTATCCTCTTTCTCTCTTTTTCTTTTTTCTCATTTCAATAAATTTTCAATTAATTCAAATCATTAAAAAAATTCCTTAATAAACAAATTTGGAACATTCATATAACTTATTACAAAAGTCTATGTTCAAAAAATTATTAAACTATGGAAAGAAAAAGATTAAAAAAAAAACTTTAAACTTTTTATTTTATAATAATAAAAAAAATAAACTTTAAAATACTTTTTAGTATAAAAGAAAAAAAATAGTAAATATATTTATTTTAAATAGTGTTTTAATCATTAAATTATTTACTTGTAAAATGTAAAAAATATTTTTTATTCATTTAAATTAATATTTTTTTCAAAAGTATGTTCCAAAATAATTTTTGAATCATTAATATAATTTTTATTTATTTATAATTTAAAAATAGAAAATAATGTTGATTTTTTCAATTATTTTTAAAGGAGTTTAAAAAATAATAAAAAATAAAAAAATGATTAAATAAAGGAGAATTTTATGGATGGGGCATGTAAAGAGTGGTGGTATAAAGACAAAATGATGGGTGTAAGTAAAAAGGGGTATTTTTGTCTATTCCAACCTTATATCCTTACAATCAATTATAGGTGTTTGAAGGATCTTTTATTAATTTTTGGGGCCAGCTGGGCCCAAAGCACAATTCTCCCCTTTAAATATTTCAATGTCAGAGACTCTATATATATGTAGACTCTATATATATATGTACTGCACTTGGAAATAATCGACATGCATGCATGACTACGAGGTGCTTAGACTCAGTCTGGCAAGAAGTTAGGTACACAAATATTAATTAATATCACTGGAGTCACGGGAGGATCCAATAGCACGTGTTATCTTGAAGTAACACAATTTCATTTGCTCTTTCTACTATTTTTCTATACTAAATCATAAACCCTAATACAAGTTAAAGGCTCATTGCTTCAGCCTCACCATTAGATTTTCCTTTGTGCATGAAGAATTGACATAAAAGTTCCAAATTAATAAGATACGGCGGTGCCACTTTGGACTTTGGAGATCAGCGAGGACGGAATGGTAAAATGGCAACAGTTGGCAACCTACACCAGATGTTTCTACCCAAAATGGGTTGGTTAGAATTAGTTGCAAAAGAGGGATGGTCTAGAAAAAGATGGGAGTTGAAGGAGTTGACAACAATATTATGTAGATTTTTATATCAAGAAAGTCCTGCTTGTAGGAAAGAGTGATATACTTAATAAATCTGGAAAATCACATTCCAATACGTTTTCAAACTAGATCTTGCGGCCCACTGATTTCGGGGTCTCTTATTTCTTGCAAGGGGGTCATACATTAAAGTAATTAAAGGGAAGTAGGACGTGTCAAACCATGGTTTGTATAATTTTAATCTAGGTCTCTACTATAATCATGCTGCCACGATCTTCGCCACTATTACTTTATGTCCCTGGTTTATGTGTAAATGGAGTTCCTGTTTTTTTACATTGAGAGCTCTAAAAGCCGTCAGGATGGGGTGGATGATTATGTGCCACATTCTGGGGCTTCGAGGAGTCAATCTTGGCTCGCCAACTCCACTTTGAAATCTTTGTTGTGTGGATGAAAGCTTGCAGTACAACCATATTAATGTAAGAATATAAAAATAAAATAACCGTGTGCAAAGTATATCATATTTTAATATGAATAGCTCGATTATTTCTATATCGAGAAAATATTATTCTATTATACTATAAAGAATATTATAGAGGAAAACACTAATTATATCTAAACGGGTCTTCACCGACCCACCTCTATCTCGACAAAATGAATATCCATCGATTAGGAAGTTGAGGCATTCAGGACTCTAAAAGCCACAAAGATAGGGTGATAATGTCACGAGCTCCACTTCCAAATCTTCAATTATGTGAAAAGACCTCCAACACAAGATTCACAAAAGGTTTCATGCACCACAAAAAGAGATATCATGACAACAAAGAAAAGTATGATCAAAAGGTTCCTTTGTTCCCGGGACATGCGTGGCTTGTTCTAGAATATGTCCGAGAATCTTTGTTGACAACAACAATATTTGTAGAACTCTGGCGAGATTACGCAAATTTGTTGAAACCCTGTCGTGGTCGCAGAATGTTTTGGCTTTAAAGAAACCAACTTCCCCTTGATGAAAACTTGGTTAATATTGTTACTTTATTTAGAAATGCTTGAAACATTTGGGTTAGTTTGATTTATGATACCATACCAAAATGATATAATATATAGTTGGTTAAATATTTAGGATGGATCTGCATATATAAGTGACATGCCCATTATGCAATCTGGGCACGACATCACGGTTGATATATAGACCCACTCCTTACTATACTACGTACTACTACTATATATAGTATGATATGGTGACCTGTAAAGAGGATCCTGACCCTTCAATATTTGTACACTACTTGCCCCCATTCTGAATTTGTGTTCCCCTTTGTATCAACTTTTACATGTAATTTATATCCTACGTACTACAGTGACGAATTCCATTCATATCAATTCAATCTTTTGCGAGTCATTCATTTCGTCTCTTCATCTTTCCAAGACGTTTAAAAGTTGATTTTCATTTGCTCTTTCCTATTACGCTGGCAAGCACAGAATTATTGATTTATTTGCATATATATATATATATATATATATATATATATATATATATATATATATATATATATATATATAGAGAGAGAGAGAGAGAGAGAGAGAGAGAGAGATTAGGTAAAAGAAAATTAAAAATAGATTTAAAAATAATAAATTACTTTCATTTTTTTTTCTTTTATTTTTTCATAATAATAACAATTTTTTTAGTATTTTCAAGAGTTAAACATTGTAGTAAAAAATAAATACCATATATAATACCATTTTTATAATAGTTTTTATAATATATTTAATTATATAATAAGTAAAGATGGGATATTTTAAAAAAATTATTAGGATAAATTAAATATAAAAATTTCTTTTTTTTATTTTCTACCACTTCAAGAAAGTGATAAAAATTGTGATGGAACTATCATACATTAATGAACGATAAAAAGAATAGTTGGAAAATATATTTATGTTAATTATTTTGTTCCTAAAAGATAAAAGAGTGAAGTGAGTTTGACTCATTAATTTTTTTTTTTAAACAAAGAAAGAATCTCAACTTTTTTTTTTTATAAATTAATTTTATCTTCTTCTATTTAAAAATATTTTAAAATATATGTATTTTTTTATAAATTAAGTAATTATTCCCTAGAATACCCTTTTACTTGATAATATTAAATAAAATTATCTAAATTCATTTATCATTTTAATTTGATAAAAATGTTTTATAAATAAAAATATTATAATTTTTTTTTATATATATAATATGAGATACAAATCATTGTGAAAATTTTTTCCAACATTCTCAAGTGATAAATAAAATCTTTATAATTCCTTAGTTAATAATGATTTTATGTCCTATATTATATAAATCCAATGATGAAAATATCGGTAATCACGGATATATCGGTACTTCGATTTTACGGATATATCGACGGATATTTTGGAAAAAAATATCGATAGACTTAAAATAATAAAAACTCATGAAAATACAAGAAAAACTTCATAATAATATAATTAGAAGTATAATAGACATTTCAAAGTTGTTTTATTGAAGAATTTGATATACATATGATGTAATTTGTGATATTAGATATAATTATATCATGTCGATCTATAAAAAATGTTAATTTTGTAATTGTTCTCATTATAAAGTCATATAAAATACTTCATTTAATTAAATATCAATAATTTGTACACATTACATTGCAATGTCCCTTTAGTACCAAAATGAGGATCGATGTGGTTCAATGGGATTGATAGATGAAGGAACCCCATCTTATTGTTGGAGACAATATTGATACAACTCAATGAGCCTCGATAATATTGGTTAAAAATTCTAACATGCCATGCATATATCTCTTGAGTCCTACCCATTGCCTCTACGTGGATAGGATACTCAAAGTTCACCCATGTGTTAATGCCAAATCCTCCTTTCATCTGATATGGAACTTGGTATGACATTTGTTTGGAAAGGAAACAACGCGACATACCATACTCTTCATCAGTTGAACTTGAAGGTTGACCATAACTCATCACATGAGGAGGGTAGACGTTAGCCTCATTTGAGGAGTCACTAAATTGGGTCCCTATACTCATAGATTCAAAACTCCATGAAAGTAACTCCTCGTTATATGGTTCCATCGTTCGTTCTCTTTCTCCATAGGGCTTCCCAATAGCTCCTATGCCTGGACTAGCTCTTCTAGAGCCATGGTCTTCATCCTGTGTGTAGTGTGTGAAATCATTTTCACAGGTAAATTGACTGATTAGATATTGACTATGTTGACGTTCATAAATATCTTCCCCCGCATTATCACCTTCATCATTAGTTCCATCTCTTGAACCATCGTAACCAGAAGTAGAAGTATCTGTAGCACTAGGTCTACTACTATGGCCAACACTTGTGGAGTCAATCTCTTGGTGGGAATTCAATGCCACTTAAACTAAATCATCAGTATCTTTGTTAAAACTTTCAGAGTGAACTTCTTTGGACAACACATGTAAAACATTAACTCCAAATTTTCGAGCATGAGCAGCAATTCGTGGATCGGGATTTCCAACTTCGTCATCCAAGTGTATAGGCCTAACCCATTGGAACAATTGATTATCTTCTTCTTCACCCACTTCGACTGAAATGTCAACAAGATCAAGGTAATCTTTTTCAGCAACTCGATCATTTTCTGTCTCTATATTGCGTAACTTTAGCCTCATAATATAGTAACAAAAAACTAATTGCTCCAATCGAGGGTAAGCCAAACGATTCTGTTGCTTTGTGTGGATGAGAGCAAATATGCTCCAATTTCTCTCATAGGCAGAAGATGACGCAATTTGTGAGAGAATTTTGATGACTAACTTTTTCAATGTAGGTGTTTGCTTCTTATAATATTCTCATGTTGTTCACGTTCCCATTTTGATGCTTTCGAGGCACGAACTGCAGACCGATATGCATCCCGCTCATCTGGGTGCATATTTGTTGGATATATATACACATCTTCATCCTCAACATCTTCATCATCATCATCTTCGTTTACCAAATGTATATCACGAGTCCCCATTGTGCCACGTAATTGAGCACAAATGTCTTGAATATCAACAGCTTTATTTGCTTTTGCTTTTTTTTTTTTTTTTTTTTTGTCATGTACCAGCAATTGTATCTATTCTTTCACTTCGGGAGGCACTCTTGGACACTTTTTGGTGTTGTTATGCGGGTTGTTATGTGTTAAATGAAACTTGAATCGCGTGATGCCTCCACTTTTCATCAACAACCCACAGAAATTACAAATTATTCCATTTTTATTCCCCTTAATTGGTGAACAATACTTCCAAGCCGGATCTCGCCCTAGCATGGCAGAACCACCTTCACTAGACATGCTAAATCTATTGTAAGAGAAATACACTTGAACGTGATTTCAATGTAAACAAAAATTAAGTCAATATTTAAATTTAAATCTATGAGAAATCTACAAAATAATCATAAAGAATAAACATATTTGATATTTCAAATATACTAGTTCATGTTAATTAAACTAATTAAATAATTTATCTAAGTTAATTTTTTGAATCTAAATGTAATTTTATAAAAAATTTACTACAAAAAATTTAATTAAAAATAGATAAATTATTTTTATTTATTATTTTAAGCTCATTTTATTTATTTTAACTCATTAATATAAAAATTAAATCATTTAAAAATATATAAGCTTTTAACTATTTTTAATTTTATTTATAGAATAATCAAATATTAAAAAATTATTTTTCTTTATATTTTTTTTTAATACATATTTTCCTAAAACCAAACATAACCAAGATATTTTGCAATGCCTCTTATCGATTCAACGATAGAAACCGTCAATGAGAAAATTGCACTCATGCACCGTCATCACCTTCGATAACATTCCATGATAATTAATGATATTGATAAGGATATTGATATTTATTCATTGGAAACAGCTAGCTACTCCCCAAAGTCTATTCTTAGAACGTAGGTTTGAAAGGGTCTTAAGAAAACAGAGGAAGAAGAAGGTCGAAGTCCCTTTAATGGCATAATATCTAATAGAAATTCCTCTTTACTATAAAATACAAAATATTAAAATGAAAAAAGAAAAAAAGGGAGGGGGCAGATTAGGGAGACTCCCTTTCGGAGTGAGGACGGGCCAGGGACACCGGGATTGAATCATGGGATGGTCAAACATGGAGGATGATGGCTACACGCTTGCAAAAAAGTCAACTCGTTCATGGTTGCAGGGGTTGACTTTTCAGTGTGCCATCAACAAGTGAGGAGTGGAGTCATTTATCACAGGCGGTGAGGTTATTATATTATATGAAACTACTAAAAATGATAATATTGGGAAAAAATGATAAAAAAAAGAAGAAAAAAGGGTCGTCCATTCCATGAACAATTGAATAAAGACAGGGTTCAAAGTTTCGGTGGATTAAAATTCAGCGACAGGCCATGAATCCATGAATCCATGATCCTCCAAACTGCCCATTTATGATGCCAATTGCCAAATTGCCAATAGCTATTGAATTTAGCTATCCTCCATGAGGCCTGAAGTCAAACAGTGATGCTTCAACATTATTGTTGTTTTGAAGATATTTTAAAAAATTGATCATTTCTAGTTCTAATCATGGTTTTTTCTTTTTTCCCTTAAATTGTGACATAACATCGCTTTCTCTGTTATTTTATTTAATATTTTAAGACTAGTTTTATTATTATATTATATTAACACTATTATTATTTTCTTTATTAGTATTATATTTTCATATTATTATTAATAAAAACAAATTTTAGTTAAGAAATTTTATTGTTATTTTTTAGTGGTATTTATACCATTTCTATTAATATTGTACCGACTATTAATATTATTTGTGATTATTATGTTTATATTATATTATATTACATTATCATTGCAAATTATTAGAGTTTTAATAAATCTATTTAGTATATTGAGTGTATTCGTGCAGTAGATGATTTTTATAAATAACTTAAATGCCTTAAAAATACTAAAAAAATTACCTGTTACGGTCATATATATATAAATTTGAAGAGAAATTTAATGTTTTAAAAATGTAAAAAAAAATGTTTTTAAGATTAATTATCGAAAGTGGTTTGTGTACTATATATAAAAGTTATGCATAAGTATTGACCAATGCTTTTGGTAATCATATTGTAAGCATCGTACTTTTAGTGCATTTTATTTGTACGTTCGATATATTTATGTTATACTAATCTCCTACAACTAATTGTTTTAAAGTTATTTTATCGTGCCATATTGGTTGTACTCTTAGTCATCGCAATTGTTGCATATAGTACATTTGTATTATATATAATTTCTATAAGAAACATAAATATCACGAGAATACCAACAAATATTTTAGGATTGGCTTTTTGAGGTGGTTTACGCTTTCGATGCATAGAAACCTATACATGAATTTGCCTTGTCCATTTAGTGTATTTCTATCATACCCTTTCCTTACATCAACTTAATCACTTTGAAAATTGTTAATACTTAAAAAAGATTTGATAAAATTTTGTTATATTTATCATTATATTAATACTTTAATATATTTTAGTATCAATTTTAGGATAAAATTAAGAAATAATAATTAAAAAGAATGTAATTAAACTTAAAATTATTATTTTTATTTTCTTAATTTTATAATTTTAGATGTTCATAAAAGGTTATCGAATTTAGATTCATTTATTGCACTTATTTTTCCTCTTTTATATAAAAATTAAATAATTTGAATATCTTTCCATCCCTTAATTCTTTTAAATACATTTACAAACCATTTATGGTAAGTGTAGCAAACAATACAATAGAGAGTGATTTGAAAATTGATTAATAGGTGTTGGACTTTTTTTCTCATGAGAAGTAAAATTCAGGGTTATTGTGGTCTTTTCACATTACACATTGTTATTTGAAAATTTCAAAGTTTGTAACTTTTTCTAATCCTTGTCGTCTATTTATTTGTCACAAGAACGGAGACATTCCCAAGAAATGCCACATCAAGGCACCCTATTGGAAGAACCCTAAGTATGGATATTAAAAATAATATTGTAATTAGCATTTAGAGACTTTATTTTAAAAGATAATAGATTTTAAAATTTTATTTATAATTTTTAAAGATACAAGGTAAGAATATATTTTATATAAAAATTATTAAAATTCAATAGTGTCTAGCAGGGCATTTTCGTCCAAGAATTACGTTTGAGTCAGTGTAATGGATTCAATTGACTTCAAGCAAGGAGGCCTAAAAAGTGGAGAGCTAAGGTGAATAAATGAGTGTGCTCTTCACTACGGGGAGACCTTTTTATTTATTATTTATTATTTATTTTTAATTACTTTTAAAAATAGAAAATGTATCTAAACAAAAATTAAATTATTTTTCAATTTTTCAAACCATGAAATTATTTTAGTGTCGGGGGATTTTTGTTCATTTCCTTTTATCTCTTTTCTTGATATTTTGTCTAATATTATATAAAAATTAAGAATAAGAGAAAAAAAAAAAACACTCATTCTTTACATTTAACATTCTTTTAATGTTAATTTTTATATACATAAATAGGAGTGGAAATGAATCATTATACCGAATAGAAGAGATCGATAAACCAAAATTATAATGAAAGTAAAATTTGATTTTCACTTAATTCTTGATTCTAAAAGAAATAATCAAAACATGCTAATGAATGAGAATGGAATTGATTTTTCTTTCTCACTCTCTATTCCAACACTTCCAATGTCATTGTGTCCAAAACATGAAGGAAGTTTCATATTTTATTAATAACAAATATTATGATATAATAGAATTTTTATTTAAACAAATATCTAATATTGAAATACAATATATTTTTTATTGAGTATATATAAATATACCATAATATATTCTATTGAGTATAATATCTTAATATATTTTTATATCATATCTTATTAAAAGAATAATATTTTAGGATATACTTATCTCAATATAATATAGTTTAGTTTTATGACCGCGGTTGTCATTTTCATATCTTTATCAATTAATTTAATATTGTTTATCAATTCAGTATATTAAGAGCCCTAGGTGCGCCTACTAAAGTCTTATGTTCGATAATCCCTTCCCAAACAGATTAAACAATCATACTCGATTAAGAAATTCGTACAAGAGACTTTTCCTAGTAACCATCCCTAAAATCGAGGAAGGTGTTCTATAATCGAAGGTAATTTACAAAAAAGAAGAAGTGAGTCTAATGACTTTTATAATATGCCAACATAAGCAAACCTAAACAATTTAACATACTCTAAAATTATTCTCATATTTCTTTATATTTCGTACATTGGATCTAATTTATAAATGAAGATATTTAAATAATTTCCATTTTAGATAACAAAGCTCCTAAGTCCAAACTATACTACATACTGGCTAGCCGAAAGAAATTGGTTTATCCAAAAAAGTTCTACCATTCATTTTTATGGCTTAAACCTCTTAATAGATTAATATTCCATGTCACATGTAACCAAGTGCGAGCCCTTTACGTTATATATAAAGTATTATCATGGGTGACACATAAATATCAAAATAGTTCGTTCATATATTATTTAATTCCCCACATTTATGGTGTATTTTTTTTTTAATTATAAATTTAAAAAATATTATTCAAAAAAAAGTTTTTGCTAAATTAATATAAAATCAACTTATTTTTTTTCAACATATAAACTCTTTAAATCTTTGGAGTGTTTATACCAAACTCATCTTTTCGTACTAAGGGTTCATATTTTATATTGGATTGAAACGATGAATTCATTTTTTACATTTGACTTATTATTTCGATGAATAAATTTGAAATCCTAATTTTTTAAAATTTAAAATTTATTTTTAGCTTGAGGGTTTTAATTTTTTTTTTTTTTTTAAATTGGTGTACTTTTCCAAAAAAATCTACATTTGAGATGATATTGGTGGAACGAAAAAGAGCAAACCCACCAAATGTCACCAGAGCATTAACACAAAGTGGAGGTTTTGTCTCGTGATAAGTCAAAAAAGGGCAACATAAAAAAAAGCGAAACACATGTTTTGAAATACAGAAAGCAGAATGAAACTTCCTAAAAGCGCACGACTAAAAGAGGAGAGTATATGCTTGAAAACAGAAACAGAAATCGTTAAGATTCAACTGATTCGAACAAAGTTAGCCGGACAAAATTAATTTCATCCAAAAAAACATATTTGGACTTTGGTCGTTTCAACATTACGGCCAACATTCATGCATGAATTCCTACTTTCGCGTGCATAGAACTTTTGTGAAATTTCTATAAATAAATTTCAATATTTTAGTCAAATTGAAATTTTGCATACCTTCTGTTTATTAGAAAAAAAAATGTCATATTTGAAAATAGATATAAGAAAGGTAAAAATGGTCATGTTTGAAAATAGACGTAGGAAAGGTAAAAATTTCTCAACTAATCCTCCAATTAATTCCACATGCACGGGGCTATTGATTTTTTTTAAAATGCTATTTTTAAAATATATCATTAACCACACTTTTTATCACTTCCTTTATTTATATACTAAATTCTTTTGAAAAGACGTTTTCATTTTTTTATACTGGACCATCTTAAAAAAAACACGAATTTACTTTAAAAAAATCGAGGTCTATTCGAAATTTGAAAGTGCTTTACTTTTCAAATTATTTTTTATATATGTTATTTTAAAAAAGTATTCTACTTTGAGAGAAAATCCTTTAGGAAAAGACAAATTAGGGTGCGCATTACTTGATAATGAAAAAACACATTTATTAAAATAATAATTAAGAATATATTAATGGTATTATCATTGTAGATTTACATGGAGAAGAAAATATGGATGCATTAAAGCAATTTGGGAGGTATTGGGCATAAATGGTATCATTTTTATGTTCATTGAAATTCAATTTTTTAATCATATCATGTAAGGAAAAAATTTATTGAAACCCACCATCCATGTGACTCACACTTGACATTTAAAAGCCTATGAAAAACAATGAACAAAATATTGTAATAAATTAAATAAGAAATGGAAAGTTGATTATGAAGTATATGTTTGGATTTATTTTTTATTTTTGTTTTCAAAAATAAAAATAGAAATAATTTATACAAGAATTTTAAGACACTATCTTTTTATTTTTATTTTTATTATTATTATTAAATGAGGTGGGTGTAGAGAGACGAAAAGGCGGATGTATCGGAAAGAGGTAAGACCGTAAGAGTAAGAGTGTTGTTGTAATAGTGACAGAGAGCTGGCGCGTACTATAAAAGGAGACGAAGACTAATAGCAGGGGCAAAGCTAGAGAGCTGTGCAGAAGCAACAATGGTGGATGTGTGTATGAGCAGAGGTTTCGGGGTTTCTGTGTGTGGCCAACCTGAGATTGAGCAGCTATCAAGAGATGGTAGCCACTACAGTCTCTCCACTGGGATTCTTCCATCTCTTGGAGCCAGAAGTAACCGCAGAGTCAAGCTCAGGAACTTCATCTTATCACCTTATGATCGTCGTTACAGGTGAGCAAATCTAATACGGCACTTTCTCTCTTTCTTCTTAATTGTCTCTTGGCTTTTGTTTCTGTCTTATTTTTTAATGCTGGACAGATTGACCTCAGAGTTTTGTTTGGTTATTCTTCTCTTCTGGGCATTTGAAAAATGACGGCATTGAAACTTGTGATTCTTTGTTAGTAGCTTCAAGTTTTTCCTTCTTTGAATTGTTCTTTTTGTTTTTCACTTCTGCTTTCTGAGAATGGTTCTCTTTTTTCCTTTCTTCCTTCAGGGTTGTTTTGAGTTTGGATTCAATCTGCTTCTTTTGCTTTTTCTTTCTTTCTTTCTTCCTTTCTTCTTCTTCTTCTTCTTCTTCTTTTTTTTTTTTTTTTTTTTAAAAAAAAAAAAAATTATTTGCCTTCTATTCGATAACTGGTTATGTTGACCTCAGGTTTAGATTTTCTTGTGGGTATTTGGAAAGGGAGTAGATTGGATCTTGTAATGCTTTGTTAGTTGCCAAAAGTATACCTTGTCTTGTTTTCTTCGAATTTTCCTTTTACTATTTTATTAATTTTGTGAACTTTTATAGCTGATTCTATGCCAAAAAGTTCAGTTTTCACATGGTGCATTTTTATTTTTATTTTATTCATTTTTGCAAATTTGCAAAAACCTGGGAAGAACACCAAGAGGATCAGAGGTGGTGCCTTTTTCATCTTTCTCAGATGATATTTCCCTCTCTCCCAAAGTCAGACAAAAGTGTTCCTTATTGGAGACCTTTAGTATATTCTGGTTGACTTCTATGAAGAATCCTTTTCAGGTTCTGCAAAACCTGTATTGGTTTTTCTTTTGTAAGTCTTCCTGCATTTCGCATTTCATATATTTTTTTCTTGTATGATAGAACAGAAAATAAGAATTTGAAAACCAATTTAAGGATACCCATGTCTAGAAACCTGCGAAACCCAGATTGTTCATGTTTAATTGTGTGCAATCTGGGTTTTGCAGAAACTGTTATTTCTAGATTTGTAGTTAAATTTGAGCTGCTTAATCAGAAGAAGCCATACTAATTAGCCCAGATGAAACTGATTATTGCAGGACATGGGAGACTTTTCTGGTTCTTCTGGTCTTCTATACTGCTTGGGTGTCCCCGTTCGAATTTGGATTCCTTAAGAAACCAGAGGCACCGCTCTCCATTACTGATAATGTTGTCAATGGTTTCTTTGCTGTGGATATCGTTCTTACCTTCTTTGTAGCTTATCTGGATAAAACTACCTACCTCCTTGTCGACAATCCAAAGCAAATTGCTTGGAAGTATACAAGTACCTGGCTGGCCTTTGATGTCATATCCACAATCCCTTCTGAACTGGCTAGAAAAATTACCCCCTCTCCTTTCCAGTCATATGGCTTTTTCAACATGCTTCGCCTCTGGCGCCTTCGGAGAGTTAGTTCCCTGTTTGCTAGGTATGGTATGATGGTTTTTACCTCTTGCAAATTTCAAATACAAGATGGTGATGTTTACAAGATTAGTGTTTGTTCTATTCCTCTTTTTTAACAGATTGGAGAAAGATAGGAACTTTAATTACTTTTGGGTTCGATGCGCAAAACTTATTTGTGTAAGTGTCTAGGATAAATTTCTTTGGCCTTTTAGATGAAAGAAATAAGATTCTTTAGTAATTCACTTTCTTATTAAGCTTCGGCCGTTCTTCACAGGTCACCGTTTTTGCAGTTCATTGTGCTGCATGCTTTTATTATCTTCTTGCCGCACGTTATCATGACCCACAAAAGACATGGATTGGAGCCTCCATGAATAACTTCCTTGAACAAAGCCTGTGGATCCGTTATGTGACAGCGATTTACTGGTCTATCACTACTCTCACAACTGTTGGCTATGGTGATTTGCATCCTGAAAATACAAGGGAGATGATCTTTGACATCTTCTACATGCTCTTCAACCTTGGGTTGACAGCATATCTGATTGGGAATATGACCAACTTGGTCGTTCATGGGACAAGTCGAACTAGAAGATTTGTGAGTACATTTTTTACTTGTCATTGTATTTCAGTAGCTCTAATGGTATTTATTTGGTCCATTAATCATTTTCTATTCTTGTTTGCATATTCAATTACAGAGGGATACCATTCAAGCCGCCTCAAGTTTTGCACAGAGGAACCAACTGCCCGTTCGGCTGCAAGATCAAATGCTTGCACACTTATGTTTGAAGTTCAGAACAGACTCAGAGGGACTTCAGCAGCAAGAGACTCTTGATTCCCTTCCAAAGGCCATTCGGTCAAGCATTTCACATTTTCTTTTCTACTCTCTCTTGGACAAGGTTTACTTATTTCGTGGGGTATCCAATGACTTGCTTTTTCAGCTGGTAATTCACTAAGAACTGACATTATTGTCAAATTTTCATTCTTAGATATTTTTCCTTACAATGGATCTTTCTTGTGTAAATTTTGAAGGTGTCGGAGATGAAAGCTGAGTATTTTCCTCCCAAGGAAGATCTGATCTTGCAAAATGAAGCACCCACAGATTTCTATATAGTCGTTTCAGGCGCTTTGGTGATTACTTTACCTTTCATTTTGTTGTCTAAAATTAATCTACTTAATTTTTGGAAATAAATTCTGACATTTACATGATTCCACAGGATCTTCTGGTTCTCAAAAATGGCACTGAACAGGCAAGTCTGATCAGTATTTCTACACCTGAATTTTTGAGTTAAGCTTTTGGGTTAGGGAAAATAGGTCTGGTATCCATGATTAAATGAAATTAAATCAAATGATTGCAGGTAGTTGGAGAGGCAAAAACTGGAGACCTTTGTGGTGAGATTGGGGTTCTTTGTTATAGGCCACAGCTCTTTACGGTGCGGACGAAGCGATTGTGCCAGCTGCTTCGGCTGAACCGTACTACATTCTTGAATATCGTTCAGGCCAATGTTGGAGACGGGACAATAATAATGAATAATCTCCTTCAGGTTTGTACAAACAGTATACCCTGCTGATATTATATCTGACTGGGTAAAACTAACAGTATAATGTCAGTATTTTTATTTATATTTGATTGGTGATAGTCTTGAGGAAACATGGAAAATAAGGCTAATGCATTATATTTTGGCTTTTCCTTTATTGGTGGGACAGCATTTGAAAGACCTAAAGGACCCAATCATGGAGGGAGTTTTGGTAGAGACAGAGAACATGCTAGCTCGTGGTAGAATGGACCTACCTCTCAGTTTGTGCTTTGCAACACTAAGAGGAGATGACCTTTTGTTGCATCAGTTGTTGAAACGTGGTCTGGATCCAAATGAATCCGACAGCAATGGGAGGACAGCTCTGGTGTGTGAAAATCTTTTGTTTCTGATTTAAGATTCCTTCAATACATCAATGTCTGAAAAAATAAATTCCACTGACACTATTCTTTTTTCTTTCTTTTAAATCCTTGTAAACCAGCACATAGCAGCTTCTAAAGGAAGTGAAAGCTGTGTACTTCTTCTACTAGATTATGGGGCAGGGCCAAACAATAGAGGTATTTTCTCATCCTTTATTGAATCCATAATCCAGCCAATTGTGCTAATGTCTGTTGCTTAATCATCTTTGCTCTTCCTATTACCATTTGCACATGTTTTGGCATATATTGTAATATTCTATTTTGCCCTGGATAGGGTGTCTGCTGAATGGTTGTTGAGTGGTGTACTATTTTTTTTCCTTAATCAACTGGTAGGTTAGATTGAGTACCTACCAGTAGTTTATCATATTCAATTATTAACCATGGAATTAAGACTTCTTCTAGTGCTTTCAATTAATGTGGTTCTTCTCAATTCTAAAGCCGATCCTAATGCTGAAGTCTCAAGCATTTTTTTATTTTCTATGTATAAAACAATTCAATCATGAAGTCACTTACAGTTATCATCAAGTATAAATTAAGATTGTTTGTCAAGCTAAATTATTTGTCCTAGTGATATGGATAAATAATGTGCTAGACGTATTGACTTTAGGGAGTGTGATTGGCCTTCTCTGCTAGGAAATCTAAATAACGATACCAGTTGATAAACTCAGTATTGCAAACAAATAGTTGCATGCCTTTATGACCCCACTATGCCAATACAAAAATAAGCATATAACATGCCTTACTCTCTACTATGTGTGCATAGTCAGATGGTGATGTTTTGTTTGAAATATTTATACAAAGCCATAACTTTGTAACGGTCATATATATTTTAATTTTTAATTTTCATCTTTGATGTATAAACATAACACATGCTCCATGCCTTAGCCTCATCCACAATTTAGTTAGACTTTGCTGCTACAGTTCATTCCCACTCCTTTTCCTCTATTATCGCCAAAGGTTTTGTTGCTTTTCCCTACATTTATTGACTTCGGATTCCATATACCCAGATCTGGTTTCTCCTTTTGAAGTTTTCAGTTGACCTCCATGTACTCTCACAGTAGCTCTCATACCCCTTGTATAAAGAAAAAACTATTTTAGTCCTTTAAACCCATGTTAGCAGGCATGGAGGTTGTGGCCGTCCCACGCCTGTCTCAATTTAGTAATATATAAGTTTCCTTTCCTTTGTTATAAGTTTCCCATGAAGTAGTTGACTTCACAAAAATAGTTTTCTTTTGGAGTATCCATCAATCCCGGTTCATGTCTGTTGACTTCCGCTGAACTTTCTAGTCTTTCTTTTCCAATTTTGGTTAGACACCCATGCGAACATACATAGTAAGTTAGCCTTATTTGACATGGGCACGTTCATTATTGTGCTAAAGATATTGTGCAAGTTGTTTCATATGTTCTACTGTTGTCTATTCTTTGGCATCATTTAATAACCCTTGTTTTCTATTTTATACCATTAAAATACCTTCACTGATGAATTATATAATGGCTCTGACTTTGCTCTTGGATCTGGTCCTGACCCTTCTTAGTTTTCCAAGTCCAGAGAGCAAATTGCTAGTCATTATTTTAGGATCGAGATCATCATTATCTCAAAATAATAGTTAATTCAATTTCATATGTATGCAGACTCGGAGGGAGTGGTACCACTATGGGAAGCAATGGTGGGTGGTCATGAATCTGTTATTCAACTGCTTGTGGACAATGGTGCAAACATAAATTCTGGTGACGTCGGTCACTTTGCTTGCACCGCTGCTGAGCTGAAGAACTTGAACTTGCTCAAGCAAATTGTTCACTATGGAGGGGATGTCACACAGCCTAACAACACTGGAAATACAGCTCTTCATGCTGCAGTTTGTGAGGAAAACATTGAAATGGTCAAATTCCTTTTGGACCAAGGAGCTGATATTGACAGAACAAACGACCATGGCTGGACCCCAAGAGATCTAGCTGATCAGCAAGGACACGAAGATATAAAAGCTCTGTTTGAATCTTGCAAAGAGCACAAAAGTCAATCTACCATTGGTATTTCAGAAGAGCGGCATGGAATTCGCTTCCTTGGAAAATTTAAAAGTGATCCTTCCATCTTTCCACTCCCACAAGGAGGCTCCTCCCCAGCAGCAGATGGATCATGGGGGCATAACCGACCGAGACGTAGAACTAACAAGTTCCACAACTCACTATTTGGGATCATGTCAGCTGCCCACACTGGGGAGAGAGACATGTTACTGTCCGTAAATGTTACTAAATCTGCCAGAAGTGGGGAAGGTTACCCTGCTAGAGTGAGAATAAGCTGTCCAGAAAAGGGAGATAGAGCAGGGAAGCTCATGCTACTTCCAGAGAGCTTTCAAGAGCTACTTGAGATTGGAGCCAAAAAATTCGGTATCTCCCATGCAAAAGTTCAGACCGAAGATGGAGCTGAAATTGATGCTATAGAGTTGATTAGAGATGGAGACCATCTTGTTTTTGTTAGTGATGGTTGAAGTAAAGACTTTTTTTTTTCCTCCCTACTTTAACACAATGTCTTTTGTCATTTAAAGTAAATTCAAAATGTAAAGATGGTGAAAGATCACCTTTTGTCTTTTGTTGTAAAGTTAAAAGTTTCTGACCATTAAACAAAGATGGGAACAAAGGGTGGGTAACACAGGAAGAGTAAGCAATTCAGGCCAAGGCACTACTTGATTAAGAACCAGAGAGGGAAACGCCTTGCAGACCCATTTAACATGCCAAATAAATAATCCTAAAATCCAAGGCCTTTGTTTTGAATTTCTATTGGATGAAAGCGCTAGTAATTTGTGGCATCTTCACCCCACGACACACACCAAAAAGGAAAGGAAAAGAAAAGCAGTGGCATACAGACCAATATGATTTTGATTAAATTGCTCAATATATAGTTTTTGAATAAAGTTGAATCTTACCAAGTTTGAATTTGAATTTGTTGCCCTTAATCTTTCCAGCTAATCATATTTAGGTTTTGTTTATGGTATTATTGCATATAATTTTTATAATATAATGTTTGTTTCATTCATTACACAACAATTTTAATTGAGCTATTATTTTCCTATAAGCCTATTTAGTCGATAAACTCCCGACATTTTGGGTCCAAATTATTTATCCCAAAAACTAAATATATTTGAGAATAATGAGCTTTTGATGAAAAAATCATCAATCTTGTCCAAGTAGGTCGTCTTCATTCCTTGAAATAATTAGACAAATGCAATGGATCATAAATGTGGACATGGGACATGGACAGATGTGGTCTGAGTTGTGACACCATAGTGGTCCTCTTTCAATTGTTCTCACAGAGAGAACACTCTACCATATATAATCAGACATGATAAATGATAGAGAAAGAATGGAAAGTTTGTAAAACAAGTCTACTAGATATCATAGAAATGATTCTTAACGGGACTAAGGTATGAAAGGCACTGAATGCAGATGCCGTATGCACCCGCACCCACCAACATAGTAGGACGCAAAAATAGTCTTACGTATTTATAAAGAAAAGCATTCAAACACTAAATATACATCATTGCAAAATTTAAAATGAATATAATTACTTACAATTTAATTATAATAAATATCAAAATAAGATAAATAAATACACTAATAATTTTGAAGATGGTAAAATATGTAGCAATTACAAATTACATATTTAATAAAATTAAAATTATTAATAATGTAATAGATCTTGTTGATATATTAGGAATGTTTAGATATTAGGAAAGTTGAGATATTAGGATATTAATTATTCTTTCCTTATATCATTCATTCCTTGTATCATTCTTTCCCATTCTTAAAATGGTGATTACCTTCTATAAATACTATGTACATGAACGAATAAAACAATTAATGAAAAACTACCATTCATCAATTTAAACATGGTATCAGAGTCATGGAATTGAAATCCTGGATATTTTCTCGGTAAGGCCAGCCATCGCCCATCCTTCGCTATAAAAAAAAATGAGTGAAAAAAATACTATTGTTTTTCAATCTGAAGGTACTTTTAATCTAGGAATTATTTTGACTATGATGTTTGGTCATAACTTGTGGAGATGCATATTGCCGAACAGGAAAAACTTTCCTACATTCGAGGTAAGACAAATCCACTAAAAGAGTCAGAAGATGGATATGAAAAATGGTATGCTGAGAATCAAAAGGTGAAGAGATGGTTGTTAATGTCCATGAGTCCAAAAATTATGAAGCGTTACTTACGTTTATCCACGACTCAAGAAATTTGGAGTGCATTATCAAAGGCCTTTTATGATAGAAGTGATGAATTACAAGTTTTCACTTTGAATCAAAAAGTCTTCACTGCCAAACAAAGCAGCATGTCTCTTTCTGAATATTATGGAGAGTTAATTGAAATTTTTTGTGAATTTGATCATCGGGATAAGGTAGTCATGAAAGACCTTGAGGACATTGCAGCATACCGAAAATCCATTGAACGACAACGAGTGCACATCTTTCTTGCTGGATTGGATGGTGACTTTGAGCAAGTTTGAGGAGAGATTCTACACAAAGATCCTCTTCCCGATTTGGAAGAATGTTATGCACTGCTCGACGAGAAGCAATGTGTCATGCTAGTATGAAAGCAGAATTTGACAACCCTGACACCTCAGCTATGGTAGTCCGACAATGATCAACCCAGAATTAATAAGACCAATCCAAGACCAACCATCCTAAGGCAAACCCTAATATTGATAAGTCAACCTTCAAATGTACTCATTGCAATAAGACTGGTCATACCAAGAGTCGTTGCTTTGAAATTGTGGGATATCCAAACTGGTGGGATCATAATCGCGATCAACGAAAGAAGGATTCCAAGAAAATCTCGACTGCAGTTGTTGCCGAAATAAAAACAAAGGCTAATGTTTTCGGAAAAGCCTCTACATTGGTAGCCACTACAGATTATGATGGTAAGTTTTTAAATACTTTTACACCTGTTATTAATGGTGCATGGATAATTGATTTTGGTGCTACAGATCATATGACTTTTGATTCTAGACAGGTCTCACCCCTTAGACCTTTCTCACAAAAAAATGTTTCCACAGCCAATGGTAACACAACCTCAGTCATTAGGGAAGGATCCTTAACGCTTACTGATACTTTGAATTTGTATTATGTTTTAGTTGTTCCATCTTTAGATTACAATATTTTGTTAGTTTCTCAAATCACTGCAGACTTATTTTGTATTGTCATTTTTTTGCCTGAATTTTGTGTTTTTAAGGACATCCAAACAAGATAGACGATTGGTTGTGGTATTAAGCAGGGAAAACTCTATTACTTGGACTTGCAGTCAAAGGATTCAAATAAGTTGCGATAAGCCTTGATGGCAGATGGATCTGTGGGGGAGAAGAAAAAGTCTGAAATTTGGTTGTGGCATTAACGTTTGGGATATGCTTCCTTTGGTTATTTAAAAAAATTGTTTCCTAGTTTGTTTGCAAATAGTGATATTTCTGGTTTCCGTTGTGATATTTGTGAATTGGCTAAAAGTCATCGTGCTTTGTTTCCGTTAATTTTGAATAAAAGTCTGTTTCCTTTTAGGGTTATACATTCTGATGTTTAAGGCCCATCCAAAGTCCCAACTTTGAGTGGTTCGCATTGGTTTGTTACTTTTATTGATGATTATACTAGAATGACATGGTTATGCTTGATGAAAACCAAAGATGAAGTGAACTTGTTTTTTCAAAAATTTCATAAAATGATTGAAACTCAGTACAATGCAAAGGTTCGGGTTTTGTGTAACGATAATGGTGGAGAATATCAAAGTTCTGATCTTCAAAAATATTTGGAAGGACATGACATCATTCATCAGACTACTTGTTCCAATACACCCCAGCAAAATGGTGTATACTCTGTACATGAATGAATGAAATAATTAATGAAAAACTACCATTCATCAATTTGAACATCTTTGTATTATCTTTATCATAATTTAAGTTGTCAATATTAATAATGATATAATGATAAAATGATAAAATGTGTTTAAAAATATTTATAAATAATTTCTTATAATTATTTTTAATTTTAATAATATAGAAATTATATATTTATGGTATCCGGTTTAATCACAGTTCAACCACCAATCTATCAATGAACTGAATTGGTAATTTTTTCGATTCAATCATGAAAACATTACTCAAAACTTAAAAATGATGGATCACACTTCGTGTTTTGCTACTCTTTGTTTAACTCAAAATTTTGTAAGAGTCAAAACTTGTTAACCATAAGAAAAATGCTAAGGTATCATAGTAATACATATTAAACAAAATATTTGAATTGTTAAATATGTATTACCATATCTAAACGGTTTAATAAAAACATAAATCAAAGAAAAAAAAGTATAAACAAATGAAATAAAGGGTATATATAATAAAACTTAAAAGTATATATACAAAATTACCTAATTCATGTTGTCTTCTTAATCAGTACAAAAAGTATACTTTTATATTATATTTGGACCTTAACCATAAAACAAAGAGCATACACATTAAAATGTGAACAAGAAATATAGGGTTTTGATAATCTCAATCGGATATAATCCATCAATCAAACATAATGCATCCTTTTGAAAGAACATCCATGACTTATTTAAAAGTTCATTTGAAAGAAAATAACTTCCTCTTTGCAAATGAAAAATAATCAAATATCAATTTGAATGTGTGCCTCTCTACTTGATTGGCATTACAATTGAAAATTCCATGTCCATCTCTAACTTATCATTTTTTTAGTTATTTTTCTCTCTTTTTTTTTTTTTTTTTGCATTACATATTAATAGAAGAATATATAACTAGGAGCTAGACATTCCTCCTCACTCCTTAAATAAACATGCTCAACTTGATTGTTACTTCATCCCCTCATGCTTCATTGGTGTCTCTATCGTTATGTTCTTCATCTTTCTTCGGATGAACCTACATTAACACAAAACTTATTCATCAATTTCAACTCTTCTTAAACTTGTCCATTTACTTTTAACTCTTTTATTGTGTCCATCATGGGATTCTTGTTTGTTTGGGTTTTTTTTTTTTTTTTTAAAGTAAGTGTTAAAAGTAAGTTATTTTAAGATTTAAGATGCTTTTAGAATTGCTAATTACATAATTAATCATATAAAATTTTCAATATTATATTAAATTTGGATATTTTAGGATAATTTAAAATATGTTAAATTGATATTTTTTAGTTATTAATTTATAAAGATTTTATTCTTAATTATATTAAATATTTTTAACATATAAAAATAAATTTGGATAATTAGAAATAAATAAATTTCAAAAAAAAAAAAAACCATCATCTAAATTCTATAAAAGAAAGAATTCATTGTCCATGATGTGTATGACAAGAGTAAACCTCAGCAACAACATTTTTGAGAGGGGTGAAATAGGAAAATTGACAAAAAAGAGAGAGAGAGAGAGAGACCAAGATTGAATTTATAAAAATAAAAACTACTAAAGACGGGACACTCTAAAAAAGGAAACTCTCTCAAATCAATTTTTTTTTTCTTTAATTTTTCCAAATTTAAAGAGCATGATATGTATATTGAATCTAAATCCTATAAGTTTAAGCTTTAGAAAAATTAATGGTTCAACAATAGTAATGCTGCAAAGGAATTAACCAAAGAAGAACATAATTAGAGACCAAACACACTCTTAAAAAGATCCGAAGAGATCGAAAAAATGATGAAAAAGTTACAAAATACGCTTTCTTAAGAGTCCATATGCATGTGCGGCAAGCCACTAGACCCTTACAACTCATGAACTCAACCACACTGCTTCAAGAAGCAAAATTTTAGAAAGCCGACTCAGTTTTCTTCGAAGAAATACAACCAATTTAACATTTCATACCGTTTTCTTAGGACTTTTTTCTTCTGGAGATGGAGATATAAAATGTCGACTCTTTTTCCTTCTCTTAGGTTGAGGGTAATTTTCTACTTGGCAAAAAGACACTAGTAGACTGCTCTTTCATTAACTTGAAGCGAGCAATGCAGTATCGTAGTCTTTTGACATCTCATCTCCTGAGCTTGTTGCATTTCTATTTCTTTATGTTTATGTTTTTATTGTCTTCTGGGATCTTGATTTTTTCATATCTTACAACAGTTGATTTTGTTTTATTTCATTTTAATTTTGTACATTTAGTCCCTGGAAACTAGATGCGATAAATAGGTAGGCTTCAACTCATGGTTATATAGCTAAGGAAATTGAGACTGAAGTTTCTTGTCTTACCTGAGAGATCCAATCTGCCGGACAGCTTAGAGATCTAAGCTTTAACTCTCCTCTACTGGTGGTCAGCTCATCCAATATCTCGGCATCACAAATTTCTACTTCACCCTCTTTATGCCCTGAATGAGTTGGCTCAAGGTCCTGCTAACACTCAACATGTTAAGATGGGATGTAAAAAGGAAAAAAAAAAAAAAACTTCAGAGGCCTTATTAATCATCATCATGATCAGACCAGATCTAGACATGGGAGGTCAAGTACCTTGAATTTGAAAGTACGACTGTGGCTCCAAACACCAGCAATTTCCTCGTACTCGGCTGCATCCAGCTCCTGGAGGTCATGGGGGTGGAATAGTTTTGGGAGGACATGCTGTCTTATGATTATAAGCAGAAAGAATGGCAAGGGAAACAATATTCCAGCTATGGGAATCCATGTTACTCCAAAACACACCAGAAGGTACACAAACTGGAATAGGGTAAACATGAAAATATATTTGAAGGGCACTGATTCCACAAACGAAGCATGAACCCCTTCCAACACCCTGCTCAAGACAGTTCCAAAATAAGAGAGTAATTAGTGGTATATCTGTTGGCAGCTGTAAATTAAGGCAGGGGTTATTGTTCAGCTAGGAAATGTTAGCATGTTAGAAGAAGTACACAGGTGTTAATCCATATGGACAAACAAGAACCTACTTGTAGCGCCGGGCAGGAGTAATGAAAAGAAGCAACATTCTTTCCCAGAACTGGTTTCCAGGAAGGCTGTCAATGGCCATATAGGCAAAATATCCCCAGAGAACTGATGTAGGAATCCTCCTGATAATGGGCATGGAAAATACTGATGCTCCCACGAGAATAGATTGTAACAGGTTGCTCACTCTTTGCTCGTTAACCCGGACAGGCAAGTAATCATCAATGTGCTTTTCAGGGTCAAATTTATCGTCCGCATTTTTTCCATCTTCACCCTTCATGATTGCTTCCTTCAAGTCCTTTAGCTCTTCAGTGACTAATAGCTGAATAAGAATACAAAATGCTATTACAAAGGGCTAAATACAGCTAGTCTAGCAAGTTGAGATGGCTTGATCAGCTTGCAAAATGATTATGTAGTGCCCCATGAAAACACTAGGTAAGTCATTGGATAACGTCGTTTCCAAAAATTGGTCACGACCCCAGGAACTTACTGATGGAGCCATGTCCATTTCTATAAAAACAGCCTGCATCTTCCTGTAAATCTCAGTGTTGCTAGCTTGTTGCTTTATGCATTCCTTAGCACTCTGTACCATCTTCCTTCGGATTAACTGCATCAATAGATCACTTTCATAGGTCCCAATCAAATAATGTTGTCTCAAGGACTAGTGATTTTCATTCTAAATATTCAGACTAACCCGTCTCTTGAGAACGGCAAGGCTCTTAGTGTGCATGGGAGATTGTGGGAGTACCCCATTTGAGGGAGGGAGTCCAAGAAATCCACAGAGCAAAGTCTAAGTAATGAATTCAAATAAGTCAATGCAACATGATTCTGAAAGATAATTCAGGTAAGAACCTAAATGTCAATAAATGGAATTTTTTTTTACAGGAATCAGTCATTGTACCATAACACCAAGCAATAAGATGTCATAATGATAAGCAGATGGGTTCTTGAGATTGAACTCCTTTTGCTGCGACATTTGTGAAGCCACACTGTGGTCAAAAAAGTAAAGACCCGCTATCATCACAGCTGGTATGATGGCAGCAAGGATGTATGCTGGAGGGATCTTCCCCATATCCTGCAGTTTAAATTTAATATATCGGATTAATGTATCAAATTTCAAAATGCAAACTGTATTTTTGTTCTTTAAACCTAAATCAAAGCTAGCCATTGCATAGAAGTTAACCCCTGAATCACAGAATGAGAAGGTGTACAATTTTATGAGGTAAAGATAATGGGTTAGCATATCTTATTCTCAGAAGATAAGACCTTAATTATCTTCATAGTTGAATTTCAACACTTACCTTGATCACTATCCAATGCTGCAATGAAGCAGATTCCCAAGGAAGAGGACTAAAAAGCCTCCTGGGAACTCCAGAAGGAACTTTGCTAGGCACACTGAATGACAAAGCTGTCCATACTAACACCATCAAAGGAACACCATAGTCTGCAATGAAACCTCGGGACCACCCTGTATTTAATGGTGAAAAGTTCAGCTTCCAAATGAGAGTAATCATTGCAGCAAAGATTCTTATGCAGTCTCTTTACAAACCTGTACCATACGACCATGATCTTGCCCTTCTGCTCTTTAGGGCAGTAAATAGTAGGCCAAATGAGAATATGATAGCTAGCAACCCGTTTGAATATAGCCACTGGAATTGATACTTCTCTGAGTTTGGATCTTCATCCTTAGGAATGCGAAATTCACTCACCACCCCCTGTAATTCCAACATATTCCAACATCAACAATAAATTTCTCCTTCATGAGCAGTATCTCATTTTTCTCTTCCATTATGTTGTTAGAGATCAAGCAGAGACCTTGACAGCTTCTTGAATGAAAAGAACTGCGATCAACATGCCAAAAAGCTCCCCCGCAATCCTCGTAAATTTGGTTATGATGGTGCAAGCATTAAATATTGCAAGAAGAAAGAGGAAAAGAGCTGTCCAGAAGCAGACCCTACAAGGATTTAACTCAATCAAATCAAAGTAAAGCCCTTGAACTTTAGACATGGAAATATGAAGTTAATTCCTGTTACCATCCGGTCCATGCCAAGAACAGCTCACGTCCAAGATCAGCCCTTCCTTTAGCAAAATTGTACAAATAAGTATACATTATAACAGTGGGTTCTGCCACTCCTAATATCAACAAAGGCTGCCCACCAAATATCGAGTGTATGATACCACATATGGCAGTGGAAGTTAAAGTTTCAACTGTGCTCAAGTGTCCATCTACAGAGAAAAAGAAAAATAAAAACAAAAAAAAAATCTCAGAACCATCTGTGGAAAGCAGATACCCTAAGTCCCCAACCACTCAAGAGATAAAGTCGTGGACATACATATACTCACTTATACAATGAAAATTTGTAAATTTTAAATGGCATTAATACACAAAAATAAATAAATAAAGCATATAAACCAACCTGTTTCTCTACTAAGTTGTTCTCCAAAAGCAATAACTGGAAGAGCAGAAGCAAAGAAGATATAGGTAGTCGGGGCCAGTATGCTGACACAAAATGCAAAGGATATTATAGTCTCCACTGAGAATAATCCCCATCACCATGCAATTTCTAATCTACTACAGATAACAGTAATAATAAGGACCTGGTGCCTGAGCGAAGTGCACTGGTCCAATCTTGTTTATAGCATGCTTTTCTTCCTTTGAAATCCTTGATAATTCCTTTGAATGGGGCTTTGATATTATCCATAGCTGAAGGCAAGAAAACGTAAAAAGGTCAGTTGGCACCTTGGAAATCATGCAGGAACTCTTATGAGTAACAGAGCAGTGTACAAATAATAAAGAAAATCCAATTTGCTTCTTTGAGATCCTTTTGAGTTTGAGTTAAGACATGGATACTTATAATTTTCAATACTAGAGTTTCTAATACTTAATTTTCAATTTTATCAAACACTATCCTACTACTATTATCAATGTTTATTGTTATGTTATTCTTCCACCATTGAAACTTTGGCAATATGAAATACAGATGTTATCTCCAACCCATCTTAAGATGGGGCATCGGTCCTGATCAGGTTTGAATGAAGCAGAGTTACCCCAACATAATAAGGTGGACTGCGAAAGGTCAAGTCCCCACTTTCACTTGTCAACTTCCTTGATTTCTTAGCCCAATATCAAAGAGAGTTTTTCCAAAAGTTCTCTCCGCGCCCCTCCAACAGGGGTTGCTCTTTCCAACATAAGTGTTTGAAAGAAAAAAAATACCCTAACAGTGTTAATTATTATCGAATTGAAATACATTCAGACAAGAAAAAAAACTAGAGAAGAAGGAAGCATTTTCACGGATTTGGGAAAAGAAATGCAAAGGAAACAACAAGGAAACGTACCCAGAGACAAAATGAAGAAGAAGGGAGAGGTGATTGTGTGGAGTACTAGAGATTCATGAATATGAATGTGGTGAATAAGGAGACTCTGTATGGATGAGGACTAATGTCGGAAGGAAGAGGAAGCTCTGCTTCTTCTCTTGTATTGAATCATGGAGGGGAGTGGTGGTGATGTTGGTATCCTATTGGATGCTTACGGCGTTCCGCGTTCCACTGGCTATTACAATGCGACAACTCAACCGGGGAGCGCCGGCTGTTGGAAAAAGGGTTGTCAGTTACTCTGGTGTGACAGGTGTCAGCACACCGTTGCTTCACAGAACTTCACTTACCGTCTTAAGTCTAACTCTAGTGTCTATCGGTTTGTACAAGGAGTTGGGATTAATCAGTAGGATTTTAACTAGTTTTTACGTCTAGAAAATTGTTGGGATAGTAAAATAGGGGATCCAATGAATCTAAAGGGATTCTTTGATAGCTTGGGAGCATGTTAACTTGTAAACCTAAATATGAAAAAGGTTTAGGTATTAAAATAACTGAAAATGTTAATAAAGTTTCGATTATTAAGTTATGGTGGAGAATTTTCCCACATAGTGATAGCATCTAGACTAAGATCATAAGACAAAAATATATTAAAGACCATCACCTTTTCAAAATCCTAAAGTAAAATGAGGATTTTATTATTTGGAAATAAATAATTAATCATAAAAAATATATTTGAGATGATGTATAAAATATATTTAGAATATGTCATTTTATTTAAGAAATTTTGATTGCATTAAGTTTAATTGTTTTGGTTTATCACACGAAGATGAATGTTTATCTTAACTTAAAACGATGTATGAAAATTACAAAAGTTTCAATTAATTTTATGAAAAAGTTTGTTATTATTACGTATAATGTACGAATTTATAGAAATCAAATAATATTATTCAATAAAATTTTAAAAATTGAATCAAATAAGTAGATACAACTAGTCAAATCGTGATTGATCATCTCTTTCGTCCTATTGAACCAATAATTGGACTATTAAATCATTCAATCTTAATCAAGTAACAGTCAACAAAGTTTTTTAAATCTTGATTGATGCTCAGATCATGGATTGAGGTTATAAAAGACAAACCAATAGATCCAACTCTCAACCAACAATCTCTTCAATGATTCCCTAAGAACTAGTCAAGTATTGTTTCACCAAAATGATAACAAACTATTAACCCCACTTAGCCAAACATTGCAAGTTGTTGCAAGGTATTTGTAAAAACAAGTAGTAAACAATTGAACTTTGTAACACACACATACATATATATGGAAAAAATTTGTTTTTTTTTATTTATAATAATTATATAATAATAAGTATGAAATCGTATAATAATTTTTAAAAATTTAAAATAATAAGATACATAAACAAGTCTATAAAAAATTTTTTATCTTAAATATACCTTCAAACTTAAATACTATACATACTTTATTTTATAGAATTTAAATATTAATACATTTATATTTATCTCTATCATTTTATTTAACATATCAAATATAAAAAACATAAAATATGATTAAAATTTATAATTATATACATTCTTAATTTCTTATAATTATTTTTAATTTTATATAATATATAAATTATATATTTTGGAACTATTCTACTACGGTTCAATCATAGGTATAACCATTGAATTATAAATCAGTAACTTTTTCAATTCAATAATTAATTCAATTTTGAAAATATTTCTGTTCGAAAAAAACCATTTCAACCTTTTTCTCATTATCGAGAAAGTTACCCTTAACTGCTAAAATTTGCAAAGTTGTTTAACTAAATTTTTTTATTGAGAATGAAAAATGTAAAATCCTTGGTCCAGAATTGGATTCAATACATTCTCCTAATAATGAAAATTTTAAACTAAAATTTGAATGATCAAAGATGAAAAATAAAAGTTTTTCACAATGAATGATTAGGGACTTTAATCGAATTACAAAAATGACTATAAATGAGCATCTAGATAATGCATCAATAATTGTGTAACGATAATTTATTTTGAAATGCATGACTTCAAGAAAGGATATGTCTACCCAAAAGGATAACATATTCTCAATTCAAAATATTTATGAACATCATTGAATTTACGAGAAAGAAACAAAACAATAAATTGTTTAACTAGGAAAGATATTTGCAAAATAGAGTACTGTTTAAAGATACAATTTTTCTACAGACATTATAAAATTTGAATTTAGGCATTATTATGGATCATCGATCAATAGAATCTGTAAATATCCTATCTCACCATACTTTCTACTAAAAATATTCTAAAATTTGAATAGAAACATTATTTTGGATAATCTTTTAACAGAATTTATAAATATCCCTCGGGGTCCATTTCTACCATAAGCAACAACAAAAAAAATTCAACCAGCACATGTGAAATAGAGCGGAATCGGAACCATATTTTATTATCATTCTAAAGAATGAAAAAAGAAGCCTCCAATCATGTCGAGATTCAGGTTCAAGGACCCAAAGACAAGGAATGACCACAATAGTTTGCCTGCACATAAACTTGAGTCAAGGGTGTATCCTTATAGCATGTGTTTCGGTGCAACTTCCAAGAACACACTCCCACAAGAGCATGTGCATATACACAAGGAAATCACCCACCAAGTGCTACCAATCTGAGTGCTGTCCTAGATCAGCCATCTAGAATACCTATAGTGACAGTGTGATGTACAACTCGTGGTGGAAAGGTGGCAGAGAAAAAACCATACAAAGACATGAGAACATATGACTGCACAGATTGTTATTTATCTTCACTTTTTGCAACATTTGTTCAGTTAGCTTATCGACTCAAAACAGCAATTATCTTTTCTCATTCTTCACAACTTCTGAGCAAATACACATTATAACTCTCAGTTCCGTGACTTTAAAACAATTCAATAAGACATACAACAATTTCATCTCATCATCCCGTCCTACAAAAGTTTAAGCATTTTCAGACGTTCTTCATGTTCTGGATCCAGTTTTGGTGGCGTATAACAGCCCCGGAGATCCTCCACAATGTACTCCTGCAACATTTTACAAGAAAGGAAACATCAGATGCACTCCTTCCTGGATCCTGAAACAAATGTGTTTATCTAGGAAGCTCAGACCATGCCCCTACAAACTTCTGGTCAAATGATATGATCTGTACACTAGGATAAGCACACCATATAGCTACTCAGGTCATAACAAAATCAGTATATTTGAGACTAATCATTGTTAAGCATATGAAGAAAATTTGTCCCCCACAAGACCCATGCAGGTTATCTGCTCCATTTGTAATCACCATTTGGTTTAAAACCAAATGGAGACTGACTCCCTTGGTGTAAGAAGTAAACATGTTCACCATTCTCCTCCAACCCTTCCCACCACCAGAATAGAATCTGATGAACTGCAAATTTTCCACAGCTTTCATGTAACCATATTAATATGATAACTGTTCTAAAATTGGTATCATTCTTACAAGAAATAACCACAGTTATTAACAAGAATGTGCCCTGGAAGCTTACCTTCGTGAGCTCCCTTTTGGTTAGTATGTGGTAATGCCTCTGCCAAATTCTTTGAATGGCCATGGTGGCAGCAAGGAAACCATAGGCAACTCCCAGAATGGCAAAGATGACAACAAAAACTATGACAAGTGCGAAGCATGCTTCCATAGATGCTGGAAAACAATCCAAGATGCCCCATCCATAGCAGCAGTTCTGGCAGCCCGCCATATGAGGATCATTGCTATTTAAGGAGGAGCAATGCAATATGAGACCAAAAAACCCCAGCAAAACAAAGAAGGCCAGTACCCCTGGTATGGTTCATGTACACAATCAAAATATAAAAATAAATATCAAGTCAGTGATCAATAGTCTCCATTTAACACCTTTATGAGGAAACATATAGTGAAGAATGAAACCATGCAAGATATTTTTACCTTTTTTTCATTTTTAATATGTTTAAACAAACCAAAGAGAGAGAGAAAAAAGGCCAAGAACTATAACTTGATTTCCTTAGGCTTGGCTTTCTAGCCTGGCAGGTATCCCAGTCCCTAATTTCTAGATATAACTGGTAATAAACATGTTGTATCAATGACTAAATAAGACTGCCACAACTGCTTTTACTTACTCCATAACAATAAGACTACAATATGAAAACAAGGAAGATGGAGCAATCAGTCGATCAGAAAACAATCAGCAGCAGATTTGCTAATTATTAACCTTGTTGACATAAATGTTTTTTGCTTATCATTATATTTTGAAAGTAAGCTGTATTGAGGATCTATGAAATAAATATCTAGAATTGGTAGTGTAAAGGTTGGCAGTGGCATGAATGAATGCCACAGACATCGCAATACCTTCAAATCCTACAGATAACCAAGACTTACAAGCATGGCTGGCATTGGAATTTTCTTAGAAAATTTAAATGTATTCTCCCCACATGATTGAATTTTTAAGTTCTGCATAATAATTTTCTTTCAAAAGAAAAGAACCAAATAATTGGGGTGTATCAGAGAAATTCGGTCACAAAAATATTATGTAATTGAGATTGGTTCCTATGATATGTTCATGTGTGCCAATCAATACACGCACACATGTGTAACAGACATTCAGATCAGGCTACATAGTGGGGGTGCTCTGCCTTTCTTTCTTTCTTTCTTTTTTAGGTGGATTACACTAAGCCTGATTGTCAGCAAATTCTTTGGCTAAGATGATGATACTAGCTTAGTGGCTTTTGTAGGGTGTAAGGTGTACCATTGACATTTGCATTTGCATACCTCCTTGTCTCTTTTGTTTCTAGTTCAAAGAATAATGCATCCTTGTTGTAATTTTTTACATGCACTGAAATAATTTTTTCTGATAAAAAAATAAAATATGATTAAATAAATTTAGAAAAATTAGTGGAACTTAATAAATTGAGAATAGCTTACATTTTTTGTCCCCAATCCTTCCTTGAATCCTAGCACATCGCACAACTACATTCATTCCATCCCCCTTGTTCTCTCAAAACCCAGTGAAATGAGACAAACTATGTAAAAGTTTCTACAGTAATAGAAATCATGAAAGCCAGAACAGCCTGAATAATATCCCAAATGACTGCCTAGCAAGTACTATGAGGGTCAACCAACATGCCAGAACAATGTCTTCCCCCCCTCCCAGCACCAGACCCAACAAAAACAAAAGAAGAAGAGGAAACCTAACAAAAACAAAAAGTATACAAATAAAATCCCAGAGATTTCTTCACGACTGTCCTTCAAAGCTTCGACAGTGGGTTTTAAATTGGAAAAGAGAATAAACTCATGCTTTGAGAGTAACTCGAATGGAAATATGCTGCTGGTAGTAAAATATTTATTAGACAGATGTAATTTATGGAAGCATGACAAATTATAAAACCAATCAACACGGAGCCAGAAACTAATAGATAGTCAAGAAAAATGTTTCTGAAAGTTTACCTATACAGTAGTAGAATGGTATAGGATGCCTGGACAATATTCGATCCCAACCATCACTGAACGAATTCCTGAAAGCCCCATCTTTGTCCATGATGTATGCAAATCCACCCATAGCACCGATGACCTGGAAAACAGATGCATCCTTTAGATATAGGAAGAGGGTTGCAAAGAAAGGGATGGACTTTGAATTGACAAAGAGATCTGCAGTGGTAGCAACACTAAAAAGTGAGCAGACCTAATGCTCTGTGCCTTCAAAATAATAGTAGCATTGCACAATGACACCCAAAAACTTAATACCAGATAATGCTGCAACTTGGGGAGATTCATACCAAAACAAGCCGACACCAACCAGATTTTTTTACACTTTGGCAATTTAATTCGCAATTTGGGTTGGGCTTGACCAATAAAACATTAAACCGAATTAAATTTAAATGTTATAGAGAATGATATGTAATTGAGAGTTGATGCACCTTTGAAAAGTTGGCTATTTGAATGTCATAAACAATTATTTTGTGTTTCTTGGCTTTATTTTTTGGGATGCACGTTTATTATTATCTGAAGGATTGGTTATGAACTTTTGAGTTACTTCTAGAAACTTATTAGAGAAGTCACTCTTTCTTCTAATTGTGATTAGTTGTTTGAATGATTGATTATGAATTGAAATTTCTTCTTGAAATATGTAGAAAGTGTAACTCTTACTCTTAATTGATTGACTTGGAAATTGCTTAAAAATGTTATGTAATCTTATGTGATGGTCTTTTCTTTCATTTGAATTCCGTTTTTATTTTAAAGCTTTTGATTCATTTTGCTGATTATAGCATAGGATGAAGTTATTACATAGATCGAGTAATGGATGTTACAAATTTACATATTGGCATATTAATTTGCAAAAGTTTTAGATTTCTAGTAAAATGAATGTTTTCTATAGGGTTACATAGTTAAATGAATGTTATAAATGGTTTTTTATTTGCTAATTGTAGGTTGTTTAGTTAAATACATAGTGAAATGGATGTCAAGTTTATATAATACTAATTAACTTGACCAACAAATTTATATAATACTTATTAGCTTGACCAACAAGATCATTCCAGTGGGAGAGGTGGTGGAGATGGAGGAGTTGGCTGTTGAGCTAGGGTGCAGGGTGGGGTCTTTACCTTCTCAGTACTTGGGTCTACCCTTAGGGGTTCTCAATAGGGCGCCTTATATGTGGGATGGGGTGGAAGAGAGAGTCAGAAGAAGACTAGCTCTTTGGAAAAGGCAATATATATCTAAAGGGGGAAGAGTCACTTTAATAAAAAGCACTTTGGCTAGCATGCCTATCTACCAAATGTCTATCTTCAGGATGCCCAAGATGGTTGCTAGAAGACTTGAGAAAGTGCAAAGGGACTTTTTGTGGGGAGGAGGAAATATGGAGGGGAAAACTCACTTGGTTAATTGAGAGGTGGTATGTACAGATAAGGTCAAAGGTGGGCTAGGCATTAGAAAGATAACCTTGTTGAACAAAGCATTACTTGGCAAATGGATATGGAGGTATGCTTGTGATAAAGATAATCTTTGGAAACAAGTGATCAAGGCGAAGTATGGGCAGGAGGATTTTGGGTGGAGGCCAAAGAAGGCTATGGGGGCGGTGGGAGTAGGGGTTTGGAAGGAGATTTGGAAAGAATCAGAATGGTGCTGGAATAACATGATTTTCAAAGTAGGGAAGGGCAACACAATCAGATTTTGGACAGATGTGTGGTGTTCAGAGACAGCGTTGTCCCATTGTTTTCCTCATCTCTTTGCTATGGCGGTTCAAAGGAACTCAACGGTTGAGGAAATGTGGGATCGAAATTCGGGTCAAGGAAATTGGAACCTAAACTTTTTGAGGGATTTCAATGATTGGGAATTGGGGTTGGTTGGAGATTTTCTTCAGACTTTGAGGGGTCACAAACCCTCTGGGGAAGAAGATTCAGTCCTGTGGAGAAAAGGAAGAAGGGGACAATTCAGGGTAAAGGAAGCGTATAACTTGCTAGCGAGATCTGATGATATAGGCTTTCCTTCAAGAAGCATTTGGGTGACAAGGGCGCCAACTAAAGTTTGTTTTTTTGCATGGGAGGCGACGTGGGGGAGGGTGCTGACTTTGGATAGACTTCAAAGAAGAGGATTACAACTTCCAAATCGCTGCTTTCTATGTGGTTGTGAGGAAGAAAGTGTAAATCATATACTCTTACACTGTACAGTGGTTAGGGTTCTATGGGATATAGTGTTTGGTTTAGTTGACGTGAAATGGGTTTTCCCAGAAACTGTAGAGGAAGTGTTAGTTAGTTGGAGGGGTTCGTTTGTGGGAAAGAAAAGGAAAAAGACTTGGGATGTCATTCCATTGTGTATTTTTTGGACGATGTGGAAGGAAAGGAATAGATTAGCCTTTAGGGGGGGGGGGGGGGGGGGGGGGGGTGTTGAACGTTCAGAAGTTAAAGAATTTTTTTATTTGTAATTTGTGGAGTTGGGTCAAACTGTATGTAGGTGAGGAGGCGTTCTCCCTTATAGGATTCCTTGAGTGGATGGCTTCCCCTTAAAGGGAGGTGTTGCTGTTTTTGTTGTTTTTGAGGCTTAGCTGCCTTGTATACCCCCTGTATATTTTGTGGCGTCTTGCCTTTTGAATGAATATATTTTACTTATAAAAAAAAAATAGTTTTTTATTTGTTAAATGTGGTTGAATGATTAGTAAAATATTTAGTCAAATGGATATTAAGTTTATACAATAATTATTAACTTGAATAATCTGAACATATATTTGCTAACTTGATTTTAACTCTGAGTTTAGTAAAAAGACTTAGGTTGGGCCTTGCCAAGGGAGGTTGGGTTGAAATTGAGGTTGAGTTGAGCTTAGACAAATGATTTCACATACAGGTTCAGCTTGGGCTGACTGTCAACCCAACCCAATTCAACCTACTCAAGTTGCACCCCTAATTCCAGATGTCATGAACTACTACTTTAAAATTCAAAATAAGAAGATTGATAGGAAATTTGTTACGCAAATTTCACTGAACTCACAGTTTGTACAGCCAAAAATACAAGGAAAACATCTCTGGCCACAAAAAGTCTGAACTTTATCTTACGCCAAGAGTTGTCTTCGAATAATGCAACTTGAAGATGGTACTGCGCCTTGCAAGTTGTGCAATGTGAGAAAGCAAATCCTTCCTGTAAAGGACAAAGAACCGTTGAATGGGAAAATAAAGCAACTTCATTAGATCTATAAGAAAATCAACCTTCAAAAATTTTTACAATTCGAAATCAATTGCTACTAGAACAGTAGAACCCCAAGAAAGAATACTTGCCTTCACTGAACGCCAATGATCAAGGCATGAACGATGAACAAACTGTTGGGTGCCTTTGCACATGCATGGAGATATCAATTCATCATCTATAAAATGAAAAACAATCTTGAGACCAAAGAAAAAAGAACAAGCCCAAGTTACAACAAGATTTAGGAAAGAAAAAAGAACAACAAAAGTAAAGGCATCACTGCTAACAACTCAAAACAAATATATAATTAGAGAAAATGCCAAGCCACATATCATCTGAAGGATTTCTAGTGAGAAACTTAGCTATTTCAATAATCCAATGAGCATATATAATAGGTTATTTGGTCAAAAGGGTTCAAATAACACCCTTATTTGTAAAAATGACCTTCAGCCTTTCAAAACTTGATATATGACCCACTTTTGACAAAAATGTCCCTTCACATTTAGTTTCCCTCCAAGACACTAATTTTCTCTTACCTCTTTATTCTTTTCTCTTTTTTCCCCCTCTGCATTAAAGAAAACTAAGCCCTCGCTATCCTCTTCTCTACTCTCCATTATTAAGCATTAAAAAGAATTAAGATATATAAACAACCAACACTTTTTCATCCCTCCCTCTCTTTTTCCCAATTTTTCCTCTACGGTTATTAAAATAAATAAATAAATAAATAATTGAAGTCTCACCTCACCATTGTTGACCCCAAAAAGGGATTTACAGGATAAACAACCAACTACTCTCTATTGTTAAGTCCACATGCACATTTTGAATAAGAATGCAATTCCATTTAAGTTCCATATAAAAGAAGCTTCAACACATTGTTGGTTATGTGACTATTATGACTAAGAATTTAACACTAATTAAGCTCTATATAAATGAAACTCAACCACAATGCGGTTCAGTTGACCATTATGACCAAGAACGTAACTAGGGTTAAGTTTTCTGTAAATAAAACTTAACCACAATGAAATTTAGGTGCATCAAATATAACTGAGAACTTAAATTGTCAAATGTTTTGTAAATGAAACTTATATAGTTAAACTACACACAAAAGCAATCACACAAATCAATATAAGTTTGTTCAATATTAATGAGATTCATAAAAATATTAAAGAACAAGTGAGTTTACTTTTTATTAAAAATGAGTTGGTATTGATTGATAAACTACAAGTTCAATTATCCCATATACTAAAAAAAATGATTACATGTTTTATACTTCATATCAAAATATATATATATTTGTGATAGATACTCCATATCAAAATATACAAAAGAGGGCAACACTAATCTTCTACATGTTCAATCATCATTTAAAATTTTTTTATAAAGAAAAAAAAAAACCAACAAAATAGCCTTCATGGTATGATTGTAAGGAGAAATCTTGCATAATAGTGTTTGTCCCTATCTCAGTTATTTTCATCTCAAGAATGTTGGAAAATCAATCATTTGAAGTTTGAGATGAAGAAGTTGTGGAAGGTTAGAGGAAGACTAAGCTGAATCAACAAAACCATAGTGGGGCTTCACAACAAAGACAATGGTGAAGAAAGAGCTTAAGAAATTTTATTGGAGAGAGAGCAAAATAAGCTTAGAGAGAGAGATGGGTAGCAAAAATGAGAGGAAAATAGAGCAAGAAGTGAGAGAGAAATGAGGTTTCGGAGTTCCAAAAAGATCAAGAGAGGGTCATGTTTCCAAAAAATCGCTAAGGAGGGTTATTTTTCTGATTTCATGACTATTTCATGTCATCTGTCTAAATAACCCTAGTTAATAAGATAAGTAGCTTATTATCAACTCGATCAGCCATAGTCAATCAGAATGAAGGTCACAAAACTGTCAATCTTTCCCATGAATGTATGAAATCTTTCAAAAAAAAATGTCCTGAAATCAGTATGTTACCATAAAATGTAATGATTCAGGAGCCTGTTTACATTATGCAAGAAACTAACACCCATTCAGCATATGGTTTCTCGAACATGCCACCAGCCTTATCTATCACAAAATAACATCCAAATACTTTGAAATCAAATTTTCCTTAATAAAGATTTGTGAACATGCCACCAATAATCCATTATTTTGAAAGAAACACCCAAGATGAGACTCAGGCAAGACCGGCACAAACAAAGCAATTTCTTCACAGTCAAGAAAACCCGTCAAATAGGAATAATCAGCAATGTTCACCTGGTTCTCCATCGCACTCGAGACAAATGCGACAACAGGGTACAGAGCCAGCTTCAATGTCCTCACTATTTATCTCGCTTGAACTTCCTGTGGATGAATCCGCCTGGTTCTCAAGCAGAGGATCAGAGTCCCTAGGGTTTCGCTCACCTGATGGTTCTAGCTGTACTTCTCCTTTCATTGACGAAGCCTGCTTCCAAAAGAAAAGTATAACATTCCAAACCCTAGACGAGTCAAATATCAAAACCCTAGAAAAACGCCCAAACACAAGCTTTTCAATCAATTGCTTGATAAATGCAGGAACTGAAACGAATCAAAATTCTGATCTCAAGAATAAAATAAAATAAAATTTTAATTTAAAAAAAGGCAGTCCCAAATTGACATTTCCTTTCCTATTATTGTTCGCAGGTTTGTCAGTACCCAAACACGGCCTTTTAGAATTGTACAAAAAGATCATCATGAATTGAGATGGATCAAACCAATAATTTAAAAACAAGAACATTATCAGAAATATAATAAGAGTTCGAGACGATCACCTGAAATTTGAACAGAAACCGTAAGGAAAATCTCTCAACTTTTCACAGGCGTCGGGTGAGATAAAAGAAAGACTCGAAACGAGGTCGTCTTATCTGAGCGTGGTGCGTGGTGCGTGGTGCTTGGCACGCACCTGGATTGGTCATTTTGGCTACCCCTGGGCCTGCCCAGTGACGACCCCGGTCAACCTTCGACCCAAAAGCTTGAAAGTCCTGGGCTGAGCCCAACAAGATTTTTGAGCTCGCCTATGCTCTTCATGAATGAACTGTGGATAAGAAGAGAAAAAAATAAATAAATAAATAAATAATAAACTAAAATCTAATAAATTATAATTAAAAGTTTTTGTAATTTACAATGAACCTCAACAAGGAGCATTCTTTCGAGGAAGGCGTCTGAAAATGAAAGGAGAGCGAAGCTTCCAAGGAGGATTTTAAAATGATAATTATTTAAAATTCTTATTAAAAAAATAAAAAAATTGTCTCTATTTTTTTTATGTTATGTTTATATTTAAAATAAATAAAAAATATAATACATTTTAATATTTTTTATTTATTTTAAATAAAAAATGCAATACATTTTAATATTTGTTATTTATTTAAAATAAAAATTATATTACATCTTAATGTTTGTTTTATTTTTTTGAAAAAAAATATGAAATTAATTTATAATTTTGTAGTGGTTTCTATTTCTTTGTTGATAATATTTATGATTAAAATATTTAAATTTATAAATAAAAAAAATTATATTATGTTGTTAAATATATAAAAATTATATTAAATAAAATACATATTAGTATTATTTTATCAACTAAAGCAAAAAAATATAAGAACTAAAGAACAAGATAATAATAAATTAAAGAGATAAAGAAAATAAATCTGCAAACTTTTTTATATCAGTTTAACAACCCAACTATATCTACTTTTCGCAAGAGTTTCACAATTTTAAGGCTTTTGAAATCGGAAGTTTTCAAATTTCTCAAATTTCTTAGTTTCAATGGACCTTCACAATCTTTTCAAGTATTCAACTTATTTGAAATATTTTCTCTCACAATAAGTAAATAAGAAATGATTTAATGCTTCCAATCCTAGATGCAAGTTTAGCTCTTAATATAAATAGCTAGGATAAATTCTTAAGATTTATTAAAATAATTACAAGTAAAAAATCACAGCACTTTGGAAAAAAGCTTTTAATGAGAGAAAAAATAATTTTCCAATTGAATGTAGTTGTTTTTTTTTTTAATTTATCAATAAATACTTTAAAACTCTTTCATTTGTTGGTTTTTAGCTCAAAGACCCCAAAAGTCATAAAAGATCTTAATCAATCTACTGGTTGTTGAGAATTAAATACTTTGTAAGTGACCGTCGAGGTTTTTAAGCTTAACTATTGATGCAATCTACCCTTTACTAAGTCTCGAGTGGTTGAGTTTATGGTTGAGGCTATGCCCTCGAGTGGTTGAGGCTATACCTCAATTGGCTACACTATAGATATTAAAAGAGAAAGAGTGTACAAAAATACCATCGACCAATTAAGGCTATTATTGACCCCACAACTGATTGATTGTAAGGTGTTTTTGTAAGGTATTTAAAAATAATGGTTTGAGGTTTGAAACTTTTAGCAACTTTGTTGACCCTTCTCAAAACCTTTAAAAAAAAAAATAGTTCAAGATTTTAATCAAAAACAAAAATTCATATAAATCTTTGAGATAAATAATCGATTTGAGCTTAGGCAAGGATGAAAATAAAACTTTTAAGTCTATGAGAAATAGTTTAGTCTTAAATGCACCAATAAATACCATCTTACAACATATTTTATTTTACTTCAAGTCTTCAAGCATCACAAAATTTCATGAAATTGATCTTCTTATTCTACTTTGCCCGAACAACTCATAGTTAATTGAATTTTCTTTGAAATTTTTAACAAATAGACTTGAAAAACTTGTCTTGATTTGGGTTGTTAATATCATTAACCATCCAATATCATCAAAACTTAATTAAGAAAACCCTTGGGTTAAAAACTTTCAATAAATATTATTATTAAATTATATTAGTTTTTATGTAAAAAAAAAATTATATTAAGAAAATGTTACTATATATTGTTTTTTTTTTCTTCTAATTTTCCATTTATATAAAAATATTGAAATGTTTCCAAAGAACTTACAAACTTTTGATTAATTTAGACATTGAATTTAGGTTGTTTTATGAAGGCCAATGTTTTTCAATTAATAAAAATAAAATTTTATTTGTGCCCTTTCTTCTAGGCTTTTTATTCTTATTGTCAAGTAAATTTTCTTTTAAATAATTCGAAGCTTAAATTAGGGGTGGAATTGAAAATTAAAAATCTATTAAATTTAACTAAAATCTATCAAATTGGTTTAATTTATAACAACTATAAATGTTTATACACTTAGAAAAAAATTTCAATTTTCTTGTCTTTTAAGCCATAAAAATTAAATCAATAAGTTTTTTTTTAATATTTTATATTTTATATATTTTTTAGATTCTATTAAATTAATTTATCATTATTGAGGAGGGTAAATTAATTTTTAAATTAATTTTTTTATATTTTGAAATAGAAATTTTAAATGTCAAATCAAGTTAATTTTAATTATTTTTTTTAAAATTTAGTTTTAAGACCTAAATCAACTTAGGTCCTATAGAATTAAATCAATCTTAAATAAATTTGATTTAATTCAATTTTTGGTGGTAAAAGGTGATTTGAATTTTGATTCAAACCCATCAACTCATTTTTTTTTCCCGAGATTTTATGTAGTAGTGTATTCATTTTAAATATTTTTTAAAATACCGTAATATAAAAAATAATTTTAAAATTATGATATTTTTTAAATTAGTTTGAATAGGAAAAAAATGATGTCATCTTTTGAGAAGGCGAATTTAGTTTAAAATGAAAATGAAACAATGCATTGATTGATTTCCGCAATTGAATGAGCGGATTAGACGTGTTGAGTACTTCCTCACCTGTCCGTTCGTCATGGCAGGGGCGAGGTCAGTGTTCAGAGACAACTTTGACTTGGTCGGGCCATGGCTCGAGTCAGATTCTCTCGGTCGCACATGAAGATGCCTTGCTTTTGAAGAGCTTTCACACATGCTCTCTTGGATACAGCGGACCCCCTGATACAATAGCTATCATCCCCAGTCATGCACGTTATAGTAGGATTTCACAAACAAGCTGCGGCCATGACTATCTGCTAATCTTAATATTTATTCGAAGGGCTTCACATCCCTGATTGGTAATATCTATGCGCGCCAAATTAGTAATTTAGATTAAATTTTTTAAATTTTTATTTAAAATTTTGAAAATTTCATTTATTACTAAACTCCGTCAATAATGATGACTTCTATTGAATTACCAACTCTTAGAAAAATTTAGAATGGTGTTGAAAAAAATTAAGAAAATTTTAATAACATCTAAAATTTAGAAAACCAATTAATTGGAGAGAATTTCATTTTATAAATAAAGAGACATTAAAACATAGGAATCAGAGCATATGATCGTAATTTTCAAAGAGCAAATCCTTGGCATTATTCATTAAAGTTGAAGGAAAGATTTGTGGAGCAATTTGTAAAATTTTAGGTCACGTTTGTTGATACTGAGAACAATTTGTTTTCAAATTTCAAATTGTTTGTTTTTCTATTTTTTGTTAACTTATTATTATTTCTTAAGTTTTTTATTAAATAAATCAAATTAAAATATTCATTAACTTATTATTTATTTCTTAAATATTTGACTTTTTTTTAATGTTAAAAATAATTTTTCTTTATTTTTAATACTTAATAAAAATAAAACATTAAAAAATGAATAACTTAATACTTTATATTATTAAACATTATAACTTAGTACTTAATACTATTTAAAATTAAATATAAAAAAATATCGACTTAATCAATGTTCTTATATGTAGTAAATGGAAGGAGAGTTTTTTCCATATCTTAGCTCACCAAACCTCATCCAACCAGGATATGGTTGTTCTTACTGTTAAGGCCTCACGTCCCTGGTAATCCACATAGTTGTCAAATGGATGGACGCACGATCTCAACCAATATAGATTCTTGACTCAGTCGTTCCACCTGCAAAAGGCATCCGGACAAGGTGTCCGGACGCACCCTCCGACGGTTTTATCAGCCATGGTTAGAGAGATAAATCAGTTGACCTTTTACTATGAATAACAAGCTTCCCTTCCTCTTTGTGTGAAGGTTTGTCTATATAGTATCAGAAGCTTTGTTCCACTCTTTAATGGTGGGGAGATATTTTGTGTTGTCATGATGACCTTAGGTGGTGGTAGGGCCATTATCACCCTACGGGCGGCTGACAGAGATCGTGTGAAGTGATTATGGGAAGTGACTTGTTGTCACTTCATCTTGTCCTTTCACTCTGCAGGTGGCGGAACGTGGGCCATGGCAGGCTGTTGCGATAATGTGCAAGACTTGCTTACTTCAGTCAATGATCTGGGCAAACGTATCCGGATGACCTATGTTAGTCGTCCGGATGCATTTGTGGAAGTCGTCCGGATGTTATGCTTATGAGTGTTGTGTGTCTCTCCTTGAGGTAGTCCGAATAGGAGAAGCGCGCCACGTGCATTCTTGGGGAAATCCGAATGGGGTTAACCCGGATGAGAATGTGTGTCACGTGTCATCAGGAGATGTGTGTCACGTGTTATCAGGGGGAGGGGTCCCTACACCTACTATAAAGCCTTTTTCAAATTCATACACGTTGCACCACTATAATAATCTAATAGTCAATGTTCTTATGTCTTGGAATCCATACATTTAAGCATATACGACCTAAGCCATTAGGAAGGATATACAAGAATGTTTTTCTCAACCAAATACCATGAAGATTTATGAGGTATCAAATTGTAGGCAAAAAGGCTTTTTGCCATTGCTTATTACATCTGTTTTAAATGACATCATATATATAACCATTCTAAGTTGTTTTTGTAGAGTTGCAAAGACAATTATAGAGCTATCACAATAGGATCATGCAATGAAATTTTGCAAGGCTTCAATGATGGTTATTATGCCGATTAGAGTTGAATTTTGTTACAATAACCACTTCCAACAATGAGTAAAACTTTTTCATTGTTCTTACAAGAAGAGAGACATGGCTACTTGCTACCTCAACACCTAATTCAAATGAAGGGTTTGCACTAATAGTGCCTGAAGGCAACAATTGCCAAAATATGAAATATTTAGTTTATAATTTTTTAGCTCAAGGCAAACTTCGAAATGGGGACACCCTTAAATGGAAGAACTCCACAAGAAATAGTTATTGATAATCTTTCTTACTCTCATCTTAAAGTCTTTGAGTCTTTCTCTTCAAAACATAAATTTGGTGCTTGTTCCAATTCCAATCCTAGATTCATAGGGTATCCTTTTAGGTAAAAGAGATACAAAATTTATGATCTTGAGACAAACCATTTGTACTTGTGGTATTATTTTATTTTATGAACATGCCTATTCTTATTGTGATTCTTGTGTTCAATTGTTTACTCATCTTGCAATGCCACTACCAATTTATGAGGTTAATGATGATGATAATGCATTGTCTATGAACTTAGTTTTTTTTTACCCATTTCACCCTTAATAATCCTGATACGTACAAAATATTCTTAATCAAATTGTTAGTAAGCTTGTACTCGATGCCCATTCAAATATTTGAATGACTGCATATGCAATACTACCATTACAACAACTTGCCTACTTTCAACTTCTCAAGGTGCAAGCGCATTCCATCATTTGTTTAATGTTATTGCTTAGAATTGTTGGCTTATCTAACAATCGTAAAGTGTTTCTTACGTCTCTTGATTGTAAATTGGAGCCCACAAAATTCTATCAAGTTGTTAAAATTCCATAGTGGAGAGAAGCAATGATGATACAAAAAAGGCTTTTAAGAGGAACAACACTTTGACTATCACTATTTCTATCAAGTTGTTGGCTTATCTAATAATCGTAAAGTGTTTCTTACGTCTCTCGACTCTAAATTGGAGCCCACAAATTTCTATCAAGTTATTAAAATTCTATAATGGAGAGAAGCAATGATATGATGATACAAATAGAGGCTATTAAGAGGAACAACACTTTGACTATCACTATTTCACCACATAACAAACAATAAATTAGATGCAAGTGGTTTTGTAAGATCAAGTGAAATACCATTGAGAAGTATAAAATACATTTAGTGGTTAAAGGATTTACACAAATGAAGGGAATCGATTATAATGGGATCTTTGCTCCCATTTGCCATATTAGTTTTGATTGCAACAATGTTCCTAATTAAGGATCTTATTGAGGAGGTTTACATGCAAATGCCTCTAGGTTCTTGTTGACAGTGGGAGAAAGAAAACCATATATCGTCAAATAAATTAATATACATACACTTAAGAAAGCAATTCATAAATGATTTACTAAATTGAGATATTTTTTTAGTCTTTGTCGGATACACCCCCATCAAAGGTGGAGGACACACTCTTTTCTAAACAAACAACAAATGATTTATTTATTTTTATTAATTTATGTTGATGATATTTTGGTAGTCCCATCACAATAGAGCTGAGATTGAAGTCTTGAAAAAGAAACACTTAAATATCATTTTAATGTAAAAGATCTTGGTATGCCAAAGTACTTCCTTAGGGTTGAGGTTGCTCAAGAGAGAATCCTTCTTTGTCAAAGGAAATGTTCTCTTGATATTCCATATGATATGGAGATGTTTCACTTCTAAGATATCAATGGAGAAAAATTTTAAATTTAGTGCTAATGAAAAAGGAGAACTTCGGTCTAATCTGTTATCTTGTAAGTCAGTTGATCTATTTGTTTATCACTTGACCTTCTTTGTATAAATCATCATTCATTCTTGTATAAAGTTATGAAATCAATGACTGAATTATCAATTTTTTCACTTTTTTATGTTTTTAATAATTTTTCGAGCCACTTTACAAAAATTTCAAAAATCAATAATTAAAAAAAAAACTAATTTTAATCTAAAATTTGCCAAACAAAATTATTTTAAGTTAAAAAACTGTTTTACATTCTAAACAATGAACATAACTTAGGAAGAAGCTCCTTAAATTCCCTTTTAAATTGACACACCCAACAACAATATTTTTTGTCTTTTTTAAAAAATTACATCTTTTGTTGAATGTATAAAGTAATTTGAAAATTTTGATGAAAGTATCATTTTGGTTTTGAATTGAAACCCTGCAACACCGAATTATAAGGCAGCAATTACCAAATGACATTTTTTCCACAAAAATTCCTCATGATTCCGCGCTTTACTTTTGCTGCAAAATATCTGAACTACCCCAGACGATATTTTAAAATTTGTGTACCAAATTTTCTCGGCGATTTAGTGCGTTTCTGGAAGGCATCTTTTTCTTCAATGGGGATTGAAAGGGACAAATTTAGACGAGCGTGACTCGGAATTGATTGAATCTAAAGAAAAGTAAGAAAAGTTGAAGCAGAGAAATCATTTTCTCCGTGTGGAAGGTTGGAAACTTGGAAATGGTCTTATATTCCCGTTGGAATCCCCACGGCCACGTTAAGAAATCGCATGAGAAGGCCAGCTTTGCTACTTCTTCTTCACGCGACAGGTACGAGTTGGGCCAATTTCTTCTCGAGGTTCTCTATCGCAGACTCTTCTAAGTTTGAAGCCTTGGGAGGAAGGTTCCGGGGAGTAAAAGTCCAGGCCCTTTAGATTAGTACAATCATACATAGAATGACCCAAAAGCAAAATGACGTGTATTTACGAATGATTTGAGAGGGAGAATTTAAAATACAATTACAAAAACAATAGTAACTAGATATGACATTCTTCTCCTTCCCTGGCTTCAGAGAGGAGATCGAATTGTAGGCCTCTCCAGCATAAGTTCCCATATCACACCCTACATGGTAATCAACGATTCCAATGAATTAAACAAAGCAAAGGATGCATGACAGTAATATCCAAACTGAAATGAGAGGTGGAGACTTACTGTTGAAATTCAATGTTGATGGCCGTGGCGGTTGAATTGGCAATGATCCCAAACGCCGTCTCCGATAGAACGATGGTGGTGCCATCAGCTGACGGCGTTGAAGGTGCCGAAGGAGCATAATCCACAACCTTGATCTGAATAGTCTGGTCAGGAACACAAGTGCCAGGCTGCGTGGCACTGATGCACCTGACCAAATACTGTCTCCCGCAGGAAGCCCCATTGTCCCATATCCCATCGCCCGCCGCTGCAAAGAGATTGCTGGATGGGAACTCCGATGCATCATTTCCGTAACATATCGTAGCTACATGGATCGAATACCCAGAAAATCGCAATGAGATCAAGTCATCGAGCTGATGTTTTTGATAAATCAAAGGCTATGTATTATTGAAGGAGGAACTCACGAAGGTACGGGGGATTATACTGAGCTGCTGTGCCAACATCACCTTGACATGAATTGATAAAAAACACTGAGATGAAGAGGAAGTCCAATAAAAATAAGCAGCATCGCAATGTCTCAATAATCCTCATCGTCCTGCAAATATATGAGAAAAACAAAAGAAACAAAAAGTAAATCTCTTATAGTTCATCCAAACAAAAAGAGAAAAAAGGGAAATTGAGGCATGTGGAATGGGAGTCTAAGTCAATTTCAGAATTTTAAATTAATTCCTCCAATGCTTAATAGAGACGGCTTTGTGGGTCCTGGATGGTTCAAGTTGAATGCCCATACCAAACTCATCTACGCGGAATCAGCTGCACAAAAATCTGCATTCAACTTGGATTGCCCATAGGCTTTCGATGCCCATGATTTTTTTTATTTTATGATCAGGTTGGGATCAAGATTAAACAGTTCAACAAATTTCAAATAAAATTTTATTGATCTGTTCAAACCTCTGCGCCGTCAAGCAAATGGGGCTCAGCTTAGGTGACGAAACTGAATGATCATTTTTGTTTTCAAAAAACTATGTTTTGGTGAAGATGATGAATATAGACGTTGCACCAGTCATTGACTTGTAGATTGTACGATTCGGAACCAGATCGAACCAACATTAACAATTCATTAGATGAGGTCGTGGAGATTAGGTAATCATTGCCTCTAGCATTACATTTCTTTGACTTTTCAACCCAATCATATTTTCCAGCTCACAGTCATTGATTCGCTGGACAGAAATTAGATAAGAATTGACTCATGCTCCCGTACATATCCCTCGTAAGAGTCTTGGTTTTTGATGGGAGTTCGTTGGGAGTTAGCTAGGGCCGAAATAAAGGCAAACATAATGAAGTGCATTAACAAATAAGAAATATCTTCATAATGTCAGATCACTGAAAATGAGATTTGAGTTTGAAAATGGATCTTATCTATAGATAACACCTAGAAGAGGTGAATAGATGTTTTTTAAAAAAAAAAAACAATTAGAGATAATATCTCTAATTGATCTTCTTTTCCAATCTTATGAACAAACAAAGTAAATCGTAAAACACTCTCTTAAATAAGTTATTTAATGCAAATCACATGCAAATGAGACAACACTCTCCAAACATGATATATAAAACATTGCATCAATATAAAAACTCTTTTTCACATGCCCCGTGCCATCAATCAACAAAACTTAAAATATATCTTGTTCTTTCAAAGATTCAATAGATACATTTCAACTCATACTCCAATTAATTCAATCACCATAACGCAATGAAAAATACCATAAGCTCATGAAATACTAATTAAAAGATAAGATAGAAAGGAGAGATAATGACATCAATTTTTTTAACGTGGAGAACCTTCAAAGAGATAAAAAACCACGAGCCTCAAGCAATCAAATAATCCACTATGAAAAAAAAAATAACCGAGTACAAGGTTTTACCTAAGTCCTTTATCGTATCTCAGACAACTTGCTTAGAACCTTCAAGTTTCAATTACCACTATTCTTTTTCAGGGAAACACTTGGAATAAACTCCAAGCTTTGATTTCGGTCTCTTCTTGAGTTTACACAAGGAGAATCTTAGGTTTTACCCCAAAAGTTGCATATGAGAGTAATATGAGAGTTAGAATGAAGAACATAGTAAATCAGCACATTTGGAACAAAGATTTTTCACTTAAAAACTAATTTTCAATTCAAACCTATAAATTTTCTCATAAAGCAAACACTCCCCAATGTAGTAAGAGAAACTTGAAGCTAAAAAAACCAAGGGTTTTCTCTCTCATAACAACCTACACCACATCTGGAAAGAAGACTTAAGTATTAGGGTTTTGAAACTCATTCAATAGTTGAGATTTATTTGGAAAATCATAAAAATTCATAGGTGTGATTGAAGTTTGATCAATCGGACAAGATTGAAAAATATGGGTTTAAAATAAACCCTTACCCTTTAGTTAGATCGATCAGAAATTGATCCACATGTTTTAAACTCAATGTTTTACACTTTTAAGCTTCAATTTCATTTTTCAATAAAATGATAAAAATTTAAAATACGAGTGATCACTATTTGCCATCATCCATCACCTCAAATGCACTTACCAACTCTTGTAGTCATCTTCAGACATGAACAATTTGGAAAAGGCAAGTGTCCATGGGAGGATTTGATTAGGACTATGAGCTAAGAGATGCAATGAGAATTTTGACCCGAAATTGTCAATACATACAATACACTTATAGAGTTAATTTGTGATAGAGAAAAAGTTCTTGAATTATATATGTATGAACTATTCTCAATTTTATATATGCATTTTAAAGTCGTATAAACTCTTTGGGCTTAGATAGTGGTGAAGCCAAAAATTTTGGTGAGAGGGAGCGACGTAAAATATTGGTTAATTATAATAAATATAGATAAATTTTATATTTTAAAAGTAGGTCATCGACTTCCTTCTATTCAATAAAATGAATGGTATCATTTAATAAAATAAGTAATTATTGACATTAACTATTAAAGAAAAGGAGATTTTATAATTTATCAAATTAAATAACAAAAAAAACTAAATAGTTTTAGATTTTAATAAAAGTTTATAAAAAAATTCAAATAATATTTTCAAAAAAGGTCCTAAAATATAATAAGAAATATGACTAAAATACTTTTAATAATTTTTAGAAATATTTTGCTATAAAACTTTTTAGAAAAATTCAATAATTTCACTAATAATTTTTCTTTGATTCTTTTTTAAAATAATTAAATATAAATAATTTAATAGTAATAAATTTTTTATTTAAAAGTTATCTATGATATAAATATAATGTTATCATAAAAAGTTAGATAACTAGTTACAAATAATAAATGTTTGGATAAATCTAAAAGGCTAAACAATTACAAGAATCTCAAAATTAAACCACAATCAACCCACCAATAAAAAAAGATATTTGATAAAATATCAAATATTTAAATGAAATTAAATTTTGTCAACCATATAATTTAAATAATTATGTAGTTATTCATAAATAAGTAAATATTTCATTAAACCTAAAAGTCCAAAAATTTAAAAAATCTAAAAAAAAAAAAGAAGATAACTAATCACTAAAAAATATTTAATAAAATATCAAATACAAAATTATTGGATAAATTTAATTTTATTCATTAACAAACATTAAAAATGAAAACAAACAAACATTTTATTAATCTATTTAATATCCATATATAATACTTATATTTTTTTTATTTTACATTTTTACATTTTCAGCAATAAACTTACAATTTTGCATTTTTCACTTTCCAAAATTCTTAAAAAATAAAATAATTTAAAAAAAAAAAAATTGAGGGGACATGTGCTCCCTTATGTTGGCTCCTTCTCAGACTCAAAGTGAACAATATCTCTATAATTTAGTGCAAATTATTATAAATGATATCATAATTAATTTATGACCCCGATATATATAGGGGTTTGTTTGATCTGGGAGGAATGTCTATCTATTTGTATGGGGGCTGTTCTTAACCTTGAATCATATTTTTGAACCCCATGTGCCAAAATATTCATTTCTTCACAGCATGTAATGCATGTTGGAAGAAGGATACTGTTTAAGTGAATAATTATCAGATCAAATTGAGGAAGTATGTATGAAGAACATATCGCTTTTTTTCAGTTCTGAGAAAAAAATCATGAAAAATATTCCAAGAAGATTATAACGTCTAAAAGCATTAAGAAAAACCCACTAATAGGATAACAGAGACATTAAAAAAAAAGGGGGGGAAAGATATATCAAGATATTGTCAATTTTTAAAACCTGGAGAAGCGTTAGCTTCCATGGAGTAGGAGATGGATAATTTGGGGGATTGACTTACAACAATTATATGGATAATGAACTCTTCTTAGTGACTCAGCTTTGAGCCTGCATACTCTTACTATACGCCCTCTTTGACTCGAGGATAAATCCTCTTCCTCCACTCCTGAGTCTCATAAACAACCTAGGAACGTGATCCGATTCGGAATGGCTGACAATGACTGATATGCGCTGCGACTTGCAGAAAAGTTTTGAGTTTGAAAACAGTACCTTTGAGGGGAGTTTCTGCGGAGTGGCTTTGTCAAAGTTGAGCTTCAGTTTTTGGCCACCGCAATGCTTACACCAGCTCAGAGCTTCCCAATGAAATGATCAGCTCTATATTCGCGGTATGCTCTGTATCTCAAAAGTATATGGCCACAGCTGGGCTCAAGGTGCTAATCCAATATCTGGTCCACACAAATTTGATCCCTACTTAAAAAGGATGGCAATTTTCTTGCAATAGAAAGCTCTCTCAATACTTAGCTTACAAGTGAAATAAGGGCCCTTTTTTCTTCGCTTTCACCATACTCCTTAATTAATACAGTTTTGAAAGATAGTTCCTAATTATATTAAGAAACAAATTTTATTCGGGAATTCAAATATAAAAAATATTTTTTTCAAAAACTATGAACTAAGAAAACTATTTTCAAGGAGGATTTGAATAAGATTTACCTCAGAAATATAGATACGTACACGGATGTTCAATTTAATTATCTACAAAAATTTGTTGGACGGATTCCTTTATCAGTACTTGGGGAAGCTTCCCCTTTGATGGCTATGAGGAAAAATACAAGGAATGACCATACTTCAAACTAAAGCAAATCCATTTTCTTCTTCAGCTTCCCCGATAATACATTTGAAATAATATTGGAACACGTAATGATTTTGGAACATCAAGTAATTAAGAAGCTTGTGGTGAGACGAAAATGAGCAACTTCAATTTAATCATAACCAAATTTCTTCTTATTCACTGGTGTGTCGGTCCAAATGTTTTAACCTTTGGCATGCAATTCACTTGGGTATAAATATATATATGCATCTTTCTTTGACCATGCAGCTAATTGTACGTTAGTTTAAACCATGGATCTTTTATATGAATGCTTTTTTATTTCTATATATTTGACTGATAAAGGCAGGCTGCCCGCAGAGAGCAGAGTAGTCAAGTGTGAAGGCTTTGAACCGAAGAACAACACTTTTAGAGTCAAGTATGGCTGCCAACTATAAAGATGATAGAAATGTTCATGCATGGGACACTCGACACAACCATGTGCAAAAGGCGGGACCTACTTGGCTTTGACTCTAGAAGTCTTCTTATAAGACAAATGACAATTGCCATATGATGTGACATCTTGCATTAGATAAGGGGAAAGTTTCTAGCGTTATATAAGTATGGACTTCTTGTAACCTTGTAAATATGTTTTAAAGCCATGAGGACCCCTTTGAGTCCAAAGCGGATAATATCTATACAATTGAAAACAGGTCGTCACAAATGGTATTAGAGTCGATCATCGACCTCGGTGTGAGGTTTGTTTGGCCCCATAAGGGTGTTTGTCTGTTTGGCCCCATAATCTCGTGGGATATAATAAAAACGTTATATTTGTATAGGAGGTGTTTATGACATTTCACATCAGATAGGGGAGAAAGTTCTTGACGTTATATAAATATGGACTTATCGTAACCTTGTAGACGCGTTTTAAAGTTGTGAGGACCTTTTTGGGTACAAAGCGAATAATATCTACACAATTAGGAACGTACCATTAGGAGCAGGTTGTCACATATGATATGATTTTTTTTTAATTTGATAAATTAATTTTTGGGGAATTATGTGAGCATGCATAATTCAAATACCATAGGGTAAAATAATTCTTATTTCATATACTAAAATAATAACTTTATGCATGTTCCAAGACTACCTTCCAATCGGTTGAAGGTGGACTCCCTCTAATTTTATTTATTTTTTATTTTTTGCCTTTGTTTATTTATTTATTTATTTCTCACTTGAACAACCCAATTTTTGGCCCACCCTCAATCTTTTTTTTTTTTCCTTTTTCCCTCATCACTTTTCCATTCCCCCCTTCTCACCAAATTAAATTAAGTTTTTTTATTACAATAAATGAATTACTTTTTTTTCTTTTTTAATTCTTTGATTTTAATTAATTTTGTAGAATTTTCCTATTTTTGAAAATATAATTAATTAAACAAGCAAACTTTATCTTTTTATTTATTTATTTTATTTATTAAATTTTTATTTTAACATCATGAGTAATTAATGCATTAAAATAAATTATTTTTTAATATAAAAATATACTCACCTATAATAATTAATAATCTAATAAATAATATGCCAACTTGCCTGTTAAGTGACACTTGTGTAGGATTCAATCAATGTACCTATCACTTTGCCTTGTATAAGTGGCAACTCACTTTCAGCTCGTTGAAGGGTAATTTTGAAATATGTATAAAATTATTATTTTATTACATGAAATGAATATTATTTTCTAAAACATGCACTCCCCATGAAAGTGACTCTTTTAGCTTCTGAATTCATCCATATTTTATACATAGTACATAGTACATATTTATATAATTCCCCTAATAACTTTTGTAATCGAGTACATGTTTATATAATTCCCCCAATAACTTCTGTAATTGAGTTTTCCTTTTTTCTTTTTTGTTACTTCATAATATAGCAGTCTTTCTTTCTTATTATCATCCGTAAAACAATGCTCTAGAAAATGTAAATTTTCAATTTTAGATTTTGCATTTTACTTTTTTTTTTAATAAAAAAACTAAGGATAAATTAAATCCACCTTGTCATGTATGACAAATATACCTACATCCTTCTCATTTTCTAAAATTACATTGATTTCTTTTATAAGTGATTATACAATGGCATATAATATCTAAAATTATCTCTCTTAAAGTTTGAAAATATAAAAATACAAAATGTTGCATTTTAATATAAAGTTATGTATGATACATGAGAACGAAGAGTGAGAATATTGTTCCCGTTTATATTTCTCCTCAAATAAGAATAAATTTGGTAATTCTAATTTTTTTGTATTTGAATCTACCAATGTAAGGTTTGAATAATTATGTATTTTTGTTTCAAAAGTTAGGTAAATGAGAATGAGAATGAGGATTTTTTTTCCTGCTAAATAATAAGACCTATTTGGTCATGTAATTTAAAAATAATATTATGTTTCTAAAAATAAAAAATTGTTTTTTGAATTTTATAAATTTATTCGGTTGTTATTTTCTATTTTTTTTTTTAATAAAGTGAAATAGAATACATGTTTTAGAGAATAAATAGAAGTTGCTTTTACCAATTGGAATTTTATCTAAATCATAATACACCTTTTAGAATTTTCAATTTTATTATGTTTGATATAATTCTAATTTTTAAGAATGATTTGGAATTCAAAAAATTGATTAATTAATTGTAAACTAAATAAAAAATTTAAGAATCTTCCATGGCTATGTTTAGTTGGCAGATTAGATAAAATAGATTAATATGTATATTCAAATATATCATAATATTTATATTCAAATATATCATATCCCATTAAATAGAAAAAGCATATCTTAGGATATGATTTTCAATTATATATGATATTATTTGATATCCTAAGATAACATATCTTATGAAATATGCTAAGTTATTATAATATTATAATTCATTTTTTATTAAAAAAAATATTTATTTTTAGTTTATTTATAATTATAAAATTATTTTCATTTTTAATAAAACTTGAATTAAATTTAGTTAATATTACATAGATTGAATTTATAATTTTTTTTTACAAAATCAAAATAGAAAAATTATTTTTTAAAACAATTTATCCATGCAAGTTTTTGGTTTTTTTTTTCTTTTTTAAAAACAACTTGTTGAACACCATTATTTTTATAAAATACAAAAAAAAAAAAAACTTAAAAACAAAGTTTCAAAAATAAATATGTGAAATAGATCCTTAGACTAAGAAAAATATAATATTTATTCAATAAATAAAAATTAATTATAAAAATTCATATAAACCTAATAAAAATAAAAGGGTAAACTATTAATTTTCACATATTTTATATCATTTGTTGTTCAAAGGAATCAAAATATCCCATGTAAAGATTAATTGAAATCTCACTTATGAATAGAATTTCATTACCATTGAAATATATATTTTTTTCCATTCCCTTCATCCAAATACGAGAATAGATGAGAAAATAAATGAAATATTAATTCTCACTCCTCATTCTCATATACCAAACATGATTTAAACTAAATAAAAAAAATGCAAATATATATATATATATATATATGAAACTAGTGATAGAATATCGAAAATCCCTAATCTTGATTAAGCTAATGAAATGAAAACCCTAAATTTAATTGAAAATACCTCTTTTGTATTTTTCCAATCTTTTCCCAGATTCACTAAACCCATAATTAGATTGTTGAATCTAAATCCTATATTTAGTTGTGTCCCCAATCCCACAAATGAAACCGTGGATAAGTGAAGCATATGATTTCAAAGGAAGCCAAATGGAAAATAATACACCAAATCATAAAAATCCATGCTCCCAATTCATTGTAGAAGTCTATCTAATGTGAAAAACTCTAGTTTTCACAAGGTAAGAAGATCGGTGTTACCATGATTTTCCTACTTGGTCATGATCAATCCAGACTTTACTCACTACACTAACAAATTTTTAGGAATGAAATTTACAAATCAACATTGCAAATATACAAAGAGAATTTGAAAACCATAAGAAAAGTACCACAAGAAAAAGGGCTTGTTGTTTGCATATCCACCATGATAGAAAAGGAAATGTAGATTTTGTGATCAAAATTAAAATAGGGTAATTTAGCCTAAAATTTAAAATATAATAACTAGTTAATTAGATTTTTATTTACTTTAGCAGTATTTTTAATAAAGGTCTAATGTCAAATTGAATCAACTAACTAGGAGAAAGTTTGTCATTAATATTAATTTTGGATGGCAGAGGAGGCATAAAGTGATTAATAAGGGAGAAACAACTCATCTCGAATCTTGTCACCTTAGTTGAGTGAAAATAGAGTAAACAGTTCAACCAAAATAAATTAGTTATTAAAAAACTAATGTATTAATATCATATCACGATGATGTTATGTCTATAAGAATATCATAACTATGATTGTTGCATTGTTATCACCATTGCTTTTTGAAGACATTCTATCATGATATTAATAATTTGTATAAAGCTTATTTCTATGATCCTTAGGAGTCAATCTATTTTATTAGCCAATGGTGCGAGTGAAAAAGATAAGTCTTAATTCCATTTTTTTCTTACTTTATTTTTTATGGTTCAATCTCTATATATTTTTTGCTTAATGTGCATGATTCCTAGTGCGAAACCAAAGTTTGGTTAATCTTGATTTTGATGATAACAAAATAAGGTTTAGAACTAATGATTATATTTTAAATGTGATTAGGCAAGATGATTTCCAAAGTGACAATCATAAAGACAAATCAAGCCAATGAGAAATCATGAAGAAGAAGACCACTTAAAAAAAAGTGTTTTTCAAGACCCAAACTTCATAAAATCTCTTTGTAAGGTTGTTGGTGCACTAGAATTTTCATGCATTATATTCTTTACTTATGCACCAAAATCATCCAAGAGTTATTTTGTTTTAAACATTTTAAAAATTGGATGATTTCATGTTTTCAACTAAAACCTTGTGTTAAATGTTTTTCAAACTTGTTTTAAAAGGTTTTAAGTTGAAAAAGTTGGTTATTGAGCCAAAAATGGTTCAACCGGTTGAACCGGATAAGGAACCGATCGAGCGCCAACTTAACCGATCGAGGTTGGGGTCGACCCCCTACTCAACCAGTCGAGGGTGTAAAAACTTTATCTTTCTTCCAGAACGGTTGTTCAACCGGTTGAGGTCTGGTCAAGGTTCAACGATCACCTACCAAGTATTAAATGCTAACGGCTAGTCAACCGATCGAACCCCTAACGACTAGTTTGACATTTTTTCTTCTATAAAAAGGCTCAAATCTTCATTGTTTCATAAGTTTAACTTTCCCAAACCTTTCTTGAATATATTTGAGCCTTGGAAGAGTGTTTTTGAGTGGACCATTGTTCTAAAACTTGCATATCCTTAGTGCACATTTCAATCCTAGTTTTCTTGTATCATTTGAGCTTAAAGTTTTTGTACTAGGATTTTATGAGATCATTTATTTGTAAATATTTGAGAGGAAGTTTCTCAAGTGTGGGGTATCACTTGAGGGATTGTTCAAGAGTGGGATATCTCTTAAGAAGTGTAAAGGGTGCTTGGAGCCAAAAGTTTAAAAGGGTGAATTGGAATCATAATTCAATTGTATTGCTTGAAGGTTTGGTTTGGAAGCCTTGAATTAGTGGAACCTCAAGCTTGAGATTGAAGCTAGAGGAAAGTGGATGTAGGCCGGATTGCGCCGAACCACTATAAAATCCTGTGTTTGCATTCTCTCTTCCCTACTCTTTTAATTTATATGCAATTATCTTTATATTGTTTATTATATATTTGCATATAATTATCTCTTACGTTCACATAGTTTAAATTTGCAAAAAGAGACCATCACCCTATTCACCCCCCCCTCTAAGGTGATTACCATAGGTTGGATTAACCTAATTTTTCTAACACCTATCATATTGTTTCTTGGTTGGGTGAAGGTGGTTTTTCACCTTATTGTCCATGTATTTGTCTCATTGGTTCTATTCCTTGTATCCTTGGCTTGATGAGGATTTAGTAAACTCGTTAGTTGTTCCATTAGGTGTGCCAAAACTTGGGAGTTATGTCAAAATCTTTCACCTTTCAATAAGGAGTTGTGTGATGTCGAAGGGAAACTATTGGTATGATATGTGAACATGCCAAATAATATCTAGTAATGTCGGTCTAGTTCTATAAGAGGTATTGATCGTTGTCCTTGAATATTTCAATTTTTTTTCATTGAGAGGGTGGTGCACCTAGGATAATGCTCATGTAACTTTATTTTCCTAGATGACTACTGTACATTCGTGTTGGAACTTTTTGCACATAAAAAGTTTTTTTTTATACATGAAATCAGGACTTTTATTCGACTAAGCTTGTATCAACACCAATAATATAAGACAATCATGAAGAAGTATAATTGGTTAGGAGAATAAGCTAGTTCCTTGAGGATTTCCCCTAAATCTAACACAAATTAGTTGAAAATTTTCAATCGAATTAATTGAGAGAAATTACATCAAACACATTATATAACATTGTTTAGACTACCCTGCATTGGCTAGACATCCCTTCAAAAAGGAAAGTCTCCTAAAGGCAATGTATTATACAATATTTTATAAATTGCGGTCTCTGAATTATGTAGCTTCAGCCCCTAGAATAAACCTTTATAATAATGATCAATTTTGCATTTGATAACTAGATATTTTTTTACATTAAGGTTAGCTTATTGCTCACTTTCTATTAATGTATGTCTTGGATATATCACAAAAGTGTTTTACTGAATTGATGCAACATGACCCATGTTAGGGGAGTTCTCCTATGTAATTCATTGAGTAATGATGTTAAAATAAATAGTTGAATAATGATAAGACACTTTTACAACTCGAAAATGACACTAATTTTAGCAAGTTCAAATTAAGTATAAATTGTGTCAAACAATAAACCTATTTAATAAATGTTTCATATTTAGTTTTAATTGCTTAATTCATCTAATTCGTTTAACTCATTTACTTAATCGTGTTAAAATAACTTATTTAACTCATGAATTTATTAATTTTATATATTTAAAATTATAAAAATTTAAAAACTTTTTAATTATAAAAATCACATGGTTTAAAAAATTAAATAACTAACTAAATTTTTATATATTTCATTATAAATATAAAAATATTTTATAAAAAATAAAAACAAACAAGTGTAAAATTAAAATTTTAATTTATTTTCTCCATTATAAATATATTATAATTAAAATTAAATAAGTTAATTAATTAAGATTTTAAAAATTAAATTTTGAAAACTAAAGCAACTAAAAAAGATTCAAAAATATTTATAAATTTAAAATTTTAAATAGGTTAAACTTGCTGCAATTGAATTAACATGTTTAATGGGTTATAATCATATTCATAAGGCTCAAGGGGTTAGAATCATGTTAACAGATCTAATGTTAGAATTGTGTTAAAGGACTGCATCACAATTCAATTTAACTCATTTATTAAATAAGTTATATCATATTATTTGTATAATATATATGTAATGTTTACGTCAATTTATTTTGACATGATTATTTAATGCATTTATATTCTGAGTAAATTTGCATTATTTCTTAACTTGATACAATCCAAATTGAACATGACACTACCCATTGCCATCCATCCATATCACCATTAAATTTATTTAAAACAAATTTTACTAGATAATATATATATTTTTTCTTATAACCAACTTTATATATTATTTTTTAACATTAATAACGACCTCCATTTAATCATCCTTATTTTTTTTTATACCTTTCATGGAATGACTTGAGTTGCCCATGAGTGTGTTAAGTATTATCATGGCTATGATACTATACACTCCACATCTATATGCTCATCTTTATGATTATTTCACCAATGAAATAATCTCAAATTTGTAAAAGTAATTCTTTTCATATTTGAATTTGAAAAATAACTCTCTTTTTTATTTTATTTTATTTTATTTAAATGTCTTTCAATATTTGTATTATTTTCATGTAAGTTTTGAAAGAAAATATTATTTTTACAAAAAAAGATGGAGAGATTTTTTTGCCAAAAGTGGATAATTTTTTAGACTAAAATATACGGAATGATAGGTTTATAAATTTAGGATTATTTCATCATTTTAATCAAATAGTCCCACCATTTAGCCCTCTCTTAAGGGTCTCACCTCCCAAAATTTCTCACGACTTAAAAGCCTAGCAAGCCATTTTTAGCCCATGATGATTTTTTTAAGATTATTTAATTAAAAAGATCATTGAAAACTCAGTTTTAAAAATTTAACCCTCTATAATTTTTTAACAATATTTTGACTAAAATGCCTTTATTCTTTTTTTATGACAATAATAATTTTTTTTAAAATCTTATATGTAAATATTTGAAATAATTAAAAAATTTATATAAAAAACATGAGTTATTGTTTTTTTAATGAATATGTAAATAACAATTCCATTTAGAAGCCCACCATCAATGGGCTACACTAGGCCAATAAGTTACGTTTGTACGGCCCAGTACCATGGCAAATGACGAAACAATCCACTAGTAATCCCCGTGTACACCAAAGACCAAAGCCCCCCCTACCTCTGTTGACGTTGATTGTCTGTAGATATAGCGAAATTAGGGTTTTTAAATCTTGATTTGTTGTACTCTTTTGCATATTGTGCAAACGTTTTCTGTTAGTTGGTTTTGGGAATTCTAGAATTTTCTAGAAACATGGAGAAGAAAAGGGTGGCTGTTCCTCTCGTGTGCCACGGCCATTCCCGACCGGTTGTGGATTTGTTTTACAGTCCCATCACCCCAGATGGGTTCTTTCTTATCAGCGCCAGCAAGGGTATGTGTGCATTTCTTATCAATGTCAATTTTCTATGTGAAGGGAAAAATTGTGAAATTTGATATGTATTTGCCTCATTTTTTGTTTACGAATTGATGGCTTTGGTTGATTGTTTTGTTGATATTGGAGTCAAATTATTGCTGGATTATATTACATTGCTCTTTATTGGGTATGCGATGTTCATTTATGATGTTCAGATTCTAGCCCCATGCTTAGAAATGGAGAGACTGGAGATTGGATTGGAACATTTGAAGGACACAAGGGTGCAGTATGGAGTTGCTGCTTGGATACGAATGCTTTACGTGCTGCATCTGGCTCAGCGGACTTCACTGCGTATGCATCTAAAACCCATTTTAGTAATTTATTTAATGCATTTGCATACTTTATATTATCCTGGGATGACTTGCTGGAAGATCTTCTCATAGGGGTTAAGAGAAAAAAACAGGTGTGGTATCAGGAAAGAAATCTGCATTTTGCCTTTTTTGAGAGGCATCAGGAATGAAATCTGTATGGAATGTGAATGTATTGGGAGCTGTTGAGAATTGTGTGGAGAACTTTATAATATGCTTATTTCTTATGGAGATTGTTTTCAAACTGTATGTCTCATTGTTTATGAAAATGCCTAATTTTTCCATGTTTATGTATTCTTTTTCTTAGTTTGTTCATTTTAGGTCTCTCCTTAGAAATCTCATGTCTCTCTCAGCCTTTTTGATCCTCTTCCAATTAGCAGGATGTTTGATAATGAATCTGTGGTAATTTTACAGATTGGAATCTGCTAGAGCTTGAACAGAACAGATATTGTGTCATGCAAGATTAAAATTATAAGGACTGCACTAATATTTTATAGTGGCTCAAAGCAGCAACGTAGCTCAAATCTCTGTTTATTTCAATTAAGTTGAGGGGCTAAATGGGTGTATGCAATTTTCCTGCTTCATTTCAGATTTCTTTTTCTTTTATGAGGTTTTGATTGTGGTCATAGCATGTATGCTTCCCATATATTTGGATTGAACCCTCTTTAGAATCTTGTTGCACAGCTGGTTTATCTGGAAAAGAAATTCAGACATGTTTAAGAAAGAGATGTTACTTAAGCAGTCTTGTGCTTGTGCTCTGGCTCCTGCTTTGTCTGTTTTCTACTTCATATGAAAATTTTGATTATCTCATTTGTCATAGGTTTATGGCTGTGTTTCCTTATTAATTTCTCATATGTTGTGTTTCCTTGTCCCAAGTTAGCAATTTATGAGATTGGCTCCTTGTAGATAAGCCTAAATGCTACTTTTCTGGTTTTAATCCTGTAGGAAGGTGATGTAGAGGATTGTAAGGACTTTAGACCCATTAGTCTGGTTGGAGATGTGTATAAGCTGCTGGAACCGGAAGTTTTTCCAATACACTTAGGAAAGTGGTCTCTAATACCCAATTTGCCTCTGTGGAGGGCAGGCAAATGAAGCCACTGAGATGTGTTGTTGTGCAAGTTGTACAATAAGAAAGTCTATGACCACATGAGCTGGAACTTCCTTCTATTAGTGATGGCAAGGATGGAATTTGGCTTGAGTAGGATTGATTAAATAAGTTTTGCATTTCGTCCATGAGGCTTTCAGTACTTGTACATGAGACTTCAATAGGATTTTTTTTGCATGTGAGGGGATTGAGGTAGGGTGACCCTTTGTTGGCACCTCAATATGCCTTTATTGCACTCCTCTCATCTGTGGAGCTAATCAGGAGGTAGTTTTGTATTTGAGGTGAATTCTTCTTTGGTTTGAGGTCATTTCAGGCTGGAATATTAGCTTGGGGAAAAGTAGTAGGGAAGGTTCCCTAGAGGCAGCCTTTGGCACCAATCTTGGGTTGTGGTGTGGGAGAATTACCATCCACTTACTTAGGCCTCCTTCTTGGTGCTTTGTATAAATCTACAGCAGTTTAGGATGCAGTGGAAGAGAGGTTCAGAAAAAGACTTGCCTTGTGGAAGGGTCCGCCTTTGTCTAAGGGTGGGAGGTTAATCCTTGTTAATCGCACACTTTCTAGCTTGCCTATTTATCATATTTATACTATTTCAAGAGTGGTGAGTTTGAGATTAGAAAAGGGTTTTTTTGTTTGTTTGTAGGCTGGTGACTTGGATAAAAAGCCTCATCTAGTGAATTTAGCTATTCTCTCTATGGAGAAATTTGAATTATGAGATTACAATATGGACACAACTCTGTGAAGTTACAGATAAGATACGGGGATTGGGCATTAGAAAGCTTTCGCTCATCAAGAAGGCTCTTCTTTGGAAGTGGTATTGGAGGTTTGTGAAAGTGCAGAACAACTTGTAGAGGAAAGTCATCTCAGGAACATTTGGTGAGGAGGTGGGGGGATGGTATTCTAGAGTTGGTAGAGATAGGTTTGGGTGGAAATCAAGAGTAGTTGGTAGTTCTTCCAAGCTAGGATTTTCTTAGCAATGGAAGGTGGGGGGAAGTTAGGTTCTAGTATGATGTATGTTGGAGGGATTTTCAATTGAACACCTACTTTCCTGAGTTGTTTACCTTAGTAATCTCTAAGGAGGCTTGGGGTGCAGATGTTTGGGTAGAGTTGGAGGGATCTAGGCATTGGAATCCTTGTTTTGTGAGGCATTTGCAGGAATAGGATGGGGAGAGTATGGTCTGGTTCCTTGATCAGATATAGAAGGTAGCTGTGACGAAGAATACAGAGGATGGGTGATCTCGGAGCACCAAGGATGGGGTGTTTTTTGTTAACACTGTTTATTAGCCTGTGGTCTCAACTGGAGGACAGGATCCCCCTAGGTAATTTGGGGAAATGCAACTTCCTTACAAGTGGGTTTCTTTGCTTGGGAAGTAGATTGGGGGACCAATAGATGAGAAGAGGATGACCATTAGTGAATTGCTGTTGCTTGTGTAAGAGTGAGGAAGAGTCAGACCATCACATCCAGCTCCATTGTAGTCTTGCTTGTGCTCTTTGGTATTTCTTGCTTTCTTTGTGGGCTTTCTTAAGTTCTTCCTTGGTCAGTCAAAAGAGGTTTTTATTAGGATGGTAGGACAAATTTGCTGGAAAGAATCAGAAAAAAGTTCAGAGAACAACTCCCTTTTTCTTGTTTTGGACTATTTGGAGGGAGCAACATGGGAGATCATTGGAAGACTTGGAACAGCTGGTTAAAGCTTTAAAAGAGTCATTACTTTATCCTCTTTTCTCGTGGTCAAAGAGGTCTTTGGATGCAGATCGTATGTTTTTGGCAGGTTTCATTGATCATTTTTGTCCTTACTAAGACTTCCATCATTGCTTTGTTGGTCTCCTATGAGTGCTCTTTATATGATTTTGATGTATGTGTGCTGTGCGCTCATTTGATTGGAGCTTCTTTTAATAAACTTTTTCTTGCCTACCAAAAAATTCTGGCTATGGAACTTACATCAGAATTTCCGTACTCTGGGTGATAAACTCATTAGAAGTGTGGGTAATGATAGTGGTATTCTTTTCCCAGCTTATAAAGGTCTGCTTCATCTATGTTAGAGTCATTTTTTGGCGAATGCTAAAAACATGTAATCAGTACCCACTTTCTCTCCCTGTTCCCTTTTTTCTGCTGAGGTGAATAAACTGCTGTTTTCAACCAGACTTTTCAAAACTGAGCTTCTTTGAGTAATTCATAATTTACTAGGTTCTTTTATATTTATAAAAAGCTTTATCCTTACCATTCCCTCATCCCCACTACCAAAAACACCATTTTACAGTTAATATTGTATACAACTGAGCTGGTGGTCTTCGGAGTTGGTTTGTTTGCCTACTAGGTGAATCTCTCTTTCTGAAAAGATGGATTATGGGGGATTATTTAGTTGAAATGCATGTAGTATTGCATCATGTGTTCTATTTTCTAAATGTTTTTTCCTTACTGTTAAAACTTGGTGTATGTGTGTTCCTCATTATGTGTTTTTTCCCCATTTTTGGTTGGGTATGAGGGTGAATTTTTTTGGGGGTGGTGGTGATGGTGGTTGGATTTGGTATTGGGTGGTGTTCATTAACATTTCAGAATGAACAAGTGGCATTTCATTGATTACCAATAGAGTTTGCTAACATTTCACATTTTTGTGCATGTAGGAAAATATGGGATGCTTTAACAGGGGATGAATTGCACTCATTTGAACACAAGCACATTGTTCGAGCTTGTGCTTTTTCAGAGGTAGACCTTTGGATACATACATACATATATATCTATCTATCTATCTATCTATCTATCTATATAATATATATGAAAATATAAAGAGAAAGGAGGAGGAATTAAGAACTTTAATATTAATCTACAGCACGTCACTAATTGCATTTCAACTATCTGAAGCATTCACCAAGTCAAATTTCTTGGAGTCTATCTCTATTTGATGTCCCAAGCCCCATGCTACATGCAATTTATCAAGTGTATATTTAGTGTTCATGCTATGATCCCCATAGTTCTGTCCATTGTTGCTGGTATCATTGTTTTTTAGGTGTAATGTTAATAACTTTTGCAGAAAAAGGATCATGCTGCATCTTCTTTCCTCATTACACTTTAAAAGGAAAAAAAAAAAAATTCCTTTTCCTCATTATTGCTTATTTGTGCTAATGGACCAATTTTTATTAATCTGGATACAGGATACACACTCTCTGCTTACTGGAGGAGTTGAGAAAATTCTTCGTATATTTGACTTGAATCGCCCAGATGCACCTCCTAGAGAAGTGGATAATTCTCCTGGTTCAGTCAGAACTGTTGCATGGCTCCATAGTGATCAAACAATATTAAGTTCGTGTACAGATATTGGGGGTGTAAGGTAGCATTTCTTATGAAATCACATGCTTTTACAGCTACAGTTGTCTTATGATTTCTTCATTTTATTTTTTAATATGAACTTTGTATGACTTGTTAGTGACCATTTAACATGGATTTTTGTCTGTGAGGCTTTCTAGTCATAAATTGAAACCATAATCAAACTATCCCATATATCCTGAATTCAAATAGCTTGACAATGTTTCCCATTTAATATGTCTTTTCTTTGGCAAGGGATAGAACTATTCTTTTTATGGATATTTCTGTAGGCAAGTTTGTTTCTTCCTTTCTGGATTCAAATTCTGTTTGAACTCTTGCCCTCCAATATTGAGCTTTCTCTCCATAACTGCTTTCTCGGTTAGGTATCAATTACTGGAAATTGTATTTAAGAGGATTGTTGCTGTATATGTTGCATGTATGTGTGTGGATCCTAGGATTACTGGAATATTTACAGCCTGTAAAATTTCACAGAAATATGTGACATTGTAATGGGATAATGAGTTGGAATAATTGATTAATCACAATTAGGAAGCAAAGTCAACTTAATCCCAAGTCCCAACTACTTGGTGCTGGCTGTTATTGTGGAGTATCTTGGTTTAATTAGATAACGTAATATATTTCTGAGATCTTAAGATGTGAACTGCAAATGCAGTGCTATTGTCCAAAAGGCTTTATATTTCTGGAGAAATGAAAACAATATCAATGAGAAGTTATCTAGTGAAAATGTGCACGTAGTAGAGATTAAATGATATAGAAGAAGGTAACAAAAACTGGGGGTTGACTAGTGAGAGAGTTGTTGGCTGCAATTTGAACAATTAAGTGTGGGTTAAACTTCATGGCTTTTTAATATTCAAAAGTAGTAAGATGTTGTTGATAGTTTTTTTTGGCCTTTGGTGCCTTGTATATATCTAGTATGCTTCTGTGCACCTTACATTACGTGCTTTTAAAACAATTGCTTTTTCCTATCAAAGAAAAATGAAAGTGTTGTTCCTTGTATACATTGTGTATACCTTTGCATACTCTACGTTAGGCATTTTTAATACAACTGCCTTTTACCTATCAAAAAAAAAAAAAGAAAAAAGAAAAAGAAAAATACTGTTGATAGTGGGTTCCTGCACTTCATGCTGAAAAGGTCGAGATGATGGAGAAAAGAGAGAAGAAGAAGATGAGGAGAGTTTAGTGAACCCCCTTTCATGTGTATGTGGGGAAAAGGGAAACCTTTTTCTCTTGAGGATGAGAATTTTCATGGACAAGAACAAATGCATGGGGTTGCCAGTAGGATGGAAACCATGCCCCTATGGATAATCTTGGTTGTAATAATAATCTTTGCTGAAAATTCACATTTTTGTTCTACTGAAATTTTGAAACTGGTTCATGTGGACGGGTCTTTTTTTGCTTTCAGTTTTGCAAAAAATGGGTTTTGGGGGTAAATGGATTGGGTGGATATGGTGGTGTATTTCCACGGCCAGATTCTCTGTTTTCATGAATAGTACTCCCTCTGATTTTTTCCCAAGTTCTAGAGGGCTGCGTCAAGGGGATCCTCTTTTGCCTTATTTATTTGTAATTGCAATGGAGGCTTTGAGTTGTCTTTTGAAGTGCACGATTGGGGATGGTTTTTTATCAGGTTGTTAGGTGAATGGTAGATTTGGAGCAGTAGTGCAAGTTTCTCCTTAGTCTTCATTGATGACATTTTGGTTTTTTGTAAGGCCTCGCAGGATCAAATAACTTATTTATGTTGGTTACTTATGTGGTTTGAGGCCATTTCAAGGTTGAGGATTAATTTGGAGAAAAGTGAGTTAATTTTGGTTGGATGGGTAGAGAATGTTGAGGATTAATTTAAAGAATGTTTAAACCAACGGGAGTTTGGGATGGAGTAGAAGAGTGGTTTCGTAAAAGGTTGTTTATGTGGAAGCGACAATATATTTCCAAAGAAGGGAGGGTAACTTTGCCTCGGAGTACTTTATCTTGTTTGTCTATTTATTTTATGTTTTTGTTCTGTATGCCTCGGGTTGTTTGATTGAGGTTAAAACGGATTAAGAGGAACTTTCTTTGGGGTGGTGGGGCTTTGGAGCGTAAACCTCATCTTGTTAAATGAGCGATTGTTTGTCATGCTAGGAGGAAAGGGGGCTTCAGGGTTAAAGTGGAGTTGGCATTTTGTGGTGGAGATAGGGGCCTTTGGAACTCAAGAGGGGGGTGGGTAACTCAGGAGGTCAAAGAGGGGTATGGGGTTGGGTTGTGGAAATCAATAAGGAAGGATTAGGATATTGTGAAATTTAGGTGTTCCTTTGTGGTGGGTAATGGGTGGAGGGTACTTTTTTTGAAGGATAGGTGGTGCGGGGATAACCTTCTGTGTGTGTTGTATCCTTCACTTTTTGCTTTGTTGATCTCTAAGGATGCATGGGTGGTGAATGTTTGGAATTCTTCCGTTGAAAGAGAGGGGGGGGGGGGGGGGGGGGGGGGGGTTGGAATTCTTGTTTCTTTAGATCTTTTAATGATTGGGAGGTGGATTGTGTGGCGAGATTTCTAACTTGTTTATAGGGGCAACGAGTTTGTCAAGATATGGATGTTCTTTGTTATGGACAGTGACAAAAAGTGGCAAGTTTGTAGTTAAGTCTTTTTATCATGTTTTGGAACCAGATTTGATTGGATCTTTTCCAATGAATGGAATTTGGATTTTGTGGGTCCGACCAAAAGTTAGTTTTTTTGCCTAGGAGGCAGTGTGGGGTAAAGTTCTAACTTTGGATCAATTGTAGAGATGAGGTTGGTCTTTGGCAAATTGATGTTTTCTGTGTCTTCGACATGCAGAATCTATTGATCACTTGCTGCTCCATTGTGAAAAGACAAGGGTTTTATGGGAGCTGATATTTGTACTTTTTGGGGTGTTTTGGGTGCTTTCTTCGTTAGTTAAAGATACATTGCTGGGTTGGCATGGTTCTTTTGTGGGTACAAAGCGAAGGAAGGTTTGGCAAGCAATCCCTTTGTGTTTGTTTTGAATGGTGTGGAAGACCAGGAACAATATTGCTTTCTGTAATGAGGTTTTTTCTATTCAAAAGCTGAAAAGGGAGTCTGTTTGTTTTTTGTGGTCTGAAGCTAAGGTGTTTGTCGATGAATACCCACTGACTTTAGTCAGAATTTTTGAATGGTTGGGTACGGGTTGAGTTTGTTCTAGTTCTTTTTGTAGTCTTGTGGTTGAGCCTTGGTGGCGAAGGGCAGTTTATTCTCTTGTATACTTGGGGTCGTTTTCTGGTGGTTCTTTTCTTTAATTTAATTTAATTATTTATTTATAAAAAAACGAAGTTTTGAAACTGGTTTGCTACTATTTTAATTCTTATGCTCTGTCTAAGCCATTTTTCTAAGGATGCTTGGATGCCTGTAATTATCAGATCTCATTCTTTTTTAAAACACATGCATTAAAAAAGTTGCATGTTGAATTTCCTTGGGGTTTGCATAATGGGTCAATGATAGTTTGAAGCTTTATTAATATGTTACTGGTGATTTGTACAGATTATGGGACGTAAGAAGTGGTAAAATAGTCCAGACACTTGAGACTAACTCTTCTGTAACCAGTGCTGAAGTGAGTCAAGATGGCCGTTATATCATAACTGCTGATGGGTCCAGTGTTAAATTTTGGGATGCTAATCAGTAAGTTAAAAGCAATATAGAGCATTTTCTCTTTCCAGAATTAATGCATGTGTTTATATATTGCTTTTTGTTTTTTTTCCCCTTCCAGTTTTGGGTTGGTGAAAAGCTACAAGATGCCTTGTACTGTAGAATCAGCATCATTGGAACCAAAAAATGGGGATAAGTTCATTGCTGGGGGAGAAGATATGTGGATTCGCTTATTTGATTTTCATACTGGGGAAGAGATCGGTAAGTGCAGCTTAATAATGAAAGGAAAAAAATTAGAAAAAATCTTTGGGCAGGCATAAATGCTCAAATTCGTTTTATTGAGGCAACCTGCCACATTCTTGAATATATATATATGCTTAGGGTAGATCACATAATCTATCTGGTTCCAAGAACATGCTCGTTTATTTGATTTTCAAGTGTATGTTTCATATTAATTTCAATATTTGGGTGCAGCATGCAACAAAGGTCACCATGGTCCTGTTCATTGTGTACGTTTCTCACCTGGAGGAGAATCATATGCCTCTGGATCTGAGGATGGAACCATTAGAATTTGGCAGACAGGCCCTCTGACACATGATAACAATGAGATGTTCAGGGCAAATGGATTGACTGGAAAAGTGAAGGTGGCTGCAGAAGAGGTTTCATGCAAGATCGAGGGTTTTCACATTGCAGATGAAGGGAAAGCTGGAGAGGAGGCAGGGACTGCATGAGGGTTGCTAATTATGTTTCCCCTTGCTTTGCCTATAGCATAATGCTGTCTTTTCTTGGACAATTACTCCATTACAGAGAAATAGACCATCAGATTTTGTATACAATTTCTAATGACCTAGAGCCTGGAGGGTGACATTCAGATCAACAGTGTTGGATGAGGACTCAGCTCAATTTGAATTCCCATCCTGGACGGTTTCTTAATTCTCCATTGAGCAACCTTGATAATCTGATTTTGTGAAATTTCGAATTACCGTTTGCATTGAGTGCACTACCCTGTCTGAAAGCAGCCCTCTTCCAAATAATTTATTTGATTATAGACAATGTTATGTACTTAAAGTCTCTTTAATTTTTTTTGGAACATGTCACATGTCTTCTGACTTAGCATTGTTTTATATGTATTCTACCCTGTATTGAAAATTTAATTCTATGCTAGTTCACTGCATCAGCTGGCAGAAGATTGTTAGATCCTATAGTCTCATAGCTCCATCATAGGTGGTTGATATGTCACTTTGCAACAATGCACAGCCTAATGTTCTCCCCTGAAGTAGCATAATATCAGTCTCACCACAGGGTAGGCCCATGTGTTCCATAGGGGCATAGCTGGCTCATGGCTGTGGCCCTTGGGTGCAGCCTGGCTTAATAATGTAATTCCCAAAAGTAGTATGTGATGCCAGCAGGTGATTCCACTTGAATTGCTCCAGCTGCTCCACATGCACATGCTTCTCAAGGATTCAATATGAAGCAGTAAATATTCCATGTTAAGAAAAAGTTGGCAGACACAAGTTCTTTACAAATTTTATTTGAACAGAAGTTATTTAATGAACTTCCCTGAGATGACAAAAAATCATGATCCCTGTATGGCATGCATCGCCTTGCCTGCCTCTTGTTCTCATCCATCAATTTGATGTTGTTAATCTCCTTAATGTCCTCACCATTAGGAAACAGGGGTGGACTAATGAGGCAGTGCTGAAATAATAATAGGAATAAATTAATAAATAAAATCTCAAAATAGTTTATCCGTGATGTTCTGGGTGATTATAATGCAAGGAAGCAAAAATAGTGTCCCAGTGTAAGTAGCAAAATGATCCCAACGACAGAGGCAGGAGAAATGCAAAACACCGTTCCAAAAGAATATCACTAGACAAATAGTTCAAATTCCAAATTGAATCACATTAATCCCTAGTAACGAAGACAGAACCTCACAGCAATTACTAAAACTCTTCGATGCAAATAATCCATCTCCCCAACAAGAAGCTATCTTCCATCTGCTTCAAGACCACAATTGAAAGAAAAGCAAAAGGCTAACAACCACCCTCCTCATGGTGGCCAAAACACAGTCCAATCCGAAAAATAGAAAGAATCAAAGATTTTACCATTCAAATGTCTTGCCCACATCTCGAATTACAGCTGCAAAAGAATGGGGAACAAAAATACCATTTCTGGCTTTAGAGGGCTGATACCTTTGGAACATTCACTGGAAACATGTCAATTTCATCCATCCATGGGTTCTTCTCCTGTGCTGGGTTTATGGTCCTTAAAGCCTTCCACACTGCACTATTGCACTTGAACCCAGATCCAAATGCTATCTGCCATGTTCTATCCCCCTTCTTAATTCTGCCCTTGGCTTCAGTATAGGCTAATTCGTACCAAAGAGAACTGCTCGAGGTGTTGCCAAATCGATAAAGTGTCATCCTTGATGGCTCCATATGCCAGTCAGAGAGGTGCAAGTTCTTCTCTAATTCATCCAGAACAGCTCTTCCCCCAGCATGAATGCAGAAGTGCTCAAAAGCTAGTTTGAAATCTGGAATATAAGGCTTGAGTTTCATCTTGAAAAGTTTCCTCCCAATTAATGTAGCAAAGAAGAGCAACTGTTCAGACATTGGCAGAACAAGAGGGCCTAAGGTAGTGATGTTGGTCTTTAAAGCATCGCCTGCAACTCCCATAAGATCCTTAGACAAAGAAACACCAACCTTTCCTTCGGCATCTTCTTCTTGGGTAACACAGGCAAAGCACTTATCATCAGCACCCTTGTGGGTTCGGACAGTATGCACCAATCGGTATTTAGACCTTCTTCTGTCAGAGCTTTTATTTGAAAGCAGCACAGCAGCTCCTCCCATCCTGAATAAACAATTGGAAACAAGCATGGACCTCTGGTTCCCAAAATACCAGTTCAAAGTGATGTTCTCCATGCTGATAACCAATGCATAAGAGTTGGGATGGACCTGAAGAAGGTCTTTAGCGAGATCGATTGAGATTAAACCAGCACTGCAACCCATCCCACCCAAATTATAGCTAATTATATTACCTCTAAGCTTGTAATGGTTGATGACCATAGCAGAAAGGGATGGAGTTGGATTGAACAAGCTACAATTCACGACCAGAATTCCAATGTCTTTAGGCTTCAAAGATGTCTTTGCAAAAAGCTGATCGAGGGCACCAAACATTACAGTCGCGGCTTCTTTTCTAGCTTCTTGCATTGATGGGTTTGGAGGGATATTGAGAACAGCCTCAGGAAGGTAAGTTGACTCCCCAAGGCCAGATTTCTCAAGGATCTTCCGCTGGAACTCAAGGCTCGATTCTGTAAATGAACCAGTCATCTGAGACTGATCCATAAAAATCTTCCTCGTGCATTTCCGAGATTCTTCAGGCTTGTAGCAGGCAAAATCCACAAGATACACTGGGCGAGGACGCGTGAGAAAGTAAAGGGTCGAGAGGAAAACAAGAAGAGTTGAACAAAGAATCACGGAGATGAGGTTGAATCGAAGATGGTCCCAAAGATCATGTAGATCTTGGAGAGAAAATGTCGAGAGCTGAGCGGCAATTACAACGACAAGAGGGGAAAGAAAGAGGTACATTCCATGGGTGATCAAGTAATGGTAACCAAGCTTTACGTACTTCAATTTAACAGACTTTTTGAAATCAGGGAGATTTCGTGATGATGATGGTGAGATCAATGGCGTGTCTACCTTCGCTTCTGACATTTTCCCCTGTCAAAAATTAAAGGCTTGGGTGAGATTAAATGCTAAGAAACAACACTGGAGTTTATTATTGAAAATGGCAGCAGATGTAAGATAGATATGTACTTGTCAACGTAAGGCTCTGAAAACCTAGTTTTCTCCGATTTAAGGTTGCAGACTATTTATGATAGGAAAGATACAGGAAATAGATTAAGGCAACCCAGGTCCAGAAAACCTCAAACATACAGTATGACCAAAAGGATAAAGAAACCTATTTTTCCCATTTCAATCCCTTCAAAATCTTTGTTGTAATCCTTCATAGATCAAACCAACTAAATAAAACCAACAGATCTAAATTCCCATCAACAGCAACACGTTTTTAATACATTCAAAAATTAATTATGGAAAAATACCGACAATATAATCAAATCCATCTCGAAATTCAAACCAGAAACAGATCTTTCGTAGACGAAAAGAAATCAATTGCAGATAAACAACAAACCCAAATCAAAATCCGCCCAAAAAACTAGCCATTTCTCAAGCGCTTGAAAGAAACCATAAACAGAAACAAAAAACCAAGACGGCAAAACCCAGATCGAAAACACCAACCTCTAACGCCACAACCCTCCACCGATCGTTCCAAAGTTCAATCGCGCCGGAGGAGCCAAAGAGAAGGAACGAGACGCAGAGAGCACTATAAATATATCTATAGATAGAAACACAAAAAAAGGGGAACCACAATAAACCAAATTTTCAATTGCGAGTGCCCCGAAGTGGGAATATATTTATATAAATATGAAGAGAAGAAAATGCGAAGCCATGGATTGTAACAGCAAAGACAACGCGTTTGAAGGGGAGAGATTGGGGTTGGCGCCTACTGGCTTTGAAACTTCATTGGAGGTTGACTGTGTGGACTGTACAGCGTGTCCTTTTCTGCGTGGCGGCTTTCTGTTTTGCCATTATAAACGGTCCTGATTGTATTCCTCCTCCTTTTGGCTTCTTTCAGGGAACTTCGTGTCTTGGCGACACCTTTCACGTGTAGTGAAGAAATTTTCTATCTACGATCTCTCGTCCGCCACATGGACACGCTCTCTGCTCAATGTTTGCGTAGATGCTCCGCAAATTTAGGATTATATCTTTGCTTATATCTTAAAAGTATTTAGTATGGAAAAGGTTTATCTTTTGAACTCGTTTTCCATGGAGTATCTTCTTCTTAATTCGATTTTGAGAGTTTGGATTATTAGTTTTTTGAATGGTTGGCATCGAAATGTGGGGTTCTAGAATTCAGACGAAAACTTGGCTGCTTGTGCAATTTGAATTCTAACTCTTGCAATTCAAGTTATCTACTTTACACTCTTGTGTTGTCTGTTCATGTTTGTGTCTTTTATTTGGTTTTAGAATCCAAAGAGTGAATGAAAAATTACTTTTTTGAGGGTCCCCTTTCCTTTTTTGAAAGAAGGTTCTGTGCCAACCAGCTGGGTATCCTGAGTAGTGAAGTGAAAGACATGGCTCTTTTCCGATCTTCTCTTTGTTCCAAATGAAATGAAAATGCAGGACTATCAAAGTCGTTTATTCAGAATTCTTTCACTGAACTTTTGTTCATTGTACGTCTAGCAAATTCCAAATGTCATAACTCGTAGGTGGCCTTAACTGGTGATGATAAAATATAAATAGGCATTGCTTTCTGGACTTATACAAGAGTTTGCAATAGCATTTCTGCTGAATTCATGGGAAGATTCCTGTGAAAAACATTTAGTTAGGCCGATACCGAGACGTGTCCAAGTGGAGCTCTTCTTGAACACAAAGAACAGAAAGACGAGCTTCCAACAGTCTTTTCAGTCTAAACTGGTTGGCAATCAACTATTAGAGCATTAATATGGCTTGATTCAAGAATAGTTGACTGGCTTCATACAATGAAAGCGGAGCATTTTAAAGTTCTGTTATTAAGATTTTCCTCTTCATTATTGGTAGAAATCAGACAGCAACTACCAAGGGGCACAGCAGGGATGTGTGAAAAAAAAAAGCGAAGTAGAGAACCATTTTAAACTTCGGTTAAGGTTCATTACAATTTTCTGTAATCTCTTGGATGAATAGATGAGCTTTCAAAAAATTATGAGGTTCTATATTTCATTACATTCCAACCAGACAAACTTTGCTCATAACTTCCAAGGAGTCAAGTCTGTCCAACAGCTATTGATGCTAGCCAAAGAGAGACTTTATTCAATGCACTAGTCCAGTGAAAACTCCTCCAGCCATATGAGTACTTCATTCCGCTTCAATGCAATTAACAACAAAGTAAATATTCAGTGACTAAAATGAAAATAATTAAAAGGTAAGGCAAAGAATGTGGATTAGCAATAGGGAAGAATAGTTTAAGCAGGGGCTTTCACAACATCATAGCAGTCATCAATATATATATGGTCATTCACTTCATTTGAGGGGTGGCTAGGTGTGCTTGCTATCACACTGAGTTCCATATACGGCTAAATTTCATAGGTAAAAAAATTGATGTCCTTAAATTGTATCAATACCTTTAAGCTCATATTTGGTACAAGAAGATGAAGAGTGGTCCACTCTTTCATTTGAGTGGTGGGTAGGTGTGCTTGGTTGGTACCAACATGAGCTCTATATACAGCTAAATTTCGTATGTAAAAAAATCAATGTGCTTAAATGGTACCAATGCCTTTAAGGCCATGTTTGATACGGGGTATAAAAAGTGGAAATAGACATGTCATTCCTTTTCACATCTATTCCTATGCTTGGACAACTTAAAATAACAATAGGAATGGAACAAAAAAATGATTCTACTAGGAATGAAATCCTACTCATTCCACTCATAAGTGGGATTTTAATTAATTTTTAATAGGCGACATTTTGATTCATTTGGTATTGGAAATGATATAAAACATCTTAAAATTACTATTTTACCTCTACATTTCTATTAGGTTTTTATAGTTAATTTTTATTCATTAAGTAAATATTTTTTTTTAATCTTATTATTTAGTTAGGAAAAAAAACTTCGGAATGATGCTTTCTAAAATAAAAATAAAAATTTATTTTCAAATATGTATAAAAGTATTATTATCAATTTTTTTTTCCATTCATATTTTCATTATTACCAAACATTGAAATGGAAACAAATAATCATTCCATTCTTATATTGCTAAGCGCATCCAAATAGAAGAATTGGAATCATTAAATTCATTCATCTTCAAGGATCCCACATATCAAACATGCCCTTAGTGATACTGATATATGAACCACCATATGAGACTGAGACATAGCCAAATCAAATTTTGTCACATAAGGAGTCTAGTCTGAATGACCACAACCTTTGCTTTTTTAAAAAGGATTTTCTTACTACTCTGTTTGGTTACCAAGAGGTGAAGGAAAAAGAGGAAGAGCTAGAATTTCGCTGCTACAACCCCACTCATTGTTCCCAAAGTTTTTTTTCTTCACCCATGTCTTTTTATCAAAGAAAAGGATTGCACAAGGTTTTCTAATTTAAAGTTCTATTCAAACATGGTTCCAAGTTAATCTAGCTTTAATGGCTAATCTCAAACCAAGGTTGCAATCTGTAGAAACCTAGTTTTGCAGGTAGTTTTGCTTCTTTGTTCTATGTCTGTGTCTATATTAGCTAAAGGGTTGACCATATATCCTGAGGGGAAAAAGAAAGGAAAAAAACACCAAGTTAGAGAAACAGTGGAAGGCATTGGGATAATTGAGAATCATATAACATACCATTATAGAACTCCATGTTCGGCCTGGATCGTTGTAGCGAGCAAGCAAACAACCCATTTTAGGTTTAAGACCATCTCTAATAAGATTAGAGCGGAGTGTTTTCTCTTTCTCTTGAACGATATCGTCCATAGGTTTTCCACTGAACTTTGACACTGCAGCAATGCCTCCTTCCACCTTCCTCAAGCTAATGGCTTCTTGGTTGGGATCTGGTAGACTGATCAACATATATACTTATTGCTTAATTGTTCACACTATGCAAGTTCTCAAGTGGTTTTATTGCTTTCTGCCATTATTAATTTCTCAGCTGGAGTCAGTTGTGTGTTTAATTTGAAATTGAAGAATTTATGTTCAGCAATATCAGTTTCAGTATATTTGGACTCGAAAAGAGCCTCACCTGCTCATCTCTTTCTCTAGAGGAAGAACTATTTGGATGGATACTTTGGACTTGTCAGCATCAAATGCTTGAGTGAAGACAGGGGTGGTCATTGGAATCTTTTCCATTGTTGAGTTCTTTCCAAAAATATATCTAAACAGATTGAATCTCTCAAAACCATCTGAGGGAAAAACAAAAGAGACACAACAGAATTGGATTCAGAAGAATGCTCACCCAGCAACATCATTAAAGCCAGTTGATCCTGACAACTTGTCTCCATCAGTTTCCACAACTATAAATGGGCTGTACTTTCTTACCTGTTGTTTCATTTGAGAATATGATCAAGTTCATACACAATTCATTAACTAATGAATTTGAAAGAAAATACTAGTAGGATGAATTATTATCCAGTAGTCACAATAGCTATTGCCAAAATAAACAAAAAGGGAAACATTTCTATGAACTCAGAGTCCAATATCCTACACTTAGGTAGATGGAGAAAGATTGTAAGATTCAGCCTCAGTTGTCATCTTTTAATAGCTTGAAAGTCAAATACCCTGGTCTTCTTTAATATCTGTTCCGAGTGTTCGTCTGGATGGCTGGGAATCAGTTTTTGTGCTAAATAATTGAGTCAATTAGACTCAGTATAAAAATTTAAGAACAGAAAGGTGGTGATCATATAGGAGTATGATCATGAAAAAGCCTGTAAATCTTATAGAAACAAATAAGATGGTTTTTGTTTCCCTGTGTCATTCAGACAGGCTCCTGAAGAATTGGACAATTTTTGCTCTGGAAGCAGATTGGTACAGAGGGAAAAAAAAAAAAAAAAACCAAACCAAACCAACCTCATAATCTGCAGTCCTTTTCAGTATCTGATATTTGGGTGTTTCTAGGTCTGGAGTCTTGTAAATCCGCAACTGCAGAGAATTACAATCTACATATAAGAGGGATCACTTGCATTGAGTACACATAATTTTGACAATTTAATGACATTTTTTTTTTCGAAAATATGAAACTAGTACCTGCTTTATTACATCCAATAATCCTTCTAGAGAAAAATAGTCATTTTTCTGTAGAGAATCCCAAAAGTCCTGCAGACAAAAGAATGAAGTTACTAGTATTGTTATTTAATGCCTGTTCCATCTTTAGTTCCTTCTTGTGGCAGGACAACTGGACCTTACCAAATGGCTGCAAAACTTTCCAGTGGCTGGGTTGACACCCATAATAGAGGTTCCTGTGAACACCAATTCTGGTTTCCATGGCAGAAGAATGAAACTCATTACCATAGTCCACCTTGTAGTTATTTCATAGGGCCCTGTCTATAGCAACTCAAGCAGTCAAGAAACTATCCAAAAGAAATTAAGTTCATTAAAAATAAAAATTATACAAATGAAATACCTATGTTCCATCATAAATGGAAACAGAACTAGAAACCAAGAGAAAGGAGTAAGAAAGAGCACAAACTCCACTGGTCTTATGCTTATTTTCTTTTCCTTTTTCTTTTGTCCTTACAATTTAACATGAAACAGATTCCTCTTGGGCAATCAAAATTTCTTTACTACCAAATAGAAATGGTTAGATTGATCCTTTCCGACGACAAATTGAATCATTTAACAGGTAGGAAACCGATGCAAAAGCACATGAAATGACAAAATTTACCCAAAAAATCTCAATAGGAACATGAGAATCAATGATCATATAAAAACAATAACACACGAAAGAAATAAAATACACAACCCAATACGCAAAATCACACTTATTTCAGCAAATGCAAAACAATGCTGTGACAGAAATACACCAAATGGTTTCTCTAATTATACAAAATATAGAGATGTCTGAAATACTGATATAAGCCCTTCATTTGGGGTATTGAAAACCATCCCATTTGGTGAATACACAAATTGGTTCATCTTCTTAAGAGCTCTAACTGTAAAGAACTATACCTGTTTCACCCAATGCAACTGAAAATGTGGCCGAAAGAGATTCTTCAAGAGGCCTATGTTGAAGAGATACCCACCAATGCTGTCATGCTTAGTGATTGGGTCCCGGAACTTCACCTGATCGTCATACGCCGTTCGATCAATTCCTTGGTCGTCAAAGAGATGAGGGAGATCATCGTACAAGAAATTCACCAACTGTTTCATGTCAATCGTTGATGTTGGCTGGCTTTGATCTACTATGCTTAGTCTAAGTGCCCACTTCAAATGTGTCTGTGTTCTAACGGCTAGGCTTCTGTTATTTCCGACATATTTGGGTGGCGGGAGAGAAATTCCGGAGGGTTTGGCGGTGGTAAGTCGGCGGAAACAGACGGTCCGGCCTTGGGGTGGCCGGGAAATCTGGTGGCACAAGTGGGTGCTGGCCATGTGTGGGAGTGGCGGTCTTTTGGTGCACTGTACATAGGCCTTGCTGGGATCGGCTGGGAATACCGGATACCATATAAACCTTAGCCAGAAGGCGATTGGTTTACATTGGTTGAAGCTGCAAGGGGAAACTCAAAATTTTAGTGGCCCAAACAACTTCAGCCACTCAATTTCTTTCTAGTGGGTAAATGAGAAGGTCATTCACTGCAAACTTTTAAAAAAATAAAAAGAAATTTTTTTTGCCATGATGATCTCCTATAAATCTTAATTTACGGTTAACGATATGAAGACAAGAGTATTGGAAAGACTTCCTATTTACCGATAAATATACATAGCATAAAAGACAAGATATGAAAAGTTATTGCAAAGCTATATGTAAACATAAGTACTAGAAACTATATGTAAACATAGGTACTAGAAACTAACCAAAAAGTGTATAGCCGTGTTTCAAATAGAAACACAAATCAGTTTAAGGTGTTGCTCGAGTAATGTCTTAGATGAAATTATCACCATTTTTTTTATTTTTTTATTTTATGATGCTCTAAGCTTGGGGTTCCATCCTAAATGTCAATTTTGGTATGATGTGTGAGAAATTGTAGACGAGGCCAAAGGCATTAACACAACTTATTGATTATAAAGCTAATATTTGGTTTGAAACTAGCCTAAGTACTAAAAAGTATTGATAACTTGACGGTAGAGTTGTCCAATGGGTCGTATAGTCCATTTTGGCCTATGGCCCGATATACCAAAAGGTTGAGATGGGTCAACACAACCCAATTATTGTAGTGAGTTGTGCTAAGCCTAAGGAGACATCCCATCATGCCATCGTGCCAACTTGTCATACTGACTCATCATGTCGGCCTGTCGTACTAGCCTACTTGATCATTTCAAATATCACTTTTTACTTTTATTATTTATTACATATCAAATGTCTATAATACTCTTCTTAACAACTATATAACATTAGTTTGAAGGGTAAAAAAGTAAATCAATAGTTATTTTTATTTATTTTTTCATGTCAAATGTCTATATTACTCCTCCCAACAATGACTAGTTTAAAAGATACATAAATAAATCATTCACTATTAATATTTTTTTTTATATAAAATATCTATGATACCCCTCTCATCAACTATATAATTTTCACATTTTTTTTCTCCATATTTTTTCATGTAATTTGTTGAAATATTGAATAAAATATATTTTTTTATATTTCATTTCCTTTTATATTCCATTATTTTAAATTTATTGTTATTTTGATTAAAAAAAAAAACAAATTCAAGTGTAATTTTTTTTTTACTATTTTTAAAAACAAAAAATTAACATTTCTACAAATTTTACAATTACAAATTCTATAAATATAAACATAAAAAATAAAAAGTATAATTATTAGATGTGTATAAAAAATAAAAATTATAATTATTAGAAGTGGTTTAATAATAATAAGAAATTTCATTTAATAATGAAAAAAAATTAAGACAAAATAACTTAAAAATTTAAATTAAAAATTTTAATAAAGTGAATGGCCCATGAGTCATGGGCATTAAGTATAGCACAACACGATTGACCCACAAACTTATGGGTTATATTAGGCTACCTATTTGGTTTGCATGAGTCAACTCGATCAAACACGATTTTTAAGTAAGTCATACTAGTCCAACATGTTGGCCTGTAATGACCCACTAAACATTGGGTCTTACTAGCCTAACATGACCCATTGGATAACTCTACTTGATGGTAGAGAGAAGCATTGATACAAAGGATCCATCACTTAATCGAAAGGATTCTATTGAAGAGAGTGATTTAGAAACTTCCTTTACATATTTCATATTGGCTTTGATGAAGAGATTACAAATATGTTTCCTTGTTGAATGGCTTCGACACCAAGGAAATGGTGGAGTGGACCTAGATCCTTAAGAGAAAATGGCCAACTGATGTGATAAATTGCTGAACTGATAGAGTTGAATTAATGGCGACAATCATATCAGCAAAGTACATTAACAAAAAAATGATCAACATGCCATGATGGTAGATGAAGAGGGAGGGAGGCCGTAGATTTAGGATTTACAAACCTTGAGAGATGAAAAACCTATGGAATTCATTATATTAGGATTAGGGAACTTAAGGGAGATTGTAAATTGCATTTTTGAATTTACAAATATGATGAGAATGTTGATCATCAATGAAACTTGAATGCTGAGTCATATAAGCATCATCTTCAATGTGGCCTTAAAGAAACATGTCGTTGATATCAATTTGGCATAGAGACTAGTCATGGGTGACAACAAAAGTGAAAATAAGTCAAATTGTTATAGGTTTGATGACCAAGCCCAAGGTGGCATGAAAGTCCATTCAAGAAGTTGATGGTGATAACATCATTGGAGGTCTACTTTTTTTTTTCACAAGTGTAGGAGAATCGACTAGGGTCATAGAGTTCTATAATATGGTTTTGTTGGTCATTATTTCTAGGAAGTTAAAGAGAGCAACTTGATGGGGGATAGTGGCTCATTCAAGCAGGAGGTTATAATACTCTATAAATGTAGGGAGGTATTCAAAAGACTTCTTGATTGTATATTTTATTTGCATGTATATGTACATCAAGTAAGAGACAAAATACGAAAAGCTATTGCAAGACTCTAAATAATCATAGGAATCAGAAAATTGTATTGTTAAGTTTTCAAATAAAAATACAAATTAGATTCCAATGATTAAGGTGTTGACAGAGTATTCTTCATTTTTTAAATGACAAAGTATATGAGAAGAAATCATATCAAATGCATGGATATACCAAAATCAAAGTCATCTCTTCAATTCAATGAAAAAGTTCAAAGGAGACAACTTGATCTTGAAGTCATTTTTGGCCTTTTCCTTCTTCAATTCTAATTTCTCATCCATCCTCCATAAAAAAACCTCAATTAAAAACTCACATCCTTTATCAAAATTGAATTTTACTATTAAAAATTTCAATGAAATTGAAAATCCTCCAAACAAAATTGACTTTTAAGGATACAATTTGTATTGCGTCAAGTGGTCGATCTCATGGTAAAAAAATTGTTGTAAATTTGTCAAAAATCTAATAAATGAAAAACCACATTCTCTTAAAAGATGAATTTTCAAATTAATGCAGTTCAAGTTAATATAGATTGTAAAAGCTCTTTATCATCATTTTTGAATTATTACAAGAAAGCAAAAAAAGCAAATAAAAAAGAAAAGGAAAACAACAAAGAATAAAGTCAACTTGAGAAATTAAACTCCAAACCCAAACATATCATGTATAGGAAAACTTATGTCATCATTTACAAGTAGTTTCGTCATCTAACCAAGTCAACCTATGAAATAGTATCTAACATTTTATTAAGTCATTTATAAGAATTTTGGGTCTAATTGGGATTTAGGCAAATAAAATATAAATTTTGGACATATGTTGAAATCATTGTTCAAGATAATGTATTTTTTAAAATTAGTTTAAAACTATATTTTGAAAATACCATTTCTATATAAATCAAAAACCACAATTTCAAGACAAAATTTTCAAGTGTGTATTGAAACAATAGGTTTAAAATGTGGTTTTTACTAAAATGATATTTTCAAAAGGGTGTGTCAAACAAATTTTAAGAAAATTTAAATGATGAAGCATGAAAAAAAAATTGATCATTTTGAACCCAAACTCGTATAAACCCCACATAATATATGACTCATCATCCTTACCCTTATAACAGTACCATAAATTTCAGATAAGGAACAAGTAGTAGAATTCCATAATTCGGATAATAATTTCCCTTCTAGAAAGTAGAAGACCATCCCTTATTTTTCTATTGAAAGCCAGGTGTACGAAGGATGTCAAGGTTAGTTCAAACTAGGCGGCTCACAATTATGTGGGTAGGTAGGGATATGACTTGGGTTGGGTTGGAATTATTGGGTTGGCTCACAAGTGTATGGGTAAGGTTACAACTTGGACAAGATGGATGAGTTCATACTAAACTTGTCTTTCAATTTAATCCAATTTGGATAAATGAGTTAGAAGACTAATTCACACTAAATTTGTCCATCAATATATCCGATCGACACCAAATCCCACTCTAAGTCCAAGGGCAACAAGGGTTCTTATGGTTCCTATGTGTTATTTTGACGAAAATTGAGAGAGGTGGAATAATTTCATTTTCATACATTTCAGAAAATTACATTTGGTGTTAACTTTATATAAAAAAAAAATCCTAACTATAGAAAAGGTAACTAATTACTAGGCTATATCAAATCCCATAATTTATGGGATACTCTAATAAAATAGAAAACTAACTAAATTAACTTAATTCTAGGAATTATGGCTGTTATAAACAAACTCTCCTAAACTTGCATAATTACTATACACTGCAAAATGCAAGTCATTAATTTACAACCATAATTCACGTTTTCCCACATATTTAAAAAACAACAAAGACCTAAAATGGGGTTTCCAATAAATAAAATAATTATTTTCAAATAATAAAATATAAAGTATATTAATAAAATAGGTGTTAAATCCAAATATGTCTTAAAAGTGATAAAATATATCATAGTTATTAATTTAACATATATGATAACTCCAAATTTAATTTTCAGTATTCAAAGATACTTTAACTATTAAACAAAAATGATATATTTATTAATTAAATATTTAAGATCTGACTTTGATCATCTCATTTGAAAATCAATTGATATTCAAGGAGGATATGTCAAACCTTTTATGGTATTTGACATCATACCTTACAAACCATTCTAAAATTCATCATTTGGGTGATCCATCTTCAAACTTAAGAGCATTATTGTTGCACCTCAATAGAATATAATTAAAAAAAAAAGAAATCATAAAGTTTTTTCTTTATCATTTTAATATTTTAAATACAATAATGAATAATATAACTAAAAAATAATAATAAATCACAATCTTTGACTTTGAGTTTTGATGGATTGCTCACACTTTCAACCTGTATTATTCTTTAATATTTTAAATTAAAAAATTTCTAACCTAAATCTGAATCTAAGATATTCAATCTTCCTAACTCGGTCCTGATCATTTGGCCATGGATTGGACCCACCAAGTTGCAACCCTAACATGGGGGCTCCAATTGGACTCAGTCTACACATTTGCAGTGTCAATTTTGACTTCATCATAGAGGTGGGTTTCTGATCTAGCAAATTAAGAGGGATGGCATGCTACAATTGATGTTCTTTCCACCTTCAATTGCTAGGAAATATACTACCGGTGTTAGTATTGGTCCAGTAGGTGATTAGAGATGTAATGGAATATATAGAGCGTCGGTTCAATATTTATATTACTCCAATCTCGTGATGGTTTTTTTGTACATATCCTTAGTTCCCCTTTCTGAAATACTTTTCCATTGCCTTTACACTGCATCAGAATAAATATCAGAAGTAGCTTTCTATCAGCATATCAATGCACACACACACCCCACATGAAAAAGCTAGCTTGTCCACAAATTCCAACTGTTAGCCATGCAATTGTGTTCCAAGAGGTGCCAACTAGGCCTCCCATGGCACGTATTTTCGCGTGCCTACACACTTCTCGAGCACTATGACACACCTCTCCACGAGCCAACCTGCACCTTGGACCAAGCCTGCAGGTTCCGCCTTTATTTTCTTTCGTCTCTATCGCACTTGCACCAAACCCTACAACTTTTTCTCCCTATAAGTTCATCCTAGGAGCACTCAGTTTCTCAACAACCAAGCTCCTTTCTGAATATTTCCTCTCAATTGTCGCTTCTTCTTCAACTTTGATCCGCCCATTAACCGCTAGTGAAAATGTCCAGTATTTCAATGGCGATCGACTCACAGTCCATGATGCACGATGGTCATGTTCGTGGAGAGCACGATAAGCATGGGCATGTTTACTGTACAAATGACAATGGAGGCTGCTACTATGCCCTCACTGCACCCAGAGAAGGCGACGGAGACGACGACGACGGTGATGGCGGTTATGATTTCGCCCCAGCTGCGTGAAGGGAGAATCGGTAGCTGATTAAAACTCTAGCTCGGGAGTTTGTAATTTAGTCGATGGGCAGCTCTTCGTTGGTGGATGATATATATTCCAACAAGACTGCTGCTAATGAGGTGTAGTGTGATGATAAATTAAGTAATGATCAATATTAATATTATGATCATAGAATGCCTTTTGTACTAAACAAATATGCTTCTGGGTGGATGTGGTGACCTGAGCCTGATAAACATGAAAATTTGTGATGGGGATAGCTAATAATACTTTAATCATCATCATCATAATTGTAATAGTAAGATGCCATCATTGCATCCCCTGATGATGTATGCACTTTAATGATTGGGCTCCATTAATCCGAACAGCTTGAATGTATGATGATGGATGCAATACAATATGACTACACCGGCCCATGATAGAGGAAACTCTAGAAAATCAAATGGTTGTTGATTAATTAAAGAAAAAGTCTTCTTAAAACACTGATTAACAATGAATGATTTCGGAGTTTTGTTGTCTGTATGGTATCATCACAGTATTTATTCGTAGTACGAGGTTTTGGTCCGCATGAATAGTACGAAGATTGGATTAATTATGTTCATGCACATCACCTCTGAGTTAATTAAAGCAAGCATACATCATTCTTTCATTCCTTTTCCGGTCTTCTTTATTCTTGTAAATTTATAAGATTGAAAACAAGTTGAACTTTTTGGGTCATTGTTGATCATGCAATTATCTCATCTTGAGCATTATCTTCTTCAACTTCTTCTTAATTCTTTCCTCTTTCTTTTTGTTTCATCTTCATTTCTAACCTATACGATCACTGAATAAATTTGCAAGTTGTATAGCTCTATGACAAGTAAGGTTGTCTTAGATCTAAGTAAGGATTTCCGATTAATATTGGGCTATAGCTAGAATTAGAAAAAGTTTCTCCACAATTGAATATAAATTAAGTCATGTTACTAGTCCCCATTTTCAGTCAGTTGCAATTTTACCCATCACGATCAGCAACATGTATTAGGTAAACCGAGAAATATAATGGTAGGTCCTACTCTTATTTTCTTGGGTTTTCACAATATATACTAATACAAATGTATGTATTCTACTGTTATATTTCTTCAAATTTTTGGTCAGTACTTAGGTGTAATTAACAGGGCTAACTAAGCCAATTACAGTAGTTAGTTTCAGAAGCCAGCTTTTAAGCCAGACTTAACACCAAGTTGACCTTTCGCCAAGCGTCTCCTGCTGGTTGCCTCATGAGCAACCCCAGAAGTCCAGATACCACATTGAAGGAAAAAAACGAAAGTGACCATAACTTGGAAAGTTGGGCTCCACAAGGGCGCCCTTTGTTGGAACCACTTATGCCCTGTCATATCATCACTCACATGAATGAGTACTATTTAGAGATTCCTGGGCTGAAATTTAGCGGAATGGTCTATGGCCTATGGAGAAGTAGAACCCACTTCAAAAGGCATTCACTAGCTTTCCAGATTTAGCTGTCTCTCCACCTGGCAAAAAGCCTCTCATTTTCCATTGACCCAAGGTGGTGTTGTCACTTGCGGTTTTTCCTACATGTCTGCTGACTTATCATTTGGTATCCTAGGTGGCGGAATCATGTGGCACCACGTTTCAGTGGCATTGGGCCATGCACAACCTTCATGCATCACTCCACAGATCCCCACGTGTATACCTTACGCCAGCGCCTTCTCTACCTTCTATATAATCACCGTCTTCGAATTCCTTTCTAATTCAACCCAAATACCCCAACCTCCACAAAGTCCTAGCCCTGTCAAAGGAAACCCACCTCCAATTCTGCTCTTCTTCTTTCTTTGTTCCAGAACTCCATATAGAAAATGTTTCCCATTTCCAAAAAGGTCATTGGCTCATGGTGGAAGACGCATACAGATGGAGATGATGATGGCGATGATGGATACGATTACGCCCCAGCTGCGCGTACAGAAGGAGATGGAGATGATGACGATGGGGATTATGACTACGCCCCGGCCGCATCCATGGAAAGTGTTGATAAGATGATGGTGGTTATGACTTCAAAGGCTTCTCCAAATTAAACCCTAGGAATGGTGTGCTTTTACCCCAAATTTTGTAGGTGACCATCACAGGATCCAACGCCATGTATTATTGAGCCTGGATGCTGATGCATGGAAATCACATTATAATGGTGGGTCTAGTTTTCTAGAGTCATTTTAGAAGATATGTTACATTGGTAACGAGATAAGGTTGCAATCCTTATGTGACCAGTGACATAATGCTTAGAGCTTTGTTTTTTCAATTCGGTAGTGGAGTAAATAAACAATAGCTTTACTGCTTATATTTTAGAATAATGTTGTTATCATATTAATAGTTCTCGTAGTGTATGTTTTCTTGGAGGAGAATGTTTGCCTGCTGGTAGTATTCCTTTTATGAGTAAAGTATGAGGTATAGCCAAGGAGCAGTTTGACGATTAGTATATGTTATAATGCCTAATGGGACCCAAAAAATCCCACTTAAGGGCATTCAGTGATTTTTTATATATGTTACCAAGATATGATCATAAATACAAAATGCAAAGGCCGAGTGCCTTAAAGAGTGTTTTAGCCACAGCTCAAATGCCTTGAGTAATTCTACCCTTCCTCATTCTTGGACCTCACATCAAATGCAGACAGCCAGGAGTATCAGCCACCCCTCGTCTTTGGTAATTCTACCCTGGTTAATATTGTGACTCTTCCATGCTGCGTCTCAGGGTCCTCTTCAATATATACCTCCAGCCTGCTAGCTTCATTCATGGTTTTATCTGCAGATGATCATAACCTTATCTTTTTATGCACAAACAATTCCTTGAAGCTTCAGCATTGGAATCAAAATATTTTGTTCCATTTCTGTGAGCCACTTCTACAGATTGTGTGGGTTGGTCACAAAGTAGCGCCCAAACCTTTGGAATGTTCCAAAAATCAGGCTGAGGCGTTGGAACTAGCTGAAGAATGTCTTACTCTTCTCAAAATCTTCAACATCTTCAAACAAGCACCCTAAACGCCACAAAATCAAGCAAAAATCCTTTTACGGCCTCTCCTCGTTGCAAGAAAATTTTCTTAGATAGCTGGATCCACTGCTGAGAAACTCTTTGTTTTCTACCTACTTATTCAATAGCAAAAGCAATGTGTGATGTCGAGAAAAATTGCAGATCTTCCACATCTTCCGATTTGAGCTGGAAAAATTCGCAAAAAAAAGCTCCATTCATCACAAAAGTACAGGAACTGGGATTTCTCCCTCCATTTCATTTTCATCTAAACCCAACAACGGCTTAGCTATACTATCCAGCATAGAATAAATCTCCCTCATTTCTGGGTGAGATGCATCTCCAACCAGAAATTCATGGACAATGCCATTAACCTCAACTGAACTACACCCAGGTACCTTCTTTACGCCCAAATCTTTCATCTTTCTTCTCACTTTCGTTACATCTTCCCACCTGTCTGCAGAAGCATAGATATTGGCAAGAAGCGTATGAACACTGGAATCACCTGATTCAATACCCACAAGCCGTTTAGCCACTCTTTCACCCATCTCAACGTTGCCGTGGGTTCTGCAAGCGCTAAGCAAAGCACCATAAAGTGGAACTATAACCTCATTGTTTACATTTGGACTCTTCTCTATCAACTCCTCTGCTTCATCTAACTGCCCAGCACGACCAAGGAGGTCAATCAGACACCCATAGTGTTCTAACTTAGGCTCAATTTGATAAACTGCGGTCATGGATCTAAAATGTTTCCGACCTTCCTCCACCAATCCTCCATGACTACAAGCACTTAAAACACCAATGAAGGTGATATCATCAGGTTTAACACCAGTTTGTACCATTTCTGCGAATAACTCAAGTGCTTTGCTTGTCTTGCCATTCATAGCCAGCCCACAAATGATTGAGGTCCATGAAGCTGTATCCTTTTCTTTTAAACCATTGAAAATCTCCAGTGATTTCTCTATGAACCCACATTTTGCATACATTTCAATGAGAGCTGTACCAACAACTGCATCTATCATAATTTTATTTTCATCTATGTATCCATGGATCCATTTCCCTTGCTCCAGAGTTCCCAACTGAGCACAACCAGTGAGAAGAGCAACCAATGTGAACCGATCAGGACTGACCCTTTTGATTTGCATCTCTCGAAAGAGGGCTACTGCATCATCAAAACGGTTAAACTGCACATACCCATTAATCATAGCCGTCCAAAGAACAACATCTCTGACTGGACTTCTCTCGAAGAGTTCTCTGGCTTCATCAAGCTGACCACAATTTACATATCCAGACACCATACTAGTCCAACAAATCACAGTTTTGATTGGCATGTCATTGAAAATTTCTCGGGCAATACTCAAATGCCCACACTTACAGTACATGTCTACCAATGCATTCCCTATTTTAATAGTGAATCCAAGTTGCTCTCTAACATAACGATGAATTTCCTTCCCAAGTTCCAACATTTTCAACGCTATACAAGCTGAAAGAGTGCTCACAACAGTAGCTTCATTAGGCCTCAAACTACTCTGCTGTTGCATACGCCGAAAAACATCAACCGCATCCTCATATCTCCTACACTTCACATACCCAGAAATCAAAACATTCCAAGAAACCACATCTCTCTGAGGCATTTCCTCAAACACCTGCCTCAAATTCTGAACCCTACCCACTTCAGCATACATGTCCATGAGTGAGTTACAAACGTAAGTATCAAACTCAAGTCCACTCTTCACCACAAACCCATAAACCTTTTCACCCTCCCGAACCTCCCCTAAACATCCAATAGCCTTAAAAACAAACGGGTACGTAAAATTATCAGGAGACAACCCCTCCTCTCTCAATTGTCTAAAGAGCAAAACAGCTTTCCTGAAACTACCATTCTTCGTAAATGCTTTGATCACGAGATTGTATATGAACAAACCTGGGATATCAATGTAATTGAAGATTCTCTCCGCGTAGTGCAAATTTCCAATCGATGGGTCTGTGCAGCAGACCATGAACTTGTTGAGGGTGTCGCCGCTTTGGTGGAATCCAGTTCGGAGGATCTGGGTTTGGATTTGTTTGAGGTGTTGCATGGATTTGCAGTTCTTGAGAAGGAATATGCATGATTTCTTGGTGAAGTGTGAGGAGGTAGATAAGTGGAGTGGCTTTGAGAGGAAATGGAGGGAAGTGAACTTGAATAACTGAAATTTAGTTTGGGAGAGCATGTGGGTAGACAAATCCTCAAGGCTTTTGACCCCTCTCAGTCATCGATTATGATATATATGTCAAATTTATATTAAGTTATGAAAAAAAATTAGAAAAGTAAATAATTTAAAGTCTAAAATTAAAATTATTTTTAACAAAAAAAAAAAAAAAAACAAACACCCGTGATTCCAATTTCCAACAACGTGAGGGACTTGCTCTCTACACGTATTCTAGAGGATGGGTACGTGTCATTTTCACTTCAAAAAAGAGCTTTGGGAAATGATTTAAGTATATAGAATTCAAATTATTTTTAAATTACTCAAGTTGACTTTGACTTTTAAAAATAAAGAATAAAATTCTAATTTTAATATTTATTTAGAATTTTGATTAAATTTTAAATTTAATTTAATTTATACTTAATTCTAATTAATAGAATTTTTATGGAATCCTAAATTCCTAATATCATGAAATATAAGGACATATATGGATTATTTTAATAAAAGATATTAGCTTATCATGAAGGGGTGGTCAAAGTATTATTATATTATACAGGAATTTTGAATTTTCCGCTGCTATTCAGGACTTGGTCGCCTTCTAGACCAAATGATCAGAACCGTCCATCACCCCAACTGCTATCGAAGCAGTGTCCCAACAAAACTCTTCCGTCGAATTACTGGACCCACTTGAATTATTTGCGTGTCAGGGTCCCTGTGTCCCCATGAAACGACGTCGTTCTGAACCACCCATCTTCAAACCGACAACCTTGTGGACTTTTGGCCACGCAGATCTCGCTGGGAAAATCGTCTTCCTCACGCTTCAAATCCACAGCGTCCATTCCAAAATGCATATCGTCTCTGACTCTCATAATCCAAGCCCATTTCACCTGTGAAGCTGTTTTCATCTCTCACTCTGCCAGAGGTCTCTTCCAATCCCAATCTCTTTGTACTTTCTTTAAGATCCCAAACTTCTCTGCATCCCATTGATCGGTCTATCCATTTCTTCTAGGGTTTTGAATCCGTCGCTATAATTTCTATTGTATCAGTAATTTGTTTCCATTTCTGCTAAATCTAGCCAAATTAAGTGGATCAACAGAATCTTGAGGACCCACGTTTTAGTTTTTGCAATGACTGGTTTTGATGCTTCGTTTCCTTTCTATTTCGCTGCATTTGTCAATGCTCTCCATATGGTTCTTTGAATTGGTGAGTGTCCACTCAATTTAGCATTGAATTTGAAAAAAAAAAAAACAAAACAGAAAAAAAAAAAACCTAGAAAACGATGTCTTCGACTAGATTTGATTCGTCGAAGCAGTACTATGCCACGAGCAGTCTCGTAGTGGGTTACGCGCTGTGTTCAAGCTTGCTTGCTGTGATAAACAAGATTGCCATTACTCAATTCAACTATCCTGGCCTTCTGACTGCATTACAGTATCTGACTTCAGCGTTAGGTGTTTGGGTTTTGGGAAAATTGGGGTTTTTGCATCATGATCCGTTCACATTGGAGATCGCAAAGAAATTCTTACCGGCTGCAATTGTTTTCTACCTTGCGATCTTTACGAACACAAATTTGCTTCGCCATGCCAATGTTGATACTTTTATTGTATTTCGGTCTTTGACGCCCCTTCTGGTTGCTATAGCAGATACGACATTTAGGAAACAGCCATGTCCGTCAAAGTTAACTTTCATGTCGCTATTGATCATTTTGGGTGGTGCTGTTGGGTATGTAGCCACGGATTCAGGTTTTACTTTAACCGCGTATTCATGGGCATTTGCATATTTGGTGACAATTACATCGGAGATGGTCTATATCAAGCATATGGTCACAAATCTTGGTTTGAACACTTGGGGTTTTGTGTTTTACAACAATTTGCTGTCTTTGATGATGGCACCGGTGTTCTGGGTTCTTACGGGAGAGTATGCTGATGTGTTTGCTGCTATGAGATCGGCTTCTGGGAACTGGATGGATTCCAGTGCACTTTTTGCAGTTTCATTGTCTTGTGTGTTTGGATTGCTTATAAGCTTCTTCGGGTTTGCAGCTAGGAAGGCAATCTCTGCCACAGCATTTACAGTGACTGGTGTGGTTAATAAGTTTCTTACAGTTGCTATCAATGTGTTGATTTGGGATAAGCATGCTAGTCCATTTGGGTTGGTTTGCCTCCTCCTCACAATTGTGGGGGGTGTTCTTTATCAGCAGTCAGTTACTGGAGCTGGCAGTGCTCCTTCACAGCGTGATCCCGCTGTGTCTAAACAAACTGACGGTGAGAATGATGGTGATTTTGATGATGAGAATCAAGCAAAAGGAATATCGGGTAAACTTGCTGCAGTATGAAATTTATTTCGTATCTATATTGTCATTAATGAAGAGGCAAGTTTATTTGTATGAAGTTTTATTTCTAGCATTAGCAATTTTAGAAAATTTCATCCCTGTATTAGATCTTCCTCAGATATTGTCTTTTGGAGAGTATTGATTCTATGAGTTGGTTTGGTTGGGCTTTGGTTCTTTTTTACCTATTCACTGGTGTTGTTTCACATTGCTTTAAAGTAGTAGTTGTGGTTGTTCTTTTCAGTTTGTATGCTTGGCTACAGCTTCACTAAAATTGAGGAATATGATCACAGGTGGCCAGAATCTAGGATTAAGACTATGGGACAGTATTTGATAGTGTAATGTGCTTAATAAATTCTGAATTCCAATACTGATAATAAAATATATCTATTCATGTTGTTTTCTTTCCTTGGATGAATCTATACATAGTTGAGTTCTGAAATTGAGTGTATCTCCTGCTTCATTAGTGGCGCAATGTGCTTTGACAATTTTTCCTCATTATGATTTGATAAACTACTTGTTAGGACACCATAGAATCCTTAACTTCTATTCTCTTCATGTCATTAGTGCCTTAGTTGAAATGATAGCACCCATATACTCAGAATGCTATCTCTGTTTAGCAACTTATCTTTGCAGATTTCTTGATATCTGTCATAAATTATTTCCATCCAATGTAAAATATAACTCCATGTATATGATTTTGCTTTCCACCCAAATACATTTCCCCTGCTTTATTGTCATTCTTAAATCTTTATGATTTTTGTCTACTAGTTCCCTTCATGATCACAATGTACTTAAACCAAGTCTTATTAAATTATGTATAGGTAGCATTTATCTGTCGTGAAACTATCATTTTGTTGCAGTGACACCATAATGTGGATGGATTCACATGGCCCCATGCAGAAAGGATTTGATTTTCATTTGATGTTGGATGACCCTTTTAACTATTATGGAAGGCTTCAATTTATCAAGCATATTCTGTTTTAACTTTCTTTGAATCCATGCCTCTCAAAATGTCAGGTACATCAAAGTGTGCAAAGTTTTAACTGCAGCAACTCTTGATGCTGGCTGAGTTTTTGGACTCATTTGCTTAGTCTGTGAGGATGGAAGAGAAAACAGCAAAATTTTCAATTAGACAATGCTGTGTGCTGAGTCAATCTCTTTTTTTTTTTTTTTTTTTTTTTTTTTTTATTTTTATTTTTATGGCCAGATGTAAAATGAAGTAGAAATTTCGAACAAAAAAGTATGGCATTTATGAACGGGCTGTCTAGTGAATTCCTCTGCTTTCTGAGATTAAGCCTGGTGTGGTGGTGGGCCAAAATGGGCAGTATAGTTTGCTGCTTGATGGCTAATTTCAGGACAATAATATGAAGCCTTGTGGTGGGAGTCCTTATTCTTGGAAACCCAAAACTTCAGCGGCTGCTTTTGCAAGGAACTTTTAGACGAGGCTCGGTAGAGGGCTGAAGTAGATAAAGGAATTGAAGATGAGGCCAATCATACAAATGAAATGGCTAACATTCTAAACAGCCTCCATAATACATCTGCAAAATCAGCACCTTGGATCTTGTCTTTTGCTCCTTGGTCAGTTTTTCCCAATATTTTTAAGACATTGGTGGAGTTATATAGAAAGCGAATTTGAATCAAGTAAAGAAACTTGAATCAGGATAATTCGATACGCATGCACAAATATTCTGAAAGCTCGCATTACAATATGGGCAAAAACTCAAAAAACTTTTCACTGTACAGGGTGTGGTGCTTACATCACCAGAAGTCCCTGCATGAACAAGATCCCTTCGTGAAATGATGAAACCGGTTCCTATCTCGTACAATAATCTCCCTATTGTACACTTCGGAGATGAACTTCATTGCAGAGTGGCAATCACTACACACACGAAGGTTTTTCACAACTCGGATTGGTGTTCCAGGTGTTGTACTTAAGAGCCCGAATGCAATTGCTAGCTTCTCACTATGGAGGCTAAGCTCATTCTCCTTTTCCTTTTCATCCATGTCAAACAACACTTCTGATTTATCAGGAACATAACCAGCTGACTTTAACCTGCGCATCATATCATCCAAGGTTTCATAAATTTCTGAGGATTGTGGATGCGAGACATCACCCTTGACGAACTCATGCACAACACCACCAACCTCTATCGCACTGCATCCTGGGGGCTTCTTAATGTTTCTTTCTACCATGAGTTCCCTCATTTTTTTAGCTGCTTCCCAGTTCTTCATTGAGCTGTATATGTTTGATAAAAGCACATAGGTTCCTCCATTTTTTGGGTCTAGCTCTATAAGTTGTTGGGCTGCTCTTTCTGCCACCACGAGATTGCCATGAATTCTGCAGGCGCTAAGAAGGCCTACCAAAACAAAATAATCTGGCGCCATTGGCATGTTCTGTATCAAATCCTCTGCTTCAGCTATTCGACCAGCCCGCCCTAGCATGTCAACCATACAACCATAATGCTCAATGCTAGGCTGAATGCCATATTTATTAGGCATGGAATTAAAATATGCAATTCCTTCATTCACCAATCCTGCATGACTGCAAGCAGCCAAAACCCCAACGAAGGTGATTGCATCTGGTTTCACCTCACTCATCTGCATCTCATGGAAAAGTTCCAAAGCTTTCAACCCTTGTCCGCACATCGCAAGACCAACAATCAAGGCTGTCCAAGTCATAACATCTTTTTCAGGCATCTCTTGGAAGACTCTCATTGCACTTTCTATACTTCCACATTTTGCATACATGTCCACAAGTGCCGTTCCCAAGGCAACATCCACCTCAATTTTCTCCTTCTCAATATAAACATGCAACCACTTGCCAAGCTCAAGAGCACCCAGATGAGTGCAAGCGATCAATAAGCTTGCCATAGTCACCTTATCCCCTTTAACACCGCTGAGTTGCATCTCATTGAAGAGTGACAAAGCCTCCTCATAATCACTATCCTCAACATGTCCATTAATCATGATGTTCCAACAAAACAAGTTCTTTTCAGGCATCTTATTGAATAAATCCCGGGCAAGTGGGTAGCAGCCGCACTTGCAATAAACATCCATGAGAGCAGAGGTTAGGACCGTGTGGAACCCGATTCCAGTCTCATCAATATACTTGTGCACCTGCTTGGCCGTTTCCAAATCTCTTGATCTCGCACATGCTGTTAACACATTCACCAAAGTAATCTCATTCGGCTTCACACTCGCAATTTCCATTCTCCTGAACAGCTTGATGGCTTCATGGGGCAGATCCCATTGCGCATAAGCCCCAATCATGGTTGCCCAAGAAACCACACTTTTGTTAACCATTTTATCAAACACTTTTCGGGCTGAAACCAAACATCCACAATTCGAGTACATGTTCATCAATGTGTTTTGAATATAAGCGTCAGACGCGAACCCCAATTTTGTAGAGTGACAATGCAGCTGTTTTCCTTCACACAAAACCCCACATGATTTAAACAAAGAAGGGAATGTGAACCTGTCGGGGTCCAACCCCTGGAGCATCATTAGTTGATAGAAAAGAATAGCTTGGCGGGGCAAATTCTTGTTGGTGTAACCCCGGATTATGGAGTTACAGGTGAAGGTGGTGGGATTGGGGATTTGGTTGAAGACGAGACGGGCGTAAGGGAGGCTTCCAGAGTCGTGGAGGGCACAAAAGGCGACGATTTTACTGGCAGAGAAGGGGTCAACGAAGAGGCAAGTCCTGAGCATTTGGGCATGGATTTGCTTGAGCTGGGACATGGTGGTGCATTTTTCCAGTGATAGCAGACATGGGTGTAGTTGAATTTGGCTGTTAATATTGTTGTTGTTAGCGGTGGTTGCAGCGTTCCTCAAAGGAAGAGGATATTCCGTGGGTAAGGGTGGTCTAGGGTGGTGGAGGGATAAAGGAGTAGCCATCTCCGCCTTGTTCCTGGTTTTCCCCTCACAATAGCTTTTAAATGTCAACAGTTTGCTTTGCTTCGATCAAATTCTTTGAAATTTTAGGACGAATGAATGGATATGGAACAAAGAATGAATGCACTAAAATTTAAATCTAGAAATTTCTCAGGGGGTCGAGCCTCTTCATTTTTTGGCGACGCAGAGTGCCGGTGACTAAATATCTTATCATTATACTGTGAGTCTCAGCTTTCTGAAACTTTTAACTTGAAAATTTCTTCATATGGAAATAAGAAAATATTATTTTTTTAAAAAATATTTGCAATAAAAATTATTTTTTAACTTAAGAAATTATTTTATATTTAATAAAAACCATGGTATTAATGATCTCATTTTAGAAAAGAAGAAAGGATGACAAAAGATTAGCGAGAAAATGATTCTTAGGTGCCTTCATATTTTTATTTTTGTGAGTGAAGGTGGTTGAGGTGAAAGGAGGCGTCTCTTATTCAAAGCAAAATAATTGATCAACACCTCATCTTATCATAACATCAATAATAAGAGAGCTTAGTTTAACAGCGATTTTCATTTTGCTCTACCCCTGACCGACTCTGAAATGACAGAATTGAAAATACATCAAACCACTACATTACGTAGCCAATGCCATGACCCAGCCCTCCCGGAATCATCATCAGCTTGACCTAGTCGCGTAGTCGCGCATGCCCCTTGCCCTCACCACACAACTAACATAATGTTAACTTTTATATACAACTTCTCGCCTGCTTTAACTTAATTATTTGTAACGCTGTCTGTGTATTCATCCATTTCTGATATTTCTGCATTTTATATGCACTAGGAATCAATCAAATATGTCAACCCTCCATCGAAATCCACTCACATACCTTCTCCGTTGTCCATTTCTCCCGACCATGACGACCCATCCACATTGGATGCTTCGTCGGAACATTTATTTTCTGAGTACATGTATTTGTCTTGTCTATCATTGTTTTTAAAAAAACTGTAATCACAATCCATTATTTATCCAAATACTTCACAAACCGCCAACTGAACTGCAACTATATAAGTGGGACAAACTTGATTGTTCTACAATCCAACTCTGCTGTGACATGGACAATCACCGGCCCACTGTCGGCTTCTCCTGCCTTCCATCAGAGCTTCTTCAGAGCATTTTCCTCCGCCTCGCTCTGCCGGATATCGTCCGTCTTAGATCAATCAACAAGTCCATTGCCTCCATTGTATCTGACAAAGACTTTGTTCGTGACTGCAACACTCAGTTCTTATCCGCCAATTGGCTTTTCATTTACAGCAAGGGATGGCGTCGTGACTCGGTTCTTCACGGCTTCACCGATCAGTCTGATCACTGGTTCAAGATTCCGATTGCCGGATTATTGATGCCGGTGATTCATGCAACTGAAGATCTCTATTTTCTGGCTGCATCGGGGAATTTTTTCTTGTTTGTGTCCAACACTCGCAAGGAACTCCTTTCGGTAAACCTTATGAAAAGGACCGTTAAGAAAATCCCTCCAAGCCCATTGGGCCCACGTGGTACTTCTTCGTGGCGGCGGTCCGGCATGAAATTAGTGGCTGGGCCGCCTGGTTCGGACTCTTTCCGGTTTTTATTTGCTGAGTTGGTGGAGAACCGTCCGATCATGTTCGAATACAACTCGGATGATGACAAGTGGCAAAGCATGGAAGCAGAAGAAAACCATGGGGATTTGCCGCGTGTCTTTGAAGGAGCGGGTCCCTTGATTTTCTTAAGCGTGGTTAATGGAACGAATGAAAGCGTGGTGCTAGCCATCGGATCCCAAGGCAACAACACACCAGTGGTTCTAAGGCCAAGGTTTAGTGGAGGAGCAATTGAGCAGCGGCAAGTGGCCGTTGGATTTAGTTGGGGGAATGGGATCAATCGGTTACAAGTGTACGGTGATGGATACATGATGATTGTCAGATCAGATGACGTGGATGATGGTAATACAAAGGAGAGGGTGTTGAAGGAGATAGAAATGTGGGGGTTGAGCCCGAATGGAAGACGGTGGGAGCGTATTTCAAAGCTCCCAGGGGCTACAATGGAGCAAATAAAGAGAGCGTATGGAGTGATAATGGGGTGTGTAGAGGAAAGGAACGGGACAATCAGGGCCCTACTGATGTCTAATTACCGAGGCTTATGGCACATAATTTGGCTATCTTATGATATAGGAAGGGATGATTGGACGTTGCTCCCCCTCCCTGATTTCGATATGAAGGGTTTGAACATGGCCGGAATCACCTTCTCCTCTGGGCTCACCTTGGTCTGACTCTGATTAATTGGCATCTCTACAACTTGACTCTGAATGTTTCATTCTCCCTTAAAAGTGTGGGCTGAAAAGGTCGTATGGGTTTGACTTTAGCCCAACACATTAGGAATATGGGCTTACACAGGGGACATGAGGGTGGTTTTATTCCACAATGCATAGGCCCATAACTAAGGGAGGAAAACGTGAGGAAGGTGCCTTGTTCAAATTCATAAAACGTGGACGCTTCTAACTCAAGTGTTATAAAAGGTGATATGGTATTTCACTGAATTTTGTTTATTATGGTAAGAGTAATAATATTTTCTGTCATCTCGATTTGTATTTTGTGATGATTAAGAATCCATCTAATGAGTGATGTTATCTGTCCTACTTAATGATGAGAGATTAGCTGTGGCCTCCGAGTATGATCTCGACGGCCCAATACTTGAGAGACAAGCAAGGCAGGGTGGTAGCTCCATTACAGGAGGACATTAGCTGTGCTTTTGAATACATTTATCTTATTAAGGCTAGAGATGAACAAACAAAATAAAAAAAAGGTGATAAGAAGATACGCAAAGCCCAAAAAAAGCACGTAAAACCCGAAACGTCGCAGACCTTTGAACCAATGTCCTGTAAGGTCTTTCACGGATCCTCGTCTGGAGATATTATAAGCATGAAATCTCCACATATTTAGTAAATAGTATCTTGTAAAACTAAACTGACAGAGACAAGGCCTATCTCGCTCTTTTCTCACAGGTGCAATAACGTGATGGTGTCAGCTAAAAGAACGGAATGGACACACAATAGAGGTGTCTGTCCCAAACACAACATGTTCTCTTAGGGAATGCTGGTCCCAACTCCCTCCACTCCCCCCACAAATTTATATTAGGCATTTGATTCCCACATCGCCCCCCTAGGGTCCTCTCCATAGGAACACATATCTCACCGTTCACCATTGAATTCGAGCTTTTTGGGCTCTGTGATGGTCCCATATCCTGTATCATCATCCCACTGGACCACCTTCCACACCGTCCGTTTTAGGAAACACATCGATCTATTTTTCTTCCATCCTGGTAAAATTTTCCCCCTCCTGGCCTTTCATTCTCATCTTCAATTTCTCCATGGTCCCTCCCTCACTCCCATCCCATTCTCCATAAATTACCTTTGCCACTCCACTGGCCCCTACCTCTACCTCAATAATTGCCCTTACTTTTAACTTCTTTGGCTTCCTCAATCATGGGATGAGCCTTGATTACATAAATCATCTATCTCATTCCACTCTTAATCTTCATTCATTGTACCTTTCTTATGCTAATGCCCCAAATAACAGACGTAGTCTTATTTTAACAGAAAATGCAGGCCTGTGATCGAGCTTTAATTCCTTAGAATGCAGGCACTGTCATGATAGGTGCACTTGAATTAATGAGCTCACCCACTGACAAAGAAACCTCATATTTATATACCGAGATGGGGAGACAATAGTGAATAAGACCATTAGATTTGTGTCTGAAAATTGACTCATTGGACTATTAAATGGATGCGTTCTGAGTCTTCCTTGCATTGCCCTTGAGTCTTGGGTATATGGGAAGTGGTGAGAGACATGGTGCCCCATTAATTTAATCAACCCAACTTGCAAATATCATCATAAAAAAAGAAAACCCTTCACTGTCTCAATGATGCTAAACACATATACTTTAATCTAAGGTTGCTTCATCTGATGTCGAACCCCAATATTCAATTCACAAACACGTGTTGCTGTAACCGACCGACACATGTCTCTGTGCCGAATATTCGCCCTTTCCATGGAACCACTCCCCATCAAGGAACTTACAAGTCACAATGTGCATTCAGTTTGCGCTGGTTAGGTTTCATAAATCGTACGGCATCTGCATCACCAAGTTGGCGATGGAGATGAATCCCTCCGAGTGGGCCCTCCAAATCAATGGGTCTTTTTCTCACAGATCACAACCCCTCCGTCAAGATCGGATGGCCTTCAATGCCCATTTCCCGAATTTTGTTTATGGATGGGATATCCAAACGAGCCCTTGGCGAACAAGTAAGATAGGCACTACTGTGAAAGAGAAAATAACAAGTTGATTTATTAAACAAATCAATTCATTTCAATCATTTTTAATCTTAAATCAATTTGAGTCATTCAATGTTGTTAAACGTCGTTTTCGGTTTAAGATTTAAAATCCATTTACATTCATGCCCCATTTTCATATTTGGTATAACCCCCTTTCACTTTTCCTATTTTCAGTTAGCTCTCCAACTTACGAAAATCCTCCTCATTTGATTTGAAAGAGTAAAAATAAAAATAACTAATCTTGGGTAAATTCACCAGAATTAGATGGAAGAGATCAATTGGTTGGTAAGGAGTAGTTGAGATCATAAGATGTAAGGTGTGGCATTCCATGAATTCAATTAAACACCCTACATGCCTAGGAGAAGTCTTGCTATTGAATTGATGTTAAGTGTGGAGGAAGGTGTGCAGTCCCATTCTTGTAAAATTTGGGTACATGGTTTTTCATGAGATTCTGCCAGAAAAGAATGGATGAGAAAAGTTAGAGAGGGATGAGAAAGAAATAAGGGGAAAAAGTAGGGATGTGATTGCAAAACAAGTTTTTGACGATGGATGGGTAGAGTTTGATGGTCATGACTCATGAGTCATACATGATCCATGTCATCTCAGGGCCCTACGTCCTTTCTCTCTCATTCTCAAAATCAATATTGGCTTTCCCCTTTACCAATCACACACTCCCTCTCTCTTTCTCTCTACGGAAGGAACCCATTTTCCCCTCTCCTTCGCCTATCACTTCTCACTCCCCAAGTCTACTCACTCTTTCTCTCTCTCTCTCTAGAATCAGGTATGATTCCCACAATCCATAAAGCAAATACTTGCTATCTGATTTGAATTGGAAAACCCATCCCCCCACGCAGCATCACTCCCATATGGGGCCTTACGACTCTGCCATCTCTACCGGCAGCACCACCAGCTCCCCCTCTTCTGCCGCCAAACCGTCTGACATCGATGGACTTCTCGCCGGCGCCGGCTACAAGGTCCGCTCTACGGAGCTCCATCAAGTCGCCCAGCGTCTGGAGCGACTGGAGACGGTGATGGTCAACGCTCCGTCGGAGATCTCACAGCTGGCCTCCGATGTTCTTCACTGCAACCCCTCCGATATCGCCTCCTGGGTGGACTCGATGCTCTTCGAGTTCAATCCGCCCGTGTCAATACCTTCTGATCTATCGGATTTTTCTGATCTCACTTATATTGACAGCGTGGTGAGCCCCGCCATAAATCAGACGGTTTGCAACAATTCGTGGGTGGAACATCATACACCTCAGCAGCAGCAGCAAGAACTCACTCATCAGTTGACGGTGGTTACAGCGATGGAAGAAGATTCCGGTATCAGATTGGTGCACATGATGATGACGTGTGCTGAGTCAGTCCAACGTGGCGATCTACCCTTGGCTGGATCGCTAATTGAAGAGATGCAGGCTTTGCTGACTCGTGTAAACACTGGCTGCGGCATCGGGAAAGTCGCTCGCTACTTCATTGACGCACTCAACCGCCGTGTATTCACACCGCAGGCCCCCTGCGCCACTGGCTGGTCTAACGAGAACGAGATTTTATATCATCACTTCTACGAGGCTTGTCCGTACCTGAAATTCGCTCACTTCACGGCTAATCAAGCCATCTTAGAAGCTTTCGACGGCCACGATTGCGTCCACGTCGTTGACTTCAACCTAATGCACGGCTTACAATGGCCGGCTCTTATTCAAGCCCTAGCCCTGCGTCCCGGTGGGCCTCCTTTACTCCGTTTGACAGGCATTGGTCCCCCATCGCCTGACGGCCGCGACTCGCTCCGAGAAATCGGTCTCCGGCTCGCTGAGTTAGCCCGGTCCGTCAACGTCCGCTTCGCTTTTCGTGGTGTGGCAGCTTCGCGGCTGGAAGATGTGAAGCCGTGGATGCTACAGGTGAGCCCAAAGGAAGCCGTAGCTATAAACTCAATCATGCAGCTTCACCGGCTTCTCGGATCCGGTCCGACCCGGGTGTCTGCCATAGAAACGGTGCTTGGGTGGATCCGAAGCTTGAACCCGAAAATCGTGACAGTGGTTGAACAGGAAGCGAATCATAACCAATCAGAGTTCTTGGATCGGTTCACCGAGGCCCTGTACTACTACTCCACAATGTTCGATTCCCTAGAGGCTTGCTCTCTCCAGCCGGAGAAAGCCGTAGCCGAGATTTACATCCAGAAAGAGATATGCAACGTGTTGTGTTGCGAAGGGTCGGCTCGAGTGGAAAGGCACGAGCCGTTGGCTAAGTGGAGGAATCGGCTTGGAGCAGCAGGGTTCAGGCCGTTGAACCTGGGATCCAATGCGTTCAAACAAGCCAGTATGCTGCTGACGCTGTTCTCGGCTGAGGGGTACTGTGTTGAGGAGCATGACGGGTGTTTGACGCTAGGCTGGCACAGCCGCCCTCTCATAGCGGCTTCGGCTTGGCAACCCCTCCTAGACACAGTTATAAATCATAATAATCTCCTCTAAAACTTGTAATTGGATTTTGGTTGCATAGTCTATTCCTTCAATGAAATCAATTATTTCATAAACATCCCCTTCCTCCTCTCCACAGTCAAAGGAACTACCCATACTAGCTTTCTCTATTTCAATTATAATCCATACCAATTCTTATTAATTTCTCATTTGAAAAAAAAAAAAAAAAGCCAAACTTTGGATGGATCCATGATCTCAGATGACCCTTATTAAAATGAAAATGAAGCGGAGATTAGGCATTCCAGCCGAATCCAAAAAGCAAATTCCAATGCAGAAGCAACCATTTGATGCAAGGCTATTACAAAATGCTAAATGAGGAATTGCTTTGAGAGGTAGAGCTAATTATTTCGCAGCATCACTCTAATGCAGCTTTGGATTGCTGCCTGTGACCAACTGCCCACTACTTAGCCACCCAAGTTGGCCTATTTCAAATTCAATGCTACAAAGTAAAGTGAGCATTTACTAAAAACAGTAGGAAGCCGTCCACCCCATTTCCCGGCCTTTGCAATGGTGGGTACTGGACCAAGTCCCATTCAATTTAACCCTTTTAGCCTTGCAATAATTGCCGTGTCGCCTGCCCAACCCTTCTATTAGAAGAACAATCACATTTCAAATGGTACCCCATTTAAGGCAAAACAACTTTTGCCCACCACACCCGCTCTTTCACCTTTTTTCTCTCACCTGGCCTCCATACACTGAATATACATAAGTGTATACCCTCGTTTCTTTCCCTTGGACTCGATTTCATAACAAAGGGTGATGAATCATCATTTCTGGTATTAATTTTTATTTTTTTCTCAAAGTAAATGATTCTTTCATACACTCTGAGATAGTTCTATGCATGAAATGAAATGTATGGAAGAAAATGAAAGGGGGGCATTAAGCAAACGGGACCCAAGAGCGTAATAATGATGGGAGTGAAAGTATGGTCACATGAGGGGTCTGTCCACCTCTGCAAACTGTGCCTGACCCTCACCTGTCCTCCCTTTTCAGCTGGCTCGCTGGCTGACTTACAGTTTTTAGGTTTCATCTTTGCATTTTGGTTATCCTCTCAATGTAACCATTTGCCATGTCGACGACATACATTCATCACAACCCAAAAAAATAAATAAATAAAAATAAAGAAAATAAAAGAAGATTCTTCATATATTCACTTTAACTGGTGGTGGGTACAACGCAAGATTAAAAATTATGTATACAGTGTGGGAGTGTGGTTAGGAAAAAGACCTAAAAGCAGAGGGTGAGGGTGGGGAATATGTGGGAGGTTTATTGAGTGAATCACGTGAAGGAGTTAAGGGGTGGGGGGAAGGAAGAGAGGACGTAGTGAGGTGTTTGGGCACACCCAGTACCCACACTTGCATGATGGCCAGGGACCACACATGCCCTGCAACCCAGCACCTTCACGTGTCAATTTTCTCCCACGTGTCGACATTGATATCACCCTTCCTCTCACTCTCTTAGTTTTGGTACTGATTGAGACTCCTCTTCAACTAGAGCGCCCTCACTATTCACTATTTATCGGAAGTCTTTCCTCTCCATTAATTCAATGCCTCTCATCTTCTCCAGTCATATCGATATTTATTTTTCTACTGTGTGTGAACCTTCGTATTGATCAGGACATTAAAAGGTGCAATGTGCTTCAAAGTCTTGTGTTGATTTATCAGTTTAGATTAAAAAAATTATTTTATTTATGCATTGAGTTTGAAATATTTTCCTTCCAAATATTTGATTGGTATCATTCAATTTAAAGCTACTTTAAAATTGATTCTTCTATGAATTATATGCATATTTGAAGTAATTAGAATTTGAATAATATAATTATAAGACGTATATTTTGAAGAAAATACAAAAAATGAAGTTATGAACTCAAAAAAGATATAAAATGTTCAAACGTTTTGAAAGGCATTCAACCGTTGACCTATAGGACAATCAAACATCCTGACCTATAGGACAATCAAACACCCTCCCTAGTACTCGAACAACCCCCAACAATCAAATGTTAGTCTTTTATGTTTACGTGGTCAAGTCTATTTCACATATTCTAAATCCATTCTTCATATTTTTAAGGGTATTTTTGTAAAACTAAGTTTAAAATTGTTCTTCAAAATTATTTATTAGGTTTCATAGATATATGATTTTATTGAGTTGTAATGGGGAAATGACACACAAGAATATAGTCATCCCTATAACCTAAATTCTCCATCTCTCAAGCTTTCAAGAGCTATCTTGAAAGAATTCTTCAACAAAAAAATAATGTTTGATCCACTAGTTTCAACACATGGTTGAAAGTGTTCATTAAAGAGCACGAGGTGCTACGTCGAGTATTTAAAGTCCTATAAAGGTTTTGTCTAGTATAAGACCTATAAGTAGGTGTATCCGAGTCAAGTAATTTTGTATACATTTTTTCTTTCATAGTTATTAGATTTGTTTGTGGCCATTTAATCTATAATTTTTTACATCTACATGGTTTCTAGGAAACTTTATAGGTGGCCTTTCCACATAACATATATTATATTTGTATGTGATTGAATGATTTTTAATCATTATTGATACAAATTAAAATTTGGATGAAAATTAAATACTAGTGATATCTATCTTGGACAACCTATTCACCCTTTTCCACCCCTCTTGGCAGTTTTATCAATTAAGACATGATCTTATAAGTGTTATTACAATTTTCATTTTCTCTTAGATAACTCATGATCCATAAAACCACAAAGAGTTAGAACATGTATAAATTGTCCATCGGTCTTTATTGAAATAACTACCTTAACTAAATGGTTTAAATGAATTTTTTAAAATATATATATAAGGTGAAAAGGTAAGCAACGCAATGGAGTAGGGGGTTTTATTTATAAGAATGGTAGGGCAATCGGTGAATTAAAGATCAAGCCAAAATGAGATAAATTAGATAATAAGGGAAGTGAGACAAATGTTAAAACCCTTCATTGTATTTCTAATTGTGTGAGTTTTAATGAGTTTTGTAGGAGTGCAACCTATAAATATGTTAAAGAGACATGGAACAGTAACTCACAAGGAGCACTTTTACTTTGAAGTTATCCAAATTACAAATATTAATTACTAAATTTGAAAGTATTGAAATAAGTGAAGATAAGACATTATCTAAGTTATATACTAAACTCAATGATATAGTAAATTCTTGCTTTAACTTAAGAGAAAGAATTTCCAAATCAAAGATAGTAAGAAAAATATTAAGATTTCTTCTTAAAAGATTTAGACTTAAAGTGACTACCATTAAATGATTTTTGAAACATATCTTGTGTTAAATAGAAATTTGGCTTGAATAAAGTCAAATTTAATGTTGTCACATTGAAGACCCTAAATTAATTTGATGAAATAATTAGGTTAATGAATTGATGATCTTGGGAAGGGTGTAATTGTTTTTAACTATGAAGTTGATTTTCAATTATTATACATGTCGTATTCTTTATGAGATTGAAAAATCATTGACTTTTTTTTTTTCAATTACATTGATTTGATTCATTTTATAATTTGTAAACTTTCACTTTTATCTAGGCATAGTGAGTTAATTTTTTTTATTGAACTATTTTCTATGAATCATAATTCTTGAAGATTTAACATAAATTTCAAAGTGATTTGAGAATAATTTAGGTGATGTTCTCAAGGTTGTCACATTATGGGTTGTTGTGTAGGTTAATTTTGACATTTCTTGTGTAAGATACACGCTTGGCATGCTTGAAATGATGGAAAAGAGCATAAAATATGTATGCAAATTTTGCTTTAGACATTCAAATGTTCAATAAAGGATGCCATTCAAATCATTCACTTTGTTGAGGAATGTTCAAATGTTTTATATGGGATGTTCCAACGTCCTTTATGAAAACATCATACCACAACTTTAAATCCCTTTCATGCTCTTATTTTTCCCATTTTGCGTTCCTATGTTCATTATTTTAACTTCTTATGCGTGTTCTCAAGGTTATCACATTATGGGTTGTTATGTAGGTTAATTTTAACGTTTCTTATGTAAGATACATGCTTGGCATGCTTGAAATGATGGAAAAGAGCATAAAATATGTATGCAAAATTTGCTTTAGACATTCAAATGCTCAATAAAGGATGTCATTCAAATCATTCACTTTGTTGAGGAATGTTCCAATGTTTCATATGGGATGTTCCAACTTCATTTATGAAAACATCATACCACAACTTTAAATCCCTTTCGTGTTCTTATTTTTCCCATTTTGCGTTCATATGCTTATTCTTTTAACTTCTTATGTGTGTTCTTTAGTGGCTTTGCACAATTCTACATATTTGACTTTGTAGAGGATTTCAATACGAAGTCCAAAACACTTTTGACCATACATTTTTCTAGGCTAATTCCTATTTATTTTGTTTTCCTTCTTTTTCCTTATAGCCTATAGTAAAGGTTCCAATAGTAGGTAACCATCTCGTTCTAGGTTTCCTTGCTCTAAGACACTTGCCCATCTCTTATACGATTGATAACTTACTTTTACATTGCTTCCAATCTGTAGAGCATAATGCTACTTTCAATGAGCGATTCTTCAAGTAGCATGTTGAGGTTAAGTGTCAAATTATCTTTATTTATTTATTTATTTCAAGGATACTCTTATTCCCTACATTTTTCATAATTAGGGTTGAGAACCTCTTGTTTCTATTTGAGAGGTTGCATACCATCACTACATATAGATGTTCTATGCTAACATCTATGAGTACATGCTTGGGGTATAATTTAGTGTTTTAATAAATGAATTAGCCTTTATAGTAACCTCATGTTTGATCTGTTGAGTGTTAGACATTTGATCATACTGAGACATTGCTCTACACAAGGTACCTAATGTTTCGAACCCCTTATCAACTAAGTATGAGGTTGTTGCTCATACACTTTATAGAAAGGCTTGTCTCTTACATATTTACGTCTCTTTTAGAGATGTCATTAAGCCAACATGACTAATTGATGCATTCAAGTGCAGTTTATTCTATCCAACTTCTCATTACACCTAGATTTATCGTTCGACTACTTGTTTCATCCATTATCTCCTTATTAGGAGGGAAATTAATATTAGGAGATTTATCCTTGATGTTATGGGATCCTACACCTTTAATTCATTCGTAGTTGGTTTACTTTTTCTCATTATCATTTCTTGGATCCTTCATAAGTAAGGGCTCGACTTCTAGCATGAGCTCTCTCTCCTCCATTAGCTAGCACCTATCCATAGGATCTCTTGGTCCAATCATGTGAGTCATATTGCCCAATTCACAACCAAGGAAGATGGGGAGGATGATGTTAGAGTTGTAGAGTAGGACCTAGATGATGTTGAACCATCTAAGAGTCATAGTCATGCATCACAAAGTTGTGGTAGAGGTTATGGATATGGAACAACTCTCTTATAAGCCAAAGCTAGTTCAGGGGTCGATCATTCTAATGATTTAATGCTACTTTCTAATGATCCTTTCATACTTAATCTTTTCCAACATACTGTTCAATCAATTGTCATAATATTTGTGAGCATTGCCCCTACTAACTCATGCTTAGGATTGGTTAGACTTGGATCCATAGCGTGGACAAATGACTTACTATATTGAAGTTATGGATCACATCTTAACCAAGATCGAGCTCACACATATTTTCTCCTCCTAATATAGACAGATAGGCATCTTATTTTGTTACTATTTGGTTGTTTCTTATCTTTTTTCCATTTAAGATGTATTTTAGGTATTATGTAATATTTTTATTCATATATTCCTTTTTATATATTTGCTCTTCATATTGTTCAATAAATTGATATAATATTTGTGAGCATTGCCTCTACTAACTCATGCTTAAGATCAATGAATACTAGGATCCAAAGTATGGAAAAATGACTAGTTTTATTAGAGTCATGGATCACATCTCAGCCAGGATTGAGCTCATATATATTTCCTCCTCTTGATATGAACATGTAGGCATCATATTTTGTTGCTATTTGGCTATTTCTCATCTCTTTTCCATTTGAGATGTATTTTGGGTATTATGTAACATTGTTATTCATATACTCCAGTTTATATATTTTCTCTTTCTTATGACCTTACATTCATAGTTATTTCTTTTTCATTTATTTGTCATTTTTGTGGAAAAAAAATGAGTAATGACTATTTTTTAGCTTATTTTTTTAGTATATTTTATTATCTATTCTTTCCCTACCTTGCTTTTCTAGTTTGTATTATTTGAGTGTGTGTAGAATACATGTAGTAGATAATGTGGAGTGTGTAATGGTTATGATGATTTTAAATTTAAGTTCATTGAGGTTTTCATGAGAGTTGGAGGGGGGAGGGGGTTGGACTCTCATTGCACAATTTTAAGGGGGAATTGTTGATATATTAGTCTATGTTAGCAATTTTGTTCAATTTATGCATTAAATTTGATGCATCTCACCTTCAAAGATCTTACTGATCTATTCAACTTTAAGCTAACTTCAAAGTTAATTTTTATACAAGTTATGTATGCATTTGAAATAATTAGAACTTGAAGAATGACTATGATATTATTTTCTAAGTATACCTTTTGGAGAAAGCTTAGAAAACAAAGTTTGAAACTACAAAATGAAGTAGCATGTTTGATGTGTTCCCTAGTGTTAGGATGTGTGATTTCTTTCTATGTTTTTGGTATAAATATACGATTTTCTTGAGTTGTAATGAGGATTTAACACACGAGTATAGTCAAACTTATAACCTTAGTTATTTATCTCTCAAGCTTTCAAAAATAATCTTGAAAGAATTCTTTTACAAAAAGGTGTTTGATCCACTAACTTTATCACATAGTTAAGGTGTTTACCATTTGTTTGCAATTATTCGATTCATGGCTTTTTACATTTATGTATTTTTTAAAAACTCTGTAAATGATTTTTCCACATTACTTGTGATGTTCGTGAGATTAATCAATTTGTAATCAGTATTAATATAATTATTTGTTGGGGATAAATGTATGCCCAAGATCCAATCTATCATGTAATCAACTTTAGTTTTAATAAGGTATTAATTCTTTATTTCATTATCATATCTGTTTAAAATAGTTTATATGATAAGGTCCTTGATTAAAATTTGAAAAATTGTTATCATGATAGAGATTATGATAATGAGAAGCAATTCTTTTATTAATTTTAATCTAAACTGTTCTTGATCATAGGATTATTGTCAACAGGACATCAATAATCCAGATAGATCAATATATATGTGATGGTCTTTATTGGATAAAGATTGATATATCTCATTTGTTAAATTACATATATAGATGATGCACATGTAGATGTGATCATTGAACTGACTCAACTGAGAATTTCTAATGGTTATCTTTACCTTAAATTGTCAATAGGAATTTCTCAAGAAGAAATATAATAGTTTTCTTTGACCTGAGATTATCAAAGTAATTAACAAGTTATTTATTATATTTTAATCCCGGACACCTAATGCCTTAGGGCACTAGTTGAATGGATATTGGATATAATTAAATACTTGTAGAATTAATGATTAATCAAGAAGGAATCCATCAACTCGTGGTAATGAGTTTGAGCTCTATGATAAAAATAAGACCTTGGCCAAGGGCAATTGAATGAATGAAGAAATGAGTTTCTTAAGTCATTCACTAAATAAATAATGTGTTGACTTATTAGAGTTTGACAGTAATACCATACTCTAGAGTTAGCCCAGAGCTGTAAATGATGGAAGGAAATATTACATTATTCTTCTACCGGTTCTTGAAAGTAAAAGATATTACTTCATACTATCTGGACGTTAAGGAGTGTTGCTAGACGCCTACCTTAATTAGTAAATTGATTTGATTAATTTACTACCAACTTAGTAATGAACCTACGGGGTCACACACAAACGAGTGTTTTAATCTTTGCAAAGAGCTATTTATTATTATTTGATAATTAAATTAGAGAATTTAATTTTAATCAAATAAATAAATATGTTCTATGTGGAATATTATTATATTCTTTGCTAGCACCAAGAATATAATTAATATATAGATAAAAAAAAATAAAATATTTTTCTTTGGACGTGGAAGTTAGTCCACGAGAATGTTTGCTAAACATTTGCAAACATATGGGTACATGCAGCAACTTACAGGAGGGATGTGGGTTTTGTTTTTAACTTACAAGACTTGGTCAAAGTGTTTTTCAAATGCTATTGAAAATAGCAAAAGAAAAACAAATGGACCAATAGAATCTCTTAGTAGCCCAAAAAAGGAGGACACGATAGAGATAGATTAAGTGATAAAATCAAAAATCAAATTAGTTGAGTTATCTTATCACTTAAAACAGAAGTTGTATCGGATATGCTATATAGCATATATACACAATCTGAATAAGGATCGATCTATCTTTTTCCTCCTTGTTTTTACGCCAAAGAAATAAAAAGTGTTGTTCTATTTTTTTTTTAAGTTCCGCGTATCAAAGGGTTGATAGCAAAGATTAATTTCGGTGTGGATACACGTAGAGTCTTCATACAATTGGAGAAAATTTTATGCTTGAAGAACTGATATCCAGGTTATTATTTTAAATTTTTGATAGCTGCAGTATATATTTTGAATGCAAAATAGATCAATTTTTCGCTATATGTGTTATAAATTTATTTTATAACCTTTCATTATTAAAATAATTAAAACCATTAAAACCTAGATAAAAATCATATTAGGAATGTGTCGCTTCGGTGGTCCTATTCACCCCACCCCTACCTAGATTTAGCAATCAAAGACATGATCTTAAGAGTCAATGTTGGGGGCCGACCAAAATGTTTCTTCAAGACACAAATGATAGCCTTGAATATACTGAATAAAGAAATAGGCCATAACAAAAGCATGTGAATTTCGTGGCTATGCTGGCCTCACTGTTTCTAAATGAACCTTTTGAGCATGTAAGGAAGCTATCAACTAATAAATGGCATGGGTTGGGTGGACGAGGATTGACCTGCGCTAGAAATTACTGGGATACTTTTCCAATGATTTGGGTCAGACAGGTAATCAGTAATCTTACATCAGGTGAAGAGAATAACCAACAATATCTGATCCTTTAGGCTGTCCCTTTAAGATCCTTTGAGATCAGCTTCTTGCTGTATTCCTTTTTCCCTTTTTTCTTTTTTCCTTTTTCTTGATGACAGTATGATCTGGGCTCATTGCCCCAAATTAAGGGTCACGACATGCCTATAGTTGTAGGCTTCTAAGACAATCATACACCCACCTCTTTTTTTGTACTATAAATTGCCCATTTCAAATTTCAGAATGTGAAAACCTAGCTTATCAGCTAGGCCATGTGTCTCCTTTGAATAGTTTATGCACACCTGCAAACCTTACTAAAGTTTATTGGGGTTTTTTCTCTTGGGTTATTAAACTGTTTGGAATTTTTAGATTAACATATCCTTTAGATAGCAACCTTCCCACTAGATAACTTTGTGGCTTTTATGGTAATTATGCAACGCCCAAGTGCTTATAAGCTTAATTGCCAAACCTTAACTTAGCAGCGATGTGGAACTCAATTGGGTAGTTGCGCAAATCCTCGAATTGACATGTTCGCAATGTAAGAGGTTTACAGCTTCTTATAACTTTGTGAGCTTGTGAAAGCACGAAATAGGAATCAGACCATTTATGGAGATCCTGTTTTATAAAGTCTGCTCACAGCTGGACTCAATTCAATAAAGTCCTGTCCCAGCCACATGCGGATCATTCGAATCATATTTTTCATGACTGAGAGTTCAAAGATATCTTTTCTTTTTAGTACAGCCTTGGGTTAAATAGCTTTTCAGCGTTTTTTGGCCTCCATCAGAAACAGCAAAATTTGACACACAATAATGACTCCCATTTGCTGTTTCTTCAATGGAAATCCATCAGCTTCCCTCTGGTAATGCTCAGACCCAGCAAAGACAACCTCTGGGATTGGATAATGTTGAAGAAATCCAAGTTCTGTGGTTCTCATGCGAGGCTTGAGCATTGACATCCATAGTAGGATTCCTATCTCCTGATTGCCTATATGGCTCCCCTGGCCACCAACAAAGAGATGGATATGATCCCCACCACTATGCCTGACTCCAGCAATCTCCCTTATCTGATAAAGGGCTCCACAACCCCACCATTACCATAAGAGCAAAGGCACCACCTAGTAATTGTCGGTTTGACTAAGTCCCGAATCATCGCAAGGAGCAGGACCAGCATGTTGCTTCCTGCCTGAAAATGATACCACCTCAGGCTGTACCATTTGTATGAGTTGGCCTGGCTTGTTGACTTAATTGAAACAAAGAACCTTCTTCACAAGATTAAATATACTAGATTTCAAAATCCTTCCATTACATATTCCACACTGTGACAAAACTTGTTGGATAAGCTTGCTTTCAAAAAAATCGGTGGTTCACCACTCACATATAAACACAACACTCATGTACAGATATGTCTTTGCATTTCTTCTTTGGTCCCTTCCCAGTGCCTATTTTCTTTTTCTCTAACAGTAGAACATCACATTCTTCACCTTCTCATTCAATGCTGGCAGGGGCCGGACGCGTGATTCATTTGATGTGCGCATGCAATTTGGTATTGCATTCTCAGGCTTATCAGGTTCCATGTAGAATCGAGCTCTGTAGGCTGCCAGATGAGCATAATACGCAGGAGGAACTGCATGCATAGAAAACCAATGCTTCATTGTATAAGATGATACTACGCCATTGTTTCTCACACCGAATTCATCTGATCAAGTTATGCTAGTTCAATTTACTACCCTACAATAGGATCCCTGACAAATATGTATAGCACATCTTCCTCACTTGAAGCAGATTAAGAGATGATTTAGAAGTTTACCTAGAGAAACAGACCGAGTGCACCTTGCATACCTGCAACCAAGTTGTCAACCAGATTAAATCATGGTAAAATTAATAACTCTGGAAAGAGAAGCAAGGGAATGATGCGTCTTACGTGTAACAGAGGTTGTTCGTCAAAGATTGGATCTCATCTGCTGTAAAGTTGTTCTCATCCCAGAGAACATGATAATGAGCGGGTCGGCTGGTCCCCTGCCAAATGTCAATTTCAGTACAAACAAATTCTTGACATGTAGTACTTTACATTCAAAACCATCCTGGCATGCCAACACCAACTTGAAAGTTCTCTTGCAGAAATTGAGAACTTCTGTGTTTTTCTTATCTATTATAAATTTCAGGCCTTGCAATATTTAATGAGTTCAACAAGGTACCTGGATTCCTGCATGACTGCATAGATAAAAGTCAAACTCACTGGGATGGCAGATCTTCGAATCGACCACAGTACCTACAATAGGAACTTCATGCTTGTAACAACCGTATTGCTATTCTAGAGTGGAGATTGTTTGATCAACGGATCAAGCTCAACCATCAAGACATAATCTAAATAAAATTATAAGTAAGAAAATATTACCAGGTAAGATGTTCCCACTCCTATCAGTGCTGCTTTTGTCATTGTGGTTGCTTGCAAAGAGTCTAGTGTGGTGCCGTTTTTGGACGACAACAAATGTCACTGGAGGTTGGTAACTAGGTTCCAATGATGCGCAGGCCTAGACACAGACACTATATAAGAACATGAAAGATGTCTTGATAAGGCATGGTATCAGTTGGTAACCAACCTTACGAATGGCATCAAGTTCATATAGTAGAACCTGGTAGAACTGCCCTTCACTGACACCATCCCTGCAAATATTATGGAAGACAAAAAACAGAAACCATTCTTGAGTCTTGTCTCTCATGCCCAATCAATAGCACAATAACAGTTTCTTTTCTCTAAGTCCTAACCAGAAAGAAAACAGTAGGACTGGACCTGTAATGAATAAGCAAATTAAGAATACCTGTAAAATATTATCCTCAATGGTTTTTTTCCAGTGGCTGCCTTAAATGAAAGTAAAAGCTCTCTGCAGTCATACAGATTCAGTAAGCATCCAACAAGAATGTTGGTTCAAAGTTAAACAAGCGATAACCATAACCACACTATGGAAACCAATTAGATGGGTCCACCCATCACATATATAGTCAAATAGCAGAGTCTGAGGTTAAGAAAGAACTCCTACAACATCTTTGAAGGCATGTTTCAAAACTTCAGCTCAAAGAGAGAAATCCAGAGGTTGAAAATAAACCCAGTCCATGACCAGCATAAGCTAAATCACAAGAAAATAAATTTCCAGTATGTAAAAAGTTCTTCTAACAATTTGGTCAACTTGCCATTTCTTAGAACAGTCAATTGCATCATTTCCAAATATGTTTATGTTGATGAATTTGTTGGCTTATCATCACTGCAACATGATTGTCTTCCTAAAACAGCTGTTCAACTCGTCTAGGGTGAGAGAAATAAAGAAAGGCAACAAAATGAACTAGTTGATCAATCACATGGATCATTCAAATCAAACTCAAGAATAGTCCTATGGAATTCTTCAACAGGTTGGGCTCCGATTAGTCTTGATTAACTTCATGATTTGATTAGATGCATAAAAACTATCAATGTAACATAAACCCAACTCATATCAAGCTAGAGTTCAGAATCATCTTGAATATGCACCTGATCATGCCTCCAGTAACTGTGCCCCCTTGAGGATCTTTCCAGGTTTTATACAAATCTTGAATAAGTTCTTGCCGATGAGCCTGAGCACATACCAATCCAGCATACTTGGTGACTTCTGGCCAGTCTTGGGAGGCTACTACCTGTATAATTGTAATCAATATGGACTCAAACATGGAACTGTAGATTTTGGGAAATACAGGTTTTCATATCCTTACAGCAGCAATTGATGGACAAGAGTCATCTCCAGTCTCTGGATGAGTTACATCGGCTCCAAATATGATTGTTGGAATGTCACTAACCAAAGGAATTCCTGAACTCAAAGCATCTAAAAGCACAGTATTTCTTCCACCCATCTGGGGAAAAAGAAAAATCCCGAAACCAAGCTTAGAGGAAACATTAACTTTGCAATAAGCAATCTATTTTTAAGTAGTAGAATCGCCACAGAAGTTTCAGTCTGGACAGACCTTAACATTGATTTTAAGTGACACGTTTGCCAGGTACTGGTTGCTAATCTTGTAGACATTTTTAGTAAGACAGCACTGAGAAATCAACCCCAGATCTGTGTCACAAATCCGCTTCAAATCACCTAAATGTAGAACATGCAAATTTTAGTCAGAAAACAACTCGTATAATCTCCAAAGTATTATTATGCATGACCAATGTCAATGAAAGTTAACAGTTCTTTTTCCTATGAGCACAATAAATCAATAGCTTACATATTAGGGACATAAATTTTACTTTTGCAAGCAATGCTTTTGATCCAGCACTTAATTACTTCAATGGTTTGAACAACGTGTGTGACAAAATCAAAACGCTTATAGGCAATTCAAAATTTGTAATGCTCGATTTTACCAAGCACAATATCCAGCATAGCTTTGTTAAATCAGACATGGAAAAATTATGGCAACAGAAAACTACATACCATACAAAGAGCCATTGTTGTCTGGAAGAATGGCAATGAGTAACTCCAACTCTTTTCCTCCAAGTTTGTTTGCAGCAGCACTATATACATGTTTCAAGGCCTTCTTAACCTGATCCGGTCTAGCTGAATGTATTGGAATTACTGGCTCATGGTTGAATTCCTAAGATGAAAAGTCAACAACATCAAGTTCCGAGCATGTTGCCATAACTTAATCCAATGGACTATCAGAAGCAACATTGTGATATATTTATGTAGCCAAAGATGACAGCCATAAATTGACAAAAAATAAAATTAAAAAGTTCCTAATATTTGCAGATCAGAAAAGCTTACCATGCCAGAAACTTTGCACATTTGAACCAGCTGATGACAAAAACCGCTTACAGTACTCTCCTGAACACTTCGTGAGAAGTTGATGCAAGCCCAGTAATTGATAGTGCTTCCATTTATCATTTTCTGCATTTACCAAGAATTCCAGTGCCTTAAATTCATACACAAACTACATCTAGTACCAAAAATTTCCATTGCCAGACATTAAATTTACCTTGTTTGTCATATTCCATTGACCAACTTGCGGCAAATATTCTTTTTCTTTTCCGGTATCGTGATATTTAAGCTATCAAGGAACAAAATAGAGGAACAAATTTTAGATCAGACCATGTTAAAATATCCAATAAGAGAAAAGGGGATGTTAAACATTACCCATGGTGCAGGTAGAACTCGAGCTTCAACTGAAGCAAGCTTTTCATCTACAGTGATGCCAAACTCCTTCGCATAGGGATCTTTCTCATACCCATTTTGGTTAATGGTCTGAAAATATAATCGTGAACCTTTAGAAGGATGGAAGTCATTATTCTTGTAAGGCATCAAACACATTCTTTTTGCAGTCATGAGTATAAATACTCTCCAAGATAGAGAAATGGAATATTACCGAAGATTTCCTAAAGCATAAATCAAACAAATACCTTAAGTATGTCCAAATATTCAATTCCATTTTTTCTGTTAATCAAAAGAGTAGGATATAGTTCAACAGATTAGACAAGTAAACCTGTAAAATGTCTGTTTCTCGATCCCTGGGTCTTTGGCATGTTACTTTTAACAAGGAAGTTATCTGCTTGTCAGTCAGCCCTTTGGTATATCTCTGTCCCCCAATAATCTTACAAGCCTGGGAGGATAGGTTAGGAAATATAAGTCAGCTAGAGACGCCTGAAATTTTCTGCATCCAAAACGTTGAAGGAATATTGAATGTGAGCCTACCTCCATTGGTAAGTAATTCACTTTCCTCTGGTTACCTACTTGGAGGCAAGGTAGATGAGAATATCGAATGGTAAATCCATACATCTCCTGAAAGTACTCAACAACTGATTTCATGTTCATTTGCTCATCAACTGGGAAACTGTTGGAATGAGAAGAAACCACCACTTAAACTCACTTCAAAAGATTAAAAAAAAAAAAAAAGGACAATTAAAAGAAGGCAAAATACAAAATATCAGTACATTAGTTCCCTTGTAGGTTGTGATGTCAGTCCTGAAATCCGATATTTCCTTCGTACATTTCCTCTGTGCGTAACTTCAACTTTAACACCTCTAAGAGCTTTCTTAACCTGCTCAATATTTGCATAGGTGTTACCTGATTGGATATAATAACCAAAAGATAGATACTGCTAATAATACAATTTTTTTTGTAATGATAACACCATCTTGGACTAGGGATGCATCTTGGTCTTGCAACTAGAGAATTTGCTTACACCAGGTAAATAAGCTCAGACCAGAACTAATCCTTAAAGATTTTGAGTTTATTAAATAAATTTGATATATTCCAACAGAGGACCAACCTGACTTTAAAATATACCTCTAATGTTCAGTTTTTGGTTGAGAAAATGAAAATCATCCTTTGTTGAGGCTAAACTAAGCAAATCTGGATGATATTGGTCAATAATTTAGAGAGTTAAGTGGGTATTTAACTTAAATACATTCATATTGATGTTAAAGCAGCAATGACCCTCACCTTTTTTTTTTCCTACTTTTAAAGTAGCATTTGAAATTTAAAAGCCCTAATGCAGATTTGAGTCAAGATTTTATTACAATCCTTTAATCTAAGCTCAATGGTGATCACACTAGAAAACTTTTGACAATTATGAACTGAATGGCCAAACAAAAATAAGGACAGAGCTTGAGAAATCAATTTATTAACTTTGGTGGTAGATGCAGCAGTTAGTCTCAGTGATATTGAATCTGGTTTCTAAGCCCTCTGATTCATTGCGAATACAGAGTACACTAATAGATTTGTGATTAAAAAAAAATTATATAATCAGCATCTATATCATTAAGGGCTATATAAACTGATAATTCAGGGACCATAGATATTGTACCTTGACACGGTCTGCATCTGACAATGGCCTTGAAAATACATCTTTGTCCAAAAGTTGAGCCACAAAGTCAATAACAGGTAATGGTTCAATGAATGCAGTTGATGACATATCTGAAATATGAATTAGAGAAAAGTTAAGTTTGGTGATAAATGAAAAATATGAACAAATTCAAGACGGAGTGGAAGAATCATCCCACCGATGTTCAATGATAACCCCATCTGAGTTGGCCTTATACTCTTATAGAAGCCTTGCCATGATTGTAAACCCCCACCTAGTTGCTGAGGATTTTTAATATCAGGAGAATATAAGCATCTCCCAACTGATACATACCTACACACATCCAAATTGATTGATGAACAAACTTGCAATGGCCTTAATTAAACCCAAGAAGAAAAGCGATGAAATATAATTGGACAATGGAGATGTACCTTTGGGCTGCTAGTTGATTTAACACAATATCAAAGATCCTAATTATTTCATGGGGAGTATCAACTTGTTTCCCAGCAAGAAACTCTCGCAATTGGACCATACTAGTGATACCTACAAACTTGATTGTCACTTTGAACTCTCGCTCCCTGAAAGAAGTAGTTGAAACTCAATCAGAACTGTCATAGTTTTTGACTGAAATGGCCAGTGTAAACCATAGATTCCAATAAAACATGACCAATCAAGAGAACAGAATTACATGAGAAAAAATATAAAAAAAAGGAATGAATTACTTACTTTGTAATCCCTGTCCCCTCATCCTCTTCAACCAGTTTCACAGTGAACTCTTTTGATACAAATGGAAGCAGTCCAGCAGTGTAAAGGACCCGTTTACCATCATAAACAGGGAGCCTCATCCCTAGGTCAGTATCTCTGTGAAGTTTCACCAACTGGGCCATGATAGATTTGTTGATTTTGCGAGAAGCAACTTCGGGGGTTATGGTAACCTGAACAAAAATTTAGATTGTTACATGAATTCTCAAAGTCCAGATGAATCCCAGCATTTCCCTCAACCTGCAAAAAAAAGGTTTTCTGGAGTTCAATTTTTGGAGAAAGAGAGCTTACACTATATTGACTCAAGTCTGTATCTGGCACTTGCGCTAGGAAATGGTTGGCTTTAACTACACATTTCCTTCCCAATTGACCATAACCGGGCCTGCGGTGGAACACCAGACCTTTGCTTGAGTCATGAGAACCAACACTTAAATCAAGCTTTGGATCCTGCAACTGCTCCACTTTGGCTCCTTTCCCCCTTCTCCTTCCCTTTCTCCTCCCTATACTCCTTTTTGCATTTTCCAAGCTTTCTTCAGTGCTGGGCATAATTTCTGATGATGTTTGTTGATTCATGGAATTCTGCAGAGGCTTCCTAGTAGAGATCACATGCTTCTGCTCTGGGTTCTTCATTTGCATGTGGGTCATTTCTGTCATAGTAAAATTCGTTTACACATTTGAAGCGTTTCATAACCAGTGCAAACAATGGTTGTGTGTACATCTGGTATCTATATCTAGAGAGAGATGACAAACTAAGAGCTCAAAAGGGCGGGGTCGAAAGGTAATGGCTTAACATTTTGCACGTTTTCTCTGAGAAACTGAAGGGCGTATCTGTATCCTCAGAGAAGATACAAATTTTGGAAAGACATGAAGCATTGTAACCGTTGCAGGCTAAAAAGAAGGAAAAGGAACAGAAGTGCATCAAATCCGCAGAGTGTTTTTCTTCAAAGCGCTGTTATTCTCTGAAAAAGTTTTTGAGCAGAAAGTAAGCTACTTAGAGACGTGCATGCAAACATGCAGAAGTAGGACCCCTTCGGCCATCTTGGACTCCACCCACTGTATTCAACACTAGAGCCATACCAACACAAACCTACAATATAAATTATCCATCTCAATTTAAATTAAGAAGAAAAAACTGCCAATTTGGTTTGTCTCTACTGCAAAGCCTGGATTTAAAATTAATATCCATCTCAGATTCTAACTTAACCATAACTTTGTCTCCTGTGGATAGACAAAACTCAGATATTAAATTGATTTTCAATGGCTAAAAGGCATGGAATTTGGGATTTGGTTCCTAGGGGAGAAAACCACTGTGATGGAGGGACCCTAAATTTATTGCTGCATGGTTATTCCCAGTGGACGAACCCATTGAAGGCGTGGTCCAGTGAAGGAGTTGGATCACTGGACACTGGATCTTCCTAACTTCTTTGTAGGGACAGGTTGTAAGGAAGATTTAATCCTTCTTGAGCAGACACAAAAGGAGCTTTAACTCATCCCAAAGCATAGCTACCAGGGTGACAAAAAACAGATGTAGACAATACAAGAAGTAGGGTATATCAGCCCCCAAAGCATATCACGTCGGCCTGTGCGTTTGGATGTTGATCACTCATTCAATACTTCCAACCTTTAATGCCACAATTGCAGCTCTGAATCATGATCAGTCTATAGTTTTTCTTGTTCTCTAGTAACCAGACACAATGCGCCCAACTTGCTTTTGTTTCTCCAGATGTCAGTACCTTTGTACCTCTATAGTAAATCCTGATACCTTTTCTCCTATCCTGAGGACTGAGCTAAGAAGAGAAATGCATAACGGGAAAGCACTAGGCACATGAACCATGGGATGTTGATTGTTGATCTCAACACATCAACCCACAATCAGGCCCATCATTCCAGTGAACCCGGATGGGTTTTGGTCAAACCAGAAAGGGACTGTTCACTGGTCCAAGGATTCCACTTTGCATCCCCAGGAATATCCTATGCTTTGATCCTCAAGGCGACTTCTTTATACCATTTTATAGGTCCAAGTTGGTTTCGCGGGAGACACTGGCTCTTAAAACCTGGAACCACGTACCCTTGACCCCTAGTCTGGTTTCAACACGCAAGCTCCACCTTATCCCCCTCTCATCCTCACTGCACTGGATTTTACCACCTCATCATGAAAGGCGACTGGACTCGAGACAGTACCACACAGTGGGAGATTTATGTATACTCCTTATTCTTTTATTTTAAAAATGGATTAATTTTAAAAATATAACAAAATGCTACTTTAAAATTTCAAAACTAATTTAAAAATAAGAATTAAAAACATCTCTAAATAACAAAATTATGACAAACTCTTTAGTCTTTACAAAATGAATGATATTTTTCCTAAGATTCTGACATGCAGCATGGGTCTATGCAGTGGAGTTGTATGTGCAACACATGATGTATTTATATTAAACTACTCAACACTTTCAGTTAAAAAAAAAAAAAAAAAACAAGCAGAGAGATGATATGACGATTGATAAGAAGCAGAGTTAAGCATCTTATTGCACAAATCTTGAGGAGAAGGGTCACATTATACTGTGTTTGATAGTTTCAGTGCAGCCACTCTCTCTAGAGGCTTGAGATAACTATATTTTACGAATCAGGATTACCCAGTACATCTCTCTAGATTCATTCACCGATAAAAAGAAGAAACTGGGTAGCATCATAATCATACAAAGATCGAGCAGTTTCGTTCTCTAACAATGGCATGCAACTGAAGAATTTTAATTTCTTGTCAGCTACACGAGGGGGGAGAAAATAGTAACTGAAAATTATTTGAAAATGAATTAATCCCATTTTGACTACTACTTTTAAGTTCCAAGTTAAAAAGGTTCAACTGCCATAATGGAAGTATGAGCAAATTAATACAACTTGATCTTTAGGGAACTTTAAGGCTTAGGTAAATGACAAACATATATATTTGATTTAAGCCATTGGGCAGTAAGTTGGACATCTGGAGAGGGAAAAATAAGCTTGTAGTGATACAGATACAAGGAATTACCAAATGGGAAAAGAGGATATGGGATAAGACAGACCCCAAAAACAGGAAGCATGAGAGCAGCATCATGGATCACAAAAGTGAAAAATGCCGAAAACAAAAGGTCAAAAATGAGAGCTCCCAGTAACCATCAAAGAAAGACAGAGTCACGAAACCCAAAAGTCATACCCACCCATCCAAAACCTCAATCACGTGTGGCTACAGGGGCTGTAAGTGAGTGATAAATGCAAAAGAAGAAGAAGAAAAGAATAATCCATAATTCTTCTCTGCACAAGATATGGTTGAGAGCGAAACGCCAAACACCAAACAACAACCATAGCAATCATAAGACAGAGATATTTAGAGAGGGAGGAGAGAGAAAGTGAGAGTTGCTTTAAAGCACTTCTGAAAAACGCCGACCCCATGGCTGAGCACCACAGTTAAGAAGACGAGGGGGTCTGAAACAAACCTTTTGCTTTACGCTTTCTTCAGAGAGCCGCTAGCTAGCTGCTGATCATTTATCACGGCAACATTAACACTCTCTCTGCTAAGCCTTTAATGCGCTCTTCTTTTGGCCTACCCATTAACTGAAACTCCCAGATTCTGCAACCAACCCCATAAACAATATCGCATTATATTAACATAACAGGTTGTAATAAAGGATGGGGTCAGTGCAACAACTACAGCTACTGTAGACTGTGGGTGGGCTAGATCTTGACTGTAATGCGGCTACAACTCAGAGATCACAAGCTTTGAAGCTGAAAGGGTGCCACATGTATGATGATTCATGACTGGGTTATGCTACCAATGTACTAGTTAGACTGCTTTTTATAGCTAGATATTAAGGTAAGAGATCGGATGAAGATCATTGAAACGACCCCAAACACTAAATTGCGAAATGTACGAGAATTGAGCTTTTAAAGAGAAGATCTATGGCCGATCAAAACGCCAAAAAAGAAAGAACAGACATGGCAACTACAAGATTCAAAGATTTGCTTTCAGGAAATGAGTAGAACGTTTTTAGAAAACAAGAAACAATGCAACAGCAGAGCCCAAAAATAAGAACTCACAAAAGCAGTTGAAGAATATCTGCAAACAACAGGTGGAGAAATGGCTGAGTCCTGCTTCCCGAGTCCTGAATGATGTTGATGCGAAGTAAGAATGTATTGGAACGAAGCAAAAATATGCAGGGTATAAGGATTGTTGGGAGTCGAGATTCATGACTGGAAATGCTATCAGTGTGTTATAAAATAATCATACTTTCTAAATATTCAGCAGAAACACTCACTGCCTTTAAGAAAAGGAGCTTTAAACAAGGGAAAAAAAGGAGAGAGCTTTGAGAATAGCTTTAAGGATGAAAGCGTGCAAATGAGAAAACAAATGGGGTTGTGTTTTGGAAAAACAAAAATAAAGAAAAGAAAACAAAACAAAACAAAAGAATAAAGGTGGCAGATTCCATACGGAGAGTGAAGGAGAGGGGAGTTCTGAGACACTCTGCAAAGCTTTCAGTGCGTTTCCTCTAACTCTGCTTCTTTATTCTCTCGGTAGAGCAAGAATGTTGAATAATTATGAGTGGGCGTGTCAGACTCTCACCGGGGATGTGCTCGGAATTTGATATTCCGGCGAGATAGAACAGAGAAATGCCTCTGCGAAAGAGAGAATGGCAGGGGTGAGCTTTGAAAAAGGCGTGGAGGCACTGCCTTCGAGGCTTTTACATGCGCTGCTGACGCCGACGTATTTTCTTCTTTGCATCTCACTAAATTTAATTTTAAAAAAACAATCCTTATCAACGTATCTTTTCTAAATAAAATTGAGATTCTTTTCTAAAAGTCGGTTTTATTATATTTAATTTTTTTTTCCCTTGATTAGATTTTGGGTTAAAAATCATAAACATATTTTCAACTTCAAACACCAACTCAAATTCATTTTAAAATTAATTTTCATTTAACTAATCATTTAAATTAAGCTAAATGATCAAGTTCCATTTCTTCTAGGAGAATTTTGCTTCTCTCTTTTACTTTTTCACCGTCTATCTTTTTTTTTGTATTCGTTTATATTATATTTTTATTATCGGTCTTTTTCTTCGTATTCGTTCGTATCACAAAACTGACCAACATAATTTTGATTCAAACATAAATTCATTATATTAGTTTGATTAATTTTCTTTAATTTTTAACAAATCAATTGAATCACATTATTTTATGCTCATAAATTTGTGTCATTATTTAAAACGTATGTTTTGAATCGTTGTTTTAATTTTATTGTTATTATTGTTTTTAGGTTCAATTAACATGTCTCTGTGTATTTCATGCTCTATTCTCCATTGTAACACGTTTTTCTTTTTCTTTTTTTATTCTTCTTTTTTTCCTTTCACATGACGAACAGACTTAGAGTTGAAATGAACAGGGCATCGTACTCTTCTTTCTTTTTTTGCATCCACATAACAGACTAGGGTTGAAATGAATAGGGTGTCGCACTTCTCTATCATAATCCATGATGCAGAATGAACTTTAGGCAGCATGATATTGAAACTGTGCACTACCACTCACCATGGTCCTTTAAAGTATACTTGCTCAAAAGTTTTAGGTTGTATGAACTGAACCCCCTCTTGGCCATGTGGAAACAGGTGAATTGTCTCCATCACCTTACTCCTTCCTCTTTTCTGACTCTTATTCCATTAATGGCTTCTAACTAAACAACAAAAATATTCCACTCCACTTTTTTGATTCATGGCCCTCTCTCCATAATCCTTTTACTTTTCAATCATCATACCATGGACTACCCTAAAAAGTTGAATGTGAATAGTTTTACTATTATCTTTTTGGTTAACAAAAACAACTGTTTCCTTTTGAGCCTCTGAATATCCGGAAGTGCAAATCACTCCAAGCCCGGGAAAAGAAATCTTACATAATCTAATAAAACCGTTTGATTATGAAGCGTGAATTACATTTTTCTTGTCCAATCAGCTCGCGAGTAGGAGGATTGTTGGATTTTAAAGTTTGAATCGATTTTGTTGTGTTTTTCTTGCTCGATCACCTTATAAGATTGAAAGTGTCCTTCAAGAAAAAATTTTCATCCTATGGATAATGAGTTTGTTTTTATTATACATCAAACCTTTCAATATTTTAAGATTTTATATTTTAGAAAAATGTAACGTATTTTCTCGAGAATTTCATCATTTTTTTTTATCGATACATTATTACTTGTTGGTGCATTTCATGGACGTATGGATTACATGCATTGATAATCGAACCATATTAAATTCTCATCTTTTTGTTTATTTTCTGGTCGTGTGAGCTTGCGATCTTACTAACAAAATCCTCCATAAAAAATAATTTTCATATGGTGGGTAATTTTATCTTGGACTCCCATTCACAATATTCATGTGAGGAAGGTACAAATTCACTTTCTAGGAATGCTCCAAAAAAATATAAGGTTTTAATTCTTGTCATCATTTCATGGTTGAATGGTCATAAAGTATAATGATGCCTCAATCTCCAATAATCAAAAGGTACAAATTAAGATTCAAAGCATGTCCCCTGGTATTTGTTTAACATTTTGACCCATGGGTCACCAGATCAAATGGTCTAAGGACATGATATTACGTTAGTCCAAAACATTATACTGAAATGATTAAGAAAAGAGCACATGAAATGAATGAAAGTACAGAAGCATACAGAGAGACAAAATTGGTTGTTGGAATTGATCCCACCATGACCCAAAAGAGACTGGGATGCTCCCTTGTAGCTGTATATTCTGCATCATGAAGTGACCTCCATTTTTAGACATAAGATTCTCTCTATATCACTATTATCAAGTGATTGGAACCATTTTGTCGGACATAATCCAAAAAGAAAACCTACCCACCTCTCTCTCTCTCAAGCATCATAGATGACCTTCACTTTTCCTTTTTCTGGGTGACATTCCTTTTGCCAAGTAAACATTAAGAAAAGAAGCGCCATGGCTATTGATGAGTGGCTCACATCCTGTGTAATAATGAAGCATTGGGGCCAAGTTGATGATATTTTGTTTTTTGCTCTTTGTTTAGCAGTGGGAATATAGCGAAGTGGATGGGAGTGATGCACGTTTAAATTAGCAAATAGGGTGATTTCCATTATTCACCGGGACCTATCATAATCAACTCTTCCTAGAGTCTATATCCCAAATTATATGGATCAAAATTAGTAGCCACATTGAATAGGAATGGGTTGGCAATTTGAAATTGGAATTAAATTGCAGGCTTTGGAGTGGGTTAGGCTTGGGATGAGTTGAGATGTGTTACCTAAGATCGAGTGGCTCAAACTAAAACCTGTTTTGTTGGATCGGTTGCTTAAGACCTTTGGTCTCTATCTTAACCTGATGAAAAAAATTGAATCATTTCTTATGGATTTGCTGAAAATAATTCTGACCTAGTTCATGACCTATTAGAAATAGAAGATGCTCTAGTGGCATCCTTATAGATAGAAAAAAAAATGCAATCAATTTGATAATGATCTTTCTTCGAGTCAAACCAAAGAATCCTTTAAATATGATGCAAAAGTGTCAAACTTGGATTCTATGAGAAGTGAAAATTCTCTATATTTGCTCTCTCCATATTTTTACATTTGCATCCAGAATGGTTAAAGACTACTTTTATAGACATGGTATATGTCTTGATGAAGGATAAAAAATATCCCAAAGTTTTAATGATATTAATTTTTTTTTTTATAGGCAAATAAGAGATTGTATTAGAAAAGTCTAACGAAAACGAGAAGAGTACACACGAAGTATACAGACAACACCCAAGAAGCTAGGTTAAAAGAAATAAAAACATTTCTCCTATCTAGACAAAAGTCGCTCTATAAAACCAATTAAGGACAAAAAATGATCATTTAAATACACCCTACCCCAATTCATAACAGTATATAAAAAAGAAAGTTTTAAAGCTTAGTAGGATCGTTCAGTGTCATTGAATACTCTTTCATTTCTTTCATTCCGTAAGGTCCACATTAAACAAAGGGGGTAACCCTCCAAACCGTTTCCTTTCTCTTACTCATAAAAGCACCATGCTAAGCTATCAAATTCCTTTTGATTGAGAGAGATCAAAAGAGAGAGATCAAATTCCTTTTAATATATACATATAGAAAGAGAGAGATCTCATTTGAGAGTAATTTTATGAAATGTTTTTAATCTTTGTAATACTTAAATTTTTTTATTTGAAGAATTGACTTCAAGTGCTAAAAATATTAATTTTTTTTTTAAATCACTATTAAACAAGCTCATGGTATTATAAGTATTGTCAGCTATAGTATTATTTCGATGAAAATATCATCAAATTTTTGAGTCTCAATCAACCTGATACAAAAATGAGGTGAAAATTTTGGCCAACAAAATATTAGACAATAAGACATATATTAAGAGACTTGGTAAGTGTGATTCTTATTGTAAGTAAAAAAAAATTATTAAATTTTAAAAGTAATAAATAAAGTATTTTTGAATATTAGTATATATTTTCAACTTTCTTCACTATTTCTTTTTTTCTTTTCTCCCTTGTCCCATTGTTTCTAGTCCACTTCTTCTTTTCCAAAATTTTCTTTCAAGTCTTCTTTAATGACTTGTAATATTTCTAATCTTCATACGAATCTCAATTTATTTTAAAATGAATATTAACATTGTCTATATTATATAGAATAAATAGGAAATAAACGTATAATAATTCTTTTAAATAAATAATGTAATGGTAACTTTGGTAAATATGAATACTAATGTTATAATAAAAAAATAATCATAAATCATATATTTTTAAATTTTTAAAACAGTAATATTTTAATAGATATTATAAAATATATAAATAAATTCATAAATTATATTTTTGTTAAAAATAAATGATAATATTTAGAAAATGATAATGGTTAATAATAATTTGTTTGGATTAAATTATAAAAAAAGAAAAATTCATTTTTTTAAATATATATAAATAAATAAATAAAATCATAACAAATTACATAGTTTGAAAGAATTTATCTTGATATGTTAAAAATATATATAAATAAATAAATAAAATCATAATCGCTCCAAGTCACTTGTATCCTTTTTTTTTTTTTTGTTCCATTTGGGAGTGCAACTATCTTCTGTAAATTATCATTTTCCCTCCATAATTAGAACACCCAACTTGAGAAGGCTTAGATGAACATTTTTCTTTGGATTTTCTAGAGGAGATTTTCTTTTATTTTTTTCCTAGTTTGTTTTCTTTTGTATTTTTATAAAAATCTTGAGTTTTTTTTAGTAAATGTTGAAATTTATGATGGAGTGAGAAATGGTTGGCCCTCATCCATGACTTTAAAACTATGATTACCCTTTTTTTTATAATAAATATTTTATGGTTATGTTATGTATTTATAATACTCTAAATATAGATATTTTATAAATAAATTTATTACTTAATATTAATTAAAATAAATATTAGTTAAAATTAATAGGGGTAAATGCGTCAATTTGATGATTTCTAAATTTTAAGTTAACTTTATCAAACCATTTCAATACTTAACAATTAAGTTATGTATTTATAATACTCTAAAAATTAAGTAATAATGTTTAAGTTATCAACTTAATAACAATTTAACTTAAAATAAACTTAATTTGTTAAGTAATAAGTATTTAAATTTTATCAAACACTCGCTTAGTGAGTGTTTGATAAATTAACTTAATAACTTAATATGATTTAATGACTTGATTAAAGTCATTAAGTAGATTAAGCTTATTTGGTAAAATGACTTAATATTACAACTTAAAATTAAAAATAACTTTAAGTATTAAGTCAAAATAATTGATTTATCCTTAATCTCAAATATTTTTTTACTTCATTTACTCGTGTTTAGTGAAAATGTATTTTGTAACTATGACAACACATTCTTAATTATTTTTTATTGTAATTATTTTTGTACTTATTTCATATTTCTACAACATTTTAAATATGAATGTTTAACAAATAAATTTATTTGTAAGACATAATGTTTTAATGATAAGAATATTTTGGAACTCAAAAATTCATCCAATCAATACAAGAATGTCTTGATTAAAATTGGTTCAAAATGACTATGTCGATTTTTACTTTATATACAATTACATTATTTTTAATTTTTATTAGGCGAATAAATTGTAAATTAAATGAAAGTAAATGCATTATATTCATTATAAGTGGAGTAATTTTTAATAAATTTAAAACCCAATCCAAACTATACCAAAATTTTTCAAACTAAAACTGATTCAAATTTGTTAGACTTAATACTAGAATTTTTAAAACTATTTAAACTTTTCTATGTCATTTACGTGTAATCAAATTGATGCAAGTCTTAAGTGCTAAAACTCTTATGACTCAAGCACCTGTCAGAGTCGATGACCGATATTACAACTTTGGACTATCATGCATGCGTAATTAATTCCTTGTCATTGCTCATGGGCTCATGCATCTCCATGTCCAAAGAACTAGTGCTATATATTTAAAATATAAGAGATCATTATACGTAAGAGGTCACAGACAGAAATCAATCAAAGAGATCACCATATGCAAGAGATCACGAAGAGAAACAAATCAAAGCTCCACATATGGATCAAAGGAATGGCAATGGAATCAGAGCTCAACTGAGAACTAGTTCTCTCTCTCTCTCTCTCTCTCTATAGTCAAAGCAAATGTAGGTTCCCATGGAGCATAACCCAGAAAAACTGGTAGGTTTTCAAACTGTTGCAGGAGAAATACAGAGTAAGATTATAGAAAAACATAATGTATCCCCATAACGGAAAGTCTATCAAGAGACAATGGAAAGTCATAAAAGAGACAACAAATATAACATTATATAAAGGGATCTTGTTAGAGGGCGACAGTATCATTTAGCATGTACCTAAACTGGTAAAATATATCGATGAATATCGAACCTAATAGTCATACACACCAAAGATGAAAATATTGGTAATCATGAATATATCGGAGATATATCAATGAATATTTTGACAAAATATCGATAAATTTAAAATTGATCAAAATTTATAAAAATATAAAATAAAACTTTTAGAAATTAAATTAAAAGTATAATAGACATTTTAAAGTTGTTTTGTTAAATAAATTAATATATATATATATATATATACATTAATTTGATATAATATTGTATCGTGTCAATAAAAAATATAAATTTGATAAGTGTATATTGATTATTAAATTATATCAAATATTATTTAATGATATATATTGTGATATTTGATTATAAGATATTTCGGTGGATATTTTGATACAAAATATCGGTAGACCTAAAATTGATCAAAACTTATAAAAATATAAAATAAAACTCTTAGAAATGAAATTAAAAGTATAATAGATATTTTAAAGTTATTTTTTTGAATAAATTGATATATATATATATATATATATATATATATATATATATATATATATATATATATATATATATATATATATATATATATTGTACGTGTTAATAAAAAATATAAATTTGATAAGTGTACATTGATTATTAAATTATATCAAATATTATTTGATGATAATATTGTGATATGTGATTATAATATGTTTAATTTTAAAATTTATTTAATATTAAAATTATGATACATTATAAAATAAATGATGATAAATGTATTAATTTTTAATATTTAATTAATATATTAATAATATTAAAAACACTATGAAGAAAATTATGATATGTTTTTACTAATCAATTAAATGAAAATTTTTCATTCAATTATAAAATAGTTATAATTAATTTGTTCTTTAAAGAGTTTTTTTAAATATTTTAATTTGTTTATATCCCAACTTTTGATATATATTTCTTTAGTGCATATTATATATCAAAGGACAAGCTTGACCACTGATATATCCGTGGTATATATTGTTTTGAGACCCACTGACACACACCGATATTTTCTTCACTATACACACAAGTTACACATGCAATCAATTTAGCAAAAATATTGAGACAAGGTACAAAGATTGATCAATGACATGGTACAATGTGAAATTACCAATTAATAGGTAAAGGCCCCCATAAAATATAATTAGAAAAAAGGAATGTATCAGCCAAAGATGCCAAAAATAAGACAAGCAGGCATTTGAAGGTGCCTCCATTTGTACTATTGAATCAGTTATAGGTTTGAAGCTTATAAGGATTTCTTCAGTTAGGCAGATGATAACAAGAGGCATTTAGTTGACACGTGTGGATTGCCCAATTTTAGTTTTGAAGCTTCAATGTATGCAACAGTATAGTCAACCAACGTAAAAAAATAAAAAAATAAAAGTTGTGGAGTTGAATATGAACTATATGTAATTTCAGCTCCGTGGCAATGCAAGGTTCCATAGATGTTTGCATGCCCTTGCTGGGAGGAAGGGCTTCTTTTGCATTGATTAATCTTCTGTTAAGGTATTGTGGCTAGTTGTGAGACTCACTTTAATCAAGGCCAAGTGGCGATTCAACTTACCTTCCTAACTTGATGTCTAAGTACCCTGCCAATAATGAAAGTATCCATCAACTATGGACTTGAGAAACAAACTAGAAGGTAGTAACCTTATAGTTGCTTGCTAATTTTTAAAAAATAAAAAATAAACAAGGTGCTTAGATGGAGAATGTAATGATCCGCTCCCAATCGTGTATATATTGTTCGCTTTGGATTCAAAGGGGTCCTCACGACTTTAAAACACATTTACAGGATTAAGAAAAGTTCATACTTATATAGCGTCAAGAACTTTTCCTCCTATCCAATGTGGGATGTCACAAACGAGGACATTGTGTCTGCATGAGGGGTGTTTGTGACATCCCACATCGGATAGGGGGAAAATTTTTGGCGCTATATGAGTATGGACTTCTCTTAACCCTATAAACGCGTTTTAAAGCTGTGAGGGTCCATTTGAATTCAAAGCAAACAATATCTACACAGTTGATAGCGAGTCGTTATAAATGGTCTCTAACCTTGGTATGGAGGTTTGTTTGGCCTCGTAGGGGTGTTTATCTGTTTGGCCCTGCAATCCCGTGGGACACAACGAGGACGTTGTATCTATATGGGGGTATTTGTGACATCTTACATCGGATATGAAGGAAAGTTCCTGATGCTATATAAGTATAAACTACTTTTAACCCTATAAACGTGCTTTAAAGTCGTAAGGGCCCCTTTGGATCCAAAGTAGATAATATCTACATGGTTGGAAGTGGATCGTTACAGAAAAGACAAAATTCATCATTTTACCCAAGTGAGATAAGGTTGCATCAATCTAGTTTTTTGTGCCATGTGCCTATAAACGTGTCTTTGGTGGACAAGTTCTCCCTAATATTGTAACCAATTTATAGTAAATGATTATAAATAGGAGATTTACAAACAAAAGGAACCCTTTTTGTTTCCTATAAGAAGTGCCCTCTATTTATCTTTTTTAAATGTCTACATTGCTATTATTTAGAGTTGTTGGTAATTCCATTCCAAATGCATTATATTGCACATATATTTTCTTGGGACTTATGATAGTGGTTTTAAGATGTGACAAGTTTGATCTTATCTCATACAACTATTTTCAAGTATAGCGATGTTAAGTTATATTGACAAACAATGTATGTCTCTTAAGGAAACTAAAGGAAGTCCCTCGAGGGACAATAGAACATCTCCTTGGCAAATTCTCTTAGGGATACTAAAATGGCTTCGACTAGTTGATTATCTCTTATGGTCAATCAATTGCCCACTAGTAAAACTATTTGAACAATTTTTTTATATTATGACTATTCGATCACCCACTTAAATGACCTAGCAATGTGTAATTTTTAAATAATTTATGACTAGTTAAAAGTTTGAGAATGATATGAGCCACTTGATAGTTTCAATCCATATTTGATGAAGGTTGGTAGGAGATGAAAGATAATTTTTAACGTCAAGATATTGTATGAGATGATTTTATATCAAGCTTATACGATATTTGATTGTAACTGTATAAAGATCTTTGAATGGTTTTGTAGGATCACCAAATGATGCCCATAGGATTTGGATGAATACATCTAGTAGAGTTGAGTTAGAGAGAAGTGTTTTTAACGTTTTTAGTACTTGAAAATAACTATTTTGATAAAAAAAAAATAAAATTAACCATTAGAAAAATTAAAAATGTTTTTTAAAATCATCATCAAATGGATTTTAAATACACCAAAGATCCGAAAATTAAATCTTAAAAGATCAAGCAAAATTTGCCTTGAAGAAGTTGAAGGATCATGGTAGAAATCTACCAAGGAAGAAGCGTATTAGATTAATGCAACATCGGGAATGTGAGAAGTATACAAGTGCATATTTAAAATATATATATATATATATATATATATATATATATATATATATATATATATATATATATATATATATATATATATATATATGAATTGTTATGAAAAATTTGAAGACGACACTTTTCAAAATTTTTATAATTTAATTTAATTTTTCAAAATTTAAAATACTAAAAAGTGGTTTGAAGATCACATGACAAATTTCTACTTCTTGTATAAGAGTTCATATATTTTGTATATGAATTTATATTTTAAAAAATAAAAAATAAAATAGTGTATCTAAACCTAACTCTAGTAATTACTTGAAAGAGTTTGTGTTTCAAATTTGTTTAATATTATTTATAAATTTTTTTTTAATAATTTATTATTATTAATATTCGATGATTTAGAAGCTTAGTATAATATTTCATACCAGATTCACGAATTCAACTTTTTATATAAAATTAATGGTGCGGCCCATTGGGCCTCGGACAAAAATCAAAGAAAGCAAAGCCCAATACTGGAGGGTGGAGAGTAGAGGAGAGGAGAGGAGAGTAGGAGTTGGGAGCAGTGAAGGGGTGGAAGACTTGGGAGAGGGGAAGTTTGGTTTTGCAGGCGGAGAAATGACGATCGACGACGACAACTCCATATACGTGGGCGGACTCCCTTACAATGCCACCGAGGACAGCATCCGCAAGGTCTTCAATTTGTACGGTGCCATCGTCGCTGTTAAGGTTTCTCTTTCTTCTCTAGGGTTTCTTTTTCTTTTTTTTTTCTTTACCATCAAATTTTCCTTTCATTTTCCTTGGAAACAAAGGAATCTTTCTACGTTCTAGTAGGGGTGCATTAATAACAACCATTTCTTTATAACCTAATCCTTCCAACCTGAAAAGATTTGATAAATGATATGGAATTTGATTTCTTCGTCCTGTTTGTTCTGTGGCTTGTTCTTGGTACTACCAAAGAGATAGGGCTTCCTGTTTAGGTTTAGTTTGAAATTAGTGTTTTTTCATTTTGAAAGTGTTTCCTGTGCATTTGGGTCTATGGACTGGAAGGTCAATTTCAAACTAGCCTCCTGTGGATTCAGAACTGGAACCTCCATCCAATTGCATGCAAACAAATGTAGCTTAAGTAATGGGTATTTATGTTGAGGTTTTGGCTCAATAATCAACTTCAGCTCCCAACACAGGGGCTCAGTCTGGGTATCAAATTTCAATTGCATGCTGGGCGTGCCAGAGCTTTCAGCTCAATCGACCTGGTCCATGGATGATCTGATCTTAGCCTAACCTGTGCAAAGGGGTTGGAATGCGATCCTCTGACTTTAAAATGGTTAAAGTATGGGGAAGTCAGGGACATTCTTCACCTAGATCTTTTTCCGTTTGTCTCTTGCTGGGTGGAGTTAATAATTTTCCAGGCCATCAACTTAATTGGCCGTTGTGCCAATTCCACCAAGGTGGAGCGTTTTGGAATAAGATTAATTAAGTAAAACGAAGCCCACTGCTGTAAGCTAATAGAGGATAAAAGTGACAAATTAATTGAAGAAATGAGAAAATGAACTCAAATTTTTAATTTTAAAAAAAAGTTTAAATTATTTATTTATTTTTTATTTTTTTAGCGATTAAGCAACAAAGATTTAATGGATGGTTTTGGCTTTTTAGGAGAACGTAACAGGGCAAATGCAAAATCACATTAAAGAGACACCAAATTATGAAGAATAGCCTGTGGTTTCTGAGACAACACCACAGATATTGATGAGTGAATTGAAATGCAAGAACAGTTGTATTGAGATAAACTACTTTAGGAATGTTATAAACTACTGTAGGAATGTTCTTGACAGTTCAGGTGTGGAGAAAGAGTCCTCTTCTTTCCGTTTGGAAGTCATATTTATAGGTCTCTCATTGTGGCATCCCTCCATTACACATTGTGATTTGATGTGCCATTGGCATGTTCTTCCCCTTCAACTAATCTTTCTCCATTTGTCTCTATTTGTCATCCTCAATTTGCTGTCTAAATGTTCTGAGCCACTGATTTGTCCACATGTTTGAACTTACTTGACTGCTGGTTTTATGGTTCCATTTTTTTGACGTTTAGTTTCTTAAACATATCATGTGTGAACAGATTATTAATGAGCGGGGCGTTGGGGGAAAATGCTATGGCTTTGTTACCTTTACAAATCCTCGATCAGCAATTGATGCCATTAATGACATGAATGGCAGGGTATGTAACATTAGTTGTAAACTGTCATGTCTGTGGTTTCTCTTCTATTCTATTCTAATTGTTGTTACATTTTTAGACCTTTGACACTGCAATTTTATATTAGGATATTGATGGCCGAATTGTTGTAGTAAATGAAGTAAGGACCAGAGGTGGGAGATCAAATTTTGGTCGTGAAAGTTTTCGACGTAATTCTGAAAGGGGCATGGATTGGGATAGGGGCAGGGATAGAGAAAGGGATTATGGTCATGATAAGGACCATTTTCGGGATCGAAACATTGATCGATCTAGAGATCATGATCGAGAGAGAGAAAGAGGACATGAGCGTGCACGTGATCATGATCGAACAAGGGATCGTTTCATGGATAGAAATCGAGATCAAGACAGAGATATGGAGGACAATGAGCAAGAACATAGCAGAAACCATGACCAGGATTGGGAAAGAGACCATGATATAGACTGGGATCGAGATAGGGAGATGAACAACACCAATGATCACGATAAAAGTGGAGACAAAGATGAACACTCAAAGAAACGAAATGGGTAAGCTATTCTTGCTTCGTTGCACATCATACTAAATCAATAAAAGACTGGTTATTTGGATCTTTCAATCCATAATGCTATGCAACAAATTTCAAAATTTTGACATCCTATGTATGTTGATATTATAGTATATCCTGAGTTTGATGCAGTTTTGATGTGTTTTGGGTGAAATGGGTTTTACTGAATAACACCCTTTGCACAGATGGAAAGAGCTTCTTATAATTGCATGTGCAAAAAAAATTGGCTGACAATTTTTAGGAGTGAACTAGCCTTTTTATGTGTCAATAAGAGGTGCATTGTGGTCCTGGCAAAGAGGATGAAATAGTTGCATGTGCTACGAGGCAAAGCCAATCTCTTATTAGATTGCATTATATATAACTATATCTGAGCAGGTTGCTTGTCGTTAGTCAAGAAAAGGGAAACTAATCATTCACTTACATGGATTACATGTGCTGGACACTTTCAATATTTTTGTAGCTTCCCTTAGCTTCTTTCTTTCCACAGGTAAACCAAATCCATTCAATGCTGCTTAGTCCTTTAAGATATGTTGCAGGCTCCAATTTTTAGACGTTTGTTAGATAGTAGATACTTATTCCTTTGGATGGGTGGCTCATTGTATACATCTTGTCACTCCTGTGTACTATTGTGTGCCATCTCTTTGGCGTTTGTTTATAAAATCGTATTATTTACCCATAAAAATAAAAATAAATCCTTTGGATGGGTGGTCCCAGTAAGACAATATTTTCCTTTTTAGTTTTGAGAGCAAAGCTAGGAACATAAAGTTAAGAACTGATTTTTTGGAGAGAAGTACAGAATGGCACCAAAAGCTGGCTCATCTTCAAGAGAGTTGTTACCCATAGTGTAGTTACATACACCACCAATATACTTTAAAGTGTGTTATCCACTTCCTGGTGATCCTCACTGACTTTCTTTTGTAATGAACATGTTTTAATCTAAAGAAAAGGAAAGAGTAGGCTAACCCAATCTGAAAAAGGAGTTATAAATGGTTTTCAACATTCTCCAAACTATAATTCACACATTGTTCAGGTCAGGACAGAGAGAACATCAGTGAAGCACTAGAGATTTAATCTTCTCTTTGACTTTTGGTATCTGCAAGGAAATCCCATCAAAGGTTTGGGCACCTTGAAAAACAAAGTGAGTTGGATCTGAGTTCAAGCTGAATTCAGCCTGTTTAAGATTCAATCAAAAATTGATTTTCTTTGAATGAGTTGTGATGACAAGTGCCTTTTTTATTAGTATTTCCTTTGTCCTACTAAATGAGAAACAGCTAATAGCATATATATGTATGTTATTTTTCTAATAAATTCCAAATGTGTTCATATGATGACAGCCCAACATGGACATGTGATTCATGTTAACAACAATCTCTAAGGACCACAGTTCACCCATATCACAGGGAAACATGACATGGCAGTTGATAGAATTTACACACAATCAGAGAATGTAACATCGACTTTTGTGTGTGCATGCATGTCTGATTTCTGCGTGTCTGCTTTCTTGGGGGTGATTTTGAGCCTGGGCTTATGGGGTTCAGATATTTTCACATCTCCATGTTCAGTACCCTTTAAATAATTGTGGGGAAATTTCACTGTAAAACCTGGTTTTTGCATATCCTTGAAAACATCCTTTGCTCCTAAACTTCATATAGTCTTACTCCACCACCTAAGCTTCCTTGTTGACCACAATGGCATATGAATATGTCGTTTGCTTTTTTCCTTTTAGCCTTTTTGAGCTTTGCAAGGTGCTTCTTAATAACGTCACTTTGTCTATCAAAAAGAAAAGAAAAGAATTTGGGAATTGATCCTAGCAACACTCTCATCATTGTGTCTTTGCTTCCAAAATTGAGCTCTATGCCTGAGAGCTGAGACCCATTTTTTTTCTCTCTCCTTTGTCAAACTCCACCCTGTACATGATCAGTTTTAAAAAGCTTACAGCATGGCTCCCAGTCACTTTCTAGGACCTTCAATTACTCTCTTGACACCATATTTTCACTTCATCACTTATCTCCAAAGTCTTCCTTATTAGCAGACCTCCAAAGCTGTTTTCCACACCACCATATCATCCTTCTAGATTGCTTATTAAGGTGTCTTTTATGAGCAATATGGCGGTCTTGTAATAAATTCATAATATGTTTTTTGGGTGGTGTGCATAGTACTAACCATGTTTTTCCTCCTATATTACTATCATACTGTCATGGTCCCTAGTTTCTTTTATGCTTGGGGTTGGCTTTCAATTCTCAAAACATGAGGTGTACTTTGACTGTGGCATGTGCCCATTAAGGCATCACATAATATCAAAACAATATATAGTTTATTTTGTCTCATTTGCCCCAAAAAAAAAACTATATATATATATATTCTTATGGCCCTATATGTAGTGCTAGTTTCCCAGCGAACGTAACAGAGAAGGAAGATTGTCTAGATCCATGAGAAGATTTTCGGAGGTGATTGATGAGTTGGCTTTAAGAGATCTGCCTTTTCAAGGGGGGCCTTTTACGTGGAGTGGAGGGCTGAATGGTCAATCCAGGTCAAGAGTGGATCGTTTCCTGATTTCGGAGGATTGGGAGAATTATTTTAGTGGGGTGTCTCGGTGTACTCTCCCAAGGCCGGTGTCTGATCACTTCCCAATTCTGTTAGATGGGGGTGGTGTGAGGAGAGGTCCAATTCTGTTTCGTTTTGAGAATATGTGGTTGAAGGAGGAGGGCTTTAAGGAGCTGCTTAGGGGCTGGTGGTTCAACTACAGTGGGTCTTATAGTTTTATCCTGATAGAAAAATTAAAGGCTCTAAAAATTAAGTTGAAGAATTGGAACAAGGAAGTTTTTGGTAAAGTGGGAGTGAACATGAGGGTGGCTCTGGACAAAGTGTCTTTTTGGGATGATCAGGAGCGGCAGAGAGTCTTAAACGAGTAGGAGTTAGAGGCTAGAAAGGAGGTCAGGGAGGACTTCAAGAAGTGGGCGCTTATGGAGGAAATCTCGTGGAGACAGAAATCAAGAGAAACGTGGTTGAAGGAAGGCGATGAGAATATAGGATTCTTTCATAAGGTGGCAAATTCTAATAGAAGGAGGAATTGTTTGAAAAAGATTAAAGTTAATGGAATCTGGCTTTCAAAAGATCAAGAAATTCAAAGGGATGTGGTGAGGGCCTATCAAAATCTGTTATCGGATCTTGGTGGCTGGCACCCTAGTATGAACAGTCTGGAGTTTGACAGAATTGGGGAAGAGGAGGTGGCCAGGATGGAGGAGATGTTTTCTGTGGAAGAGGTGTTTTTGGCCCTCTTAGAGTTGAATGGGGATAAGGCTCTTGGTCCGGATGGTTTTCCCCTTGCTTTCTGGCAGTTTTGCTAGGACTTTGTTAAAGATGGGTTAATGGGATTTTTCAAGGATTTTTTTGAGGGGTAAATTTGTTAGAAGTTTGAACACCACTTTCCTGGTTTTAGTTCCTAAGAAAGGCGAGGCTGATGATTTATGCGATTATAGACCCATCAGTTTGGTGGGAGGTCTGTACAAGCTTCTCACCAAGGTCCTAGCTAATAGGTTAAGGAAGGTAGTGAGTAGGTGTCTCCTACCCTAAATGCTTTTGTTGAAAGAAGACAAATCCTTGATGTTGCGTTAATTGCTAATGAGGCCATAGACTTGTTGCTGAAATGGGATGAATCTGGTGTGTTGTGTAAATTGGACTTAGAGAAGGCTTACGATCATATTAACTGGGATTTTCTACTGACAGTGATGCAAAAAATGGGTTTTGGGGTGAAATGGGTTGGCTGGATCAGGTGGTGCATCTCCACTGCTTCTTTTTCAATTCTGATTAACGGATCGCCTTCAAGTTTTTTCCAGAGCACTAGGGGGTTAAGGCAAGGGGATCCCCTTTCCCCTTATTTGTTTTAAGGATGGAGGCCTTAAGTTGCCTCATTAACAGAGTAGTTAGGGGGGGTTTCCTTACAGGTTGCAGGATAAGGGGAAGGGGTGGCAGTGGGATCTAAGTGTCTCATCTGTTGTTTGCTGATGACATGTTGGTTTTTTTGTGAGGATTCCCAAGAGCAAATGGCTTTTCTAAGCTGGCTGTTAATGTGGTTTGAAGTCATTTCTGGTTTGAGCATCAATTTGAATAAGAGTGAACTTCTGCCGGTGGGAAGAGTAGAGAACGTTGAGGTTTTGGCTTTTGAACTGGGCTGCAAAGTGGGATCTCTACCTTCCACTTATTTGGGGCTCCCTTTGGGTGCTCCTCATAAGTCGGTGGCAGTGTGGGATGGTGTGGAAGAAAGGATGCGGAAGAGACTTGCCTTGTGGAAGAGACAGTTCATTTCCAAGGGGGGGAGAATCACTCTCATTCGGAGCACGTTGGTTAGCATGCCAATCTATCTCATGTCCTTGTTGCGTGTGCTAAGAGTTGTTAGATTGAGGTTTGAGAAAATCCAAAGGGATTTCCTTTGGGGTGGGGGAGCGTTGGAGAAGAGGCCTCATCTTGTAAAGTGGGTTGTGGTTTGTTCTCATAAAAAAAAGGGCGGTTTGGGGATTAGAAATCTTTCTATTCTCAATAGGGCCCTTTTGTGCAAATGGAGTTGGCGCTTTGCGGTTGAAAGGGAGTCCTTTTGGAAGCTTATTATTAGTAGGAAGTTTGGGGAAGAAGGTGGAGGGTGGAATTCTCGTGAGGTTAGGGAGGGCTATGGGGTGGGGTTTTGGAAGGAAATTAGAAAGGAAAGTCTTCTGTTGTTTAAAACTGTTTCCTTCGCCATGGGGAATGGTAGAAGGGTGAGATTTTGGAAGGACATTTGGTGCGGAAATCTTTCCCTTTGTGAGGCTTTTCCTTCTTTGTTTGCCTTAGCGATCTCTCAAGATGCGTGGGTAGCAGATTGTTGGGATTCTGTGGGGGATGTGGGGGGTTTGATTCCCTGTTTCTCTATATCCTTTAATGATTGGGAGGTGGAGGTGGTGGAGAGGCTCCTCTCGACCCTTCAAGGAAAGAGGCTAGTTGCTGGGTTGGAGGATAGAGTGTTGTGGAAAGCTTCGAAGAATGGGATTTTTTCTATAAAATCCCTTTACAATACTCTTGATTCTAGCTGTGCAGTCCCGTTTCTGTGGAGCATCATTTGGAGCCCTTGTGTGCCTACAAAGGTGGGCTTTTTTGCTTGGGAAGCTTCTTGGGGGAAGTTTCTAACATAAGATCAACTCAAGAGGAGGGGTTGGATTTTAGCAAACAGGTGCTTCTTGTGTTGTGATGAAGAGGAGACGATAAATCACATCCTTGTTCATTGCTCTGAGGCGAGGGTTTTGTGGGATCTTGTGTTTTCTTTGTTTGGTGTTAATTGGGTCCTCCCGCTTATGGTTAGAGACACTCTAATGGGATGGTCCGCTTCCTTTGTGGATAAGAAGCGTGGAAAGGCTTGGCGGGCAGCTCCTCTTTGTTTATTTTGGACGGTTTGGAAAGAAAAAAACGTGATAGTTTTTGATAATGAGGTTTTGTCGATTCAAAGAATGAAAAATTCTTTTGTTTATAATCTCTTTTCTTGGGCTAGTTTTGTTTAGATGGAGGACCCCGATCTTTAATTAATTTTGTTGATTGGTTGGGTTTTAGTTGAGGGCTGGTGAGTGTTTGCCTTTTTGTGTGTTTTTTGTCTTTTGGCTTCTCGTGTATACTCCCTGTATGCTTCGAGTTGCTTTTTAGCTCTCTTTTTCTAATAAAGTTTCTGTGGTTTTATCTATCAAAAAAAAAAAAAGAACCTTGATTAATTTAGGGAGAGGCTGGTAATAGATTTCCACTAGATGTTCTCTTCTACAAAGTATATATCCTATTTATTGTTCTAAGTACTTTTTGATGTATTTAACCTAGGTTTCCTTATTGTTTCGTACTAGTTAAGTAGCATCAATATCTCTTGAAATGATATTTAGAAGGAATCGCATTGGTGTTATTGCATTGAGTGGGGCTTTATTTGACAATATTTTTGTTTTCTTTATGTAATTTCAATTTTAGTGGTTGGCATAGCAGAGGACTTTCATCAGATTCAGATGGTGATTATCATGACCAGGTAAAATAGTATCTTTATTTTTTTGTTGTTTGGACTGCCAAAAAAAAAACATCCAATCTCTTGTGTAGCGTCTGATTTTGGGGACCTTTTTATTTATTTAATTTGGCTGCCATTTTCAGGTGGAAGAGGTGGATAGATCAATTCAGAGGCGTGAAGAACTCCAAAAAGAGGTTTGCCTTTTTCTTTTTTAGTTTTTGAATATAAAGACATGCCAATATTTTGTGTTCCTGTTGCTAATAGGTAGACTTGATGTTGGTTTGTCATGGCTGTACATTGAATTCAACCTCTCAACCCAGAAAATTGCCAGAAACTTGTCATGGTAGCTGTGCTTGTTATAGTCACGATTTTCTAATGGTAGTTGATCATGTCATGATAACTGCTGTCTTTCTCTCTTTGTTTGCATTTTTTAATCTAAGGGAAATAACTATCATTTAATTGTGCTCTTCATATATTCCAAATCTTCTTCCTTCAGATCCACTTTTAATTTGTGTTTGTAAAGATAAATTGAGCATGGTTATCTGATGCTCAAAATCATGGCAGTTGGAATCTGTATCTTTCGCTGGAAAAAGAGCAACTCCTCGTTAACACCTATTGTGGCCTGTGGATATTTTCTTTTGAAGCTTAAAATCTATGTATCCCATTTCTTCTTGTGAATTAAGTTACAGTTATTATTGGAGCTGATTTTTTCAGTTGGTCGAATGGCTAACCCAAAGGAAAGGCTGAACTTGATTATCTGATTCTCAAAATCTTAGAAGTTGGAACCAGTATCATTTACTGGAAAAATATCAGCTCCTCTTTAACACCCACTCTACGCGATGGGTATTCATATGGTTTTTTTTTTTTTTAAGCTCACAATCTTTGCATTTGGTACTTGTCATGAAATAAGCTACAATTTTTTTTTTCTTTTTTCTGATAGGCAAAGAAGAATATATATATATATATTAACAGCACCAATAAAAAAGTGTGGACACAGTACACAGGAAGGAGATAAGCTACAGTTATTGTGGTTAATTTTGTCAATTGGTCACATGGCTAACCCAAAATTCAGATTTAGCAAAGGCCTTCTGTTATTTGCTTCACCAGAAGTTCTTATTTGCTGGACTAGATGTTAAAATGTTGCTGTTAAAATGCTGCTGCCATGTGCTATAATCTATGTTTCTTCATTATTTATAATTTTTTAGCCATCATCATTTTAGTAGTTGAAGATCCTAAGGGCCTGTTGCCTTGCCAGATATCTCAGATGGAAGAGAGGTTGGAAGAGAAGCAACAACTTGTTTTGGACTTACAGAAAAAATCCTTGGTAATACATGTTCTGATTACATGGTACAGTTGTAGTCTCATTTGGGTTCATAAAATGTTCCATTTCTGTCCTGCATATCATTTCTCTCAGACCTCTTAACGTTCCTAGATTGAGCCTGCTTCACTTCCCTGCTGAGAATTTAATGACTGCAGAAACTGGAGGGCGCATTGACTGCTGCAAAGAAGCTATCTTCACAACGTCAGTTGCAGTTGACCAAGGTAATCCTTGTTTACCATTTTCTATACCTAAATTATGCTCAACAATGCTTTAATTAAGATAATGGTTGTGCTCTGTTAAAACTCTCAGCTGCATAGATGTTTTCTGCAAGTAAAAGAGAACACTGAAAGACTTAAAAGCTGTGAACAGGAACTCCAGGTTAATCTCTCCACTTTGTGTTTTTCATGATTCCTTACAGTTATGGAGCCAGGTTTACTAGATGATTTTTGGAATCAGATGCATGCTTTTGCATGATGTACACAATGTTGTAAAATTTGCTGCATGAAATGCCTTAGAACTGAACCTCATATGTGATAACTCATGCAATTGTGGGAATTTGGTTTTTCCTTTCTTTTCTATCATTTGCATAATAGGGCCTTTTGGTTCTTTAAATTGCTCCCAAGATCGATCATTCTATTTTGTAACATCTCTTTTGCAGAGTCACATAATTTCTTATTTTTATACACATTTTAATCTTTAAGAAGTTGGCATCATTTTTCATTCCATGTATTATATGTAAGTGGTTGGTAACTTGCATATTTATTCCAGTATCGGTGGTAGCACTCATATGTGAAGCAATATATAGTCCAAACAGGTTGAATTGTACAATCCTAATCTGTCATAACAGCATATGTACATAGTACTTGACATCCTCCTCAAAGTGCTTTATGTTATAATAAATTAACATGCAATACCCTTTGTGATCTTGATCACAATCAATATTCATTTTCTTAGGTAAGAAGGTCATTCATGATCAAAGGGTACAAAACTTCCAACTCTTAAGGTCTCATTGGATACTAGGGAAAAGTTGATGTCAAAATATTGGATTTGTTGTACTGCAGATTGTTGAAATGGGTAATCAGTCAAATTTCCCAAAATGTGTTAAACCAGGAAGCTTAATTTTGTTCATAATCCGTGAAGGCATGAATAGTTTGTCACTTTGAACTCTTTAATTTGCTGCATGGATGAGGAATTAAGGATGCCACAACAGTTCACTTATAAAACATTTTTTGCATGCAGACTGTTCTTGGTGCAGCAATGATGGAAATCGACATTGTTGATGATGTTGGCTTAAGAGATGGTATCCTAGAAAAAGGCAGAACATGATGTGGCAGTGAGCAGTTATGCAGGCTGTAAAGTATGCAGTTTTGCCTTTGGTAATGAGTATTCATATTTTCCTGCCAATGTTGGCACAAAATCTGCTGGCCTATCAAACTTATTATCAAATTCTAGATGCAGGCTGTAATGCATTTGATGGGGCATTTGTGTGCAGTTTTGCCCCCCGTTGTCAAAAGTCAGATTGTCCTGTAGATATCTGTTGTGAAATTGCCAGTATGGTAACTTACTATTACCAAACATGATCTAACATCGAATTTTATGGTTGACAAGTCTCTCCTGTTTTAATGTTGTTTTATGGAAGGCCCATTTGCTGAATGAAGGGTTTACACATGGATGTGATTAACGTTTCACTTTTTATTTTCAGGATAATGTTAGGCTACTTCGTTGGACCTTTTATACCCTATCTTCCAATATGAAGATGAGGTCACATGGAAGAAGGCTTAAGAGAGGAAAATTATATTCAGTAGGAAAATTAAATCTTTATCAAGCTCTCCCTTTAACTAGAAGTAAAACACTTTTTTTAAGTTTTAACACTAAGATTAGCCCATGGTGTGAATTCTAAGTGGGTGGGTGCTCAGCGTGTTGGTCAATTAAAAGAACTGTTTAAATAAAACAAGAAAAAGAAAAAATAAAGAAAAGGGAATGAGAAAGCAGTGGGAATGCTAATTCGTTATGTGCAAAGCTTCTGAATGAGATGTGGAAAGAAACCCAGTCCACCACTTTTGGGTGCCCTGCTCTGCGTTCCTTCTCTCTTTTTGTGGCCCAATTTCAACTTCCTCGGTCCTTGATATGTGGGAAAGAAAAGAAACACCATAGGATTTTATTTATTTATTTTTATTTTTAATAATAATTTCATATTAACACAGTGTTCTGTAAAATAAATTCTATGAAAATAAAAGGGCTTTTATGAATGAATCATCCACGAGAGTTCTAGGCTACAAATGGGATACAGACGAATGGTCCTTATCCATAAAGATATGGGCAAATCTGTCCATCTTCGCAAAAGACGAAGATCTCAGAAAAACGCCAAAATCCATATAATCCAATGTTCAATCTTTTTTAAAATAGGACATGAAGCATATTTGGAAAACAAAACAAACACCCACTTTTTCCTTATGCCCTCTTTACCCTCTCTCACATATTTAACATTATAAAGAGCGAGGGGAAAAAAAGAAAAAAAGAAAAAAAAAAATTAGAAACCCTACCTCTGCTCCTAATCCTGACCCTAAACCTAGCCGTAGAATGGTAGAAGCCTAGAAGGCTTAGAAGTTAGAAGTTGAAAGTAATCTTACTTCCATCGCTCTATTACTCTCTTCTCCATCATCTCTCAACGTAACCAACCCTTTTCTCTCTCCTCCATTCTCACCACTCTCACCCTTCCAGCTACTGCTCTCCGACTTCCCATCTTCAATGCTCTCCGAACGGTCGCCTGCCCCCCTCATGTCGGAGTCCGGAGAGCTCTGTGTCTGGGGAGAGGCCTTGTACATGTGGAGCTGGTGGTGGAGGCTGTGGTGGTGGGGCTGGGCGGGTGCTGCGTAGAAGTCTTGGGGCACTGGGGGACCGCAATAGTGTGGGGAAGTGTGGGACGGCGGGTGGGCACCGTAGAGGGTGGTGCCGCCGGTGTGAGCTGCGGTGGCGTACTCTGGTGGGACCCATATGCCTCCTAGTCCTACGACCACCAGCTGAGGGGCAGCGGCTCCGGTGGCTTGTGGGCTTGGGCTAGGTCGTCTAGTGTGGAGTCTGTACTTCTGCAGATGAAAGAAACAAAGCAATATCAGTCTATCGGTCTATCAGTATTGGTTACTGAAATATTTCATACGGACCCGTACCCACAACTTTGTCAGCTTCAACCCAGTACGAAGACGTTGCCATGTTTCACGCATGTCTACACATTTGATATGAGGATCAAAGAAATAGAAAAAGACAAGAGAAGAAGAGAGAGATTTTACCTGCAAATGGCTTTTAACTTCATCATTGGTCAAACCGTCAACTTTCATCAGCTCTCTGATTTGCTTTGGGGTGGCCACTGTTTCCATTATCACAACAAAAAAGAAAAATCAATAATAGCAACAATGATGATTCGCTGATGATTGTTTGACTGTCATTTTAGGTTTTTTTTCTCCTTTTTCTTTTCTAAGACCATAGTCACCATATCATAAAAACAAGCAAATTACCTTGAGAACCACCAAGCATCTGAAGGGCATTTACAAATCGCCGGTGCAAGTCCGGCGACCAACACCTCCTAGCTTTCCTGTGAGTTTGAGTATTGGCGGTGGGAGCTGCAGCTGTGGTCTGTGCTTCTGATGGAGTAATTGCTGCCTTTACTTGCTCCATTGTCGCACCTCCATTCACAACCTTACCGCAATTCTCCCTCCTTGAGAAGGCTATTCCGTTTTCCGTCTCAGAACATTTCTTATCTTCTACGTCCTTATGATCAGCAGAATTAGCAAGAGCCAAGTCCGGAAGAACCCGTAGATTTGGACTTGGGCACGAGTTCCGTTCTTTTGAGAATGGAAGGAAGGCTCCTCCATTTCTCTGTTTGTTATCGAAGCCCAGCTTTGGACTAACCGTGAAGCCAATATCGGGTTCCTTGGAAGATGTTAGCGTGGATTGCTGCTTGGTTTCATCGCCTGCTGGGCTCCATAGTTGAGCAGATGTCATCCAATTGGCCTTGTCGGACATGTTTGATGTTTTTTCCGAGCCTTTCGGGGTTGAATGCTTGAGGGGTATGAATTCTTCAAGAAATGGTCTTGCCCCTTGATTTGCTCTGTAGGACTGCAGCTGCTGCCTTGAAGCCTCCACAGCTATGGGAAAAACAATACAACTTCATCTTAATAACAAAAAATAACATCTACAATAATCAGCTACAAAGAGATGAACTCAAAAAATAAAGTTCCAAGTTCGCAGAAAGCTATTTCTCATTTCCCTTAGTGAAGAAAAGATAAAGAAAGAAAGAAGAAAAATATTAAAAGCTAGACAGGATTTGCGGAGGGAAGATGAATATCAACAGGTATGCATTAAAATAATTCTTCTTTTACGCTCTCTGAATCTTATAAGGTCGGGGATCATTCTAGGTCATATGCATCCATCATCAATAAGATTGTTACTAAGCTTCATATGATATCTCAAATTCCATAGGAGAAAAAAGGTTACCATCCGTGAGAAGTTGCATGCAGAGAGGTAGCTCGCGCTTGAAGACCTCGATCTTGAGGCGTTCTTCTTCGAGACGAGCAAGGAAGTCTTCAAGCTTTTGGGTCTGGTCAGGCTGGTCTCCAAAGGATTTTAGCAGCAAAGAATAGCTGTGGGGTTTGCAGTCAAGGCTTAGTTCGGAAGGGGATGCCATCATTTACGTGAAACTGTAGAGAATTGTATATATATTCTAGCAAATGCTCATGCTCATGTAGGAACAGGATGTGTGGGAACAAAGAAGAGCATAAGAGGGTTGGTGGCCTATTTCTTTATAGGTTCGAGTTCAAGTAGAGAGATATAGAAATGAAGAGGGAGAGAGAGAGAGAGAGAGAGAGAGAGGAGAGGATACGTTATTTGTGAACACAAGGAGGATCGAGGGAGGATCGTCTTCTTTTTAGGGGTGAGTTCGAGGGAGAATAAAGTAGGGTTTTGAGAGGGGAAAAGAAAAAGCAGGAGATAAAGCAGAGGGATGGTAACTTCTTGCAAAGAACAAAGGCAAAAGCTAAATGTGTGTGTGTGGGAGTGGTCAGAGAGAAGGGAATCAATTGGCATGACACACGAAGGGTCATGTGCTTAGACCCTGGTTTTAGAACCTTTGGACTACTCTTGGTACCATTATATTCAAAATCACCATTACAAAAGGTGATTCTTCTTCTCCTTCTCTTCCACATCTTGCCCCCCATTTTTTTTACCCTTCTCTTTCTTGCATTCTAATTTTTTTTTTCCCTTCTCCCCACCTCCCCCCCTTTTTTTCTCTTCTTACGCTTTGTTATACATGAGTCACCAGTTACCATCAATTTGAAAAGAAGTTTTTCATGGAAAGTTTCATTAGATCATTAACGGAAGAACTAATTGATGGCTAGGATCAAGTGATGATCATGTGAAGATCAACCAGCAAGAGGTGATCAGATGTTGGACAGGTACATCAAAAGTTGGGTGCATGGTACTTGGGTGGCATCCTTACCAAAGTATTCTTTCAACGTTGGAGATATAAAAATGTGTTAATGATTCTAGCATTGTTAATTAATCAAATGCATAGGAAAAAAAGGGCATATACCATATGTTTTACAACCATTATTCAAATGGTGTTTAGTATCAATGCACCATGAAACTTTCTTTTTTGGCTTCAAAAGTTGCACAATTGTGTTGTACATTTGAGTGCATTGAGAGAGAAGAGAATATCTAATCTAATTGAAACATTCACTGTAAAAGAATATAATATTTTTGGGCCTAAGGAAGGAATATCTTAGTTCCAATTCTACGACTCTAAATTAAGGGAACACACCCACAAAGCTTAAAGACAAAAAAAAAAAAAAAAAAAAAAAACCCCAACCCCAAAAGAATATTAAAGCACCCTAAGCGATGGGAATCTTCTTCTGCTACTCACTTTTGTGAAGTGGCTAGGAAGGTAAGAAGATTCTCCTCCATTTAATGCCACGACCTTCAATTCCCATTTTCCAACCTGGGCTCTGAATCTTTCCACATGAAATTCAGTCTATGTAAATTAATTTACTTTTGTGATTAATGAACACGTAGAAGATTAAAGTAGAATGAATTGTTTCTTTTAGCAATGATTGGGTGAAGATGGAGGAGGAAGCTGTGGGAAGGAGATTAAATGGACCCAGAGTGATGTTTGGGGTGACAGAAACCTTTTTATCTGGGGAAAACGAAAATTAAAGGGGAAAGAAAGACTGCATCGAATTCCCTGAAGGAGGAGGGAGGAAGGAGCAATAATGAAGGATGGTCGCTTTCTAAAATGAAAAATCAGTCGTCTCGTACAAGCCTCCAACCCACACCTTTTGTGCAGATTCTCTCCCTCCCTCTCTCTCTCTCTCTCTGCATGCCAAGAGATTCTCCTCGTGACACGTGTCTTGATATTCCCCCATATCGTCCTTCTGAATATCCCTTTTGTCTGGTGTAAAAACAGACGAATATTCCCCTCCCATTTCAATTAATATTTTTTGTGTATAATCGAAACCGACGCCTCCACCATTCTCCACTGCATTCAGATATTAGTATTAAGGAAGAAAGATTGGATAACAAGAATGGTGGGGCTGTGCTAACCTGAGCCACTTGCCCACAAACTCTTACGGTCTTACCCTGCGCCAATAAGATCAATCACTTGCATGCAATCAGAAAAGGCCCTTGTATTTAATCTCTTTCATATATTTTCTATGTGAAACTAAAAAAAAATTGTTGGAGGGTTCTAGACCCTGAGCTTTTTAGCTGTGCATGCATGCATGCATGCATGTCAATTTTTTTAAGGGTTTATACTCTTGCTTTACGGCTATTTACAAATACCATACATACTTTAACTTTATAACCTCATTTCTAGATTCTCTCTTTTCCTTTTGTTTTTCTTTTCTTTTTCAAAATGGAATACCAAAATTAACTCTTTATTATTTCAATACACCAAAGGTAAAATTTAGAGGCAGGAGGGTATCTTCAGTCCTCACAAAAGGTGGCAAAGCTACCCATGAAAATGCAAAATGATAAAAAATATCCATATTTTATTATGCCTTTTCTTTTGAGAGCTAGGGTTTCAAATGGGCCAAAAATATCCTCCCAATAGGCGGCCAATGAAATACTTTAACAAGCCCATCACATGCCTTTTATCACAAAAGCCCAAAGCCAGGACCACTCTCTCCTTCAAAAAATATTCTCTCACTCCCTCAAAGGCCAAACCATTTCCATGGTGCTCCCAATTCTGATGCATATGCAGTTGAAAAAGGGCCGTATTGGGAGAATATAGAACACCCACAAGCAAAAGTCTTCTGCAAATTCATCAATTTAAAATCATTATCATCAGAGTTGAGGTTATTTTAATTTTCTCAGTACTTGATCAGCAATCTCATGACTAAAGTGGATTCGTTTATTCCAAGTTGGTACTGTTTGGGTGAACATGAATCCTGCTCACTCATTCTCTGTCATGACTTGGACTAAAGCATGAAATTCCAAGAATCCTCTTTCTGCATTCCCTCTTTTCCTTCTTTCTTCTATCTCATTGTATACCACATTCACCCTGATCTTTTTGTTGATGTCCAAAGCCATATATTCTTTGGACATGGGACATGTGAAGTTCATCTAAATATTGCGACCTTACCTATTTTCCCACTCCACTTAATTGTGTCACCTACAGGGTATATCCTAGATTTTTCTTCAGAATTGGATGCTTCCCTTGACATTTTTATGCATTTCTTTTCTTAAATTTATTCATGGCTTCAAAATGTAAGGTCTAGTTCTTAAAAATCATCATTTTTATATTCAACCCAATACTCAAATCATTGATTTTTTTTCACTAACTTTTGTTCCTAAGATTCAATGGAAAGACCCTTTGGAGGAGTATGAGCTTTAATAATTCTAATCATTTTGTCATCTTGATTTGGGTTATGGCTAAATGGGGTTAAATTAGATAAAAGGGTTTCCCCTTAGAACATGACCATTGGTCTAGGTTTGGACATGCACCTTTAGGAAGGGTAAACCCTAGTATGGAGCCAAAAAGCATTAAAGGATGGTCCATTGTGATCAGTAGGCTTTTGTTTGAATAGACGGTAAGGATGCAACCTTTCCAACCATCAAAATAGTAGTATTCTAAACCCTAAAAGAGTTGGAATCACCAGACATCTCACCCAAAAGAAAAGTTTTAACCTTCAAAATGCCCATTAACAAGGGGTACCCATCATTCATGCCTCTTTATTTTTTTTATTTTTCCCCTTTTCTAACCAATAAAGATGGGCCACCTGGCACTAATCACGACGTGCCATGCCATTGATAAAATAAAAAAAATAAAAAAATAAAAAAACCCACATCAAATAAATAAATTATTGCTAAAAAAATTACAAAAGAATGTAAGCAAGCATCCATATGCTTTGAGAAAGGTTAAGATACTAAGAATAATCAATAAAGTTTGAAACAAAGATGAGAAATGTAAGATTCTATTCTTCTTCATCCAATTCAATTACCAAAAGGCTTCTTCATTTGATTATGAAATACACCAACAACTCCAAAATTCGAAATTCAAAATTCTAATTCAACTGGGTTTCAAAGAGAGAGAGAGAGAGAGAGAGAGAGAGAGATGGTCTTTATCTTGCATTATATGAAATATTCTCCAGCTTTGCGGAAAGCTAATGATGGATACATTTACGGGCTGTAAGGCTTCTTTATAAGAATCATCAACTAGGTAGGGTTGGTAATGAGAACCCAATTGTGCTATAAATTCCATAATTCATCGAGGATAGATTCGTGGCTTAGGCATCAAAACTTGAACATACCTATATATCATTGTTAGCTGTTTGGATTTGAATTATTTGGATGCTTATCTTAATGAAAAAGCTTTTTTTTTTCCTTGAGGACTTTTAGACTATTCTTCTACTTCTACGTCTCTTTTTGAAAAATAATGCAAAATCAAAAGCTTTCTTTTTTTTTTTTTTAATCCATATCAATAGCATATGCATGATAATATTGGATATCATTATTGATTTTTCACCATATATATATATCTCCTAGAAGCTCCCGTCAATCAAGCTCTAATACCATGTCGAATTACCAAGTGAAGTTTTGTAATAAATTATTTTAACATAAAGTTATTATTTTTATTTAACTTTAATATGAATAATAAAAAATAATGATATATAAAAATTATCATTGATAGGATTTTTTATAAACCACAAATAAAGTCTTCTTTGTGTTATGAATATATTAATGTTTTTTAAACTATGATCAATTGAAAATCGCTTCTTAAAAACACAATTTAAGCTTAAATATGAAAATTATTTTTTCAAAATACAATTTTAAATTTCAAAAAATAATTTTTAATTAAATTCCTTTAAAGTATCGTGGATTTGAAAATATTAATTTTTGAATAATCACATTTAAAAAAATATATATTTTTAAAAATTATTCAATATTTTTCAAAATCCAGGGTAGATAAGGTGTGACATGGAAGGTTCCGTATTGTGGTATTTGGCATGGCATCAGTCACATGAAATCATACCCCTCATACTGAAATATCCGATGGTACTTTGACCAGCGAAAGCATATAGCATCTGAGGATTGAGAGAGTGGAAAATGGAATTTGGAATCACTTTGGTCGGCCTCTTAACGAAAGAAATATATGACTTGTTGTAAAGCAGGCATATAGAGTGTTTTTGAAGACATAAGTTTGAGTAAATTCTAAGTTTATTTTTTGCCATACCAAATCATCAAAAACTTTCCTCTCAACAATTTCTTCCTATACATGGACTGTGTTGTCTAAATCCAAGATTGAAAAAACAATTCTAAAAATTAAATATAACATTAGCATTCAAAAAAATATCAACGATTCAATTCTGCCACTTCAATACGACTATAATTTAACTTTAATATGAAACTAATATTAGAATTAAACTAATAATTTAAATTATCTAAAATCATTCAAATTGTATTAATTAAGTGATTAATTTCAATTGAACTATAATTATAATTTATAATATTATTAATTTAGAACCATGCCTTAAGTAATAGTTGAGCCTTGGTTTGTAGTTAATTCATAACTCTAACTAAAATCCCAATTTATAGAATTTGGAGAGAAATCAAAAATAAAATTGGAGCAACATAAGATCAAACAGAGTTTCAATTGAATTGTGGATAAAATGGAATGAGAATAAAGTATTTTGTAAGAAAATTTTGGGCCAAAATAGTCGTTGGAGGGCTGTATAACCATTATAAATCATTTTCGACCATTGGATGGCATCTAGATTGAAATTTGGTGAAATCTAGTCATTGGATCATCCCTATAGATATTAAGAACCCCTTTCTAGCCATTGGATCACATCCAAATTTAATTTAGGCTCTTTGATCCTCAATATTATTGTTGGAAAGGCTTTAAAAAACAAAAGAAATCATAGTCGTTGGATCTCAACTTCAAATCAGGGTTGTTGATCAAAATTCTTATTATTAGAGTATACGAGAAAAATAACCAAAAAAATCACCAATTAGTCAACAATATATCCATGATATACTAATCAACAATTTTTTTGTTGATTCATATCTACCTAAGAGACCTCCACTTGTTTTGTTTTAAAACTCGTCAACACATGATATTTTGAGAAAATTTTATTTATGAATCATGATATTTTCATCTTTGGTAATGAACAAGGAAACTTTTTATTTTTTATGTACTTTGAAGAATTAACTCATCACCTCATTTTATTATAGAATTTATGTGGGTTGCACTTTATATTCATCTTTATTTTTATTTTACCTATAAAAATGGGTATGGATGGTTTGCTAAATTTGAAGCTTATTTGTACTAGGTTTAGGGCCAAGATCAAATGCTAAACTCTTAAGTGACCAATGGTTTCTTTTAAATATAGTTATATAAATTTGTTAACTCATACATACATAATGATTTACTAGAATTTTGTGGTTTTAATGTAATTAAATAAATTTACTTAGGTTACTATCGATGGAGTTAGATCTAGTTGACTATGTTAGTCTAAAATGTGTGCATGTTAGAGCAATTTAATACTTCGTAATGTATATTTAGACCCATTAGAGGTACTATTTATTATCCCCAAATATTTTAATTCCTCTAGATAAAGTGTGATGTACCTTGAAGAATGCTCACATATATTTTGTCCTTGAGTGATTGTGCATGTGTTAGAACCCTATGTGTGCACTAAGGCAATTTCTATATTGGAAGACAAAATTTAACCCATAAAAAATATTTAACCCATAGAATCTATGCCCACACTAAAATTAGCAAGATATATAAGAACAATTACCCAAAAATAAAAAAATAAAAAAACCCTAAACAAGAGAATAAGCCAATTAGTCAAGGATTCTACCAAGTATGACTTATTATAGACTTACAAAGCCTAATAACTAAATTGATGACTTTTTATTAAATTAATTAAGAGAATTAAATTACACTATGTAACATTGACCGATCTATGCCACATTGGTTGATGTTCCCTCAAATGAGTAGTCAATGAAAGACAATGTGTTGGATGCTACTTTATATAACACTCTAGTTATAGTTTGTCAATTATATAGTTTCATTGTAGCCTTAAAATCAACCTTTATAGCATTGATAAGTATGCACCTAATGACTAAAGAAAGTTTGCCTTAAGGCCGATCTATTGTCCATTCTTCGTTAATGTATGCATTGGATGCTACCACAATGGTAGTTTACTAGGCTCATGTGATATGGTCCATACTAGAGAACGCATCCTTGCATAATTCCCTAACAATGTGCCAAATTGACTGGTTGAGTATTAATCAAGAACCTTCCTCATGTTGATTTTGGAGTGGATGCTACACCTCCCTTTAGTTCATTGACTCACACGTAGGAAATAGGAGCATGAGCTGACATACTCCTTCATTAACACAACTATGACTTAACCTACTATTACTCCACTCCTACTAAAAAGATGGAAGGTTGATATAATTGACATGAAAAATATAATTATATTGAGTTGGTGTGATGTATGCTAGTTTTTCCTGATGGTTCTTTTATTCTTTTATACCTAGGTAGTAAAAAACTTCGGAAAAAATGCTTATGCACCCAACATGAACATGACACAAACTTCCCTCTTTAACTATTTTTTTTGGATATTAACTTCTTTTTCCAATTCAATATAATTCAAATAATGCAACCTACCAGCCCATCACAACTAATATCTTATCAATGAATCTTTATTATCACTAATAACTAACCTCATTTAAATTTCCAACTCATTCATTCAAAGCCTCTTTCTATTACCCTTAGTCATCTATTTTATCAACCAACAATGCAAGTATAATTGAGAAATCTTAACTTTGTCCCTTTACTTGCATTGCCTTTGACTTGTTATCTCTTAATTGAGAAAAGATGAAAAATCGGTTTGGTTCTTCATCCTGTTATCTATATATTAATTTTCATTGTCCCATTCTTTTCCCTTAATGGCTTGTAACTTTCCCATGCCTATAACTAAGTATTGGCTTGGAAAACTTATTAAGGTCCCGATAAGATGCCAAAAATAGGGTATTGAGCACAATCTCTTATCTCTTGATGAAGAGTGGCACTGAATCTAATTGAATGTGTTGATTTGATATGCAAGCATGTTAAAACAACTTAATACTCAGTAATACAATCTAAACTTGTCAACCGTATTAGTCATCATTCGCAAATATTATAATTCTTCAAAGCATAATGTAACTAAACAAAAGACTTTTTATTATATTAATTAAGAGAAATTATATCAAGAACATTATGTAACATTAATCAATACTCTACACCACATTGGTGTGAACCAAACTTTTTCAATGATTTAATTTTCCATTGACTTATTTTTGTAATTAAATCTAATTCAAATAATGTAACATGCAAAATATTATTTTCCCATCATAACCATTATTTCTTACGAATTAATTCTATAGTGACCAATAACTAATCCTATTTAAATTTCCTAGTTTTCCTATAATTTTTATGGGTTACCATGGCCCTTATTTCTGAAGTTTGTCGTTCTATATTGTTGTCAAAAATAATGTTTTATATTAGTTATTATTAATTCATTATTCTTCTAATTTTATTTTTTTCAATAGCATCACAGCATGCCTTGTGTTCTTATAAACACAACTCAATTTCTGAGGCCACGAAAGTACCATAACACCCAGCCCACCATAGTTGAGATTGAAAATCCTAGGGCTGGTAATGGGCCTGCAGAAACTTCTGGACCAAGTCTGAGGCAGGCTTAGCCATGTATGCAGGTCGAGGTACACGAGAAGTTCTAATTCACACTTGGGCTTCATCATTTTGCCGACAACCGAGTCTACAGCCTTCTGAGGGCAATTAAGCAAAAGTTGTGCTTAAATATTTCATCATTTCTCTGGTATGGTTCTATACGAAAAAAGTGGGGTTCGATCATGAAAGGCAACACTTAAGAATGAACTCTCCTTCTCCATTGGAGATTGGGAGCAGGAGTCTGACTACAAGAGCAATCCGTGGAGAAATGAGAATTTTAAATGAAGAAGGAAGCTCTAAATACTTCGATCAAGTTTACGTAACTTCTCATTTGGGTCGTAAGTCATTTTAGTACTAAAGGGCTTGAGTCAATAACTTGCGCTCCATATCCATATCGAGAAGAATTGATGGAAGATAGTGTCAACTTGTTAAATGGCTCTAAGTTTTGTACAATCCTTCAACAAGCCTCAATTGAAACTTTCCATCTTGCAAAAAAAATTGGAAGTTTCGTGGTAGAGAAGAATGTCTCGTTACATCTCATATTCCAAGAAGAACCGATCAAATTTACCCTGAAATCTTATAAAACCACGACTGCTTTGCTCTTGGAGGGTCTTTATGACCCCACTTGTTGGTGAGATGTATCTAATTGGTAGCATGAAGATCATGGTTGATAGCATCAGAATAGAACATGGTAGAGAAGTCTGTCCTTCCTGTTTGTTTATTTAGTTATTTTGGAGGGTGGGATGAAGCTGGGAATCATTAGTTTTTTATGATTCAATGGTGTGATCATTTCCAACTCATGATGGTAAAAATAAATAAATTAATAAATATATTTTGGAGGACCCTAAAGAAATCTACTAATCTTTGAACACCCTCAAGAATATGATACAGTCTTATCTCATGCATGTTCTCCCCAGTAGCCTCCACTCTTCCAGAACCCTTTCCCAATGCCCAAACCCACAGGACTATTGCAGTTGAAGTGCTCACTTTAGGGTCATTTTTTGGAGGCTACTGGTCCCAGCAATATGGGCATGATCTGAAAGTTGAGAAGCAAGTCCATTGTAATGCTGAAATGATTGAGATTTCAGGACACCTCACTATCCTTTGAAGGTTTACATGATCCAACTGTTGGGAAGATGTATCTGGTTGGGTGCAGAGACGTCCCAGGTTCTCAAAAGTTTACAGACATACATGTTTCAATAATGGTTAAGTCTTAAAATTAAACCCCAAATGAGCTATGTAGAAGGCAAATAAAAGATATCCTTTCCCTCTTGTCTGCTCTCTATAGCTTCCTTTAGGTAGTCTTATAGTTAAAAATATACGAAAGTATATACAAATTTCGAAGGATTATGACCCGGATAGTATTCGGACGCATCTTATTACGTATAATCATACATAGAGATTATGATAAAGATCATGTCTATGAGAACCAAGATAATGTTTTAAAAACATTTTGTCTTATAATAGGATGTACACATTAATTGTCTCCCATTTATACTCATGATCACGTTTTAAAACTATGGTCTTTCACAAAAAATTTCAGTGCTAATGTCTTTTTCAAATGGCTTCCGACGAGCTACATTTATAGACATTTAAGACATTTACGTCTTCTAATTAAAGTAGGATATTCCAATTCTGATTTTAATGGCTTCTGTGTCTCCTCTTAAAAGTCAAAACCAACTTTACTTTTCATAAAACAGCTTTGCCATGTTAAATGCGCACCATCGTTTCTCCTCATTTCAGTTCCAACCGCACAGTATGACTTGAGCACTTTTTCATTTATTAAAACAAAACACTTTTTTTGTTTTTAGAAAACAAAAGCATCAAAATCAAGAGAGAAGCACCATCTAAACTTTCTATAATACTAACGCAAAATACCATTGCTAAAGAGAGAGGGAAATATATGCCGAACCCATATATTAAATTCATTTTTATAGATGTCGTGAATCCCTTGTCATCTGATTTCTTTTAGAATTAATTGTTTAAAATGGATGAAATTATTCTTATATTTTTAAATTTATATTCTCTTGTGTGTTGTTTATTTGAAAAGTAACTCATTTTTTACATAAATGTTTTTTAATATTTCAAGTAGTTACAAGATATTTTTAAAAAAATTGTTATTTTTACAATAAAACAATAAGAGTATTTTTGTCAAAATAAAGACAAAAAATGATGAAGGGTTAGATTTTTAAAATTGGGTTTTCAATTAATCAAATAACCCTTTCTTTTATTTATATCAAAATAAAGTTTGAAAAAAAAAGTTGTTAAAGTGAATTTTTGTGTTTTGAATTTAACATTAGGATATAATTTAAATTATTTTATTTTGTTCTATTTTTATATTTTAGTACATATCAATAATAATATCACTTCTAATATTTATTAAATAAAATAAAAATTAAAAAAAAAAAACAAGTTTTTGGATACTAAAAATCAAGGGAAAAGTGTGTTTTTATATCTTCGTATAAAAAAAATCACAAAATAGGATTCTGATTTTATAAAATACAAATTTTAAGTAGTTAATCTAAAAATAATTAGCATTTCATACACTTTTTTGTCAAATATAATAACTTTGACCATTCAGGTACTATACTTTAATGATATAAGTATTACCTTTGATCATTTTAAATACTATATTTGATTAGTAAGTGCATGAAACTTGAATTATTTTTAGAGAATTCTTATTTTATGAATATTTTTACATGAGTGTATAGAAAATACTTTATTCTTAAAAAATTGTTTGTATCCATATATGTTACTTTTGTAGAAAATAAGACTTTCTTTCCTATCTCGAATCTAGGGGGAGTCGGTACTTAAAGACAAAGAGGATTTAGATTTGTTCCTTGATTTACCTACTCTTTAAGACGCCAATAACTTAGAATCCATAATACCAAGTCTTTTAATTAATTACTGTTTCAACTAGTGGCCCTCTACCAATAGTCAATATTCCTTTCAAAACAGCCATTGACTTACATCTTGAAAAAGAGGAAGAAAGGGTTTATGATACACTACTATTGTGAGTTTATTCAAGAAATAGATTGTTATCTTCCAATCCGATGCAAGTCCAACACTCAAAACCACCAATAGATACTAAAATTTACCCTTATTTTTCTCCATCGTCTTTTAAGAAACGAAACAAACACAATAAAAAAAATGACTGCAATTAATCTACTAGTCTCTAAGGATTTGTCTATACCTATTGCTCTTAGGAAAGGAATAAGAAAATGTACCTAAAATCCTATATCCAACTTCATTTCTTTTAATAAATTATTCTAATCACATCGAGCCTATGATTTTCAATTAAATCATGAGCAAATCCCTCAAGCAATATAAGAGGCACTTAGGAATAAGAATTGGAAGAAAGTTATGAGTGACGAGATAAGAGCTCCTGAAAAAAGCCAAAATTAGGGGATTCTTGAGCCTCCTAATGAAAAAAGACTAGTTTGATATAAATGGGTGTTCACAATAAAATATAAGACTGATGGAGTTTAGAGAGGTATAAAGCTACATTAATAGCCAAAGGATATAGTCAGACCTATAGAGTAAATTACTAAGAGATCTTTGTCCCTATAGCAAAAGCGAATACCATCTGTGTGTTAATATCTTTGTCAGCTAATCTTGATTAGCCTTTGTAGTAGTTTGACATTAAAAATGCTTTATAGCATGATGACTTAGAAGAAGAGGTAAATATAGAAGCTCCTATAAGATTTGATAAAGTTTTTAAGACAACAATATGAGTAGGTTGAAAAAAGTTATAGGTTGAAGCGATCCCCTAAAGTGTAATTTAGAAGATTTGCTAAAGTTATGCTTGATATTAAATTTCAGTAGAGCCAAGGAGATCACACTCTTTTTGTCAAACACTCGTCATTTGGCAAAGTAACAACTTTGATTATCAATGTAGATAATGTAATTGTGACAGGTGATGATCTTCAAGAAATAGACGAGTTTAAAAAATAAGTATCCAAAAAATTTGAGATCAAAGACTAGAGGAGACTCAAATATTTTTTAAATTAGGTATTGAAGTTGTTCATTTAAAAGATGGAATGTTCATCTCGCATAAAAAATATATCTTTGATTTTCTCAAAAAGACAAGGATGTTTGGTTGTTAACTTGCTAATACCCCCATTGCACCAAACCATAAGCTTAAAGAAGTGAATGAAGATATAATTGTAGATTGTAGTAGATATCAGTGTCTAATGGGTAAACTTATTTATTTGTGTCATACAAGACCAAAAGCCTATGCCATGAGTGTGGTAAGTCAATTCATGCATTCTCTAAGAGAGGTTCATCTAGAAGTTGTCAACAAAATTCTTTGTTATCTGAAATTCATCCTAGGAAAAGGAATTATGTTTGAAAGAAATGAAATGTTAAGTTTAGAGGCTTATTCAGATGCAGATTTGGTAAACTCTTTAGTTGATAGAAGATCAATGTCATGATATTGTACATTCCTAGGGAGGATTTGATGAAATGGAAAAGTAAGAAATAATCTTATTTCTAGATCAAATATAGAAGTTGAACTCAAAGTCATGCCACATGGGATTTGTGAGTTATTATGTTTAAAAATAATATTTGAAGACCTTATAATTCAATAAAAAGGAATTATGAAACTATATTGTGACAATGAGTCAACAATTAATATTGCTTACAATCCAATCCAACATGATCTCACCAAGCATATTGAGGTACACTTTATTAAGGAGAAATTAGATATTGGCCTAATTTGAACTTTATACATTTAACAAATGGGCAACTAACAAATATCTTGACTAAGGGCTTGGCCAATAAATCATTTCAAGATATCACTAGCAAGTTGAGATTGGATAATATCTTACTCTCTAATCTTTGATTGGTAATGGAATCAAATATTCAATGCTTTACTCTAGGGTGAAGGGGGAATTTCCTAATTGATACTCAATAGTGAGGTTTTATGATACTTAAAACATGATTTTTAAATGTGCTTGTAGTGTTAATAAATGTATCTTGACTTAAACATGTGTTAAGTCCATTTTGAGGACTAATAATTTAACTTAGTGAAGAATATAGCAAAAGGAGAGTAAAAAAATGTGATTTAAATGATTTCCATGGAATCATATTATTTCGTGGGGTTGATGGAATTGAGGCTAAAAGTAGTAAGAAAGATTTGGAGTTCAAGTGCAAGAGATGAGATCCAAAAAAGTCTTAATTAGAAGTTAAACCAAGGTCAAAAAGAGCTAAGCAACACAACCTATGCATGAATTCAGAATTTTGAACTCCAAACCTTCAAAACCAAAGTGAAGAAGACATGAGGGGAAGCAATGGCCTTCAAAATTTTCAAAAGCAAGGAAGCCACTTTGGATTTGCAACTTCAAAACAAAGCTTAATTAAGTTTCATTTACAAAATGAAGAGCCATATTTCATTTTGCAATATCAGAATCATTCTTATTTTTGTTCCAATTCAAAATTTTTGAACTTAGCACTCCTGTTTTGATTTCCTTGAGTGTGCTATTTTGAAAACTCTAAACTCAACATAGTGACTTCAAATCAGCAATTTGAGTTTTGGCTTTTTTCTTTTTTCTTTTTCTTTTTTTTTCTTTTTTTTTTTTTTTTTGAGTTTCATTCCCACCTTTCCATGATTAGTTTCATTTTGAAGGCACAAAAACATTAATTCTTTCATATTTAACATTAAACCATCGTACAAATTTAAAGTGTGTTTGATAGTATTTCTATTCAAAGTGTTTTTAGTGGAACCATTTTGTCTAAAATTATTTTTAAGAGAATCACCTATCAAGTGTTTTTCCAAAAAACACTATAAATGAATTTTTAACATTATAAGAGATTTTTTATATTTTAAAAAATGTTGCATAAATTTTATTAAATATTTAATTTTTTTTAAAATCACTATCAAACAGACTCTTAATGTTATTAACTTCTCCATCTACTTTGACACCCATTTATATAAGTTCCAACTATGACATGAACTTTCTTTATTTACCAAAGTAAAGACTTTAAGTTGTTTTTAGGAAATAAAAGCAACAGTCACAAAGAAGTGTCACTATAGAATTTCTACAACACAACACAAATTATAATTGTGAAAGAAATTGGGATGCTTTGTGGACCCCATGCATCAAATTTATTTTGATGGATGTCCTTAATTCCTTGTCTTGTAAGATCTCATGAAATTCAACTTTAAAAAAAAAAAAAAAATTACTACTTAAAACCATCCTCTGCAACATTAGACATCAAATAATGTATATTTGAAGTATAAAAAGAAGTTCTGAATTCTATAGAAAATGAACTTCTCACCACATAGCTTGTGTCTTACCTATGAAGTCAAATGAATGTGAGCATTTATATCTTGCTTGGAACTGTAAGAAGTGCTGATTTTCATTTCAATTACCAGTATTTTACTTTGAAATGAGAGAATAGAGGAGGGAAAATGAGTCAGTTGGCTTGAACTGTTCCTGTAACGTTAGGAAAATGCATGCAAAGGGAACATTCCCAATTTGAGGTCGAAGTCCATTTCCATAGTAAATGAAAATCCTCTGAGATTTTCTATCTATTTCTCATTGATTCTCTATATAAGCCCACATAGATTTTGAGTTTTGAGGTTCTGGTGGCCTGCTGTTAAGCGTTGAAATGGAGTTAGGACAGCTCAGAACAATTGACAATGTGGAAGAAAATGGTGATGAGGAAGCTCTCAAATGGGCTGCTCTTGAAAGACTCCCCACTTATGATCGAGCCCGGAAAGGGATCTTTAATGGAGATGCAGGAGAATCTAAAGGAGTTGATCTTCGGAAGCTTGGATTTCAGGAGAGGGAGGAGTTGTTGAACAGAGTCATTAGACATGCAGATGATAATGAAGAGTTCTTACGGAAGCTCAAGAACAGAATGGACAGGTGAGAGCTATATTCTTAACCTTTTGTTTGGTTTGCTGGAAATCTGAAGAAAAAGGGGATAACAATTCTTTTACTTCTATGTCATTTTTATATGATGGAATCTTTTCTTGCATGGAAACAATCTTGGTTGTTCTGTGTTTTCTTCTTTCTTGATTAATTCCAAGTTCCTGTGATGATTGGTCTTTTTGAAACAGGGTTTCTCTGGACTTACCTACAATTGAAGTTCGATTTGAGAATCTAAATGTTGAAGCCGAGGCCTATGTGGGAAGCAGAGCTTTGCCTACAATCCTCAACTCTTATTTTAATCAGATAGAGGTAGCTAAATCTCATACCAGAAGCAATAATTATCATTTTCTCATGAAGTTTTATTTGCTACTGACTTGTTATCTTTCAAAGGGTCTGTTAAACTTTCTCCATATTCTTCCAAGTAAGAAGAGGAAAATATCGGTACTTCACAATACTAGTGGAATTATCAAGCCTGGAAGGTTAGAATACTGGAATTCCTTTGAAATCTGGGAACTGGGTTTTCTCTTTGAGCTATGGTATCATGAAATTTTTTAAACAACTTTAATTTCAAATACATGTTTTGTAGAATGACTTTGCTTCTAGGACCACCAAGCTCGGGGAAAACCACCTTATTGTTAGCCCTGTCAGGTAAACTTGATTCAGAACTGAAGGTAAGAAATCAGACTTAAAAAATTTCTACTTTATGTTCTTGTAAATCATGATGTTTATCGAGTCTTCTAATTCAATTGTTGTTGGTTCTTTTTGAATCATCAGTTTTCTGGGAAAGTAACATACAATGGCTATGAAATGCATGAATTTGTCCCTCAGAGGACTTCAGCGTATATCAGCCAGGAAGATGTCCACATCAGTGAATTGACAGTGAGAGAAACACTAACTTTTGCTGCAAGATGCCAAGGAGTTGGTACTAATTATGGTATGCTACTGAAAAAGTGATTTTAACCGAATAAATCGTTGAGAACCTTTGAGCTAATTCAGGGGCTGGGATTATGTGATATTGCAAAAGTGACATTATCATAAAGTTTCTATCAATTTTCCACAGATGCACTCATGGAGTTGCTGAGAAGAGAGAAGGAAGCAAATGTCAAACCAGACAGCGACATAGATATGTATATGAAGGTAAAAAAGAAACAATTTGATGAAATCTCTCTTTTGATTTATGCATCTAATTGTTGTCAAGATACTACATGAAAATCTTTGTATATAGGCAGCAGTTTTAACAGGACATAAGGAAGACATAGTTACAAACTATATTCTTAAGGTATATGATCTACAAGTTTACATCTGAAAAATCTTGAACTTCCAATCAACAAACTTAGATTATCTTCTTTCTTCTCTTTTTCAGATTTTAGGACTTGAAGTTTGTGCTGATACCATAGTTGGAGATGTAATGAGAAGAGGTATTTCTGGTGGACAGAAGAAACGCGTTACAATAGGTAGAAAGACAGTCCTGAAAGCAATGAGCCTTGCAATTTTCACAAGGAAGTTAGCTATTGACATGAAAGATTCAACTAAGAGTTACTTGGATTGGTGCAGGGGAGATGCTGGTGGGACCTTCCATGGCATTCTTCATGGATAATATATCCACTGGTCTTGACAGTTCAACAACTTTTCAGATCATCAACTCTATCAAGCAGTCAATCCATATTCTCAACAAGACCACTCTTATCTCCCTCCTCCAGCCTGCACCAGAAACTTATGATCTCTTTGATGACATTATTCTGATCTCAGAAGGGCAGATTGTGTACCAGGGCCCATGTGAATATGTCCTTGAGTTCTTTGAATCTATGGGTTTCAGATGTCCTGAGAGGAAAGGCATTGCTGACTATTTACAGGAAGTAAGTCTGCACGTATTAATGATTCTTCGAAGCCAACCTATTTCCATGGCCTGAGCAATCTGATCTTTCCAATTTTGTAGGTAACATCAAGAAAGGATCAGAAACAGTACTGGGCTAATGAAGCCAAACCATATAGTTATGTTTCGATCAATGAGTTTACAGAGGCTTTTAAGGCATTCCATGTTGGCAGAGCCATCCAATGCGAGCTTGCAACCCCGTTCAACAGGGCAAGGAGCCATCCAGCAGCTTTGACAAAATCCAAATATGGAACTAGCAAGAAGGAACTATTGAAAGCTTGTTTATCAAGAGAATTTATTTTGATGAAGAGGAACTCATCTCTATATGCTTTCAAGCTACTTCAGGTGAGAAAAGATGGTTGTTTAATGACCCTTAACAGAATTGTAATCTTTCAAATGTAACGATTTGTACTGTGATTTCAGTTTGTATTTACGGCAATCATTGTGGCAACAATCTTCACAAGAAGCAATATGCATCACAAGGAATTAAAAGATGGAACCATCTATCTTGGTGCTCTCTATTTTGGGCTCACTGTAACTCTCTTCAGTGGATTTTTTGAACTTTCAATGACAATTGGGAAACTCCCCGTCTTCTATAAGCAAAGGGACCTCCTGTTTTATCCTTCATGGGCATACTCATTGCCTACACCGATGCTTGGGACTATTCTATCCATTCTTGAAGTTACCCTTTGGATAGCCATAACTTATTATGCAATAGGCTTTGATCCCGATCTCAAAAGGCAAGCAAGAATATATATACATATATTCATGTTAATGGCTTCTCTTAGTTTCTCCCCACTAACCCAGTTCATGTTTTCTTGCTTCAGGATGTCTAAACAATATCTTATTCTCGCAATGAATGGACAGATGTCTTATGGATTTTTCAGGTGCATTGCTGCATTAAGTAGGAACTTTGTTATTGCAAACACAAGCGCGCACGTTGCACTTATATGGCTACTAATATTCAGTGGATTTGTCTTAGCACGAGGTATGGATGTATCAGAACATCTCTTAAAGCTCACGACTTCTTATATAAAGTTGTAACTTCTGGTGTACTGACTGTGCTCCCAATTTCCCACCCAGAGAATATAACGAAATGGTTGAGCTGGGGGTACTGGACATCTCCCCTCATGTATGTTCAAAATGCACTTTCAGTGAATGAATTCCTTGGGGAGAAATGGAAGGCAAGGATACCTGTCAAAGAAAGCTAAATCTTCAATTTACTCAATATAAAACTGAATTTTCTGTGAAGTTTGAATGTGAAAATCCTATTGCAGGTGTCTACTGGATCAACAGCACCATCACTGGGAATATCTGTCTTGAAGTCACGTTGTTTGTTCACCAATCCAGATTGGTATTGGATTGGTTTTGGTGCACTAATCTGTTTCATCTTCTTATTCCATGGGATCTACAATTTGGCTCTTGCATATCTCAATGGTGAGCATCCTCATTTTTAACACCCAGTGGGGAGTTACTGATTGTTGTGTTCCTAGTCATTTTAAACTGAATTTCTCAAGTGATGATGTTATTGGATTCCTGCAGAATATGGGAAATCTCGAGCGGTCTTTTTATCTGAAGAAGCTTTGAAGGAGAAGCACATCAACAGGACAGGTGAGGAAAACAGGACCTCAGAGTATGGAGCACACTCAAATGGAAACAAAGCATCCAGAAGTAAGTTCAATGAGCCCCCAATTTATGGTCTATTTTGTATGATCGATACACATGGCTGGCCATTCCTTACAACTTCAGCTTGAAATGACAGAAGCTGGTGATGTTGGAAAATACCAGGAGAAAGGCATGCTTCTCCCATTTAGACCTCTTACCATTGCATTTGAGAATATCAGATATTCAGTTGATATGCCACAGGTAAATAACAGTAGGTGACTGATATTTTCCAAACTAACGACACATGAATGGAAGTTGTATTCTGAAAAGATACTGAATTTGTAGGCAATGAAAGCGCAAGGTGTTGAAGTCAATCGATTAGTACTTCTGAAGGGACTGAATGGAACTTTCAGGCCTGGAGTGCTTACAGCACTGATGGGTGTTAGTGGAGCTGGGAAGACCACTCTCCTAGACATGTTGTCGGGAAGGAAAAACATCGGATACATAGAGGGAAACATCACAGTCTCAGGCTACCCCAAGAAACAGGAAACCTTTGCTCGGGTTTCTGGATACTGTGAACAAAATGACATTCACTCCCCACTTGTTACAGTGTACGAGTCCCTATTATACTCAGCATGGCTAAGGTTACCTGCAGAGATCAACCCTGAGACTAGAGAGGTTTGTGGGGTAAACCAGAAAACTGTATTAAAGCCTTCCCTAGTGTTTCTTTTCATCTGAAATCTTTGTGGCTGCAGATTTTCATTCAGGAAGTTATGGAACTGATTGAACTGACACCATTAGGAGAAGCATTGGTTGGATATCCAAATGTGAATGGGCTCTCCGTTGAGCAGCGCAAAAGGCTAACCATTGCAGTTGAGCTTGTTGCAAACCCCTCAATAATATTCATGGACGAGCCGACATCAGGCCTTGATGCCAGAGCAGCATCCATTGTTATGAGAGCTGTCAGGAAGATCGTGGACACTGGAAGAACGGTAGTGTGCACAATCCATCAACCAAGTATTGACATATTCGAGTCTTTCGATGAGGCAAGTGACTGCTAGAATTGTTACTCATGATTTCTTTAGCGTATCCTCTTCTGGACTTTGGGCCTTAATATTTGTCCCCATTACAGCTTTTTCTACTGAAGAGAGGAGGTGAAGAAATATATGTGGGTCCTTTGGGACATCAGGCCGGCCATATGATCAAATACTTTGAGGTAGGCTTAAAAACAACTTGTTCGGTGGAATCAGTTCCATCAGTTCATCCTACAATATATATAATAAAATCTTTTTCATGCTTGAAGGAAATCAATGGAGTTGATAGGATTAAAGATGGTTATAACCCAGCAACATGGGTGTTGGAAGTGACTACTGATGCACAAGAAGAGTTTCTTGGAGTCAAATTTGCAGAAATATACAAAAAATCAGATCTTTTCCAGTACGTTAACTAATACCTGTTCTTGGATCAAAATTTCTACTTGTCAAGAAGTTAAAAGGGTTCATGGGAATTCCTACAGGAGAAACAAAGCTTTGATCAAGGAGTTGAGTACACCTCCTCCCAATTCACAAGACCTCAACTTCTCTTCTCAGTATCCAAGGTCCTTCCTTACCCAGTTCAAAGCCTGCCTATGGAGGTATTACAAGTCCTATTGGCGCAACACAGCATACAACTCCCTTAGATTTCTAGCCAGCACTATGGAGGCCTTCATGTTGGGCATTACATTTTGGGGCCTTGGGTCCAACAGGTAATATTGCAGGCACCATCTGCTCAAGGTCCATTCCATTTTGTTTCACTGAATTCAACAACAAAAAAATCCAAGATGTTGAAATTTGCAGGAGAACAGGACTGGATATTTTCAATGTCTTGGGTTCTTTACACACGGCGGTTATGTTCTTGGGCACACAGAATGCTTCAATTGCGCGGCCGGTTGTTATCATGGACAGGGCGGTTTTCTACAGAGAGAGGGCTGCTGGGTTCTACTCTGCCTTGCCTTGTGCAATTGCACAGGTATTCAGAGTTTGCTTTTGACTGATCCCATCTCTTTGCTTATGAATATATATTGCTTTTGACTTACCACTTGCATTTGAATAATTTTCATCAGAAAAAATCCATTTACTTGTGAATATAATGAAAATACCTGACAATTCCTCAAAATAATTCTCCTTTCCTTTTTCACATGCATTATCTAATTCAAAATCTTAATTAGTCACTGAATTCTACTGAGCCTTTTCATGATATTGTTCATGACTCTTGAACTCTCCCAGCCCATTGTTTGAATCTCAAAAACTTTCTTACTTTAACGTCAACATCCGACTTTCATATCGGGGTGTCAAAGTTTACTACGATTCATTAATACGACTTGAACCCAACAAAATTTTCATGAGTTTGAGTTTAATCCGATTTTGGTTAAATTTGTATTGGTCTACATAGCTATTTAATAACAGGGTAGTTTTTAGTCAATCAGCATAATAAAAATTTGATCCAAATTGATCTAATTATAATCCTATTTATTAGCTTAATTATAACTTTAATCTATTTGACTTGTTCTAAATTTATTTTTGAATAAACATGTCAATTAAATTATAAATATATTTGATTAAGACATTAATCATAATGACATATAAAACCTAACTCTTCTCAATTGTGGAAGGACCTAGTTACTAAATGGGTTTAAAAGATTATATGACGTATTACCTATTTAATAATTAGGTAATATTTAGGTTTATAATTTTACTATAATTATTAAACCGTGGTTGATCTATGTAATAAAAATATAAAATGCCTAAACTTTGACACAACAAAAATGACCTTGACACAACAAAAATGACCCTGCCACCTATACTTGCGGCTCATTCTCTAAATCATCTAGGAGCTTCTTACCGATCCCTTTGTTTTAATTTGACCTTGCTCATTTTCAGATTGCAATTGAGATCCCATACACTTTGACTCAGGCCATTATATATGGGATAATAGTGTATACCATGATGGGATTGGAACTGAAAGCTGCAAAGTTTCTCCTGTACCTATTATTTCAGATCCTCTCACTTCTGTACTTCACATACTACGGAATGATGATTATAGCAGTGAGTCCTAATCAAGAAATTGCAACCCTGTTGTCTGCTCTCTTCTACACACTTTGGAATATCTTCTCAGGCTTTATAATTCCCAGAAAGGTAAGTTTCCCGATTCAATTCCATCTTTCCAGCTTCCTGTTCAAAACAGAGCTAAGCTAGTACAAGGGTTTTGAATGATTGCAGAGAATCCCTGTGTGGTGGAGGTGGTATGCTTGGGTGTGCCCTGTTGCATGGAGTTTGTATGGATTTGCTGCATCACAATATGGAGACGTGCAGACGAAGATGGAAAGTAGTGAAACAGTGGCGGAGTACATGAGAAATTATTTTGGATACAGACACGACTTCTTAGGGGTTGTTTGTATGGTGCTGATTGGGTTTAATGTGCTCTTCGCTTCTGTGTTTGCTTACTCCATGAAGGCCTTGAACTTCCAGAAAAGATGAGGAAAGTTTAGTTGTCCAAAAGTGAAACAAAAATCATAGTCTTTATAGGATTAATTATGGGATTAATGTATGATACTTTTGTAAGGAACTTGACCGATATTACTTGAAAGGAGGGTTGTGGGCCTCTAGTCTTAGCTCAGTTATGATGAATGGTGAAGTATTTGCTTGTTCTTATCACTCACTAGAGGTGGAGCAAAGCCATGTTTGGGAACTCTTTTTAGTTTAAATTGTCTTCAAAAATTATTTCAAAGGATATATTTCCTTAGCAGGAAAATATTTCATATTTGTTGATGGACTCCGGATAAAATCATAATTATTTTCTTTTGATGACGGAAATGCCCTTCCCATTTTCTATGGCACCCACCACCACGCTATCTTCTCTCCCTCTGCTTGTGGTTGTACATGCATGGCTTCTCTTCCTATTACCACCACGCCAAACCCACATACATCTCATTTCAAACCTAGAAAATCTTCAAAATTTGCATCAACCCGTCTCGCAAAACTCCAAGAAAAAGACGAGAATCGTCGAAGTTTATACAAATCTTACTTCCACCACATCTCCTCGCTATGTAAAGATGGACACCTACAGGAATCCGTACACCTTCTTTCTGAAATGGAGTTTGAAGATTTCCAAATTGGGCCGGAAATTTACGGAGAGCTCCTTCAGGGATGCGTCTACGAGCGTGCCCTTCACACGGGTCAGCAAATTCACGCCCGAATTCTTAAGAACGGGGATTTCTTTGCTAAAAATGAGTATGTTGAAACGAAACTAGTGGTTTTCTATGCCAAATGCGACTTTCCGGAGGTGGCCGTACGTTTGTTTCACAGACTCCGTGTGCGGAACGTCTTCTCTTGGGCTGCCATTGTTGGGCTGCAGTGTAGAATGGGTTTTAGTGAAGATGCTTTACTGGGTTTCATTGAAATGCAAGAGAATGGGGTTTTTCCGGATAATTTTGTTCTTCCGAATGTACTGAAGGCTTGTGGTAGTTTGCAGTTGATTGGTTTGGGGAAAGGAGTTCATGGTTACGTATTGAAGATGGGTTTTGGAGCGTGTGTCTTTGTTTCAAGTAGCCTTGTTGATATGTATGGGAAGTGTGGGGTTTTGGAGGATGCAAGGAAGGTGTTTGATAGTATGGTCGAGAAAAACGTAGTGACTTGGAACTCGATGATTGTAGGATATGTTCAAAATGGGCTCAACCAGGAAGCTATTGATGTATTCTATGACATGAGAGTGGAAGGCATTGAACCAACAAGAGTCACTGTGGCAAGCTTCCTTTCGGCGTCTGCCAATTTAGATGCTCTTATAGAAGGTAAGCAGGGGCATGCAATTGCAATTTTAAACAGTTTAGATTTGGATAATATTTTGGGTAGTTCAATTATAAACTTCTATTCAAAGGTTGGTTTGATTGAGGATGCCGAGCTAGTTTTTAGTAGAATGCTTGAGAAAGATGTGGTGACATGGAATTTGCTCATTTCTAGTTATGTTCAACATCATCAGGTTGGTAAGGCATTGAATATGTGCCATCTGATGAGATCAGAAAACTTGAGATTCGACTCTGTAACTCTGTCATCCATATTGTCTGCCTCTGCTGTTACAAGCAATATAAAACTTGGCAAAGAGGGCCACTGTTATTGTATTAGGAGAAACCTTGAATCGGATGTGGTTGTTGCGAATAGCATCATTGATATGTATGCCAAATGTGAAAGAATTGATGATGCAAGAAAAGTATTTGACTCCACAACTGAAAGAGATCTTGTTTTGTGGAATACCCTACTGGCTGCTTATGCACAGGTGGGTCTAAGTGGTGAGGCCTTGAAATTGTTCTATCAGATGCAGTTTGACAGTGTACCACCAAATGTGATATCATGGAATTCGGTAATTTTGGGATTCCTGAGAAATGGTCAGGTTAATGAGGCAAAGGACATGTTCTCACAGATGCAGTCCCTTGGGTTCCAGCCTAACCTCATCACTTGGACTACCCTTATCTCTGGTTTAGCTCAAAGTGGATTTGGCTATGAAGCAATTCTGTTTTTCCAGAAAATGCAGGAAGCAGGAATCCGACCTAGTATTGCCAGCATTACCAGTGTACTTTTGGCTTGTACAGATATACCATCATTGTGGTATGGAAGAGCCATTCATGGCTTCATTACAAGGCATGAATTTTGCTTGTCTGTTCCAGTTGCAACTTCTTTAGTGGACATGTATGCTAAATGTGGAAGCATAGATGAAGCAAAGAAAGTGTTTCATATGATGTCAAGCAAAGAGTTGCCTATCTATAATGCAATGATTTCTGCTTATGCATTACATGGCCAAGCTGTAGAAGCTCTTGCACTATTTAAACATCTGCAGAAGGAAGGTATAGAACCAGATAGCATAACCTTCACCAGCATTTTATCAGCATGCAGTCATGCTGGGCTCGTGAATGAAGGTTTGAATCTTTTCGCTGATATGGTTTCTAAACACAATATGAATCCAATTATGGAGCATTATGGTTGTGTGGTTAGTCTTCTTTCACGATGTGGTAATTTGGATGAAGCTCTTAGGCTTATTCTCACAATGCCATTTCAACCTGATGCACATATATTAGGATCATTGCTTACTGCTTGCAGAGAACACCACGAAATTGAACTTGGGGAGTATTTATCCAAACACTTGTTTAAATTGGAACCCAGTAATTCAGGAAACTATGTAGCTCTTTCAAATGCATATGCCGCAGCAGGAAGGTGGGTTGAGGTATCCAACATGAGGGATTTGATGAAAGTAAGGGGCCTGAGGAAGAATCCTGGATGCAGCTGGATTCAAACTGGAGGCAAACTTAATGTTTTTGTTGCTGGGGATGGATCACACCCAAAAACCGAGGAAATTTATGCAATGCTGGCTATGCTGCTAAGTGAAATGCGATTTATGGGATATGTTCCTATTGCTAGTAATGAAGAAAATCTCTGCTCTAGAGCGCAAAAGTTCATCCATGGATTCAAATGAAGTGATTTGAGGAACTCCAAGAGATAGGCAAGTTATTGAGAGGAAAATAAGGGTACAACGATTGCTGCAGACAACTCCAGGGCATTCTGAGATATCTACATAGATAGGCTGCTTCTGGAAGAAAAATGTGTTACATTAATAGCCTGGAAGATGAATTCAAAGTTTCTAAGGATAAGGAAGAGTCTCGAAGACCTGAGTGGCAAAAAAAACATTTGTGTAACTCATGACATGGAGGTTACTTGTGAGAAGCTGAAAAGACTCTCATTCCTATCGACCAAGAGCCAAACATTATGAAAACCATATGGAAGCTGTTAGATGTGAATGGTGACTTAAAGTTCCATTTGGATTCTGCTCAAGGCGGTTCTTGTATATATGTAGTTGAGTTTAAAGGTGACTATCATTCTCAAGGTTGTTATGTAAATATGCAGTTGAGTTAGAACACACACCAATTAAAATTTCTTGGTTAGAATTGCTGTTCATCAGCTCTGACTGATCATGACTGGCTTTCCATGGAAGTGATGTGTCTTGTAGTAGACAACTTTTGAATAAAAAGGTGAAAAAAATAAAGTTGATCTACATGATTGCATTTTAAGCTTACACGTAATTTAAGTATAGATGAAATGTTATGCTCTCAAGTGTGCTATATTTTCATAAAATTTATGGTTGGAGACAAGAAATTCATGTTCAGTACTCTGCCTGAAATTGACAAGATATGCCAACAGTGAAAAGATCCAGACTAAATGTTTTGAATTGTACTCCAATTACAGGTTATTGCATAGGCCTGTCAGTTTTCAGAATGTCCTCTTAGTCTGCATGTAGCTTTTGTTAGGTTTGTTATCCGTATACCCCTCTTTGTACATTTTTTAACCCATCAATGAATTATGTACAGCCCTTACTTCAACATTATGTTACCAAATTTCTTTCTGTGTAGTGTGTGCATGTGTCAGGACCTCCTCATTCAGCAGTTTTTGCAGTTTTCCATTCATGACATGATATGATCATGACCTTTGAAGTTTTGCTTTATTAAATTACTTTCAGAAAAATTGGAGCACTTGACCATCATTCTAAGAAGTAAAATTGAACTGCTTACTTTCCATGTACAATAAAGTATTGTATGTGAGACCCACTGTTGTACTCTCCCTGGTTGAGATATCCTGAGCAATGAAAGTAATATTTTTGCAATTGATCTTCTTTATCAGAACTAATGGTTAGCAGCTTTGCGTTTGCAGTAAGTCAGGTATGGTCAACTCAACCCAAGTTTTTTTTTACCCTTTCTATTTCATTTGCTTGTATTCATTTCATTTTGCAATTGACAAGATGCAGAGTAGATCCTTTCATAGTAATCTTTTTTTTTTCTTTTTTTTTCAAAGGTAATTTTTAAGATCTATAATCTTAGAAATGAAGGAAGAAAACCACTAAAACTCACAAAATTTAGTTAAATCATTGCAGCTTTCTCCAAATTGAAAGCTTAGAATCCTTGAAGCGAGAATACTCAAAGCTAGATAAAAGCATGAAAACAGTTGATGGACCTAAGTGTCGTTTATCCATTACAAAAGAGATTTGTTTGATATTGAACAACTGTTGCTACCTGTTTCATCTAGCATAATTATCATTTTAGAATTAAACAGTAGTGAAAATTAGAATAGGCAGGCTATCCTAATCAGAGAAAAACTTTTTCAAGGATTTGTTGCAGCTCAGTGATGGCATGTGAAACTAGTGCCCCTTGTTTCAGGTACAAGCAAAGAACATAGAGGTTGGCGAAGTTCAATCAAAGGGAATTTCTTATCATGAATCATTGTATCTCCCTTCATATGTTCCATCAAGGATCAATCAACAAAAACATTCAAGGAGCGCTTCAGAAAGGTTAGTAACCGTTTGTTGGAATAAAGTTCAAATAGATAATATACTTCAGATGAGGGAGATTGTCACTTAACAAACTCCATTCCCTCAGTCTACAGTTTTAGGTTTATTTCTTTTTCATCCTCCTCAAACTTTGCTTTCTTGTGTTAAATATTATGCCTTCAATCATTTGGAGACTTCATTGTAACAAACTGTGACAGGTTCTTGCTGTCTTGAGTCTTGACCGATGTAACTAACACCAAATCGAGATGTAGGATGAAACTAACTGCTGCTAAAATGAATTATTGATTTGTTGAGTCTTGTAGGTAGGGTATGCCTCTAATCAGGTCAAGCCTTGGAGGACTTTACAACTCTAAGTAGGTCATAACCAATCTCAGATATCAAAGCTGAACTTCAAAGGAAAGGAAACTACTTGGTCCTAAGGTCCACCCTAAAACTAATCATTAATTTACTTTATCAGCTAACTAATTCTTCTGTGCTCTTTCTCTCTGTGGTGGAGAAGCACCAAAAAAAAAGGGGCTGTAGTTGTAGTTCGTTGAACAGTTGCTTGAGGGACACTTCACATACCAATTGGGTTTTTCCTCATAAATTTTTTTTTTTTTTTTTAAATATTAGTGGGTATGTCATTAAACCCACCAAAACATAGTAAATTAAGAAATCAGTATTAAAATCAAATACCATAGGCAGAGAGCTGTACACAAAGAGAAAAAACAGAGTCGTATGCAGTCTGCATTACCTTAAGAATATGAATTTAGGTGAACTGTATATGATAAAATAGAATTAGGTGAACTATGTTTGGGAACAAAATGAGTCCCAGAATTGTAGTGTAGTTTTAGAGAGTAAAAATTAAAATTAGGTGAACTGTGTGAAAGACTGTGATGCAGCCAAAAATGTATTTGAGCATCCAATGAGAAGAGCCATAAGCCCCCAGGACTTTTGAAAGAGAGAAACTTTCCTTGTAGGAGATCCCTTATCTATAATTGACCACAAAAAATAATTCAAGTAAACTGCCAGTACACATAATTCAAATGAGCAGCGATATAGTTGTTGTATTGAGAGAGTCCTAATCTCCCCTTTTGCTTCTGGGCTTTCTCAGTCACACAACCATTTTGAAAAATTTCTTTTTCTACTGGGTCCTTTGATCAGTATATGTTCTCCATGTTCCCTTCTCTGGTTCTCCCATATATCAATAGGCTTGATATGAATGGCAGAGCCCCTTATATACGTACATAGTGGGCCTTGTGTGTGATATGGCCCTACATAGGGGTGGCATCAGCCCCCATTTGCGGATTTATATATCCCAGAACCCTGGTCCACATCTTTAATCTTCCCTTTCTTTTTTTCCTCCTTTCTTTTGAAGATAACATTTTTCAAAGTCCATGGTTGCACCCACCTATAAAGGGGTTAATGAAAGGTGTAAAGCTGATGCCATCAATTAGGTCAAATAATTCTGGAATACTTAACTAATGAGATTCCATGTGTGACGAATGTGCTCTTTGTCAACAAGTTTTGCAAATTTTTTTTTGGTTAGCACAAAAAAATAAATAAATAATTTGATTTATTCGTAATCTGAAAAATGATGGGGATATTTCAGTAATTTACTATTTGAAAAAGTAAAGGAATACACGAGTGAGGTGGACAATAGGAGTGAGAGTGGTATTTGTGTGTGTATTATAACTGCAAATATTGACTGGTTTGTATGAAAAGATGGGAAAGTTGTGATAGAGAAGAGGGCATTCATCTGTGAATGGGACCTAGACCCCATTCCGATTAAGGGCGACTAACCCAGATTAGGATATCCTGAACCTGAAGTGTGCCTTATTTATTTTTACTTAATTTGTTTTCCGAAGTGGGCATTAGGGAAAGGGCAAAATAGTAAAATGTGGATAGGACCAAAAAGTGGATACTAACTCCCACTTTCGGTGCACCAAACCAGAAAATGTGTGTTTTCCCAATGAGTCACGTGCTTCGATGGCCCCCCGGGAAGCTTTGTCATTAACCCTATTGTGTGAGGGTAATTCCGTCATAAGAGGTTACAGAGCGCCTGTCGTGAGCGTGGGGGAAAATGGGAGTGGACTGGAGCTGTGCACGTTAGCAAAGCTGGAGTAGGACGATAGAGTGGCGCGTTGCGCACTTCTCGGAATCGGATGCTTGTTGGTATGGGTGGGGCCCACTTTAGTTTGATTTGTCGAGAAGATCTCCGAGCGGTATCTCCGTTCATTTTCAATTTTAAATTTTGAATTATAAATTAATTATATTTTTGAAGAGCAAGTATTTTGATTTAACAAATGTGGTATGTAATTATTTGTAATCTTACGTGGCACTGAAGTCACTGGAACAACAATTTATTTTATAGGAGTGAGAAAATTGAGCAGGAGGGGACAGCGGAGGAAGAGGACATAGTGAGAAACAGATGGGTGGGAGCGGATCCAGAGTGGCCTTGATCGACGGCTGTCCATGTCTCAAAGGTCAAAGACTGTGTCAGAGACTTTGCTTTTCTTTCGCCGGCCAGCCTGTAGCCCACCTCCCTTCCCATGGACCCATAAACAGACAAACACTATTACATTCTCTCTTCCACGTCCCACCATTCACATTCTGGGTCTGCGACACGTGGCTTTTCATGGCTCACCCTTTGGTCAACCCCACACCGCTGACTGCGCTCACTGTTCCGTGATTTTTGAATAATGTGTTGTGTCCGTAGAGGGACCCACCTACTGATCATTCTGCATGAGGGTCAAGTTCATTTATTACCATGATCTTGGGCGTACCATAGTCCGACTTTTCTTACCAAGCAAACAAGATCAACAGTGTTTTTTATGGTGTTTGTTTGGCTTTTGCACTTGCACTGGCTTTCGGACTAGAAACAACGAAAATTTTCAACTCTAAATAGTTTCTTACATATTTTCCTATAGTAACTTTAATTCAGAGCCATGTGTTAAATGTCAACACAGTGAGCTATAAAATATGGAAAAATAAACCAAATAAATCCACTTCCAAATAGTCAATTCCAATCAGTTCATGGAACTCCCTCCCAAACAATTCAAACCTCCCTGTAAAAATCATTGCACAGAAAAAATAAAAAGAAAAAGGAAAAAAAAATAAAACGTAAAAAGATTAAAAACACAGTGTTGGGTGGTGGGTCACCCTGAGCTCCAATCGGCTGCTGCGCAGTTCAACCCGCTTACTTACGCACCGAGCGCATTTTTTGGGAGGCCCACCGCCACAATTTTACTCCCCCATCTATTTACCGGGAATATTGCTAAGGTGTGACCGCCGCAGGTGGGGTCCGTGACTCCGGCGGAGGCGTGTGACCGCCCGATCCCTTGGATGGGTCATCGGACGATTGTCGTAAGCCGTCGTCCGTCTCGCCCCTGTTCATATCCTCAATCATTCGGACCACCTCCTGCATGGCGGGTCTCTGATCTGGTACGGTGGAGACGCAGGCCATCGCGATTTGCAGCAGCTGCACCATCTCCTCCTCGATGTTGTGGTATCGCATCAACTCCACGTCGAATACCTCAGCAGTCCATTCCTCACGGACCACCGACTGGACCCACCTTGGAAGATCAATCCCCTCCTCCCCCAACGACGCTTGATTTGGTGCCTTCCCCGTCAATAGCTCCAACAGCAACACGCCGAAACTGTATACGTCCGACTTGAACGTGACCTTTCGGGTTTCCATCACCTCGGGCGCCCGATATCCCGCGACCCGATTGGGCGGCGTGGAGTTTCCAAAGAGCGGGTTGAGCCCGAAATCGGAAACGCAAGCATCGTGGTCCGGGCGGAGCAGGATGTTGGAGGACTTGATGTTGCCATGGACCACCTTTCCCGACACGTGTAGGTGGGCTATCCCCCTTGCGGCGCTGAGCGCTATTCTCATCCGGTTGTCCCAGTCAAGTGGCGTACGGCCCGATCCTCTACTGCCTGCAAAAACAACCACCGGCTGTTGCGGTCACCTGTCCCCAATTTTCATCACAGTAAAAAGGAAAAGGTTTCTCATCCCCAAGGAAGGGCACAGAAGGGTAAAATGGGAAAGCAAAAAACATAAGGGATTATGGTTTTATCGGTTTTGGAAACATGAAATATACTTTACAATCATTATAAAAGATGGAAGCAAAAGCATGTCGGTGGCGAATCATGGTGGTCTGTGGCCATGTTGGTGGCATTTACGTAAATACCAACAACAGTATCAAACCTTGCGCATCATGCGCACTCTTGCCACTTGCCACTTGCGAATGCTGCAAGTAAGAGAGGTATACCATCTTCTGCACATCATGCGCAGGTTAGAATTTAGAATTTAGAATTTTAGGACCGATTTTATGCCGCCTTTTTAAATGTCCATAATACCCTCACGATATTAATTATTAAAAAAAAACTAGGATTTTAAAACAAAAATAAAAATAAAAAATATAGTGAATTTCCATAGCCGCAAGAAGTGGAGCTTCAGTCCTGGAAGAATGAAGGAGAAGAAACTAGAAACTGTACCGTGCAGAAGGGCAGACAAACTGCCGGCAGCCATGAAGTCGTAGACTAGCAATTTCTCATCCTTGGAGAAGTAAAAAGCTCTGAGAGGAACCACATTTTCGTGCTTAATCTTCCCTAGAACGTCAATTTGCATTTCGAACTCCTTCTTAGTGACTGTAACATCTTTCAATCTCTTCACAACCACCGTAGTACCTTCCTCCAACACTGCCTTGTACGAAGTCCCTACGCTTCCTTTGCCCAACACCTCTGCTGAAGCCCTCAGCAAATCTTCCAAATCAAAGCTGTAGACGCCGCCCTCGAAGAAAACCAACTTGTTTCTGTCTGCTTCAGCTGACCCGCCGGTGATGTCGTCCTTGGAAGAGGAGGTGGCGGTCTCAGCCACTATGGATCGGGTTGTTTCGGGCTTTGGTGGCTTCGGGGGCTGCCGGCGCTGGCGCCTGCGCAGGCAGAGGAGGAGGAAGAGTAAGAGGAGACAGAGAATTAGAGCGGACCCAACTGAGATTGCGATTATAGCTGCTGTCGAGAGCTTTTTCGACTTTTTCTGAACTGGGTTAGATGGAACAATTGAGGGAGATGGTGTTGGAGAGGGGAAAAATGGGTTGCATGGCGGCAACGGTCCGCCGCAGAGAGCTAGGTTTCCGGCGAATGAAGAAGACCCGAACTTGAATAATGTCTGGGGGATTGAACCATTGAGCCTGTTGTTGGAAACATTGAAATCATCCAATCCATCAGAGTTTATGCTGGGTATACTGCCAGAAAAGCCATTGTTCTGCAAGAACAGTCCAGTCAATTGGTTCAAATTGTTGATGGAAAATGGAAGCTCTCCGGTGAAGTTGTTGGACGAAAGATCCAACCGACCCAACCGAGTTAACTGAGTAATACTCCCCGGAAATCCGCCGGAAAAAAGATTATCCTGAAGGTAAAGGCTGCGCAACAACGTCAAGTTTGCAAAATCTCGGGGGATATCACCGGAGAGACGATTCGACCTAAGACTGAGCACCCGAAGTTGACTTAAACGGCCGATAGTATTCTCTGGGATCTGACCCACAAGCCCCACGCCTGGAAGACGAAGAGTGTAGACATTAGAGCGATTAGCATCACACCCCACCCCGACCCAATTGCAGGCGGAGTCTGAAGCGTTCCATTGGATGCGATTCTCATGAGGAATCTGAGAGAGAAAAGCAAGGAGGGTTTGCTTGTCCTGAGTCGGCTCGCTACTCACTCGTCCACTCAGTAACACCACCCAAGCCAACAACACAGTAAGAAAAACAAACCCAGCGTCAGAACCCACTGCCATTGTTGTTTCCTCAAACCCAAATAATAAAACCAACAATTTGTTTCTTTCTATCCACCGCTCCCCAACGGCGGTTTGTGGCGGCGAAAGGTTTTCCGGCGACACCTCATGAAAGAGAGGAAAAAAAAAAAGGGGGGGAGAGCACGGTGCGGGAATTGTGAAGTCAGGGGAACGACTTGGCTTTGTAAGGTATCACGAGGTCACAAAAGTGAGAGAGGCCAGAAAAAAAGAAAAAGGAAAAAAAAAGCTGAAAACACAGAAGCAGCTTCGCTGGCACCAGTAAAAACGTTTTTTTTTTATTAATCTTACCGTAAATCAAAATTAACGTTTTTCAACACACTCCCACGCGCTCTCGATACCCCTCCGACGTATGCGATTCATTGATCATTGATTGGAGAGTGTAATCCACGCGCCACCGCTGAGTAGGCTCCGATTGAGTGTCTTTTGTGTGTACAAAAACAACTTACAAGTTACAACTTACAAGTTTACAACTTACAACTAAAAACCTTATCCCGTGCACAGGAAAGGGACGGTGGCCCATCCTCATCCTACGGTCCAAATCACCCACACGATGGTTCACATCGTTGAGTGAAACGCGTCGTTTTGACGAGGTCTGTATTCTGTACGGCCCAAAAACCTTACATTTGGCCAAAACAAGCACAGCTGGAAGAGTAATGTGATTTGATTTATTTATTACTCATCACTCATGGAGCCAGCACTAGAGAGAAGAATGTCTAGTTTCTATATTTAATTCTGATTTTTTTATTTTGATTTATTCCATTTTATTTCCAATTTTCTGTTTTCTAAAAGCATTGCTCGGGGAAATGTCAAAAGCGTATTATCCAAAACCCAATGAAAAGTCAAAAGGAAAAGAAAACAAAAGTAGATTTTTTAAATTTAATTTTGCTTCAGTAAAGTAATAGAATTTAGTTTGAATATTATTGACAAGACCAGTAGCTACCTTCAGAGCATCCTGGCATATATACCGCCTTTTCCCTACCGTGTATAATTTTGACCAGTCCACTACCTATCCATACTCGACACGTTGGCTACATGTTTTCCAATAATTTCCTGGCTGCATGTACCTATCAAATTTATAATTTTGATAAAAAATATATATATTTATATATATAGGAGGAAATATAGATAGTTAAAGGGTATAAATAATAAAATTAAAATATAAAAAAAATGGGATTATGTATAAAAAGAAAGATTAAGATATAAAATAATGAGACAAAAATCTACATGATTGATCATATTTTTTTATAGATAGATTTATTTGATGTGATTGATCATATATTTTTATATATAGATTTATTTGATATGATATTTTATATCGAGAAAAAAATTCTTTTACCTTATATATGTATAAGTTCCTTTTAAATTTATAATTTTGTTTTAATACCATAATAATCAAGGTTTAGAGTGTAAGTGAAAGGGTATGTTTGGTTTGTAATAGGATGATAATAAGGCGTGTTATGGACAATTTGCCCCTATTCTAATTTTACCTTTTTTATTTAAAATAATTATCATTTTCATCCCATTAAAAAAATTAAACAAGATAGATTTGGAGCGAGATAATTTGTTCTCATTCTAACCTTACCTCATTTATTTAAAATAATTATCAATCCATTTCTATTGCATTAAAAAAATTAATCAAAGTGGGGTCAATGTGGGTACGAGAAATTCTTGTATCCGACGCCATTTAACTTTTTAACTTTTTTAGTTTTTTATAATTTTTAATTATATTAGAATCAATATATTTCATAAATAATAAAAATATTATAACTTATCTTATTAAAAATATTTATTATTATTATTATTATTATTATTATTATATATTAAAAAAAACATTTTAAATTAATTTATTTTTATATATAATCATGACAAAGCGTGATGAGATAAGACAATACTCACACCTACCTCGAACTCATTCAACTACTCATTTTCAAACCCATGAATATAAAAAAAATTCACCTTCATCTCTAATCTCTAATCATTTGAGATGGAAACACGTTTTTCTATAAAAGGTTATTAAGCTCAAAGCCCTATCAAAAAAGAAAAAGAAAAAAAACTTTTATTGCTCGAAATTTTAACATCAAATAAGTTATATTTGTGAACTAAAATTCTTTCCACACAATTTTGGGTTTTCTTTCCCTCTTGAAAACGAAGGTGCCGAAAGTGAACATGAAGACACGAGAGATGGGTAAGAGCGTTGCATTCATGGAAGTAGAACCGAGTTGAAGAGAGCCCAAAATTGGAAAAGATGAGAAAGTCGAATAAAAGGGTAATTGATTTGAGTTGCATTGGAAGGGGTGTGGATGTGGAATTTGGGCAGCATCCGTACGTGTTAGAAATGTCAATTTTTCGAAGTTTCCTTCCCTAATTTGTGTTGCATAAGCTTGTGGGTGTGGGTGTACACTTTTGTTTTGCCATTGAGCATAACAGATTCGTAGTGCTTGAGCAACACGAAAACAAATTTGAAAGAGGTTTTGTTTTGTGGCAGCATGGATGGAATCTCTGAGATGACGTTTTATGGCGTGTTTGCGTGTGCCTTCAAATATGAGTAGGAATGGCAATGGGGCGGGTGACCCATCTCAGCCTCGTTCCGTTTATTAAAAACAATTTTCATCTTCACCCTGTTCGTTTAGCTTTTTTTTTTTAAAAAAAAAAAAATTACTTTTAAATTTTTTAATTACATTTAAATAAATATATTTTATAAATAATAAAATTATTATATTTTTTAACTTATTTTATTAAATTTTTTATTATTAACTATATATTAAAAATAGTAAAATAAAATTTTAAATTAAATTAATTTTATATGTAATCGAAACGGGTGGGATGAGGCAATACCCGAACCTGCCCCCGATTTAAAAAAAAAAAAAAAAAAATCTCATACCCATCTTAAACCCGTTTATTAAATTTAAACCCCGTCCCATTAGGGACGAGGTGGGTACCCAAAAAAATCCGCCCCGTTGTCATCCCTAAATATGAGTAGAAATCAGAAATTCATATTTAATTAAATTACCAAAAATATTTCCCTTCGACCACATAAAATAATGAAAATATTTGAACTTATGTCTTTTATAATTTGATTGAATAAAACAATTAAAATATTTGATTTTTTTTTTAGTTAAAAGTAATTTATTGATGTCGACCAATATGACTAAGAATGCATTTGAGATTGATTATAAAAAATGTTTTTAACATTTTTAACGCTTAAATAATGAAAATTTTTAAGTATTAAAAATATTAAAAACGTTTTTTAAAATCACTGTCAAATGGGTTTTAAATTAAGAGCTCGTTTGGTAGTGATTATAGAAAACGCTTTTAATATTTCTAATACTTTAAAATTTTTATCATTCAAGTGTTAAAAATACTAAAAACGTTTTTTAAAATCACTCTCAAACGCATTATAAATTTATTAATGACAAATTTATTTTAATTATATTAGTTAATATTAATAAATTACTTTTAATGAATAAAAAAAATTAAATATTTTAACTTTTTCTATTAAGCTAAAAACCAAACATTACCTATTTATGACAGGGGTAGAACTAACTCATCATGCGGTTATGTAATTAGTGTCTTTCTTTTTTTTCCCTTCATTTCAACTTTTAACTATTACAAGTGGGTAAAAGATATAAAAAATGAGATAAACATCATGTATTAATGATAACAAATATATGAATAATTGCAAGTTGATTGATGGGAAAAAAATTTCAAAGATAAAGACATTGATAATTTGATATACAAAATTTAATAATAATAATAATGTTTGAAATAAAAGGAATACAAGTATCTACTTTTAAATTACAATATCAACAAATGAAATTTATGTAAATAATAATACAGTTCATTATCAATTTTATATTCATTTATAATACACGTTTACATCTCTAAAATATCGTATCATATTTAAAATATATTTGACAATGATTTTAAGAAGTATTTATAATATTTTCAATATTTAAAAGATAAATTTTAAAGAACTAAAAATATTATAAGCACTTTCTAAAATTACTACTAAACACGTTCTTAGTGTAATTAAAAGCTACTCATAAAAAGTAAAAATAGTGAAAAATTTTGACAAAACTAATAAAAGAATTTAAAATAATATCAATATAAACATAGTAAAAATAAGGAATATGCAAAGGCTTCATAACCCATCGAAGCTTAAAATTTTGAAGGAGCGAGAAGGACTAGTCCGTCTTATAAGGATCGCTCATAATAATAGAGGATGCATCAACATAATTGTTGTTTACTTGACTTATTAATTGTAGTTTTTTTATATAAGTAAGCCATATGGTGCATAATATGTTATTAATGCATGCCTTATAATCCAACTTAATTGAAACCTATAAATGTATTGTTAATGCATGCTTTATAAGTATAGTCCAAGAAACTATACATTTTCTGGAAATTCCTCCAATAGTTGGATTATAGGGCATTATTGAAAAATGAGGTGAAAACCAATATGTTTTGTTAAAAACATTATTAAAATTCTAACCATTCTTTCGTATTTCTTGATTTTATAAAATCAACCGATAGCTACTACATGTATTCTCCTACTACAAAAACTTCCTCAGGCCAACCAATTCTTTTGTATTTCTTGATTTTATAAAATCCTCATTTTTTAGCTCAAGAATATGAGGGGAAAACGACTAAACAAATGCCTTGAAATTAAAAAAAAAAAAATTACATAAAAAATTGCACTAGTTTTCTCATCATCCAAATTTTGAAGAGATTAAGTTAATTTAAAAAATGAGTTAATTTCACTCATCTCCCTTCAAGATTTGGTTAAATACACTTGACTTTTATTAGTTTAAAATTTTATCAAATACCTCATTTATTTTGAGTGAGAGTGGAGATGGTTGAAAATAACAAATAAAAATTATAAAAGAGGTATTTGATGAAATTTCAAACCAATAAGAGTCGGGTGTAAGATTGATAGATGAGTTTGTTGAAATTAACATTTTAAATAATTGATTGATGGATGAGTTTTAATTGGTCTTTGAATTGTTAGGTGCCTTAGAAAATGTTTTCATACATACCAAACATAGTGCATCTCAACCTCACAGTTTTGAGATCCTAAAGTCAATCTCAAAGAAATCCTTCTTTTGATGTCCTCTTTAGCTCATATCTTTGAGTTGCATAACTTTTTTCTTGAATTATCCAAGATGATCTTCTTTCATATCATACTTTAAATTAAATGTTAAAGATAAAATTTATTTTATCATCATCAAAACTTAGGTTTAGTTAAATTGTAGACTAACATTTTCTCTCTTTTTTTTTTTTTTTGGTTGTTGTGATGATAAAACCAAGATTGTTAAAATAGTTCAGTAATCATCTTAGAAAGGGATTGAAAAGGATGATGATTACTTTTTGTAAATTTTAAATTTAGAGAATCCAAATAACAATTATATACAGTTATATAACAAATATATGGAAAAATAATTTGTGTATAAACATATGCTTTTAAGTTAAAGAGTTCTTGAAACACATGCTTTTTTTTTAGTCTTTTTTTTTTAAACTTTGACATGATAGATCAAGTGACTTATATCATCCTTATCAACTTTTTTTTTTCTTTTTTCATATTAACTTTTTCTCATATTCTCTTATAAAACATTTTTATTTTTATTTTTATTCACTCTTTTATCTTTTCATAGGTATTCATTTTAATTATTTATGAAAAAATTAAACACAAAATAATAATATATCATAAATCATTAATGGAAACAAATTTAATATAAACATAAATGCATAATAAACAAATTTAGAAATTTAGGATATAATATTTTTTATATTCATATTAAATAAAATATTTATTTATTTATAAATCTTATGACATATAGATTGAATAAAAATATCTTTGTTATGTTATTTTATAGTTTATATTATTTTAAATTTTTATGTGAAAAATAGAGTCAATCATCATAATTTTAGTTTTTTGTTTATGGTTCTAATTGTTTGCTTAATTAAAATGTTTAATTTATTTTATTTATATAAAAATATTTTTTTTATAAAAAAATTATATTTTATATTTTATATTAATTTTTTCTTATATTTATTAGAAATTATAATTTTTGCAAACTAAAGTTATGCACCTTTCTAGTGCACAAAACAAAAATAGTGCACCCTCCTGAAATATTAAGTTGATGCATCTCAAAGTAATGTGTAACTTAAGTTGCACATCTAAGAACTCTTGATTGCTTACCTTAGAAGTTGTGCACTTCTAATATCATTTATTACATGCTTAACATCAATTATAATAAAGAAATAACGTAAAATGCATGAGTATTATTGTATTTAATCTAACCCTTGGAAATAAGGTACGTACCACTTTTATTTAAGAAAATATTACTGATATATAGGAAAAGTATTACCGATATTGATAGGATGTACCGCATGTAATGAAGTATATACCACCCTTCTTTGGGTTATGGATGAGGTTAATATTGTCCATTACATGCTCATGAACATTGACCATAAAAGTGAAAATAACATGAAATATGTGAGCATTATTGTATTTAAACATTATCTATTTAACGTACCCTTGGAAATAAGGTATCACTTTTGTTTAAGAAAGCATCACTATACAAATAAGGTATCATTGATATCTACATGATGTACCACATGCAATAAAGATGTGTTACCCTTTTTTAAGTTAGGGATAAGGTTAGTGTCGTCCATTATGTGCTCAACATCAACCTTACTAAAGAAATAAAGTGACATGCGTAAGCATTATTAAGTTTAAACATTGTGCATATAACCCTTACAAATGAGGTATCATTTTTATTTTAGAAAATATCATTAATGTATAAAGGAAGTATCATTAATGTCTACAAAATATACGATATGCAAAGAAAAATGTATTATCATTCTTTGGGTTAGGGATGTGGTTAGTACCGTCCATTATATGGTCAATGTCAACCATAAAAAACGTGAAATGCATAAGTATTATTGTACTTAAATACCGTGTATCTTATACTTACAAATGGAGTACTAGTTTTATAAAAGACGTACTACATGTGATGAAGGATGTATTGTCCTTATTGAGACATGAGCGATAATAAGCTTGATTTATGTCCCAATATGGGTGGTACATCATTCATTACATATGGTACATCTCATAATGATACTACTAGATCTTTAGTTAAAACCGATATTTATTTGGATATGGGTTAGTTTTATTGAAGGTGTGCTTCTTTAGTTGGAAAAGGATGACAATTTAAGTGAACTTAGAGTTGCACAACTAAAGTAACGTCAGGGATACATAATTTGATGCTCAATTTGAATAATGCACAACTAAGAGTCCTTGAGTGCACAATTTAAGTTATACATTGCTTTGAAGTATGCCAACTTAGTGATTTAGGAGGATGCATTATTTTTACCCGATGTTCTTGAAAGATGCACAACTTAAATTTATAAAAATTATAATTCTTGATAAAATTAGAAGAAAATTAATATAAAATATTAAATACATTTTTGTATGAACAAATATATTTTATAGTTTATATAAATAAAAAATTAAAAGTTTTAACCAAGCAAAAAATTAGAATCATGATCACTGACTCTTTTTTCCACATGAAAATTTAATATTTTAAAATAAAATAAATAATAAAATAACATGATAAAGATATTTTACATATTTAATCTATATGTAATAAGATTTATAAAATAAATAAACATTTTATTTAACATGAATATAGAAAATCTTATATCTTAAACCTATAAATTTGATCATTATATATTCATGTTTGTTTTCAATAATTATTTATTATATTTTATTATTTTGTGTTTAAAATATTCATAAATAACTAAAATTGATAAATATGAAAAGATTGAAAAAATAAAATTAAAAAAGTTTCATAAGAAAACAGGTAGTTGACAAATTTTAAAAATTAGAAAAAGAAAAAAAAAAAAAAAAAAAGAGGGGGTTTACTACCCCCAACTTGAAAAAAATTTTATAGATAATATTAAAAAAAAAAAAAAAAAAACAGTAATATGTGGTCACCTCATGTATATTCTTATTTTTTCCTATCTTCTCAGTTCTCTCTTTAATTAGTTGGCCGACTGGTACACTGTTGAAAAATCTGACAACCCCATCTCTTTCCAACTAGTCAGACCTCCTTCATTTGTTCTAAAAAAAAAAAGAAAGTGACGTTAAGTGGGCCTTTTTTTTTTCATTTTTTCCTCCTGAAAACTTCTTCTACGGGGCTTCAAGAAGCCCCTTTCCGAGCCTGACTTGCCAATCGCCCTCCAAACATTAAATTCTACGTCGGCCATTATTACTTGAAGATAACACGGAGAAAAAGGAAAAAAAAAAAAAGGGAGGACATGCATAATATGGGCCACTAGTTATGTTATATTTGGGGTGGTTGATTGGTCGATGTTAGGTGAGAAAATTTATGTCGTAATCTTAAAATTGTCGTTAGATTACGTTGGAGTTCATATGAAGAAACTTTTTCTCCAACTTGTGCTTCTTATAACTCATAAGTTAAAAGTTACAATTATTATTATTTTTTTTAATGGTATGTGATTGCATATTTTCCCTTCTGTTTTTCCTAAACAAATCCCGTACAAGTTCGATTTTCACCCATAGGATCAAAAAGAAGAAAATAATACAACTGAAGGAGAAACACTATAAAAATGGTGTGCCGGCGGCCCATACCATATCTGGACGGAGTCTGAGGAATTATAACCGGCAGCTCTATGCTTCTCATCATGTCTCCACTCTCTCTACAGACTCTACCCACATGCCCGTCTATGATGTGCTTCGCTTTTCCTTTTGGCCCCACCCTTCACATTTTTTTCTTCCCATTTTACCCCAACAAAAAAAAAAATAATAATAATAATTAACTGCTAATTTCTTCGTAAATCTGTGTCCCAATTTTTAAAACATGACAAAATATGATTGAAGAGGTCCCCGCTCAATCATTCATCAGACTCATAGATGAACACATGATGCTGATGGAGTACAACACGCTCCAGAATTGGGTATAAGTGTCTGGCATCACCAGCTCTATCTTCTTAATTTTTCTTTTCTATAATTACAATGGTGTGCCTTTTGGGCTTGATTATTTTATGTGGACCCAGTTGCATAGCTTTGGTTGCCCACGCCTACACGCAATGTGATGTGCTTGCGAGGTCAATGTAGTGTTTATTTTTTAATTGAATTTTTTTATTTAATTAAAAATAACTTATATCAATCAATGTAGTTAAATCAAATATATTGATAATAAATTTTTTTTAATCATGTTAATTAATGTCAACAAATCACTTTTAATTTAATAGAAAAAACTAATTTGGGACTAATATTAAAAAATAAATTTCTTTGATGAAAAAAATATAATTTTTTTTAAAAATAAAAAACCTACTTTGAACAATATAACTTATTTTATGTGTAAAATTAGTCAATTTGACCCAAATTTATAGCTAGAGGCCTGCAATGAATTTAATTTAAGGGGAAGAATTGGAAGGTCATGTCAGTCAACTTACAAAATTTGTTGGGTCTTGGTGGGCATGCTAATTTTTGTCTTCATCCCCCAAGTTAGGAAAATGGATTGTTTTTATGTTGTAATATTTTATGGAGTTTTACCCGAAATCAAATGGCTGTTCATCTACATCTAATAATTTATTGAAACAGTTGAAAGAAGGTTTATCATTCGGCTTCTTCTTCCAACCATTAATCAAATGACTTGTTCAATAAATTGGGGCAACTTATTACCATATAACATGCATGTTCAGAAAAATAACGAGTTAAAAATGCTTTAAAATTTTATTCTTTTTGTTAACAAAAATTTTAATACAAACAAAGTTAATTTAAGAATATAAAGATAAAACAATCATAGAAGATACATAATATTTTAACATGATTCGATCAATCATGTCTATATCTATAATAAGAGATAAATTTTTCGAATATTATACAAAATAAAACTAGATATAACTATTGAGTTTCTAAAACATCTCATATTTCCTCATTTATTATATTCATACTTTATCATGAATTTATGATTCCATCGGATGTCTTTCGTTCTCCCTCACATCTCTATTCGTTTTATACAATTTCTAACACATCTTTATCTTATACTTTTCCTCTTATAATTATAATTTTTTTAATAATTTTTCTTATTTTGTAAGAAAATATAATATTACATTCGAAATATTGTATATAATATTAAAAAAAAAAAATCTTTACTAGTAAGGAATTTAATCCACTTCCCAACATTTTTTTTCCTATCTGTCAGTCTCTTGCTGATCCATAGTGGAGAGGTCCACCAACCAGAATGCTTAGCTCCCTCCATGTGCCGGTCCACGTAGAGCCCAAACAAAGGTGCAGGTGCATCTAGCTGTCAAGCAAGCCTATCTTCCAATGGTAGCTTTTATATATACACTATTTGCCACGTACTTTGATCGCTTCCACCATCAATGGCCTGCAACAAAAAAAAAAAAAAAAAATGAAAAATAAGAGTGAAGGTCAAGGAAGATAATCAGCTAGCGAATATCTGTAGAAGCATGGTGATATATAGCAGCAGAATAATTTTTCCAAGTTCTGGCTGGTTGGTATTGGCTTTGGATTGACGCGGAGACTTGGAGTTGACTTACGGTGAGAGTCCGCTGATCATTAATGAGTTTCAGATTTAGGACTGGAATTGCATGGGAAACCTTGATTCAGTAGTGTATGGTATTTCATGGATGAATACGAAGATTGGACCTGCCAACTACCTTTCAGCAATCATTAGACAGAAATCATTGTTTAGCAATAAGTGAAGGAAACTCACCCTTAATAAATGATTATCCTCCAGCTAAAAAGGTGATAATAGGGAAATGACACTTTCTCCGACCAAACTCCCCCAGTCTGTTGGTGAAGGAGAGTCTTACCCTTTTTTTCTGTCATGGGCCTTCTATGGCCATTCTCCCATGAAAGAAGCAACATTTTCTTCTTCTTTTTTTATATCTTTTTCAATCTTCTCTCGCAAACTACCAAAAGCCATCGGAGATTTCTTTTGAGCATTAGGCAGGAAACGAGGTTAGCTCTACAGGTCTTTTCTTGGGGGGACCTTACTTACAAGTGCGGTGAATTTTGGCATCTTCAGTACCCCTTAGCCATGATCTCTTTCAAGAGTCTAGAGCTTATTTTTCTGATTCGGGTTACGGGCCCATAATGGCCTTGTGAGTGGTTTTTGCATTGACCGACGGTAGTTCACTGATTGCAATTTTTTACTTCTAAGACAATTGTGACAATGTTTCTCATGTCCTAAGGGTCAGACTGTGCCACATGGCGGTAATCAACTTCCTCCCAATAGAAAACACGTCTTTTTAATTTGGTTTAATTATGCTTTTTTCTCTCCTAGATTTTGCCTTAATGTCTTTCTGTAGAGGACTGATGAATTTTTTTATCTTTTATTTATTTCCTCCAATTATTTTTTCTACCTCCTCTTATACCTTTAATTTCTTCTTTTGCGATGACAAAGAAATGGAAAAGGATTAAAATTTCTAATTTGTTACGCATTGAGTATTCTTCATGAGTGGTACTTAGTCATCTTGCTTGGGTATGGGCGGTTTTATTACCAATGCACCTTTGACTAATAAGGATCTCTACCATGGCATTGTCATCATGTTAGGCAAGTGTCAAGCTTTAAGGTCTTTTGAGCATTCCTAGGCTTCACGAAGCACAAGGTTCTTTTCCTTTTCCTGGACATTGACGTTCTTGAGATTGAAGACTCTTATTGAGAGAAAATCTCATACTAGTTTAAGATTGACAGTATTCTTTGTAACCAAAAGATCCTGTTGAAGCCCTCATAGCTGTATGCCACGTTCATTTCTCTAGGCTTGATATTGTCAACTCCTTGCCTTTCTTTTATCAAGTTTGAAGGGTGACCACCTTTGGATAAGTTCTCATTGCCCCCTTTGCTATGAGCAGCTAATCACTAGAAGAGGAAATGCGAGCAATTTCCCTACAAGCTAGTCTCTTTGAATAGGAAATCTTAGAATATTGGTTCAGGTACAGATGGTTTCATCGATCAAGTCCCTCATTTTTTAGTGTATTCATAGTAAGATCCACTTAAGTAGTAAGGTGACTATATCTTCTTCTGGGGTATATTTAAAAGTAAGTGGATGTTATCCTTGTCCCTGATTAATCTCATTGAAGGTTTTGCGGTTCTAAAAAAGGGCTTTGGAAAGTTTGAGACCCCTGGATCGACAACTAATCAAGTTAAGGTTACCATTGCAGGTGACCATCCCTACCTAGAAAAGTCCCTAATTAGGTTGCCTTCACTTTCCAATATGGGCATGGAGAAGGGGAAGGTTATAATGGCAAAGGTTGTTGCCATGAGTAAGGATTTTTTACCTAGTATTGAAGTTACGAGACAATCATCCCTTCAAACAAACTCTAAATTTATCTCTAATTTGTGCAACTCATCTACTATGACGGATAAATCCATCAAATTATGAAAATAAACATAATTCAACCTATCTTTAGAGATAAGCCAAAACAAAGTAGTTTAGAAGAATCACATAACATTTTGAAATTTAGGTACCAACTAAAATGAGGAGAAGGAAGAGGTACCAATACTACTTGAAAAAAGTAAACCAATAATGGTATATTGTGACAAGTACTACCTAACAAAGATAACCCAAAGATAAAATGCAATAAGTTAGAATGTAGAAAGACAAGTCGAACTTTAATCTACGTTGATAAAGAAACTTAAAACTAGCAAAGGATAAGTTAGATCACAAGAACCACTTAAAAAGATACCATAAAAGTCAAAAGTGTATATCCAAAAATAGCGTACGACATGTTATTATGAGCAGTATGACATGAAAGGCCGAAAATCAATCATTAATCACACATAACACCTATTTCAAAATAAACTATAGATACCCAAGGAATGAACAGAGAGGGGACCTATCCTTTTTTATTTCTCGCTGATCTTTACAAAAGAAAATTTTTTCCCCTTCAACTGGAGAGACATTCAGAAAAAGTAGCATTATTCAGAGTGATACCTCAATGAACATAGCAGTGAACTCTCCCTAAACCTAACGCTAGCTGTTGATTGAATGTCCGGATAGCAGGAGGCAATGAAATTTTGCTAGAGCAGCAAAAATATAATTTTCAGTACCTACCAATCTGCATGCTGGAGTTACATTCCTTCTAAACTATTCCAGCATGGATGTTCTGCAGAAAATAAATCTCTTGTCTGGAAAAGCATCACCATCATTTCATTGATGATGTCTGTTCTAACTTCTAAACAAATCCTTTTGGGATTAGCTGCAAAAAGTTTTTTTTTCCCACCATTCTGCTAAAATCCAGCAGGCTCATACTTAGGGCTCGTGTCTTCTACTAAATCGCAGGGCAATATGGAAAAATCCCCCAGCACAAGGTTCAATGCTCCTTTCTCCAGGCTTGGGACGGATTCTGTGAGGAAGAAAAGGCCTTAACCCCACATAGAGTTAAGCCAACTAAATGAAGAATAAGTCAAGCTCTGTGAGCAACTATAACCACACAAGAAGATAAAGGCACAAGTTTCTTCTGCACGCTTGAAACAAAACAAAGGGTCCAAGAACCATAATTATGAAGCTGAATACAAATATTATGGCCAACTAATAACAACTAATCCAACTCAAAGGGGTCTCCCCATCTACTTTTTTGCAGTGGACCCACCCCTATCAAAGACTAACATTAACCTCCAAACATCTCAACTTCAAGGTACAAATAAAGAGGCATGCTGGTCATTTCACTGCAAATAAAGAATAAAAACAGCATACAAAGGCACTGTTGTCCATGGCCCAGGCTTATAATGGAGACAACTCCATTGTAGAGGACCCCCAACCCATCAAGCAAAATAAACTAAACTGGAAACTTTAGCTATCAATTGATCGATTATCAACTCAAGCATCAGTTATCAAAAGCAGTTAAGAGTATGTGGACCATTATAGAAAATTCTTGACTAGCAGCCAGACTCTCTAGTCCACAAGAGTAGTCACAGACTCGCAGCCAAGGAAGAGGTCGAACTATATAAAGTCCATTACTTGGAAGTTAGCATTCAACGGGATAGGGACATGTAAGGGGATTCCCATTTAATTGAAAGGAGTAAGAGACAGCACAGAATGTCCAAAAACAAAGGAAAAAGCTTCAACCAATAGGATATAGAAGGAGATGGAACACAGCTTTAAAAAGGCATAGATGAAAATGGTGGCTCAGGGGAAAGACAAATAAATAATTGAAGGTGGAACCACAGAGCATCACAGCCATAGCATGCTTGGGAGAATGAGATATGAAGGATATACACAACGGTTTGATCATTCAGTAGCCTCAATTTCTAGGCCATGCATCCAGTAAAGTGACAACACCCCAACACAAATTAAGCTTGACAATGTGCAGACACCTTCACTGAAATAATGGGAAAGACAATATTTCCAAAGCTGTTGTGATCTCTTACATATATTCTTTCACATAAAATGTCTTATTATTTGCTTGAAATAGTCGTGAAAGCAACCAAATATCGTTAGCAATAAAGCTGTTCTTATACTTTTCGTAAAGTATACTTGGGTCTGCTGGCCACAATATATTGAACTCCATACCACAGAGTTCTGGTGTGGAGCCCTGCAATCTTGCCTCCAACCCAATGTTTAGATCCCCAGTTCCCCACAACGTGCTAAACCCAACCTGAAGCACATGGTCATAAAGCTATTGAGCAACTCCTTTTGGCAAAATTTCATCTGGCAGCTGATCATGTTCAGTATGGGACAGTTCTAATTGCAATACAGCTCCCCTTATGCATTCCCAATACATTCTCGTTAGGGAGGGAAAATGCAAATAGAAAGAAAAAAATAAAAAATAAATTTTAACTTAATAAATAATTTTTATATGATATTTTAAATTTATTCATTTATTTTAATTCGATTAAATAATTTAAAAATATATGTGTCTAACTAATTTAAAATATATTTTATTTATTTTTTATATTTTCTATAATACAACTAATATAAGAAAATTATTTTTCTTAATGATGATAATATTAATCCGACCATATACCTAAGTGGAAATTCAATGGAAAGCGAGCATAAATATAGGATGAAGTGCTGTGAATTTTGCCTGGACTTTTATATAAAAATTAAATAATATAAGTTCTTAATTAAATAATTTAGCTTATTATAAAAAAATTAAATATAATTAAAATTAGTTAGAAATTATATATTTTTAAATTATTTAATCTTTATATAAAAATAATAAAAATAAAAATAAATTTTAAAAAAAAAGTATAAAAAAATAATTTATTGATTTTTTTTTTTTTTCTAGTTAATTCTAAGATCTTTTTGTTCATCAACTTTATCACTAGGTGAAAAGTAACAGGACTTGAGTACATAGCAATAGCAACTGCACTACCAATAAAACAAGGCAAGGTAGGGTCAGATGAGGCTCTTCTGGCCTGATTCTGGCTTGTAAAATTATTTCCTATCCTTACCTCATTCCTTGTTTGGTTGTTTTAGACTTGACAAGATAAGGATGGGGAATCCTTATTGGTAGAATAAATTCTCTGTCCTCAATGATGAATCCTTTTATTTTTTAATTTTTAAATATATATATATATATATAAAAAAATTAATATATTAAATATAAATATCTATTCTCTAAGATTTTAAATATAGTCGGGCCAGTCCACACCATTAGGGTGGATCCACCATTGGTTTTTTTATCTCTTTCTAAGGTTATGTTAGATTCTTATAAAGTTTTAAGAAAATAAAAAATGTTTTTAAAAAAATTATTTTATTATTTTTAGTTATTTTATGAAAAATATTAAAAAATCAAATATAATTAAAAATCATTAATTCAAAAATGAATTTTTACTTGTTAATTTGAAAAAAATATGAAAAAAAACCCTTAAATTTTTTAAATCAATATTATTTTCATCAATTTAAAATACACGTACTTTTTTATGAGTCAAATAATTGTTTACTTAAATAACTTTTTACTTTCCTTTTCTTTTAGATCTCTTTATTGTTATTATTAAAAAATTTCTTCACAAACAAACATGAAAAGTTAAGATTTTATTTTTTCCATGAACGAACATTAATAATAATAATAAGTAAGAATTTTGTTGTTAATTAGTTTTATTGATATGATAAGTTAAATGGTGATTTTAGAGAATAATTATCTTACTCATAATTTAAATTACTTTTAAATGGTTGAAAATATTATTAATTTCAAAAATTGTAAAATTAGATTCTTTTTTTCATATTTTTTTGAAATTATAAAATTAAAACCTATTTTTCCCTTAATTAAAATTTTATAAATTTTAAAATTATTTATTTTTCGTTTATATTTATTTTCTTTCTCACCCAAACTTAGCTTAAGTAAAAGTGGGAAGAACAGCTTTGGTGGAGAAGCCGCACCCCTTGCTAATATTCAAGACAGCTGCCAAAGGACCATGCCAATGTCTGACAATATGGCCATGGGCAATTCACTATTTCTTGGCCCAAAGCTAAGCCTTGACCTCAGATTCCAAAGTAGCCCATGTGAGACACATACTAGGGATGATTTTGGGCATGTGCTCTAGTCCACTCAGGGGAGTTTCAAATTTGGCCCAATATCATAGGACATCATCCACTACCAATATCTTCATGAGAAATAAGAATGTAGCAATTATAATGTAACAACAATCGAGCAACATTGAAGACCAATTTGGAATAAATGTTCATCTCTAATTTATATTATATAGTATGATTAAGTTGATACTGCCAATTTTCCTCATTTATTAGTGTCAAATTTGTAATATTCCTTTTCTTTTGCATATTATATGGTTTCTTATACTTTTTTGAAAATTAAATGTAGGCTTAATGCACATTAATTCCACAGTCATATCATAGCTTCGAATTAAAATCTCAAGTACGACAAAAGTACAAAAAGGTTCAACCAAAGGACCATGCACAAATTTTTTTACCACCTCATGCTTATCATTAAGCCACGTAGGCAACTGTTTTTAAATTTTTGAGAATAAAAAAACACATGTTTTAAAACCAAAAAAAATTATTGTTGCACAATATATTTTATTTATTTTTAATCATGTTTTTAAGGATTATTGTGAAAAAATAATTAAAAATTAAAATATTGAAAACAAATTAAAAATATTATAAGTTTTTAAACAAACTTTTTATCCTAAATTTTGTTATTATCAAAATTTAGATTTAATTATGCGGTTTCACCTTTCATGATTATTTTTATATGAAAAAATTAAAAAAAATTGTTGATCTAGAGAGACTTGAAGGTTGTTATTATCCACAAATTATTTTTATTTTTATTTTTGACTTTCAAGATTAAAATTAAACGTTTTAATTTTTATTCTTCTTAAAGTTTCAAGTATATTATAAGAAAACTTTTAAGCACTTAAAAACAAATAAATAAATAAAAATTTGTGAATAAAACCAAAGTTTTATGGAAAAATTAAAGAAATTAGATTTTAATTAGAAAAATTCTAAGTAATCAATTTGGTAGTTATCGAATTAATAGACGATGACACAAATAAATAAAGTCAAAATATAAAATAATTAAAATAAATTAATTAACATATAATGGATCGTATCAATTACAAAATAATGACTTCTTATTACGTATATGAATGAAATTTAGATATAAAAGGTATAAAAAAAGTACAAGGTGTTATTATATTAAAATCGCTTAATTATAAAGTCTATTTATAATATCAATTTATACTTTTTTTTCGTAAGTACAAAAAATAATCATTAATTAAAAGTAGTGTTACATATATATTTTGAAATCTTGTTATTTATACCATAATATTATTTATTTATATATTATACCATAATGTCATTTGTTTGTATTTTTATTGAATGATATAAATCTTTTTGTACACGTTTCATGTTACAAATATGAAGTTGGATAGCGACCATATAGTAACTTAGTATTTTCCTTAATTATACTAGAATTATTTGCTTCTTAATTACACTTTTCATATAATAATAATAATAATAAGTAAATAAATAAATAAAAATGGAAAAGCAAGGGTAAAATCCCAATTATCAATCAACCCGCAAAGACCTAAACGACGACGTTTCTTTCCTTTTCGATTTCGTTCTTTCCCCGTTGTTGGGTGACGGTTAGAGCTGACGAGATGAGTGAGCTCCATACCTATGGACTCAAGGTTGCGAAAAGGACAACAAAGGAGACTTTATTTATGGAATTCACCAGGAATTGGTTACAAACAGCCATCGAATTTGGATATTAGCAATTAAGCATTGTGTTTGTGTGTGTTTCATCGGGTTCCACGACTCCCTTATATATCCACAGCTGCTGTCTTGGGACCCTCCCCTCTCTCCCTTTCTCAGCCTTCGCTTTTCAATTGTCAATATCAAACTCAATCCATTATTCCTCTTTGATCCTCTTCTTCTGGGTTCATTGGTTTTTTCAATGGCGTCCATGTCTAGATTTGTGCTCAAAGACTGCAAATTGCAGCCATTTGATGCTCTTTATGGACCAAGTTCATGTTCTCTTGCAAGGAGGATTCACACCCGTGTGGGTATGCTTGATTTCTGCTTCTTTACCATTTTCTGCTTTCTGGGTGCTTGTTGTATGATTATTGGAGAAATGGGTCGTTTCTATTTGTGTTTCCTATCTGCAGTTTCTGGTGTTTCAAGGACATTTTTTATTTGTTGAGAGTATTTGAGTTCATTTTAGGTTGTTTCTAATAGTTGCTGTGAGTAGCCACTCATCTATTACTAATTCTTTTTCTTTTTTCTATTTTTATTTTGTTTATCTGTAGAAGTAAGGGGTGGATGTTCATTACCTGAAAAGGGTAGAAATTTGGCAATCCAAAACAAGCAGCACAGTTCAATTGTTGCTCTTTCGGGCCCTTCCTCGATTATTCAAGCTTCAAGGTATAGTTTGAAAGCCTTCAGGGTTTTGTGTGTGTGTTATTAGATTTAACTTCATTTTCATTTGCCAATTGAGAATACACGTTTTTAGTGAATTTACCATTCTATCAATATTATTGCATCAAAGCAGCATAGAGACATTTTTTACTTGTATGATGATTTAATTATATATATATATGCATTCACTTGAATGTTGGAGGCAGGAATTTACTATATCCACATATGTTTTTTGTGTAGTTCTAAAGGAAGAGCAATGAGCATGTATTGATACTGCTCACAGGAAGGGCAATAGTTAGCTAGTTTATAATATTTGAATTATTTGATTAAAAGGGATGGAATGATGAAATCTAACCCCTCCTACTTGTGACATAAATGCCTTTCAACATTTCGATTATATTCATGTAAATTTTAAAAGAGAAGGTTACTTTTATTTATAAAAAAAAAAAGGTCATTTTATACCGTGAAAAATGTAGAGGATTAGATTTACAAATTTGGGATTATTTCATCCATTTTAATCAAACAACCCTTTATATTTTCAGAACAAGTCCCTAGGTATTCTAATGGTATTGCATGATTGCATGATCTTTTGTAGTCATCATTTGGTGATATTGGTCCATGGTATTATTTGTTTCACTTTCATACATAGGTAGGTGAACTCTTGTTATTACTATTTTTTCCTATGTATAGCTAAATTCTCTCTGACAATTTAGGACTCTACCATTTTTCCTTTTTTGGTTCCTCAAAGGGAAGTACCTGCCAGTGGCACTATTTGCTGGTATAGCATCCTCATTTCCTGTCAAGTGTCACTGAAGCAGATCACTCTTGTAGATGTGTTTTGTTTTATATTTCAGATGTGTTCATCTAAAAGAGTTCTGCACATCAACATCCGTTTTTTACATTTTTGAGATCCAGTGTATTAATTTATTTGGTTGACTGCTACCTTTAGGAACTCCCATATTTTGTGCAAGGCAGCAGCAAATGTGTCTGGAGATGTCCCTGGTAACACTCCTGCTGGAATGAGCCAATATGAGAGAATAATTGAAACATTAACAACTCTTTTTCCTGTGTGGGTATGCTTTTCATTCATCAGATCATTCAAATGTAGTTCTTGTTCATTTCTTTTCTTTTTTATAAACAATGTCTGTGTAAAATGCTCGAGTTTGCCTTAAGAATATGTTCTTGTCAAGGTCAAGTTTCATATTTTGAATCTAATTGCATTGGCAGGTCATATTAGGCACCGTTATTGGCATCTACAAGCCTGCTGCGGTAATTTCATCAGTTAGATTCTGCTTCTTTGATAGATGACAATTCCTCTTTGCTTAACTGATTCACTTTTGGGGTCTTCCTACAGGTAACTTGGCTAGAAACAGACCTTTTCACAATTTGCTTGGGCTTTCTAATGCTCTCAATGGGATTGACATTGACATTCGAGGATTTTAGACGATGTCTGCGGAACCCATGGACTGTAAGAACTAACCCTCACACACCTAAACTTAAAAGTACTACTGATTGAGACAATATGATTTCCTATTTGTTTTACATATTGAAGTTGTTAACTTTCATTTTTGTAGGTGGGTGTAGGATTTCTTGCTCAATACTTAATCAAACCCATGTTAGGCTTCTTTATTGTGATGGTATGTTTTCATCAATATCTGTAGCACTTTTGTTTGATTTCCTAGTTGCGGAGTCTATTTATGCTTGAAATGTATGCCCTACTGATTGAGTATAGGATTGTGCTATTTTTGGAAGATGCTATATCAGATATGTGCCATCTTTTTGACATCTTGAAAGAAATTAATTTCTTACTTGACCTTTTGTCCAGGAGTGTCCACTGGGGGAAGTCCAATAGATTTTGCTTTACATTTAGTTAAAGGGTGGTTTTGTACTGATTTTGGGGATCTATCAATGACAATTGCTCAGTTCCAACCCAACAACTTGCAGTCTGCTGCATACTCATGTTTCACTCTCAGTATTAGTGTTCTTATATGTTGACAGGACGCGACCCTTCCTTGGCCATTCAAGGGACTATTAATACGACTGCCAGAGTTAAATGTTGGAGATTAGTAGCAGTGGAGTTCTTTTTGTTTTTTTTTTCAACATAAAAAAGAACAGAAATAGAACCAGGGAGATTCATTTTAAATTCCATGTAGTATATAGTTATTGATTTGGGAGCTTGGGCTCTGTCAACCTGATATCAAGAGTTACCTCCATTGACATATCATAATAGCTACCTTAATTTCCTTTCCATTGCTTGGTTGATACACTAATTCTGATGATTTCATTTGGAAGGTATCCATCTACCGTGACTGATCAAATGATTCAGGCTTCTTTGCTAATATACCGTTCTATCATTGCATTGTCTTAGAATGATTCGATGGAATTCTATTCCTTTTGGGATCCCCATGAATCATGGCATTGAAGTTTGCCTAAAACATACAATTCTATCTCCTGCTCCAAATATTATTAAATGACCCATCCTAATCCATATCTCATTTGACCATCTACTATAAGCATAGTATATTTATCTACACTTAATTATACCTATATCTATATATACATACTTAATTATGGGGCATTTCTTTGAATTATGGTCAGTGTTGCTTAGAATATGGATCCTTATGACAAGAGATGAGAAAGCTGAAGGATGCTGCATATCACTAAATACTATGGAACTTGTTATATCACTAACTACAAGCAGAAGGAGGGCAAGGTTTCCTGTTTACATTTGCTATTGATGTACTATGAATATTACTCTTTTGGTCCTGGAGCTCTCTAAATTACAAACTGGGGATAAGAATTTTTTTACTTCTAAATTTCTAAATCGAGCTTTTGAAATGATAACCAGGTATTGGATAATATGATTAATGATACAAATTTCCTGCATTTTGTGCTTTATGGCAACTGTGGTTGAACCTATAATTGCTAATTCTTATCTCTATGATTTTCAGACTCTAAAACTGTCTGCGCCTCTTGCAACTGGTCTTATTTTGGTCTCATGCTGCCCTGGAGGCCAGGCATCCAATGTTGCAACCTATATATCTAAAGGGAATGTAGCACTCTCTGTCCTCATGACAACGTAAGATCAATTTATTGTGACCTTTGCTGCAGATTGATATTTTGCACTCTAACTTTGTTTTACCTTGACTTGGTTGGGCTGCTGATCCCTTCTCTTATATTTAGAATGTTTTATTTAGGAAGAAAAGTTTTAAGATCCTTGCATGTGAAACTAATCTGCCTACATTTTCTACTTCATTTTTCAATGTAGAAAATACATTTTGTGTAGAAATACATTTTATGGAAGTCTTTATGTAGAAATACATTTTGTGTAAGTTGGGCCTTGATTTGCAAGATCCATATGATGTATCAAGTAATCTGTAATGCATGAACTTGAGTACTGTTTTCGGTGGTTGGTGTGTGCCTATGTGCTAGACTCATTTAATTCCCTGATCTTAGAATGAATGTTATACCTAAGTAACCCAATTTCCATTTAATGGCAAATTGAGGAGTAACATAGGATATGTGGCATAGGTACTTCACTAATATCCATGCAACAAAGAAACAGATTATGAGAGTCTTAAGGTAACTTACAATGAACGAGGAAGTAAAATTTTCCTTTTCTTCATCTGACACACCTGTTGTTTCATATCTGACTAATAGGTATGTTTGACTTTGTATTTCACATACTATGGAGTGTTGTACCAATTAATAAATTTCTGGGAAAGGTTAGATGCATTATTAGTCTTTTATTTGGAGATTTCAATTTTCATTTCTGCACTACAGTCAAACCCACCAAGTTTACACTCTTTTCTTGGAATTTGTACTAATAAACTAATTACAGTAATTTGCAGTGTAAATTCCTATGTACTGTGGAGACTGCAATATGTCTGTGTATATAATTTACAAATGTTAATTAACAAAACATTCTGTATGCACTTTGGTGTTATACATGTGAAGTATGAAGATATAACTTTCAAGGCTCCATAATTTTTCTGTTGAATTTTCTAGTTGTTCAACTATTGGAGCTATTGTTATGACACCACTCCTTACAAAGCTTCTTGCTGGTCAGCTTGTACCAGTTGATGCAGCGGTAAGTACACACATGCTTAATACTAATCACTTCCTAAATAATTATTGATTTGAGTCAAACGAAACATAATACTTAAGAAACCAATGTACTTTCTCCCTAGGCTACATGGCAGAAGTGTGCAATCCACAGATTACCAACAAGTATAGATATTTGTTGAGTAGGCTAAGACACCCAACCAACTTGTACATGATCTTATATGTTGCTTAGGCAGTTAATGGGTTCACTTTGGAGTTTTCCATCCCTAAAATAGATGATCAAATGGGTTGGTGTCCAATTATTCAGGTACACTGGGAAAAAAAGTGGTGTAGGATTTATGCAGAAAAAAAAACACACACACACACAAAATGATTCACAATAACCCTAATCAGCTCAACTTTAGTGTCAGAAATTTATGAGTTGAAATTATTTAAAGGCTGTATGTAGGGGTCAAAGATTTCTTAATAATATCTTGTTTGCTTAATTTGATTTTTGTATTCATTTTTTGTGTTCCCTTTCCAGGGCCTGGCGATCAGCACTTTCCAGGTTGTTTTAGTGCCAACCGTTATTGGAGGTGATAATTTATTTATAAAATAATTTTCCATTAGAGTCAGTGCAGAAATTTGATATTTTCTCTGGTACAGATCATAGCTTATCATAAAGGGTCATGTATCCTGACTTATATGTTTGACTCTAAGTTGCTTTTTGTGCAGTGTTGTCAAATGAGTTCTTCCCCAAATTCACATCAAAAATTGTCACTGTAACACCTTTAGTTGGAGTTATTCTTACTACTCTACTTTGTGCAAGCCCTGTAAGTTATCAAGATTCTCAGTGAAGTATATCTCATGTTTAGCTGCAGAAGTCCATTTAAATGTTTTCGTAACAGTTGTTCCACAGAGAAAGAGCTGATCTTAGTAATTTATGTCTCTTAAGATTGGAAAAGTTTCAGATGTCTTGAAAACTCAAGGGGCACAACTAATTTTGCCTGTGGCCATCCTACATGCTGCTGCATTTGCACTTGGTTATTGGGTTTCAAAAATATCATTTGGGGAATCCACTTCACGTACCATTTCCATCGAATGTGGGATGCAGGTAATTATCTTCTTCACAATCCCTTTATTGTGAAATTGTTTGACAAGATTTAATAGGTGCATAAACATTCATATCATTTGAATCAGACCATTCTATTCACAATCACAAGGTATTTTGTCATACCTAAAATGGTATCTATTTTAAACACTAAGCAGGCATCTTGCTCTAGATTCCTATTATTTTCTCTATGTTTTGGTGTTTGAACTTTCAATAGTAAAGAGACCCCTAGGCCTGGCTCAGGTGGCATGGGTTTGGGTGACCATGGGGATGAGGTTCTATTTTTCAATTACATGTAACACCAAAAAATAAAGGGAAATGGAAAAAAGATACCTATTAAAAATATTAAATAGTAAAGAAATATGGAATTAAGACAAAGGAACATATAATTTGATTCTTTTAGATGCTTACCAATCATGGTGGACTGGAATCGGTACAATAGCACCATGACAGGCGTGAGCTGAGATGGTGGTTATAAGATACTAAGCTAATACAGATTATGTAGGTTTAGTACATAACCTCAATGTTTAACTTGGTCTTCCTTTGATGGTCTCACTATCATTGTAAGTCATAACAATGTGCCTTGAGACTGTCAATACATGTAAATTTATTAGTTCAATTGTAGTGCATAGCCAAGTCCCCAAGAAACAGTTGGCATGGTAGAACCTTGGGTTTTGATGTCTAATACCTAACATTTTCCTTGATCGATCCTGTTCTCTCTGTAATGCCTAGAGGGTTCTTGGATCATCCTAGCAATGGAAGTAAAACGAGGATATCTCCTGGCCCAAAAAACAAACCTAAAGGAATGGCCTCAACTTTCTATTAAATGGCTTGTTCTTTTCTTTCCTTTTATCCTTAAATAATAAATAAACAGAAAGAACGCAGAGAGAAAGGCTTAGAATGGTCCCTTTCTTTTGAGACTGAATGTTTACCTAACCATGAAGTTGCTGGTTCATGTATGTTATTGCAATGAAGTTGGTGATTTAACTTAATTGAAAGCCTGAATTCATGTTCATCAAAACAAGAGTCCAGAAAAACAAAGACAATCAGCAACTTGTAATCCCGAATTTGCATTTTTTGATAGATAATTAGTGTGGTCAATTCTTTATCATTCATCTGTTGCCTATATAAAAAAAATAAAAATTTCATTCATCTATATCTGCAGAGTTCTGCGCTTGGATTTCTACTTGCCCAGAAACATTTCACAAATCCTCTTGTGGCCGTTCCTTCTGCTGTAAGCGTAGTCTGCATGGCGGTAGGATTGCTTCTGCATTGACACTCTCATGAATTTTCTATCCAACAGTACTTTCTGTTCAGGGGCCTTATACTCACAATCTTCCTCTCATTGTCTCTGTTACAGCTTGGTGGCAGTGCTCTTGCCGTCTTCTGGAGGAACCAGCCAATTCCTGTCGATGACAAAGATGACTTTAAAGAATGAATGTTTTACCCCTTCTTTTCTTTTGTCAATTGTCTTCTCAGAGCTGCTGTTAGTTCCTGGTTTAGCTTAGTATCTCAGTTTGCTCTACATCAACTAGAATTTGCCATCCCCTTATCTTTTGAGTTAAGTTTCAGGGAACTAAACAAAACAAAAAAAAAAAAACAGGCAGTTGTGTAGTATTAGGGTCATAAATATTAGAACTGAAAATGTTACTCTTGAATTTCTCAGTTTTTTAATTGAAAGGAAAAGAATAAAAGGACTGATGAGTAATAAACCCAATGTTTGGTTTGATGCCCTGTTCCATTTGGAAGCTTTTCGAGGGAAGAAGGGAATGAAAATTAAAGGGTTGTAACACCTACCTGTGTAATTGTAGGCTAAAGTCAGTGCAGGAACAATGAGGGGAAACGTGATCCGGGTACCTTCAAATATGACCCAACATCTCTCCAATTATGAATTGAAGGAAAAATGCGTCTCCTCCACCTCCAATGATCCCTCTCTCACATGTTCCACATTTCTACCCCATTGAAAAAGAGTAAATGCCCCTAACTCATCACAGTGCTTCCTTCCCATATGTGGCATACGAAACTGGCGCCTGTTTGGGACCCTGACTGTATGAACGAATGGATTTACTATCAAAATTAGTAACATGTACAATGGCACTGTTGAACCCACAGGGATGAAGTGACATATTCACACCCTTCCTATTACATCGTTGACAACATTTCCTTCACCGTTCTAGTAGTTCACACAACGTTTAACACAAGTAGTTGATTTGGATTTGGAAGTCATTTCTGGATTATTAAAAGCAATCCTTTTTCGTCTACAAGAAGGAAACTTGATTCCCTTGCAAATAATGCGAGTAAAAAACAAACAGTTTGTTGTGGGATAATTTCTGAATAAGAAAATTGGAAGACATTAATGTTAAAAGAATCGAAGTGGTCAAAACATGATGGAAGCCATTGCCGGCTGCACATCCATGTTAAGGTTTGAAACATGTGTTTTGACCCATTCAACTACGAACATTACTTGATTTGTAAAGTGGAATGATTGAGCTCAAGTTTTCTAGACATTGATTTTCCTTACCAAATTACTCAGATCACGTGAATGGGTGAACATACTTCAATTTGCTTTAGAAAAAAACCATATTACAAAAGTTCTACCGACTTTGTATTTTTTAATAAATATTGAAAAAGCATCTTCTAGATGATGGTATTTTGGGTATTTTTTTTTTTCATATTTAAACTCTTGTTCAATTATCAAAATATTTTCCTACATATTTAACGATCTAAATTTTAACTTTGATACATGTTATTACAGTATCTTAATATTCTATCTTGTAGAAGTATTGAATTATTGCACAACTTTTTATCCAAGATGCTTCTCTTGTATTCTTTTACAATTATTTATTATTATTAAGAAAATAATCTTATTTTAGCTTATAATTCATTTTAGGGATAGTTTTCTTTTTTTTATTTTTCATTTGGTTTCTTTACAATAAAGGATACCATTAAAATAAAAGCCCGTGGTGATATTTATTTTATATTACATAAATAAAATTATGTAAATATGCACTATTTACAAAATATGAATGAAAATGAATCACAAAAAAGTTATATTCATGTAGAAAGTATTTTGAAAAAAATAATTCTCATTTTATGCACTCAAACAGTATCTACCTTACGTTACCCGAAAAATGTCCTTATACGCATTCATGGGTTGCCACCCATACTAACCCAATTCACATGAAAATAACATATCATTCAACTAATAAAGATATTTTAAGTTTAAAATAGTATTACTTTAAGACTGAAACATATGTAAGGATATTTCAAAATAAGGTGAGGTATATGCTATTTTAGTATATAAAATGAGAATTGCTTTTCTCCAAATACATTTCCCGTGAAAAATGACCTTTTTAGGTTTTTTTTCCTCCATATTTTATAAATATTGCATGTTAATATAATTTATCCTAAAGAAATAAATATGTAACTTACCATGATGGTATTATTTATTATTGTTAATTAAATGCATTGTTTTGTAAGTAAAAAATAATAAAGAAAATGGAAGGAAAATTCAATGATAGAATTTCAATCATGCATAAAAGGATTAATTAAATAAAAAATATAATTTTCCAAATTTGTTTAAAATTAAATTTTATAAATAAAGGTGGGAGAAATGAATTATGAAATATTAGATGATTTGAGGGGAATGGGATGCAAGGGAACTGGAAGGAAAAAAGTGGAGCCAATCTAGAACATTGTGTGGAAAAATGGCATTAAATAAGGAAAAAAAACTAGGAAGGAAGACTGAGAATATTTATTTATTTATTTATTTTAATTTAGGAATTAATAAATAGGACAGGTTCTCATCTTCAAAAGGCGTGAAAAGAAGAGAATATAATAGTACTTTTCTCAAAGCTCCGGAGTCATGTTCTCAGTATCTCACTGAACAACTTTTCAGACAAATTTCTCCGCAGTTTTCTTCGACATTCCGGAGTTTTTTATCATGTCCCAAACCAACTGGGAAGCCGATAAAATGTGGGTACAATGAAATTTTCGAAATTTGTTTATTTGATTTCGTTTTTTGGCTCGTTATTTGTGGGATTTGCTTAGGGTTTTTTTTTTTTTTTGGTGGCTAACTTATGGGACTAGGGTTTTGATTTTGATTGTGGTTCCTTGATGGGTTTTACTGATTTTTGTTGTTTTTTAATGGGTATATCCCAATTTCTTGAAAGGTTTAAGTTCTTTGCATGTTTTCACGTTTGGGTTTGGCGCGGTTTTTGTTGTTTTTGACGGAATTATCCTGTTTTAGTTCTACCCGCCGTTTGGTTTCTGTGAAAACGGCGGGGTTGGATTGGGTTAAGCAAAGTTTGCTTTCTCTGGTCCGGAATTATGAAAAGTCTATCCAAGGTTCAAGACTTCAATTTTTTTTTTCCTTCAACCTTCCCCTTTTGCCATACAAGACACTCAAGCATGCCGAGGGCGAGGGGTTTTCTTTTTCTTATTTTAGATGTTCGATATTTGGGACTTGGGGTTTAAATTTTTCTCCCCTCTTTCACTGCTAGTTTTCTTGTATTTTACTAGATTCTCCCCATTGTTTACTTATAACCTGTTTGTCCTCTGAGTTTTTTTTTTTTTTTTTTCTTTTTCTTTTTGGTTCTGTCTCCTCGGTTGGTATCCTAAATATGGAAAAAACTGGACTTAACTAAGCCATTTTATTTGTATTAGATTCTGTTGATTGGAGTTTTCTGTTTTCTCTAAGTCCCCAAAAATGAAAGTTATTTTTCTTGATGATTGATTTGGACTTTATGCTTTCCATTCTTAAACTTGTTCATCACTGTTGTTTTTCAATTTATGCTTAAAAATTAAGCTTTCCACTTTCCAAATTTGATGTTTTTTGTGATTTTGCTTTTCTTTTGTCTATTTAGAATCATTGAATCGGAAAAAACAATTTGATTCGTTAAACTCTCTATTTTCAGCTCACTTGGTTTAACTATATGTTTTCATTTGCTAAGAAAAGAATGAAAACAAAAACATCAAAAATTTATGTCGAAGCATTTAACAGAAATACCTATAAGTTGAAGATTCTATTTTCTTTGATTTTCCTTGGTATTCTTGAAAACTAAATGGAGGTTATGGATTTTTTTTGGGTTCTAGGCATTGGGTTGGGTTTTCTATTTATTTTGTGACTAGTTTATCTTATTCCCTTCAATAAAGCTCAAAGAATTTGCAAATTTTTAACTAGTAGTATCTTGTTATTTTGTTGGATGACAGGTTGGATGTGTACATACATGATTATTTTCTGAAGAGGAAATTACATGCTTCTGCAAAGGCCTTTCAAGCGGAAGCTAAAGTATCCACTGAACCTGTCGGTAAGATTATTGGGAGAATGCAGAGGAAAACATATTCAATGAACTGTGTGAATTTTTTTGTGTAGCTTTCTAGAGCTTGTTAGGGCCACATGGTAAAAATCCAGTGTCCTCATTTTGTTTTACATTGCACTGAAAGAGGGAACCACATCTCGAAGGAATGGGGTGATTTCAGATTGTCTTGAAATGACAACGTATCAAACTTTCACCATTATCCTAATATGGGTGTATGGGTGTATAGGTGCCATTTTCTTTAACATCCCCCATTAAGATGACAGATTCTTGAATACCATGCAAAAGAATGTATCGAGGAATCATTAAATTTTCATGAGATGTCCAAATGAGCTCTTATCATTTGATTGGTATTGATTTTATGTCTGAATTGAATTTCAGCCATCGATGCACCTGGTGGCTTTCTCTTTGAATGGTGGTCTGTTTTTTGGGATATATTTATAGCTAGGACAAATGAGAAACACTCGGAGGCTGCTGCATCTTACATTGAGGTGGGTTTCTGTTTAAAGCTTTGAATTGTTATTTTCTTGTGTAGTCAACTTCTTAGAGAATTCTATTTGTTTCCTGTCTGGATCTTACAGATTTTTCTTTTAAAATACTACTTTTGGCTTAAGTGTTGTGTTTTCAATTGCTTCCACCTCCATATTGTAACAGCTAAACCTTCATGTTATAGAAGCTGTATTGGAGCAAGAGAAATTTAGTTCTTTTTTCTGCAATTCAGGAAAAACATCTCTCTATTGATGCTATTTCGTTGGCTATCTGTTGTTCACCCTAGTTTGCATTAAGGGTATGCTAAGCTTATGAACTTTTTGGAGGGTTGTGATATTGTATTGATATAGTTTTTTAAACTTTGGGGCTTGTGATTTAATTAATATTTTTGCCTTGGGGTTTTGGAGTTTCTCAATTGCTGGTTTTCTGAAATGTGTGAGGTTCCTGGTCATGTACAATATTAGGTTTTCTATTGGAATTGGGGACTTCTTGCCAGGAAGCATCCCCAGTGACTGTGTTGGTCTGAGAGCCTAGACATTGAAACTTAGTTTTCTCAAGAGCAGACAGTGATTTTCATTTAGGCTTTGAATTTATTGGTTTTTTTTCTTCCTTTTGGTATGATTCAAACATACATTGCTTAGCCTTGTTTCATTTTCTACTAAAGTTTATATCCATAAAAAGTATTGTTGTGCAATTGATTAATAAAACAGTATCATGTATAATAAGTTTTAACAAATATACATGTAATGTGGCTGAGTTTCAATGAAAGTGGAAACCCTCTAAGCTTCCAGCCATTATATTTAAATAGTTTTGATGCCTTTTGCTGTAATAGCTATTTTTGGAGAAATTTTTTAATAATCTTACTGTTAAAAGCATGTTGAAATGTCAGACTCAATTAATCAAGGCACGGGAACTGCAGCAGCAGCAGCAGCAGCAACAACAACAACAACAGCAGCAGCAGCAGCATCAGAAACCTCAGCAACAGCAGCAGCAGCAGCAGCAGCAGATGCAAATGCAGCAGCTTTTATTGCAGAGGCATGTTCAGCAACAACAACAGCAGCAGCAACAGCGGAGAGATGGGACCCAGATTCTAAATGGCTCTGGCAATGGGCTTGTTAGCAATGATGCTCTTATGAGGCAGAACCCTGCAACTGCAAATACCTTGGCAACAAAGATGTATGAGGAAAGATTAAAGCTTCCACTTCAGAGGGATCCCTTGGACGATGCAGCTATGAAGGTGCTAAGTATTATATTTTATTTGAAGACAAGCTCTTTTACCTTCTTATATTCTCTAATATGTCTTGAGAAATTTATACAGCAGAGGTTTGGTGACAATATGGGCCAGCTTCTTGAACCAAACCATGCCTCACTGTTGAAATCAGCTGCAGTCAGTGGCCAACCAGGGTACGCTTTGTGATCTGACCGTCATTGCTATGTTCCAGTCCTTTTATTTTTTAGAGTCCATCTTGGTTAGCAATGTGATAGCGTATGAATCCTTGTATTACAGGCAGACACTGCATGGTGCACCTGGAGGCATTTCTGGGAATCTTCAGCAAGTTCAAAGTCGGAATCAACAACTTCAAGTTTCCTCGGCATGTGTCTCTTTCTATTGTTTATTATGTATATATGGTGAATGTTACAGTTTTATATTTCTTATTTTAGTTTCTGCATGCCTTGTGTGCTGAAACAGGACATAAAGAGTGAGATGAATCCAATGATGAATCCCAGGGCTGCTGGTCCAGAAGGATCATTGATTGGAGTTCATGGTATTGGTTGCGAACTTCCTTATATTTTTGCAAGAAAATTATTAATTCTCTATTCTTGTTTTCATTTCAATATTAGGATTTAGGCCTGACAATTGAGCACTTGGAATAGAAACTTTTCTTAAATTGAATTGGGCTTGTAAATAGGTTTGGAGTTTATAGTTGGTGGGTTATTTTTGACAAAATTAAACCTGGACAAAACTAAACCAGTGGGTTATTTTTCCCTTTATGTTGCATTTAATTTTTCCAGTTATAGTTGTCAAAATCAAACGGAAATTTATGATCCAATCAAATCACAGGTAAAATCTAGCATTGTGCACATTCATTGCTATGAATCAAATGGAAAAGCCACTTCCAACCTTTTCTTTTGATAGGCAAATGGAGCATAACCCACTTCCAACTTTAGAATGATGAAAACTTGTCATATAATTTTCATTTATTTTTGTCACTAGTTGCAAGAAAATCTTTTGTGTTGGACATAGGAAACATAAATAATAATATCAAGTTCCATTATATTTTGTAAACAAAATAAAATTTGATTTTCTTACTCGAGGAATTGTTGTTGAAAGAATCTTGAAATTTGTTGTACATAGGAGACATGAATGCTATCAAGTAATGTTATTATGTATTATTAACAAAATAAAATTTGATTTAGCTTGCAGAGGTTTGACTGATGACTGAGCCAAATTTTTAATATTGCTTGTGTTGGGATGGTTTCTTTTGTTGGATCCCTCAAGCAACTACCCATGTGACAGTTATGTTAACAAAATGAGTAGCCACTCAGTTGATATCTTTTGTAGGGGATTTTCTACTCCCCTAAGGTTTTAAGTTCATATTTATAACTTTTAGTTGTACACTTCCATTGATACCTATAATAGATATCAGAGTTATATGGTGGTTATGTTTGGGGGAGGGATTTCTGATCCTTCTTTGTATCTACTTCTTTCACAATAATAAAATGTTTGTTTCTGATAGTAAATAAATTAATAAAATTTGATTTTCTTACATTAGTATTTCTTGAAGGAAATCTCAAATTTTCCAAATCCCTTGAAAGAACTATTACGAGCACGGAAACTACCCTTATTAATTATTTATATGCAAAAAATCTAACTTAATTTTCAAATCTCATGTGAATTGCATTAGTTATTGTAAAATCTGCAGTTTAATTGGATCATAATTTTGGATTGTGATTTGGACCATGTCGGATTTAAATACAGGGCCATAAGTCAGAAGCTTTGGAATTTGACATGAGTTGCAGGAAATTTTATCATAGGATTTAACAACTATCTTATGTTGTTTCAGGATCAAATCAAGGTGGTAACAATCTAACTCTGAAAGGATGGCCACTAACCGTAAGTCCTCTACAAATGCTTGATTTACTATTGGTGTTCCCTTCATATTCGCAATAATGAACCTTTTTCGATATTGATATTCTTTGATATATTTCAATTGGTTAATATGTAATTCAGCATCCACATGCTAATTGAGCTACAGAGTGAAAAGAGTAATGGATTGTTTAACTGGTCAAGTATTGAGAGGGTACTAATATTTTAGTAAAGAAGTTTATTCCCATTTGGGCAGACCTTAGGTTTTTTATCACTACACTAGTTTGCACAGTTTTTTTTTTGATAGATAAACAACAATATATAAAAAGGGCCAAAAAGCCACAAAGTATACAAGGGGCATACACAGAAGCCTAAGACGAGAAACAAAAAGAAAGCGAGCAACCTCACCAACCCTTAAGTGGTTGAGAGCCACTCCAAAAAGCCTAAGAGTAAAGAGGACTCCTCTCCGATGTACACTAGTTTGTACAGTTGATCTCATATTTCAGAAGGGCATACACATTTAGCCCCTCATTAATCCCTACCCTTTTCAGAGCCACTCTAGTTGGTTATTTTCACTTTCACAAGTCATGTTCATTTGTCACAGGTTAATCTTAAGTGGGGAAAAGTTAAATGTATTAGAAAAAATGTACTGTTAAGAATCTAATATGTGTATTTGACATTGATCGTCTTTTAATGTTTGTCTGGACACCTCCTCTCCACCACCCCATTCCTTCTCTCTCTACCAGGTGGACATTGCTCTTTTTAAAGATTAGTCTTTCTTTTATTAGATATGGATTATTTTCCGGGTGCTGAGATGATGCAATCTTATTTTTAGGACTGTTTGACGTTGATACAGGCGCTATAACACAATTTTATTGGTTGTTGAATCATATTGGATATGGTAGCGCCATAGATAATCTAGGCTTAGACTTGATTTGTTAAATGAGATCTATCATATGGTAGGTTTGGATCCTATTGATGCTGATATGGCATAATCATTTTTCCTGCTAATGTACGATTTTATTGGTTATTTCTGGTAATGCTGACATGGCATGATTTTGATTATTGAACTTTTTTGGTCTGACAAGCCACACTTGCTGAAAGAACCAGCCTGATAGGTATTAGGATGTGTTAGAGAGGATCCAAACTCAATAGGTACTGGCTTGTTGTTGCATATGTAGATTGAACACTGAACCAAGTCTTGTCTTCATTCATATGTGATGTATGTCCTGTGGCTCAAGTGCTCACCATTTGCCATGAAATGACTCAGGTGTCAAATTCATTATATTTGTTTAACCAATTTCTTTTGCATATTGTGGTATATGAGAATTACCATTTCCATTTAGATGGATTTTTTATTTTTGATCTTTAAGTAATCATTTATGCATGCACCTCTTTCCCTTCTCTCACTCATGCATGCAAACACATTAACCAATATTGAAGGTTGCTAATGTACAACTTAATTAGTATTTAGTTGTCTGTCATAAGCTATTTTTGGTCATATGCTAGAATGATGATTGCTAGAGAGCAAATGCTTGGTTCTCTAGGGTCCAAAATTACTGCTTGTGTGCATGCAATACTGGCCTGGGATGTTTCTCATTTTACTGATTGCATCTTTCACCTTAGGGACTGGACCAGCTTCGATCTGGGATTCTTCAGCAGCACAAGTCTTTGATACAGCCTTCTCAGCCCTTTCATCAACTTCAATTACAGCAACAACTTCTTCTTCAAGCACAGCAAAACTTGGCATCCCCATCTGCCAGTGATTTGGAATGCAGAAAATTGAGAATGCTTCTTAATAGTCGGAATTCACTTGGGAAGGATGGCCAATTAAATACTGTTGGTGATGTAGTTGCAAATGTTGGATCACCAATGCAAGTCGGTTGCCCTGTTTTGCCTCGTGGAGACACAGATATGCTGATCAAGGTGTCATTTTCTTTTCCCCAATTAGATCTATCACGTCTTATCATCGTCTTGTGCCTGTTCTTTCTACTAGATTTTAATCTCTTCTGGCTTCCTGGGAATACTTGTTTACATAGAGATTAAATGTTTCTCAGTTACAGCAGCAACAACTGCAAAACAGCAATCAACAGCAGCAACAATATCTGCAGCATCCACTTTCTAGTCAGCAGTCTCAGAGTTCAAATCATCACCTCCTCCATCAGCAAGATAAAATGATTGGTTCTGGAAGCATTGGGTTGGATGGTAGCATGTCAAATACGTTCCGAGGAAATGATCAGGTGTGTACTTTATGTGGCTGCATGATCATATGATATCCAAGTCATCAATTTCTCTGTTCTAAAGTTTTATACCAGCAATTCTTCAATTTTTAAATATAATGAAATTTCCATACACTCATTTCTGATAGTATCTGACCAAATTTTTTATGTAAGTGACAAATTCACTCATATACCAACTGTTTTTAGTCATTCCAAAATTCCTTGCACTTTGCTTCTGAACCACCATAATTTCCTAAGCTACTATTTAATTTAGGGTGGATTGCTTATGATTTTATTTATAGTATGCATTGCTTTTCCTTTCTTCTACTTCATCCTTGTATTCTTTAAATCCTATATTTCAATTTATGCCTTGCATCTGATTGTTTCCCAACCCTGAATTTGACACTTCAACTTGATAACATCTTACACTTGTGGTTTCGTTTATGTTCTCCTTTGTTTATGTAAGACTTCAAAAGGTCAAATTGGGCGAAAGAGAAAGCAGCCAGTGTCATCTTCAGGTCCTGCCAATAGCTCAGGAACTGGAAACACAGCTGGACCATCCCCAAGTTCAGCACCATCAACACCTTCAACTCACACACCAGGAGATGTAATCTCAATGCCGACTTTGTCGCATAATGGTGGTTCCTCTAAGTCTTTACTTATGTATGGATCTGATGGTATGGGCACACATACCTCAGCACCAAATCAACTGGTGAGGAACCTTTTTTTTTAATATGCTTTTCATTTTGGGGTGGCCTATCAATATATATAAAATTTTAGCGATCTGCGAGGGGGATTCTCTTTTTGTTCAAGGAAAGAAATGAAGGGATATAGGGAAGGGTTTGTCTCTTAACATCCTAACAAGTTGCATGTAGAGATGTTGATACCATGCATAGAGAATGATGCTAAATGAAAACTTTTTCCACCCCAATATATGAATGGATAGGTAGCCAATATGGTTGAATCAGATGATCTTCCTAATTTGAACTCCTAGGTTGCCTAGGGGGTCCCATTACCCCACCCCCTTTTCTCTCAAAAAGAAACATAGTAGGTTAAAGAAGTCAAGGGTGGAGATGTTTATCTCCTCTAAGGTGAAAGACACATGTGAAACAAAATTAAAAGGATATAAAGGTTGATCAGGAAGGAGATCCCGAAATAAGTTAGGAAGGGTATAGCTAATCCACTTCCAAGTTGAGTAATAATAGAATTAATGAATTAGAATCCATAGAAGATGACAAATGTAAAATCCCCATTATCATGTGTGTTTATCTCATGGATCATTAGACTTACCATTAGGCCATCTACTCCAACAATCCAACAATCCAACAATTTCCTCCATAATAAAATCTGTAATAACTATTTGAATCATCGATAGTTTTTATTTATCTTTTACTTGATTTTTCATAAGAAGAAATTCTACAAAATATTTGTTTGCTTGTAATATTTCTCATTAGCATTCCGTTGGGCAGTGGAATAATAGATATAATAACTTGCAGGCTGATGTGGATCGATTTGTTGATGATGGATCTCTTGATGATAATGTTGAGTCATTTTTAGCTCATGATGATGGAGACCCTAGAGATACGGTTGGTCGAAGTGTGGATGGCAGCAAAGGTACAATTAGTATCTGTTTCTTATTTTGGCATGAACATCAAGAGAAATTGAGCCCAGGTTTTAAAGTTTTAATTGTGATATAGGTTTTTCATTTTCGGAAGTCCGGTGTATTACTGCAAGTACAAGTAAAGTTGAATGTTGTCACTTCTCTTCAGATGGAAAACTGCTTGCCACTGGTGGGCAGGATAAAAAGGTGAGGATGGATATACCAAAAAAGTTTTGTGATATTGATTCAGGAGACAAGCTTTTGCCACTTGAATTGAATAACATTGTTTTTGGGACATTTCATGAAAGATAACATCAATCTCTTTGCTTCTTGATTTTATAATGCAGGCTGTATTATGGTGCACAGAGTCTTTTACGGCTAAGTCTAGACTTGAAGAACATTCTCAAATGATTACGGATATCCGTTTCAGTCCAAGCATGCCGCGACTTGCAACATCTTCAGCTGACAAAACTGTCAGGGTTTGGGATGTTGATAACGTTAGTAAACATGCTGCCTTTTTCATGGTTCAACTTGATATTGTTTTCACTAGTACTCATTTCTTTAAATTAGTCAATGGATTGGATCATGCACTGGGTCTGACCTAGTTATTCATATGCATGTTGATATTTGTATGATCTTATTTTGTATATGCATGCTTGAAGATTGTCCTATATCAGATGCATGATTATGTACTTGATTTGTTTGAATAGAGCAATTTTTAAACTTTCAAATGATTTGGATTCCAATTGTCCATTGGAATGATTTGAGATTTGCCTACCTTTTAGAGTGATTTGGATTCTGGTTGTCTATTGAAGTAGTTTGAGATTTGCCTATCTCTGGCATGAATGTATTCCAGTCAGACTTATTAAATTACTGACCTTTGAATGAGCAGTGACTTTACTTGCTTTTGAGCCTTTTTTTCTTCTAAAGATTCTGTATGCTACAAACCCATAACAAATGTGCTTCCTGTTGATCTTAGAAAAAATGTACATGATTCTACCTGCTCTTTTAATCAAATTAGTGGAAATTGAGCTTGTAGCTATTGGCTGCTGGTTGAGCAGAATGGCCAAGGACGTTTTCTGCTGATTTCCTTAATCAAAAGACAAGGCTTTGCTGTACTGAGTTGCATTTGAAATTGACCTTGTAACTTAATTTTGGTATTATTTCAATGTTTGTTCTCTTTGAAGTTTGAATTGGTAATCTATGGTTGTCAGATTTATCTTAGTTGACTTTATTAAATCATGCTTTCATTCTTGAGGCTATATTCCTGTGAGAATCAATTCTGCTATATCCCGTAGGTGATGTTATTTCGATGCACCCATCTCTTTAAAACATTTTTCTTAACTGGATGTGTTGCCCCATTTTGCAGCCAGTCTACTCACTACGTACTTTTACTGGACATTCCACCAATGTTACATCGCTAGACTTCCACCCTAATAAAGATGACCTTATCTGCTCTTGTGATGGTAATGGTGAGATACGATATTGGAGTATCCCCAATGGTAGTTGTACTAGGGTCTTCAAGGTATATAACAGTGGAACTATCTATTTGTTCAACTCTACAAAGAAACTTTACATTGCAGAATGCTATTTCTTTTGATCATCCAGCTTCCATTAAGTTGATGATTCTAATCTTCCTTATCTTTTCAGGGTGGAACGAACCATATGAGGTTTCAACCACGCCATGGAAGGTATCTGGCTGCTGCTGCAGAGGGTGTGGTTTCCATACTTGATGTGGAAACCCAGGCCTGCAGACAAAAATTACAGGTTAGTTACGAGTTTTTCCTTACCCTCTTTAATTAGTCCCTGTTAGGATTTATGGTTAAGTTTCGTAAGTATGGGAAATTATTATGGTAAGCACTGCTTCCTGAGCGAATTAAGAGCTTTTGAGTTGCACTACATCCATTTTTTTTCCTGAGAAGGATATGAAAGGAAGTCCAAATTTTGAGTCATCACATGTTAGGGTTGGGATGGCTGTTTTGACTGTCTTTGACGCCTTTCCAACAATGAAATAGAACAAGATGGTTTTTAGCCTCCATCAGATCTGTTCCTCTCCCATTTACCCTGGGATTTATCTTCAATTGTTTCCCCTTTAACAACACCTCCCCAGACTGTTGTTGGAGCCAGCAAAGTGCTTCTGGGGGTTTGGGGTTGGGGGCAGCTGGCCCCCTCCCTCTCTTCAAAAACAAAAACAAGGAATAACCTTATTAGGGATTTGCAGAAATAATTATAAAACTCTTGTCAAATTTCAAGAGTAAAAATCTGAAGTAGGGCTTTTTTTTTCTTTATTAAAAGAAAAAACAATACCCTTCACAAAGTTCTTAACTAAGGAATCATTGGTTAAGCCTTTGATAAAACACTTCACCAAGTCTGTACTCTTTTGGAAAAGAGTGTGGTATGCTAATGCTAAAAGCACACAATAGGAACTTAAGAGCATCCATTACTTACGACATACTAGTAGTATTCAGTCATTTGAAAGAAAAACCCTGAAATTTTTTCTTATTGATTTTTCTAAACTACTAAAACATATATTTGTGACTTGACTAGAATTTTTTTTCATAAAACTTAAAGTTTCTTGATATTTTGGTTGTTTATAATTTACCCATGTACACAAACGGTAAATTCTGCATTTCTTTTTTGAAACTCTTTAACATATATTATTTTCTTAATTGATTTATTATGTTTTTCTACTTGAATTTTTTTTTTTATTACATTTAGAAATTTTGGTTGGATGGTTGATAATGAAGTTATGATTTAACACTTTCCAGTATTTATTGTTATTTGAGGAATTTTTTCATTTATTTTATTATTGTCAAAGGTTTCTGGCCCCATGACCGAGCCCCTTATATTTCTGGCTTCACCATTGCCCCCCCTTAACTAGTTATTGCCTTCATGGACTAGATAAATTTGGTCTTTTGACATCTGATGGGACAAGACAGATTGCATGGACCAATGTGTTGAATAAGATCTGCTAGAGGAATTTTAGGCATGCATGTAAAAAACTGGATTTTACTTGATACATTTCCCATAGCTTGCACTATTTACTTTGGTTTATGAGTAAATGTTATGCATAATAATCGATGAATTATGCTACATGGTTGTGCTGTATGTTAGCCACAGATATCTCCTACCCCATAAGTGTTTCTTCACTGCTGATTGGTCACAGTGCTTACTTGTGTCATTTGATCTATCACTGCAGGGCCATAAAAACCATGTTTCTGTGTGTTGGGATTCTTCTGGCAGCTATCTGGCAACTGTCAGTGAGGACTTGGTTAAAGTTTGGACAGTTGGTTCTGGGGGCAAAGCAGCGGAATGCATTCATGAGTTGCACTATAGTGGCAACAAATTCAATTCCTGTGCTTTCCATCCCACTTATACCTCTTTGTTGGTCATTGGCTGTTACCAGGCAAGTTATAGCTGTTCCATTATTTCATGCAATTTCATTTGTTAATCAGCTACCCTGTATCGTAAGCTTTGGATTTTGGTTCGATATAATGTGTTACGACATTTTTGTTTTTTTAAAACCCAAGGGTTTCACCTTGGTAGTGTTATGCCTGTTTAAAATTAGGTCTTAACAGCATGAAAAGGCCAATGCTTCATAATAATTGTAGGATCATTCCACACACAAATGCTGGTTCTTATTTACATTTTAGCAACACCATGCCAAGGTAGGCATTCTATTAGTTGCATGTTTTGCTGACACGACGCCTTTTTGTTTCCAATGTGGAAATTTTTTGGGGGGTTCTAGTCTCTGGAGCTTTGGAACATGACAGAGAACAAGACAATGACACTACCAGCGCACGACAAACTAATTTCTTCATTAGCAGTATCAAACGTCACTGGTTTAGTAGCTTCAGCTAGTCATGACAACTGTGTCAAGTTGTGGAAGTGACTTTTGACTCAATTCTCTTTTCCATTTCTCCTTGACATAGCTTGAGGCAGGTATAGCTTCTCCAACCCTATGTATCCTGGAACGAGCATTCTGCAGAGTTTTTAACATTTGGTTTTGTAGGGTTTGTTTATATTGCTTGTCAGGGAAAAGGGTTTCTAGATTTTGTTCATTATGGTTTTGGTTTTTTAGCTGGAACCCATCCCAAGTTCACCCTTTGTAGAGGAAGCGCCAACTTTGTTGAATTGCTCAGCCAGTGATATGTTTATTTGGGCTCATAGACTGCTTGTACAATGTATATTAAATTGCCAATTTAACTGGATCAGTCTCTGTTACATGGAAGTTGAGAAATGTATCTTGTTTCCCATGGCTCTATATGATTACCAACTACTTGTTATTTTGCTTTCTCTTATTCAATTGGCAGTTGAATTTTAAGTACATAAAATTGAAGGTAAGGTAAAAAATATTAGGGGTGTGAAGAGGTACAATGCTGAAGCCCTTTCTAGAAGTATAATGTCAAATGCCTCCATCAAAACTCTCTTTGCATCCACCCTGTTTACATATTTATCTAAAAATTAAAAACTTATTAATATATCCTATTACAATTTTTTTTAAAAATACCCTTTCCGATTATTCTCTCCCTAAACCCCTTCTCTTCTTGTTTTTTCTCTCAACTTATTTCTTCCTAACCACAAACCCTAGGTTACAAATAACATGGAACATGGAAATCTTTTAGGACTTAATCATGTCTAATTTTTGACAAAAAAAATTATAAAAATAATTGAAAAAAACAATTACGAAGAATGTAGACGTGATTTAGAAGTGAGAAATAATGAATAGTTGTAATATAAATGAAGGGGAAAAAAATATTGAAACCCGGCCAAACATTACTACGAGGTTTGAAGGTATAAGGGAGGGAGGATGCTCTTAAGAGTATCTAAAGGTATAAACACCATGATTGGAAGTATAGGGCTGAACACTATTAAGAGTATTTGGAGGTATAGGTCGGATAACTACAAAATGTTCAGTCTTGGAACTCCAAACAAGAACTGTGAGACCTTCTAATTCAAAAAATGCAATAAGAAATACAAAAAAAAATGTATAAAAATCATACTTATATTCTTGAAACATGATTCTTTACTTGTCCATGAGCAAGAAACACAACTTTTTAACTAAATGTTGTTAGAGTTATGAAGATATTAGAAGAGAATAGATGAAGGAAAAAGGAGAGGGAAATGAATACATTTTTGTCCTCAAGAGTATTTTAGAGATTTCAAATGGGGGTATTTATGTCTTAAATTTTTTTATTAAAAGGTTGAATGCAAAGAGAGTTTTGATAGATACATTTATAATTTCCCATATAGATGTGAATCGTGATTGAATGCATACATAATTTTTATTATTTGCTTTTTAATTTATTATTATGATTATTATTATTTAAAGACATTTGTGTCTTCATAGAAAAGGCGAAATTTTTAAAATTTTATTTTAATGAAAAAAGTTATTCTTTATTTCTTTTTGCAACCTTTCTAATTTTATTTTTTTTATCATAACACTTAAACTCAATTTCTCATATAAAATGAAATAGAATTTATCATTAAAATTTTGGATAACTTTTGTTTTAAAAATAAATTAAACTATCTTAGTTTTGTGCAATCTTAATAAGAAACGAATTTATAAATTTCCAAATTAAAAAAAAACCCCACTAAAATCATAAAATTTGGATTAGAAATTGATTTACTACAAAATTTTAAAATTATATAACAAAACCAAAATAAATTATCACAATTATAATGAAATTTTTTAATTATAACTCCAGGATATAATCCACACTTATTTAAATATTTACTAGAAGCAATTGTACACATAAATATGCAAAACAATTTTTTTTTATTAAAATTAATAATTGTGGGGATACAATTTTTGTGGTAGCATTATTTTACAAAAAAATATTTTCCTCTTATTCTTCCATCTTAATCACAATTTGAAAAAGAGAAAAAAGTTTTTTATTTTATTTTATTTCAAAGATCAATCGAGAGCTACAAATGACTTATTTTCTAATAAACTCATTAAAAGACGAAGATTTTGTGAAACTTTTTTTTTTTTTGGTCAAACCTCTTTTCCTCTTGTAGAGTCGTTTTGCTGATTCAATAAGTCCCCTCATTCAAGAAAGTCACCGGTGAAATTAGGGAATTAAAATTTGAAATTCCTCAAGATTTAATTGTTTAATTCAAAGAATTTGGTTCATCGATTTTAGCAACTCATTAAGAAAATTTGTCCATAAAAGAATATTTATATACTTATTTTTTTTTTTTAATTTCAATTGAAAGATTTGATTTTATTTACAAAACTAAATTTTGTAACCTGTCAAATTTTATCATAAATCACCTCTTATATGCAATTTGTTAAACACATGAACGACCTATCACTTATCAAGTCCAAATTTTTATTGAATTGAGAAGTCATAATTTTAAAGCCCCATTGAATAATAATTTGATTCTCTAAAAATTTTGACCTCTATAGAATAATTTTGATACCTTTTCCTAAATTGAAAATTGGAAAATTATTCTTAATAAAAAAAATATTTTTCAACCACAAATTCAAGATATAGAAATAAATGTTAACTTAGAACACTTCCTATCATTGTCTTAGAAATAAAATATAATTAAAAACATTAATTATTATCTATTAATTACATAATTAATCATTATAAAATTTTTGTTATGGTAATAAATTCTAACATTTTTGGGATATTTAAAAATATGTTAAATTGCCATTTTTAACTATCATTTTTAAAATTAAAATTAAAAATATAATAACTAATTTTATAGATTCTTTAACATGTAAATAAAAATATTTAACATTCAAACATCAATAAAAACAAATAATTTACAACTTAAAAAAAAACAAACACCACTAAGTTTTTTTTTTACAATATAGAAAAAAATCAAAATATTTTACTTTTCCTATAAAGCTAAAAGTAACTTTTTGGTCAACAGATATGAAGCTAAAGTTTTTGATATCAACCATGGCTTGACAGTAATATAAACATACAACATTCTAACATGTTGAATCCTGCAGAAGAAGACAACAATGAAGTATGTAAATATAATTATTAATTCATGCACAAGAATGAGAAATTACATGAAGGTGTCATCTTCACTCTACATACAATCATGCTGGCTATACAAAGCTCAAAATTTAACATTCTCTTATGAGAAACAAACAAAATTCTTATACCCTGTAACCCTTCAATTCTAGTGGCATGCAAACCCTCTTTACCTCTTTTGGAAGTTGAATGATTTTATAGCATAGGCAAAAATCACCGCGAACATCAAACAAAAACTAACCACCATGAAACCGGAGATGACCAGGAAATCATGCCTGAATCCAAACACTTCCCTGAGTAACCGGTTTATAGGCACTGTGTTAATTCCATCTGACAGCTTCACCAGGTTGTCATTGTCACCATACTGTGAAGTTAGAAGGCCATAGAGACTCCAGGCTACGGGGTTTGCCCAGTAATACCACCTCCACCATATGGGAATCCACTGAAAAGAGGGAAATTGGAATTTGAGGTATAGCAGCACAAAAATGAGAAAAATTAAAGAAACCATGTATGAGAGAGGAGAGGATAAACTATAGGGAAATTGACTTAATGAATGGATTCTTTGAATATCATTGAAAGTTAACTAAAGTGTTTGTACTCATCCTCCATAATCCCATGTTACATGTGACTAAGTGCATGGGGGAAAAGGATTGAGGATAGGATCAAAGAAACTGTTGACCCGGGTTTCAAGTTGTTTCAAAATTCTATGGAGACGTCGATTAATCAATTCCTAATTCATGTGACACAGAATGAATGTCATATCAAGCAACAATGGATTCTAAAGGACCAGAAAATGACAATTCATTACCTTGTGAGGAATCATGAAGCCACTGAAGAGATTCCAGAGCATATAGAACGGAGCAGCGATAATGGCAGCCACATTATGGTTGGGTGTGACAGCAGTAGTCATCATTCCAAAGAAGGTGAAGTATAGCAAAGTGAAATACATAAAGAAGATGTACCAAGTAAACTTCAAAGCTGTCCACTCAAATGAAGCCAGGGAGTAAAAAATTACGCTGTAAATAAGTGTCTGTGCAAAAACATAAGGAAACTCAATTGCAACCTGCATGAGAAACAAGACATCAGCTACCTCAATGGAAATCCAGGGCTTGTGAAGAAATAAATGTAAGAAACTGGAAAAGGTCAGTAGGTAAGACCTGAGCAAATGCAAATGGTAAAGCTGAATACAACCCAGCAGCTCTCTCTCGATATGAAACAAATCTTTCAACAGAAACAACAGGTTGAACCGCTGTGGCATTGGTAATTCCAATGAACAGGACTGCTGCATACATGGATCCCATGGCATTAAAGATATCCTGCTGGCGTTCCCTGTAGGATGGGGGAGAAGATAACAGTGTTATAGAGTCTGGTGATATAGACATTTGGGCTCAAAAGAAGATTTTGCATGCAAGAAAACAAAAGGAAGAAACTATTGAACATCAACATTAAAACAATTTGAAACAAAAAATGGATCCAGCGTTTTTGTGCTCCACTTTTGCCCACAGTGAATTCGGCAATCATCCATCAATCTTCTCTCAGATAGGGGGAGCAGAAGAAACAAAAATAGGAGCAAATGGGACCGCAAATTCTTTTCATCACCACACTCTATCCAGGACCCTTCCACTGCTGCCTACACCACTACTCATAGAACCGGTAATTGGAACCAAATAGTTGATCTTCAAGTATGTGCTACTATAGATGTAAGATGCAAAGTGAGAAAAAGCTTTTCAATAAAGATTCATCTTATGGATGAGACGGTAAACCTATTGAAAATTTTGAGGAAAAATATAAGAAAAAGAAAATAGAGAGGAAAAATAGAAAAAAATAAAAAGTAAAGGAAAATGAAAATAGATTTGAAGTCAATTTATTTTTAAGCGCTTCTTTAAACTCATGTCACTTATTTTTCTTCTTTTATATAAAGATTAAATAAATTGAAAATGTATAAAATTTTAAAGTAATTTTAATTATATTTTATTTCCTTCCATATTTTTCATTGTAAACCAAACATAAGAAAATCATTTTTCTTAACTCTTTTTTTCTTAGAATTTTTTTGGAAACCAAGCATAGCATGAAGGAAAAGAAGGGTAAAAAGAGCTTTAAAACAGACCTTTTTGAACCAAATCCCCAACATATTGTCCCAAACATCAACGAGATGATAACAGTGTAGAAGAAGCGGACTGCAGTGTATTGTGGGTTTCTCCAATAAGATAGATTTTGCTTCCAAAGACAAGCGAGAAACTGGTCCAAAAATGATTGAGAATACTTTGTTGGGAAGTTTAACTCTTTTGAATCACTGCTTGGTTTGCTTAAACGTTCCACTATCAGTTTGTTACGTCTGTTAAAAGAAAGGACAAAATGGTTAAACAAAGAAAAGGATAGTTGGACTAGGACGGAAATGTAAAATCGATCGATGGAATTCCAGGGGAACTGCACATACTGAAATAAATTTGATCTTCGGTATACGTCTGCAAAATCCACACCAAGACGGGTTTCTTCTGCTGAAGAAGCAACCTCTAGCATCCATGCAGCAGGATTGTATCCAGGCCTGATCTTGGGCACCCCTTCAACTGCCTAGAAAATGAATATATTTGGTACTAAAATAACAAGGATGAATTTAAAAACAACAAATAAGACCAGTAAATCAAACATCTAGGGATTTGTAAACGGGCACAATCAAACCTCAAAAAACTGAATGAGCTCACAAGACTTGGGGCCAAGTCGACCTGCATAAATGAGCTCTCCTCCGCGTTTCATAAATAAAAGCTGCAATGAACACATAAGAAGAAGGGAAGATCAACAAAAAAATCAGTACAAATGAATATCAATGCATATATGCTAGGAAAAATATGAGTAGTTTAGCTGTCCCTAACATTCTTCTTATGCAGAAATATGGGCATATCACCCAGAGAAAGAAAGAAGGGTGCCACCAACAAAAGCTATGGAAGTCCTAACAACAAGATCCATGGGGCACACACGCAAACATGGGGGGTGGATTATATATAGATGGATAAATGGAGAGATTAAATTGTGATTCTGTCAACCATATCCTGCAACTCATAATTTTTTATTTTTTATTTTTTCAGGAAAGAAAATTCTCTTATAGAAGCATTCTATGAAAACAAAAAGAGGGAAAGACCTCATCAAAGGATTCAAAAATGTCTATGCTGGGCTGGTGGATTGTACACACAATTGTTCTCCCAGTATTTACAATATTCCTCACAGTCCTCATCACAATGGCTGCAGCCCTTGCATCCAAACCTGATGTGGGCTCATCCATGAACACTATGGAAGGATTAGCGACCAGTTCAACAGCGATTGTTAATCTTTTCCGCTGCTCAGTGGACAAACCATCAATCCCTGGTAGACCAACCAGTGCCCCACTTAATTGAGTAAGCTCCACAAGTTCCATCACCTCCTCAACAAAGGCCTGAAATTCCAATACTCCAGATGTCATTTCTTACTTGAGTTATAATAAACGGAAAAACACTTTTAATAATTACCCTTTGAGTCTCCAAGTCAACATCTGACGGTAACCGGAGCCAAGCAGAGAATAGAAGTGATTCAAGAACAGTCAAACAAGGGGAATGAATATCACTTTGCTCACAGTAACCAGAAATCCTTGCAAAAGTTTCTTGCTTTTTGGGATAACCAGATATATGTATGCTCCCTTCTATGACCCCACCAGTTTTTCTACCAGCTAATACGTCCATGAGAGTGGTTTTACCAGCACCACTGACTCCAACCAATGCTGTAAGCACACCAGGCCTAAATGCTCCAGTAACATTAACCAACAACTGCAATCTATCTTCTACTATTCCTTGTTGCTTCAATTCCTGAAGCCATATTTCAATGAGGAAAATACGAAGTCAAATAATTCCCAAAATAAATGGCATAAAGAGAAGGAGCAAAATACACACCAGAGGCACATCAACAAAGTAATTGATATTCTTGAAACACATGGAAAGTGGTTGAAATGGAAGAACCATGCCTTTCTGCTGCTTAAATTTTTTTTCTGCCCAGAATTTAAGATGAGATAAGCAGGAATTTTGGAATTTTGTCATTCTCTTGAAAAATAATATGATAAAATCAGAAAAGTCAATATAGAATCTATTCTACAGACCAGCTACTGAGTCTGAGTGCTGCAAGTATTGTCTCAGCTCAATGACAACAGTTTCACCATTTCTTCTCATGTCCTTGTCTTTTAGTTCTTCCTTCGAAACAACAGCTTGTCGCTTCCCCAAGGCTGAAGGATATAGAAAAACAAGAAGACAATTGGTTATCATTTTTTAATTTTCATTTACATATGATTCTAGAAGTTGTGTTTTAAAAAGCATTCTACAGAGGGATGACTTACGATTAAGGTATGTTAAGAAGACAGTGAAAAGGATATTGAAGAGAACTGTATATCCGAACAAAGCACCAACTCCAATCCAATACCAGTAACTCTCTGGGAACAAACTGCGTGCTCGCAATACTTCCTCACCTAACGAAAAATTAGTATCGTTCCTAGGTCTCTACATGAACAAATGATAGAACAAAGAACCATGAGTGTCCACATAGAAGGAAGAACATTAAAATAGTCATTTGTGTCAGCTAGTGAATATAAGGAAAATGTATTGAAACATGTGAAAATGACTCTCAATACTTGAAAAAACCCTCCTGACAAAATGCTTGTTTACTAAGTTTGTGAAATGAGAAATAGATAGAAGTCAGACCACAATAACAATAATATATATATATAGCGGAATAAATAAGGCTCCTAACTTGCTAATGCAATATTTGTACAATATAGGGTAGCTCCATTAGGTTATAGTTGATTTATGCAAAATATGTTAAGTTTCCAAACTCAATTAAGAGGATAACAAATCCACTGGAAGGTTTTTCATGCATTTCAACTCTCCTCAAGCATCATCTAACAGTACATTTGTAAATGCTCCAAATACCCCCAAAATATTTTTACTGTAATAACTCCATGCTAGATCAAGCTAAAGGAAATATATCTACTCAAAGCTGAAACTGAGAAAAGAACAGTCAGTCAATGACATAAACAAATTACCTTATCCCAAGAATGCCCAAGAAATTCATTCACAGAAGCTGCATTTTGAGCATACATTAAAGGAGAAAACCAGAAACCCCAGACCCACCAACTTGGAATACTATCTGTTTCAATGAAGAGAGAAAATGAATGAATGTTATATGTTAGTAATAATATAAATGTTGAGAGAAGTTTTAATCTTACCTCTTGAAATAATGTATCCTCCAAGAGCCATGACAACCAACATAGCAAAAGATCCAAAGGTGTTGGCAACTATCATATTTCTCCCCAAGGATCCCATCACGCGAAAAAGAGCAATTGACATTTGGTGGAGAAAGAAAAATATCAGGAACTGCTGAAAGAATCTGCAGATTTAAAAATTAAAATGAGAAGCCCCATCCCAAATCAACCATTACATTTCAAGGAAAATTCCAATTGACCATAAGCTTTACCTAGTAATCGCGGGATCATATCCAACCACATAATATGTAACTGCCACCCAGAAACCAGACTCTATGAGTGAAGTCGGAATGCTCAAGACCCAAGAAGGAAGTGTATAAACCCAGCATGGGTAGAAGTGCAGGTCCCTATGCTTGTAAAGAACCGGAAGCTTGGCTACTAGCATGGAAACCTCCGTAAATCCATTAAACAGAATAATGACCATGGAAAAATACATTGCCCCAAGATATAAGCCTCCATCATCTACTGTGTGGTGGTGCATTGTTGTGCGGAAGAAAACAGTCATCGTGATTAAAGCAACAAACAGAAGCTGTAAAATAGTACACAGTAGGCATGCATAAGTACAAGAATTTTGTAAGCACTTTTCCTTCAGATAATTAGCACACAACAAAAAATGGTAAGATCAGATCACATCTTTTTACATTTATTAGAAAGCTGGTCTGATGCCAAGAAATTAGTATCAATTCATTTGATGTATCTCAATACATGAGGTTCTTAATTTCAATGGAGATAAAATGTTAATGAATGATGAATGCATCTGAAAGCATGGATAAATGATTGGCACATAACCAAAATGGTAGAGCCAAAATCATAGATTTATTTATAGTTCATTAATAACCTGGTTGGTGCCAAGAAGCTAATGTTGACTTGTTCAACAGTTCAGAGAAAAGTAGCTTAGAATTTCTACACACAGAATTGCAATGATACCTGAATGAATTTGAAAACATAGATAAATGAATTTCGTTTCATCAATAGTTTCTGCCAGTAAAAGCTGGTCTTGAGAAGTTCACTCCTCTTTACACCATAGCTGGAAGTTGACAAAGCTGCTGGATGATTATAACGTCTATCAAAAGGAACTTCAAGTTCTTCATACAAATTCCTCCCAGCACGATATGAGCGAAAAGCTTCAGCAAACTTTGCTACAGGTATGTAGCGATATGGGCGATCCAAAACAGACCAATACTGCTCCTGGTCCTTCTTTGATACAACCTGTGGACAGAAATTTGAACAAAGATGTATCATGCAATAAAAAGAAATTGACATTCCAAGCCCAGTGCCACTTACTTCTTGCAAGAAGTCTGCCACATTTTTCCGTTCAGGACAACTAAATCCCATGTATGCAAAGAAATCAAGAGCAGCATCACGGGGTCCCTGGTAAACAATTTGACCCTCACACAAAAGCATAACATCATCAAACAACTCATATGTCTCAGGGGCAGGTTGAAGCAGAGAAACTATTGTGGTACCACCCAGTGCACAAGTTGAATGCCTAAGATACTTGATGATTTGGTAAGTAGTTGAACTATCAAGCCCAGTTGATATCTCATCCATGAAAAGCACTTTAGCTGGACCCACTAGCAATTCTCCTGCCACACATATCAACCACATCAGCATGCATGAATTTGTCTGCTTTTTTCATACCCAAAAGACAGAAGAATCAAACCTGTAGTTAGCCGTTTTTTTTGCCCCCCAGAGATCCCCTTAAGCATTTCATCTCCCACCAGCGTGTCCGCACATATATCTAACCCTAAAATCTTTGTCAGATAAATTTTAGTACTTAAGGAGAAGTTAAAAGACTTTTGAATCACTCTTTAAATCTTATTTTTCCAAACATTGATTTTGCTCTATACACTAATTTTATATACAAAACAATACATGCACAGGAATTATGGCAAAGGACTAGAAATATGTTATCATAAAATGGACGAATAAAGATTAGTCACAAAGGGAGTGCCAACATTTTTGCAGCATGTTCAACCGATGCCCATGCTGAAAGAAGTTCTCCACAACAAGAACTAATTGAAGAAATAAAGAAAGCTAGAGGCAGCTATAACATTCTCCATAAAGCTTTCACTTTAAAATGGAAAGGTATCACTACCATTAAGTTTCCATAGGATTGAATTTATTAGTGGAGAGAGATTATCAGATGATATGTCTTTAAACCCAACATGGTTGTTAGACCCCATAGAAAGCAAACAGAAGTGAAGAGCTGGTAGGACTGGCACAGAGAAGTTAAAAATGCATCAGTACTATATGCATCCAACAGTAACCAGAATCTAGAGAATACCTTTAAAATGTACTCCACCACAAGGCTTGTCTCCTGGCCCCCAAGAGCTAATGCCTAGAGAAAAAACTCATAATAGCATAAAGATGGTATCAATTCTAAAGCCTTGATGTTATCAGGCAAGGAGAGAAAAAAAAAAAAAAGTTATAATGGATGCATGCACCTTGATGAATATATCAAGATCTTCATCAGGTATGATCCCAGCGGCCTTTTCTCTTCTTGCAAGTTCCAAAAGCATATCTGTCAAAATGATCAATACTCCGATATCTAAGTGAGACTTACTTCTACAAACTCAAAGCAAAACATGAGACTTCCACAGCTTACCATATTTGAATCCAACACCTTGACAACGTCCTGAGAACTCGAGAGTTTCCCTCACGGTCATCTCTGCAACATGCCAATCATATTGACTGACATAAGCAGATGTCCTTTGAGGAACAAACTCATTTAGATTGTGTCCATTATATGTAATTCTCCCTGACACCTTCAGAGCAATCAAGGTATTAAATCTAAATAGTAATAGCAAATCAATGTTAATCATTGAGGACTAGAACTTAACCATAATATCATATTTAAATCTTAATTGCCTTAGTCATCTCCATCTTATCATTATCAGTATTTTCATTATTTATGTTCAGCAGCAATGCTATGTATCATAGCTAAACACATCTACTTTTCTTCACTCCTGAAACAGGCAGCTAGTGTGGCAATACCAAAATGTGTCCATGAGCTGACTTGTCTCAGTAGTGATCAATTGTGATGTCTGGCTTGTCATAAGAAGCTGTAAGCAAATTTGTGTATTGGCAATTCCAGGTCAAAATTCCCATTGTGTCTCTCAGCTCATACTCTTCAAATCCTCCCTTGGACACTGACCTTTTCCAAATTGTTCGTGTTTGAAAACGGCTAGAGGAGATGGTAAGTGCTTTTGAGATGTTGGATGATGGCAAACATTGATCAACCATGTTTTAAAACTCCTATCATTTTATTGAAAAATGGAGTGGTTGCTTAAGGAGTGTAAAACATAATACTTAATTCTTTGGATCGATTTTTTATTAATCAAACTTAAGGGTAACAGTCTCTGTTGTATCCAGTTTTTTTATTCTTGTCTGATCGATCAAACTGCGATCACATCTGCATTCCTTCAGCCTTTTCCAAATCACTCTTGACCATTGGCCTAATACTTAAGTCTTCTTTTCGGAAGTGGAGAAGACGGTTGTGAGGGTGAGAACTGTTTTGAGCTTCAAGTTTTTTCTTACCAAATTGGGGAAGTATTTGTCTTGAGAGAAAATCACTTGGGTTTGAGTTGAAAATCAATTTTTGAGTGAGAAATTTTTGTTCCAAATGGGTTAATTCATTGTGTTATTCATCCTTACTCTTATATTCATCATTTTGGGGTAAAACCAAAATTTCTTCTTGTATGGATTCAAGAAGAGGTCAAGATCAAGCTTGGTGTGGATTCCAAGTGTGCTTCGAAAGAAGAAAATGGGTAACTGAAGTTTAAAGGTTCTAAGCAAGTAGTCCAAGAGAGGATTGAAGCTTGAGCTAGTTAAATCCTTTGTACTCAATTGATTTTTTTTATAATGGATGAATTGATCGCTTGAGGTTAGTGGTTTTTTATCTCTTCGAAGGTTTTCCACATTAAAATATTGGTGTCATTTTCTCCTTATTCCATTTCATCCTTTGATTCATTATTCATTAGCTTATATGATATTTCCATTGTGATATTTTGGATGATTAATTGCAAAATGAGCTGAAATTAGATCATTGAAATTTTGAAAGAATATAGTGCATTTCAGTTTTTGGTGTTGATATCAAAGACATGTAAAAATGCATTTTTGTGTTGATTCAATGTCTTACATAACATGATTGGGGAGTGTTGATTCATATGTATGTGACTTGCATTCACTAATTTGTTGAAAGTGTATTGGTGCATCCATTGTTACTTGTGATTTGCTTGTTGGTTGATACGATTGAAAAAGAAACTCAAAACATTTGAGAAAAACAGGGAATTTGTCAGCATTTGTAAGATACCGTCTCAAATTGTTTTAAAAACATCTATTCACAACCCCCCCAACACCTCTCTAGGTGTTATCCATGGGTCAGATTCATCTTTAGAAGCATTTCCCAATTTTCACATGATTACCCAAGTTCATGGCAAAAATGCATTTAGAATAGCTCCTCATTCTTAGGTCAGTACCACAATCAAGCAAACCCCTTACAATGATCTAGGAGAGGGATCATAATTTGAATGATTTCCCCAGTAGAATATTGCACACAATACCAATACCAAATAGTATAATAAGACAGATTCAATGCATCATTACTGTATCAGACAAAATAAATCTCAGTACCTTCAAATCAGATCCAAGGCGTCCAGCAAGGGCCAACAGTAGTGTTGTCTTTCCAGAGCTTGGTGGGCCCAATAGCAGAGTCAACCTAAATCAAACCACCAAATCTTGTCAACCACAAACACTGATCAAACGTTCGCTAACCGTGTTTCGTTAATAACTCAAAAAATATACCTTGAAGGTCTAATTATCCCACTAATATCATCTAAAATTGTCAGCTTCTTTTGCATGCCTTTGTATATCCGCAATTTCCTTAACAAGGCCTTGAAGACATTTACAGTAGGTGAATTTTAAAAAAATAAAAATTGATTCAGAAAAAATATTTAAAAAAATCAGCAAGGGAGGGAAATTGTGTTCATGAATGGTAATTAATAGCGGAAACTACCTCACTCATGTTGAAAATGAAATTGGGAATGGTTGGCAATGCCCTGCTTCCAACATGGACAAATGAATCAACTACTAGGTGCTGAAATCGGACCTCAATCTCTGGAAATTCCAAATCTACCCTGCAATATCATATGCAGTCGAAAGAGATAATTAAACAGCTGGTCAAAATTAGCTAAGGAACAATAAAGACAAAAGAGAACGACAGCTCCTGAGTAAATTTTCACAATTCATGCATCAAACAATCTCCTAAAATTCAGAAGTAAATAACCAATCAAGAACGTATATAAACAGAACCTGCAAGACCTATCCCTACCATTTGAGCATAGGTTTATGGAACCAGGTTAGAAATTGTAAAGCTTGGATTATTTTGCAAGCACTTCTCAATTTGATATGAATCCTCCACAAATAGATGTCAAATGCCTGGGACCCTAGTTGGTGACAGAAGAGGGTCTGGCATGAACCTTGACCTTCACTCTCGACCTGACACCAGGAGTGTTACAAAACCTATCATAGTGAAAAGTGTCCACACAATTCACTTAGACTATAAGACCCATTTTGATAAAGGGAATTGCATTAATCTCTTAGATATCGGGCCACCTAACCGAGCAAAATGTGGTTCACATCATAATTAAAAGGTCCCAAATAATTAAGATCACCATTCCCAACAACAACAGCAACACAAAAATGCATGTAGGCTGTGATGAAAGGGATTTTAGAAAATGTTGCAATTTCTCCTAACAGGAAGAAGACAGCGATATTACAACCAGATTCACAATCCCAAACCCTACTTTCTCTTTCTGTTGCTGAGAAAACAGAGAAAAGAAAAAAAAAATTAACTTTAATATTGTTTTCTAATCTGGCCAGCTTCCAAAACGAGAGAAAAGCAACTCTAACTTAGCTCAACAGTGACCTTAGCAACCTAAACTAAAAATTTCAGTCCCTTGTCTTTTCCCCACCATTTTCTAAACAACCAAAACCGCCAAATCAGCATCAAACTCAGAGACTTACGCATCGAATCTCCTTCTTATCCTACCAAAGAAGCGCTCCGCGTCTTCCTCTATCGAATTCACCAACCGGTCCAAGACAACCTTCCGCTCTTCGAGCTCTAACTCATTCAAATCCACCTCCTTCTTATCTCCAACAATGTTGGTGAAAATGCCTCTCCGCACCCTATCGTAGGTTGGCAGCCTCTCCAGCGCCGCCCATCTCAGAGCCTCCTCGTCGTCACCGTCCTCACGGAAGGACTCCGATCTCGCGAACACGTTCTCCACCGAGTTCCACATTGAGATCAGATCAAGAAAGCATCAAGGCCACACAAACCCCGGATGAGAGGGAAAACAGAGAGATAAGGTTTGCACTACAATGCTGGTGGTGGTAGTTGTCTGCCGCTGCGCCTGCTTTGAGGGTTTCTTCTATTATTCAACAAATGGGTAGTTGAGCTCTGCATTAATGCCGCCCTTCCTCCTTTCTCTCTCTGGACGTCTCCACTGTAAATATTCTTTCGCTTTCTCTCTCTAAGCTGGTGTCCGTTGGGTGAGGTACACTTATTTGCAGAGAGATGTGCATTTAATGGCCGCGGGAAATGACAAAGATGGCGGGGAAAATTCACGGATGGATACTCGCTGGTGTGGGTTATTTTCTGTACTCGCTCTTCAAAGTCGATATCTACTAATAGAGGGTAGTTCCGTCATTTAGTAGGCGGCTGTAGCAGTCCGATTACGGTGTGGCTGATTTTTTTCGAAAGGTGTTGGTTGAACGCAGCGAGTATCACATTTTTATATCGACGTGGCGATTGAGAGTAGCAATTACGGGGACATTTGAATTAAACGGTTGGGAACAGCGTGTTCATTAGCATTAGGGAAAGCCCAAAAGTAAAACGTAGAGCTATGTTTGGGTATAGGTATATTTGGGGGAGAACGATGGATGGAAATTAAAAAGAAAAATAAAAAAATAAAAAATAGAATAAAAGTTATTTATGATGTGAAATTCATTTTATTTATTTTAATTTATTAATATAAAGATTAAATAATTTGAATATATATTAATTTTAATTATACTTCATTTTAAAAAAAAATTATAAAACATGAGAAAAATTGTGAATTGGAAGACTAGCCACACGTTCCGAACGGGACATTGCCCTGTTTAATTTTTGGAAGAAAATGAACAGAGGCTCTGGTTTTAATTTTTGCTTGTTTTGGTACCGAAATTTAATATTTCTTAACTTTCGTCCTTTTTTCAGCAATTGCACTGTTTAATTAAAAAACAAACGTGCCAAAATTAATGGGAATTCAGAAAATAAATGTTCAAGAAAGTTGTGCTTATAAATAAATCGGGGAATAAAATAATGATATATTTTGGAAAGTATTTTCAACTTGAAAGCTTGAAATATTTTTAATCTAAATTTTTTTATATTTTTACAAAATAATTTTATTTATAATACTTTATTTATCATCATTTTTTATATTGGTATAATTATTTTTTTAAATAATTATTAAAAAATAAGTGAAAAAATTAATTTTCTATATTTATAAGAAAACATTATGTTTTATATTTTTAGGAAAAAAAATTTGTACTTTTAACATGAAAAAAAATTATTTTTGAAGAGAAATTAAACATTTAGTAAAATTTAGAAAATAATTTTAAAATATTAAAAAACATATTTATAAGACCAAATAAAAAATATTTTGATAAGTGATCATCAGAGAACACTTTAAATAAAAATACTATCAAACGCGTTCTTTCTTTCTTATTTTTCTTCTAGTTTAATTTATCGAAAATTTAAACAAAAGGTAATATTACTAAAGTATATAAATTATGTGTTTTCCAAAAAAAATCCTTACGTGATAGAAATTCTCATTTTATAATAAAAATATCTATGCAATAAATAAATTCATATTCCCGCCTCAAAATGGCATCATACATGAAATTATTTTTTTCCCAAAATTTAAATGAAAATCAATAACTAAATCAATTCATATGTACATGATATTAAGATAGACTGTGTGAGTAATCAATCCTCCTCCATAGCCGGTTGTTGACCTTAGACTACAAGAGGATCATTCTAGAAGCCCACCTCCTATTAAACGCTTGGGCCGGCAAAGCAAAACTACTCATTTGGACCAAAATCAAAGTCGATTTTCATAAGGAAACGATCTCTATGCCATGGAAAAGCATACCATTCCAACCAACAATGTGGACTTTGTAGAGTAAAGGGCATCAACGCTACAAAGACTTGGGGCCAATGTTTTAAATTTTCGAACGATATTTGCATGCCAGTCATATATGACACATGTTTCATAGTTTGTTGACCCTTTTGTTGAAGGGGTATGATTCATTTTTCCACACCTTCATGTCGAGCTTCTTTATTACCATTATTTGCCTTCACCTTCCCCACACCCAACTTCCCAATTTCCTTGTATTTTTTTTTACCTATGCCCATTCACCCCTACACTATTTCCATATTTCCTACTCTTAGATCATTATATTGGAACTTGTATGATGATGATGCTTTTCTATTTATTTAAAGAAATGATAAAATTATATATCCTGTTGATGACCGGAGTTGCCAAGGTCACTACAATTTCCTAACGTACTCGTCTCATCAACTGAAGATGATGCTTCCTTCTTTTGTCCTGTAAAAGATGTTCGGACAGCCCGATGTCTTTGTTAGTTTTGCTTTTTAGTATATTGATATTTTTTTGGGGCCCCTCTCCTTAGGAATGCTTACCTCCCCCTCTGGTTGGGTCATCGAGGGCATCTTATAGTGCTAAGAGCTTTGTCCCTTTGAATGGTGGGGAGACTCTTTGACTTTTGCGGTCATGATGGTATTTAGAGGGTGGCAGAGTCATCATTATCCTGCGAGCGGTTGACAAAGATTGTTGGGGTGATAATTTGTCATCACCCTTGTCTTTTCGCTCTGCAGGTGACACGGGACAAGTCGCCTGTAGAGATCTAGGAAGGTCCTGTCGAGTATGCTTTTGGCGAAATAAATAATGATTACCCGTGAAATACGGTCAAGAATCTTGTTTGAGACGCTAGCCACTAGGTCTGGACTGGACATCAGGATAGGGGATGGGCGTGCCACGTGTCAGTCTATGTGATCGTCCGGACAGAGGGTTGGACGTACCACGTGTCAGTCCATGCGATTGTTTGAACAGATGATTGGCGTGCCACATGTCCAATGGATGAGTGCCTTGTGAGGCCGCCATATGTACACTTAGGGATGGTTCTTACATATCCCAGAAGTAACTATCAAACTCGATCTTCACCATTGGAAGTATTTGAAAAAATTTAAGTTATTAAATAAAATTACAAATAATGGAATTAAGGTATAAATGAATGGGATCAACTCTAAATGCGAGATGATCTAATTGGCCGTATATTTTGGTGGGCATCTCTTTAATATTGTAACCAAACCTGGCCGGCCATCTGTTCCGGTCTGAATGTGCAATTTCTTGAATTAATACCAAAACATGTCTAGGACATGTTCAACACCAAACTGATTCGAGTGGTCTATTTCAAAATGGTGCTCTGCCGCTAACATTGTAGACTTGTGTTGCTTCAAAATGGAGTTCATTGAATGGATCACAGTCCATCAAAGAGTTTTTTATCCAAGTGATAAAAATCTTCTGTTTCACACGTTTGTTTTGTGAAATCAGTAGCTACACAACCAACCAGAAATGTCCACAATGGGATAGAGGTTGAACCTTGATACATAGAGTTTGAAAATATGGTGTGAAAAATAAATATACATTTATTGAGTTGCTGCCCTTGTTTGGGTCCATGTGATGTGAAATCTGAGGGTTTGCTTTTAATTGGTACACTTGAATTGTCCATTTGTATGCCAATTTGCTTGATTCTATAATTCTTACTGCAGTCACCGACTCACCATGCTTCGTGTCCGTATCCCATGGCCTTGTCAAATGAATAGGTTTATTTTAAGTTGGGGGTACAAAATAAAGTTCCCAACAATTAATGGACTTTGATATCGACCTTTATTTGTCCGGTTCGTAAAAGATATTTATCCATTTGATTCTACAATATTACAAGACACAATAAATTAAATAAATAAAAAATAAACATTATATATGTATGTATAAGATCATCTTAATCACATTGACATATTTTTAATCCAGTTTATTAAATCACCAAAATATCTATAAATATATATATATATATATATATATATATATATATATATATATATATATATATATATATATATATATATATGTGTGTGTTTATTTGACTATCAAAAATAAAATTTTATTTTTTATTTTTAAAAATAAAAAATAATATATTTTTAAATAACATTTTTAGTTTTTTTTTATTTTTTTTTTAATTATTTTAAAAAATAATGTTATAAATATATAGAATGATTAAATATAAAATTATTTTAAAAATATTAAAAATAAGTTAAAATGATTTCAAATTTTCAAACAAACGTTTTGTTTACAAAAAATTAGCAAATAATTTTCAAAACCCGTTTTCAAAAATAAATAATGAATAGTTATCCATGAGCATATTATATCAGAAAATAAATAAATTATCCTAAGGTTTTAACACTTATTAATGACGAAGATATTATGTTACCAATATGATCCAAAAGTTTAAATAGCATTGGAGTTGGTAATAATAAAGACATTATCATTCGCCTTTAGTAACAATAACAATATTATCATCAAATTGAAAGAAGTGAAGGAATAATATAATAATATAAGCTGACAGCCCACTTTCCATGTATACACACTGTTGATTGGAAATCGAGGCCAACCCTAATAAATGCGTCTAACGCCCCACTTTAATTTCATACCCGCCTTGTGAAAACCGCAATGGTCAAAGTACATTTCAGGGGTTTGGTTTGATTCTTCTTCGTTCCTTTTTCCCCTTTTTTGGAGTGAAAGCTTTTTGAACCACTTGAGTCTTCATCCAAGTTCCACGTCATTTGGGGCTTGTTTGGAAGGTGATCTACATAATTAATTAATTACAGTGACTTTTGCTATCCATATAATTTTTTTTCTTCGTAATTTTAGTAATTTTTTTAGCGAAAAAACTTGAGAATTTTTTTTTATTTTTTATTTATAAATAATTTAATATAAATTTTGAAGGGTGGCATGTCACATGTGGTCCTAGCCTTAATTGCTCTGTCACTGTTCCAATATAATATATTCATCCAATCTATTTTATCATTTAATATTTATACTAGATAAGACACGTAATACATTTTTGAAATGGTAGATGCAACTATATCTTCAATAAATGCAAACATATAACATATGCCATTTTCTTTTTATTTTATTTTTAAAATACACATATTAGACTTTGTTTGTCTTATGATTTTAAAAAAAGTTTCTTTTGTTTTTAAAAACAGAAAACTATTTTTAAAAATTTTTACTACTGTTTGACTGTTATTTCTAAAAATAAAGTGAAATAAAAAAAAAAATTAAAAATAAGAGTTGTTTTCATCCATTTTTAAAAATAGAGAGAATTTTTTATTTTTTAACTTAAAAATAAATCTAATATTTTGTCACATCCCACCGGTATTTTGTGCTTTAATTGAATGAAAAGAATGGTTCAAAAATAAGCCATGTGATGGGTATAGCTGGATCTTGGTGTGCTTTAATACCCAATCAAAACAAGGACCACGTCATAATTTGATTGATAATGATAATGTCATGTGTTTAACTCCATTCCGACAAACATAAGATCATGTTTGGTAAAGTTAGTATTTTGTTTGTATTTCTATTTCTAAATATAAATGAATTTGATCATTTCAATTTTTGTATTTGGATGCTCTTAGAAATGTAAGATTAAAATAATTATTGGATCATATTTCAATATTAGGTTGTATTAGCCCAAGGGTTCTCCTAATCAGATTTTAATGATAACAAACAATGGTTAAGTGACTCATTGGTTTGAATTGTAAAAAATCTCATGTATAAATTTAGAAATTCACCAAATGATTAAATGGATATAAGATTAAGACATTTGAAATATTTTTAATCATAGGAAACAAATGTAAGATGAATGCATGGGTGCACTTAGGTTTTACATATCTTTTCATACATCTTTGAAAAACTCGGTTTATTATTTAAAGTTATAATTTTATTAAAACCCGAATTTTATCAAATGTACCTTAGGCATAACGTTTTAAAATTGACATATTAATTTACCTAAAGACATTGCCTAAGTGTTAAAAATGAAAAGAAGTGAAAAAGATAGGTTTTCGAGGCCAAAATGCTGAACCAGTCGAGGCACAGGCCAACTGGCTCAACCAGCCAAAGAACCGGTCGACCGATTGCCCTTATCCGATCGAGGTTCAGTCGATGAGTGTCAAAAATACTCTCTCTCATCTAGTAGCCTTCCCTTCCCGGTTGAGGTACCCTCATTCCCGATCGACCTCCGATGGAGACAACGGTAACCTGCCAAAGCATTAAATGCTCAAACGGCTAGTGAACCGGTCGACCCCTAACTCAACTGGTTGAGACTGCTTTATGTTTTTCTTGGCACCCGATGTTAGAAACCTATAAATTGAGAGCTTTACTTCATTTATGACATAGAGAACACTTGCAATCAATTGTCTACTTACTTGTTATTGCCTTAAAAACTCTTTTTTATTTCTTGGTGCATTAAATCTTCACTTACATATTTTTTAGTGCACCATTGTGAGTCATCATAGCTTTGATTTGTATTTGAGCCATTATTGAGCTAGGTTGAGAGAAGATCATTCTTGTAAATTGAGTATTAGAGCCTTCAAGTATGTTAAATCTTGAAGAGATTGTGTAAGAGCCCATTGGAGTCAGGATCCAAGTGTAAAGAAGATTAAAAGCTTGGTTGAAGCTTCAAGTTAGTGGAACCCCCACTCGGTTAGGAACTTGAGGAGAGTGGATGTAGGCAAGGAAGTGTCGAACCACTATAAAATATGAGTTTGAATTCTCTAACTCTATTTCATTATATTTTGCTTATATTATGTTTAAATTAGTTGTGTTAAAAAAGTTTTTGAAAAACCCAATTTACCCCCCTATTGGGTGTTTTTCTTATTAGCATTTATTTTTTTAAGTTGTAATGAACCATACATATAGTTTAAAATAAATTTTTATTTTTATTAAAAAAAAATCCCAAACTACACAGTTTTAAATATATATTTTTTTAAATTCCAATTTTAAAAATATTTTTGAGATTTTTTTTTAACTAAATAGTAAAAGTCTGTTTAGTGTGTGATTTAAAAGCAATATTTTTTTAAACATATTTTAAAATTTTATAACACTATTGCATTTTTAAATTAATTTAAAAGATTTATAACACTGTTGGGTCATTATTCCCTAAAAACAAAAAAGAATTATTTTTTAAATAACAAGTATAAGTGTTTTTTTCAATTTTTAAAAATAAAAGAAAGACAGAGAAATAAAAAATTTCAAGAATAACTAAGTGGATGTAATTAATAATTTAAACTATTTAATGTGTCTTTTAATTTTAAAAATAATTTGGAATTCAAAACAAGACTTGGATGTGTTCTATTTATTAGTGAATCTAATAATTTTTTAAAATAACTTGAAACTCGAATATCGATCCAACTAATAAATAAAAACCGGTCAATAATGATTTTATTGATTCTCTTATACACAAACCGATTTTTATTTTTATTTTTTATTTTTTTACTAGATAAATAAACCTCAAATAAAACAAAACTTAATATATTAGATTCATTAAAGAGTTTAAATTTTTTTTAAAAATAATTTGAAATTCAAATAACGATTCAATTAATACTAGAATTTATGGGCAAAATAACTATTTTTTATCTTATACATAAAACTACAATTTTCTGAATTTTTTCGGTAGACAAATAAAGTCTAAATTAAATAAGACTTAATAGTTAATACATTCGATTTATTAAGGAGTTTAATATATTTTTTGTAATTACTCAAAACTCAATCAATACAAAAAATTTATGGATAAAAATTGGTTTATAATGACTCTATTATTTATTTTATGCACATTATTATACTTTTATAAATTTTATGACTTTATAAATAAACTTCAAATCAAATAATACTTTGAATTCAATTTATTAATAAGCTTAACAATTTTTAAAAATGATATAAAAATTTCAAAAAAATAAACAAAAACAGATACATTATGAGTCCCGACTTTATTATTTTCTTGTAAACATAACTATATTACTTTGAATTTTCTCACTAGGTGAATAGATTATAAATTAAGTGAAACATAATTAATAATTTAAATTATTTAATGAATCCACTTATTTTTAATAATAATTTGAAATTTAAAAAATAATCCACTTAATTGTGTATTAAGTTGGGGTATTCAAAAATATTATATGCATACTTGAATATTAAATGTGAAAAACTTGAGTAATTTACATGTTAAAAAGTTAAACTTTATTAATTTTAAAATTTATTTTCAATAAAAATATTATTAACAATTATTATTTTTAAACTATTATGAATATTCATTTTTAACAAAAAAAAGAAAGAAAGAATGATGCTTTGTGAGATGTTAATATTTATATTTTTATAACATATACTGAAATAGTATATATATATTTTATAAAATAATATAATTTATTATTTTATTACAATAATAATATTATTCATATTTTACTAAAAACTAATTATTTTTTAATTTATTTATAATTACAAAACTACTTTCCTTTTAATAAGACTTGAATTGAATTGAATTAATATTATATAAATTGAATTTACCATGTTTTTAAAAAATAAAAATAAAAATTTTTAAAAACAACTTATTTAAACATTTTTTTTATGTAAAATACTAAACACCCTTATTTTTATAAAATATTAAACATTTTTAACATTTGAAAAATTTTATCATTCAAGTGTTAAAAAGATTAAAAATATTTTTTTGAATCAATATCAAACACATTCTAATGATTTGTTTGATAATGATTATAAAAACATTTTTATCTTAAAAAGTATTTCTTAAAACAAAAATTTGATAAAATTTAAGAAACATCTTTAAAAATCTAAAAAATCATTATGGAAAATCACTTATAATGTCCTTTTTTTTTTTTTCAAAAAAAAAAAAACATTTGAAAAATAATTCACGAAAAAACATTTCAACTAAAAAATTATAAACGTTGCCCAACGCATTGTAAGCCCGGATCAACTCAATACCATCGAGTCCATGTCATATTAGAGCCTATTTAGGCCCAAGAGACTTCAGACCGTCTTTTAGGTCAGAGAAGAGGTTCCTAAAGCGTAAAGTATAAAGGAGCATCAAAATCAAATAACAGCAACCTGAACAGAGCTGAAATGGAGAGCTCGGTTCCAACAGAGGAGATGTTAGAAACCCTAACGAAGAGAGGATGGTGTTTTGGGAACGTAGAAGAAGTGAAAGCAGTGATCATGATCAATTCAGCTTTGCACGACGAAGGCTGTACTGTCGATTCCGTTGAATCGGAACTTGCAAACATGGACTTGAGATCCATCGGAGCCAAGTCCTTGCCCGATCCATCTCTTCTCCGCAAATCTTCTTATCTCCACGGCCCCAAAGTTCTTCAGGCAACACCTTTTTATCTTATCTTTCTCTTTTAATTTTGCTTTTTACGCTATTTGGTTGCCGAGAAAATTGTGGAGAGGGAAAGAAAAAGATTGGAAATTTTAACTTTCTTGTTTTGTTTTAAAAGTTTGAATTCCTTGGTTTTATTTTGTTTTGGCTTCTGAAAAGTGAAAAGCTCAACTCATCTGAGCCAAATAGTTGCGTTAGGTGGTAAGGTACCAAATTTTGCCCTTTTCTTTTCATTCGTTTCCTGAGAACCAAATGGAGAATTATTTCTTGGAAATTGAACACTCAAATTAACTCAGTCAAGTAATCGTGCAATACTTAATTTGTGATTTTTTTTTTTTTTTTTTTTTTTTTTTTTTTTTGGTGAAATGGAACGGCAGAATGGAAATTTCGATTTTCCTCTTGCCTTCTGTTTCCTTCTGCTTTACAGCAACCAGACAGAGTGTTTTCATACGTTTTATTTTCTTTTTCTGCGATCTACTGCTTAATTTTCTTTAGTTTTTATGTTTTATTTTATTTAATCAGATATCTTCTGTGAGGGACATATCCCAAAGTAGCATTGCCGATTCTTCCGGAAATTCAAGTAGCCGGAGGCTCCTAAGGTTGAATCTCACTGATGGTTGCACTGAGATGACTGCTATAGAGTATTCTCCCATACCAGCGATTCCTGATAATGTTGTTCCTGGTACTAAGGTATTCTCAGTTAGTTAGGGTCTAATATGCTATTCAACTTTGTTTATTTGGTTGATTTCTATTTTCTATTGAGCTTTCTGTAATAGTTCTATTGTTGCTTATACAACTTTCCTTTTATCTGGGTTCTTCAAAATAGTGTTAAAGAAAATTTGATGAATGTGTTGATCATGGTTGTAAAATTGAGTGACTATTAGGTGAGCGTCAGATGGACCATCACTCTGGATCAAATTGGGGCAGAATTGAGATAGGCTTAAGTTTAGGTTAGAGTTGGAAATTTGGTGTGGGCTTTTGGCGCCCTTGTATACGTTGTGTATACTTTAACGTGCTCGTTTGGTAGGCGCTGTTTGTTTATTTGCCTATCAAAAAGAAAAAAAAAACAAAAAAAAATCTAAGAATAGGAAGAACATAAATTTGATTCAGGTAAAACAGAAATTCATGTATCTTATACAAATTTAGAATCATGGTGGTGATGGCATATAATTTCATATGCATGACAATGAAGGTTATGTGATTTGTAATTACACTATGTGAACAAGTGAGGATGACATGAGAGATTTTGCCTGGAGACAAGATGTGTAAAAGGGCATTTGCAGCATGGAGTTTTATTCATATATGCGTGAGGAAAATTTCAATTTTGTGAAAGTAGTGTTGGCAGGGAAAACTTAAAATTTAATTGGATTTTACCTGATCAAAATGAACTGGGAGGTATAACAATCCTTTTAGTCATTAATACAGAATGTTGCATCTGGCATTTTCAAAAGAATCTATGATGACTTTTATTTGCTTATAAAAAAAAGGGAATTATGATAACACTTCTTTGCTGTGTCTCTTTACCTCCTCTATCTTTTTTTTGGTTCATATTGTACTGACACAATGTACATGACTCCTCTTAATTTCTGTTGCTGCTTTCTGTTTGGCAGGTTCGTTTGGAAAAAAAAGCTGCAATACATAATGGTATAATATGTTTGAATCCTAAAGTAATAACTGTTTTAGGAGGTGTTGTCAAATCCCTTTATGAAGAATGGCAGATGAACCAAAAGTATTCAGGTTTTTCACGTTCATCCTTAAGGCTATCACAGGAAAGTGGCACTGGTGGCCCTCCACCTTTTGAGAAGCTGCAAATTGGGGCACCCACACGTCGGTCTTCTGAGCAAGGGAGAATTTCTTGTCAGAGTTCTAAACCTTTCCATTCTTATCATTTTTTTTGTCTTTTTTTCTTTTTGGCACTCCTACTTCTAACTGTTTTCAAATATTCTTATTAGGTTTTGTTCTAGAATACACAAAACTTTTGTTGGACTCAGATTTATGTTGTTAGCTAAAACATTGATGACATTAACTGTTCTAAGGACAAACTTAAGAATGCTTTTAACTTTTTCATTGAAGTCATCCTCAGAAGAGATCAAGAGGCTCAAATTTTTGTTACATGGGGTTAGTTATGACATTTTTTTTTTTAGGTTTTTAACTTATTGGAACTAGTCACAGTTAAAGCTTACAATATAGTTCATGTTCTGTTGGTCAGCACCTTGGTGTTTGGGTCCCCATGGGGAGTGTGAAGGGTTTTTCCATGGAAGGTTCCTTGGTTCAAAAAAAAAAAGTCCGTGTTCTGTTGGTTAAACCAGTTGCATAGGCATGTTAACAATTTTTTGTCCTGGTGCTTATATAATTGTGTTTTTGCCCATATTACCTGCTGATGCACTGGAATCCCCTTCTTCCTCATTGTGTTAATTATGCCATCTAATAAAAAACTAAGATATAGTTAAAAGATTTTTTTGGATTTGGGAATTCCCTTTTATCTGAATTTTTTGAATGCTCTTTATTGCGGCTAGCCTTGCTCTATTCTAGGCTTCTTCTTTCTTTGCTGGTGCTTGGGATGGTTTTTTTGTGCATACTGCCTGTATATGTTGTGTGTGCCCCTTTTTTTTGGTGTCTCTTAATACAAGCTTTTGTCTATCAAAGAGAAAAAAAAGAAAAGAATTAAGCTCTATACCTTTTCTATAGGTATTCTAGATGAAACATGCACAAATGAAGAATATTGCATGACTAAAAGTTGGAAAGTTCCCTTTACCTATTTTTTTGGTTATCTTTTGGCAGCCGTTGTATACGTCCTGTGTACTTTGGTGGGCTCTTTTTGACACTTTTCGTGCATTTCTTGTTTACCTATCAAAGAAAAAAAAAAAAGATTAGAAAGGAAAAGAATGCTTTACATGTTTATTGATGACTTTGAGTTTACTTTATTGGTACTAATCCAGGGACTAGATTGGGAAAAAAAACATAAATTGATATGTCAGCAGTTGTAGTAGGGACAAAAGTTTCAATGATAATTGCAATCTAGTGCTGGCTTATTTCCAAAGGCAGGTACACATGTAATTTATAAAGGGAAGGTGATGATTTGCAGCTTGCTATGGATCAACATCCAAGAACATGAGACCAACTGTTGCGGAAACTAGACAAATGGGAAGAGATCATAACCTTCATTTGAAAGCAGAAAATACAGAGGATGATCTCAAAGCAGCCTCCCTTATTGAAAGAACTGAAGAAAAACCAAGTAGCTCAGAAATGAGACCAAAAGAAGGTGCCCATTTAGTTGTGTTCTAACTAAACTTCCTTTTTACTTTTGTTATCTTATGGTGCATTTGGAATTCAGAGGAAAGAGAACATTTCATGTTCAGTTCTATAGCAGATGGTGCTTGCTACATGGATTGAATTTTCTCTTTAGTGAGGAAAAAAAACCGTTGAAATGAATATTTCCAGGACTCAATAAGAGCATTTAACAAATGAAGGGGATAATTTTGGAAATTTGAGTGTAGGGACCCAAATCTTTGTTTTGTTTAGTATAATAGCGTTTCTGTAGAACATGTAGTCATGTAAAATGGAGTGACCACCTTTTCCGAGGCTAATAATATAAACTAGAAATGAGATCATTTCTTGAATTCCTAATGTGAACTTGGTAACTTATTGAGAGTAAGTTTTGAAATTCATAGCCTATAAAAAAAGTGTCAAGAGATTCATCATCAATGCTGGTAGAAAAATAAAAGGACATCTAAACTACTCTGAGACAAAAATAATGGGTTTTGTAAGAATGTGGTTTCAAATGGTTGCATATTTTTATTTATTTATTTAATGTCAGAACTTCTTCAATTTTGAGTTTCAATTTCTGCACTGACGTTAATATGTGTAACTTTGATAGTGGCTGAATCTGTACCTGTTCAGAATCAAGCAGCTGCTCAAAAACTTCTCCAGAAGATGAATAATCCAAATCGGGATGATCGGCATTCCAAAGGTCGAAAACATAGGGGAAAGGGGAAGCAAGAAGAGGCGCCAGTCTACACTCTAGATGAATGGGAAAAGAGAAAAGCTGGGCCAAAAACTTCAATAAAAGATGAGCTTACAGATGTTAGCCGGGATGAGGATCTTGCATGGCAGCTTCAAAATCAACTTGATGTGGAAGATAATGTCAGCTTCTACCCATCTTTTATCATCATCAAAATCCTAGAAGCTCCTTAAAAAGTCTACAAGCAGATCAGAAATGATAATAAACGGGTGCAATATAAAAGAGATACTCGTATATTTTTTGAATGAGCCATTGTCACTGACCATCCATTTTTTCCTACTAGATGTAGTTTTTGAAATTTTGAGAAAATGTTGAAATTTTTCAAAAAAAATGCTGACAAACTATCTGGTCATGATGGTTTTTTGCTTGGAGTATCTCTATGGTAGGACCCTTTTAGAAATCAAGTGATGCATCAAAGAATATGTGCTAGAGTGCCCTTTTTTCTTGTTACATACTATTGTTGTTACGATAAATTGATTATAGTTGTGGTAGTGTTTGATGCCATTGATTTCCAATTTGTTCAGGTGCTGAGGGATACTCACAAGGCAGAAGCAGAGAATATAAGAATGAGCATGTTCAATTATGAAAGAGATGAGGATAGGAACCAGGGAACTCGTCATAGAGGAAGGGGAAGAGGCAGGGGAAGAGGTAGAGGAAGAGGCAAAGGGAGATTTGGTTGATCATTTGGCCCACTTCTCATTATTATTTCGCCCATATTACCAAATTTTGTCTGGTAACTACTTTTTCCTCAACTTGTGTTCATTTGAATGCCATTTTGAAGGTGCTGACTCCTAAATTTGTAAAGAATTCTCTTGTCTATCTGTGCTTTTTCTGAGTTGTGTAACAAAAAGGTTCCATTTTTTCCTCCTGAAGGTTTTGATTGTCAGCAGAGATCGGGACCCAGTTTCAACAACCCTGCATTATGATCTCACGGCTCCCATATCATAGAGACGAGTTTGTATTTAAGCAACACAGGCTGCTTCTTTTACCTCACATTTTAATGAGTCCATTTTTACAGGTCCCAAGTTTTGCCTTCATTTTAGCCTCTTTTTCCCTTTTCCAATGGTTTCTAAGCTGTTGTGCTTCCACATAAACATCGGCCTCTTTCCTTTGTGTATGCCTTTCTAGTTGGGGGATTGTGAACTAATATGTGGATTCCCTGTGATATATTTGGATTTAATGTTTTTAGATAATCTTTTAATTGTTTTTAAGTTATTTTTATTTATTTTTTGAGAATTGTTTTAAAAAATAATCATACAAATATGGAAAATGATTAAAAATATAGCAATATATATAAAAGTTATTTTAAATATATATTTAAAAGCATAAAAAGCAAGTTAAAAATATTTTAAGTTTTCAAATAAATTTATATTTTGCAAAATATCATAAAATAATTTAAAAAAAATAGTTATTAGAAACTGCTTTGTAAGACGAAAACAATCCTCAAACATAACATTGTAGATTTTCCATTTTATCATAATGGTGATTTTAATACAAAGATGATGATAAAGGTAATACACAAAATAATGATAAGAATCTATTTCAATTAATATTTTCATAAATCAATAATAATTAAATATTAATAATATTTGATTCTCTAAGTTTAGGAAATAATATTTATTTTTCTTAATTTTAAAATATTTATTATTTATTTATTTCTATAATTTAGAATACATTCTTGCATAAATTTTTGAAAAAAAAATTAACAAGATTGATCACTTTCATTGTCAAATTATCAAACTATTTATAATATAAGAGTTAGGAGAGGAGGCTCGAAACCTTCTCTAGATGTGATCGAATTTCATAAAAATGATTGATCTACTTTCACAAATCATGTCTTACTCTTAAAAATGAAAAATAAAAAATTATACTATTTATTTTCCTTAATTTTAAAATATTTATTATTTCCTTCTTTTTATAATTTACAATACATTTTTGTCATAGCCAAATTATCAACTCACATGGAGAATTCAAACATATAATGAATTCCAGTATTGTAATTTAGCCCAACCGACTGTTTTAAAGCAAAGTGAATTGCATATCGAAGATTTAGACCAATAAGATTTCTTGAGTTCCACCATTGGCCACTAGGCCCACCACCTGAACGTTTCTATCGCACATATTTGGTATGTTGGAGGGTTACCACATTTATGGTGCATGTGGTTTGGGACACTGTTAGGTACATGTATATTCTGACCCAACAATTTTCTGGTTCTACGGATTTGGGAAGGACAGGGGTGGAAAAATAAAATAACCAAGAATTTATTGAATTATTTTTAACAATATGGTATGTAATTTATATTTAGTTATTTAGTGTTAAAATAAGACTTTCAGATATAATTTTTTTTTATAAAAAAGTTATGGGTCCAATTTTAATCCAAATAAATAAATCGAATCTAATAATAATAATAATAACAAAATATAATTTAATATAAAAATAAAAAAATATTACCCCTTATAAAAATCATATTTTAAATATTAGGATGGTTTAATATAGCGGAATTAAAAAAATTATATCTTTTTATCTAATTTTATGAATTCTAAAATTTCTTTTTTATTTTCTTTTCTTTTATTTTTTAATTATTTAAATTCAAAAAAATGTGACAAATATGAATAGAAATACTTATTAGGAAAATTTTATTTTATGTGTTCAAGTGTGGAGTAGAAAGGCAGATTAAGGCAGAAGGCAGCAAACAGCAGAGCAGAAGGACCGTGCCGGAGTTCTCATAGAACCCGAGTCAAACGTCTCGTGGAACCGCCGAGAAAATGGAGAATTTTCCGATCCAACCAATCATAGCTATTCTCTTTTCAGCTGCAATCGCTATTAGATCATTCAGAAGAAAATCTCTCGACCTTTCTGGAGCGTTCGCCGGCTTCGCTGTCTTGACTATTCATTTTGGAGTCGGATACAGGTTCACTTTGATTCTTTAGTACAAGTTTTTTCATTTTTCTTTTCTCCGTTTGGTTGCTGAGAATTTTTCAATCCTTTTTTTTTTTTTTTTTGAAACGGGTATTATGGTAGCAAAACATTTGTGGGGTTTCTAGTTTGAATGTGTTCTCTTGTGGTTTTGTGTCAGCGACCAAACGGATTGCTGTTGGAGTTTTTGCTTAGATTTTTGGGTGTTCTGATGATTTATTTAGGTATGGAGCTATGTTGCTTGCGTTCTTTCTTACTTCGTCTAAGCTTACCAAGTTTGGAGAGGAAAAGAAGCGACTCGTTGATGCTGATTTCAAGGAGGGTGGTCAAAGGAATTGGTATTACTTCGTTTCCATTGGATTGATTTAAGTTTTAAAAGCTTAATTTGGTCAGAATTTTGAAGGGTTGTTGCTTCTATGGGGACTTTTAATTTGTTCTTCTCCATAACTATAATGGTGGTTTTCTGCTTGATGCCCAAGACTCTTGTTGAGATTTCATTTGTTATTCTTAACCAATGAAAAATTTTCTCTTTTGGTTTTTTTTATTACTATTCTCAAAGACTTTTAGATGATTCATTTAGTATTTTCTGGGACATGGGTTTGATATTGAATTGCCAGGACATTCTATGTTCATTGAATCTTTTTACATTCATCTTCTTAAAGCAGACCATTCATTGCAGACGGATAAAATTGTTTAGTCATTACAGTAACTTGTAATGTTTATTAATCAATCCAAGTGGGCTGTGCTGCCGTACTGCATACTGAAGATAGGGATAATTAATGAATCCTGAAAGGAATTTGGGTTATCCTATGCTGCTGAGAGATTGCAGCATCTTCATGTGTACATCCACCCTTCACTGGACTCCTGAATCTCCTTGTATGCCCACAACATTGGTTGTTGGAGGCCTCAATGGTACTCAAGGCAGAGCTCCTTGATGCTGCTCACCTGCCCAAGCCAGAAGCAGGACTCAACGAGTTCAATAAGACCTTAGCATACATCGACAACATACTTCAGCACCTTACACTAGCCTGGTTATGATAGTTTGAGGTCTTGTCTTGGTGCTCAAAGATAGTCACTCTCGAGAGAATCGTGACTGTATGTGCTCCCCTTCTGATATGATTTGTAGAATCGATAAAGATATTCTTAATTATCTAAAGATAAAATACTAGATGATAAACTAATACGTCCTTAGCAAACTTATTTAGGTGGGAATTTAAATCACTTAAACCCAATATTTATGATAAAACTGAATCATCTGACTTGCAAACACTAATACTTAGTGCCCTTTTCAGATAGGATTAAAATATGCCAAGCCTTTTGGATGACAAAGCTAGAAGAAAGGAACATTGATAGCCCCATTTCTTCTTTTCAGGAAGCAAGTTCTCTTCAATAGTGGCATCAGTGCAGTTTTGGCTTTGATTCTTTGGAGATTGACTGGATGGCAGGACAAGTGTTTGGACTCAAAAGAATCAAGTCTTATCACTTCTCTGATTGGTGGAATTATTGGTCACTACTCCTGCTGCAATGGAGACACTTGGTCCTCAGAGCTTGGGATACTCAGTGATTCACAGCCTCGATTAATCACAACCTTCAAGGTTAATATTCTCCCCTTCATATCATCTGCAATGAATTTTTTATTCTTGTCACATTACTAATCCCACATTCACTTCTATTTATGATGAGAAAGCACTAGTCTTTGATTGCCTGCTGCCACCATTTAATATAGCTAAGGGAGTGAAGGAGGTGGCATATGATGGTCACCTTGCTTGAGGGATTCAATTTTTTGCTCTAGTTGCTGCTTAACTTTCTCATCTGACAGAACTTATTGAAGCACTTCCCCACCCTTTAAATTTGCACTTGTTGCAAGCTTTTAATGCATGACACTTGTGCTCACAGTTTTATCCATATAAGCCGCTGGAGCATAACATAATTAGTTCATGAGAATTAAGCCTTGAGTATCTCTAGGTGGAGAGAAGGATGTGTCTACCACTTTTAATGGATTTTCCAATGTACCCTGCAACATACTGCAAATTATTTTCCCATAAGACCTTGTGTGTCATGTTGAAAGCCTCTCTGGATGATTTACAAATTGCCTTGTACCTTTATTAAAAATTATGCAGACAAAAGGATATTAACTTGCTTCTCAAACTCAATAGAGATTCTGAATCCTGACGTCTTCCCACATGGTTATCAGCCTGTTCGAAAGGGTACAAATGGTGGTGTGACAAAAACAGGCCTCCTAGCAGCTACTGCAGCTGGTGGTGTCATTGGGCTTACATTTGTCCTCATTGGATTTTTCACAACAAAATGTGCTTCTGATGTAGCTTTGAAGCAGCTATTGGTAATACCACTTTCTGCAGTTGCCGGATTATGTGGAAGTCTAATAGATTCTCTATTGGGAGCAACACTTCAATACAGTGGATTCTGCAGTGTTCGTAATAAGGTAACTTCAGCAATTTACTTTGATATATTATTTGTGATCATGATAAAGTTCAACCTTGGTAAATTATATTGGGAGTACCTCCTTTAGTCAATATTAGCCATTGGATATGGGTGTACTGTCATAATCACATGGGCGAACTATCAGATCGATTTATCATAAATGACTTAAAATTCGGTGGGCTTCTATTCTGTCAAATTTTAATTACCACCATTTTGGCTTCCATTATCCATTTATACCAAAATAAGTATATGTTTACCTACCTATGTACACGCTTAAACATATTCAAATTTCTTTGCAAATATACAACATACTATCTAGTAGGCTGTTGTTGCCCAAAAAAGGGAGAGGGTGGGTTCCATTCGTATATAAGAATGCAAACTATTGAAATATCCTGTAGGATGAATGGAGCATTTTAGTACCTACTTCCAAACCATTTATGACCACAAATTAGAGTCTTATTTTAAACTTTCTAGAAAACAGATTATGGGTACGTGAATTAGATTTACTTTTATTTACTTTTGTGGTTTATGATGCATTTAACCATGTTAGGTAATGTAAAAGGGTAAAATGCCTCGTAACATGAGCCATTATTTATGGGCCTAATGGCGTTGTGGCTGCATGTATTGACCACAAGATCAGTTGTCACAAACAGCTATTTAGTTCCCTCCATTTTGTGTAGAACTACTGTTTATTTTTTACCATCCATGCTCTTCTTCTTCCCTTCAACTTGCAGCTTCTTGGTGATTAATTTACAAAATTATTTATTTAGTAATGTTTATTTTGTTGCTACTTCGGTATTGTTTTGAATATTCTTAGAAAATCAATGCTCAAATTAGGTTTTCTGATCATCTTTGAAGGTTGTTGGGAAACCGGGACCAACAGTGAGGAAGATTTCAGGAATCAGCATCCTTGACAACAATGGTGTGAACCTCGTGTCTATATTGTTGACCTCAATGCTGACTTCCATTGCCTGCTTGTACATTTTCTGAAACCATCAGTTATACTGAATTATCAACTTTTGAGATCTCAAGTTCCAGAATGATTATTCATAACTGATAAGAAGTTGCATGATGCAAAGTTGTCAAAATTTTGATTATGTGTTGAATTTGGCTGAACAATGCTTTAAAATAATTTTTTGCCTTTCGACTCTTTTCTTGGTCATATTTTCCATTAAAATTGTTGATAACCTCTTGCGAGTGTAGTGATGGAACCAAATCAGTTTCTTTATATCCTCGTTTCATGTTTTTATCTGTCTTATCACATTCTTCCTCTGTTTCAAAGCGGCTTAAGAGTTTTATAACATCATGATTAATAAAGAAGAGCTCAAAAATGTTATATTTGGTCTCGCAGGTAGGTTCCTCTGTTATTTCATCAATTTGGCCTTTTGCTAAGGCTTAAGGCTCTTTTTGAACTAGTTAACCAGATGAAATTGTTGTCATTCATGCATCTGGATCAAAATGAATAATGCTTCTGTTTACCTTTGTTCAATAGCCGTTGCACATAAAAATGCTAAACCTTACAGAGTCAAATACACCAGAGTTGAAATAGTGGGAGGTTGGGGCTACAGTTTGTTTAAATAGGTATTCATTAACCCATCAATTCCTTGACTCATCCTGGATCTTGTTTACTTGACTTTGGAAACAAAAAAAGATGAGAAGTGCGAGAAGAGAAGCATTAGGTAATCCACATTGAAAATTTGATATGAATAGGACTTTATTGGAGCTCTCCTTAGTATTGCTTTTCAATGGCCCAAAGGGTATTAATGTTTCAAATTTAATGCTAATACATAGAGCAAGTGCATGGATCCATTGATCTTCTAATCGCAGCCACAGCAAAGTGCATCTAAGCAACACTCGCAACTCTCAAAGCAGCAGAAGCAGCAACACAACGCGAACAATCTACACATGATGCAACACTCGTAAGACTTTATGAGTTTATGTTACTACATCCAAAAGATTGAAGCAGAAATAATGCAAAGATTAAATACAAATAGAAAAAGAAGAAATTAGGATTTGGTAGAGGAAGATCATATAATAACAACCAACCCTGCATAGAGGCAGCCTCTATCTTGGTGCCTTCTTTGGATGTGATCATAGTATGACATTTCTTGATATCCTGGTGGTGCGTACATGATCTCTTTCTATCTAATAATTCTCCCTACAATTCACAAGATTGATTCCAAGACTGACTAAGCATGTGAATATATAAGGCTCTGAGTGGTAAGATGATATATATGCAAAGACACAGGACGAAACTTCACGGTGGCTGCTTCTTTCTTAACCTGTAAGCATGGGATGATAAGGTCCCATTCTCTTTCATTCTTGACACTTGAGTACAAGGAGTTTAGCCCCATGGGTCCATGAAGGGTCCAATGGTGTCCCAGTATGAATTCTTATGCACGTGAAGACGACAGAACAATCAGTGTTTATTTGACCATTATTCGGGCAATGGGGTCCCATTGGGAGTCCTGTGACGCACACAGCTCATGACACTGCAATTATCCATTTACCAGCAGGTCTAGTAGGGAGTGCCTTGAGATTAATGGTGTGGCCATGTCCTTTATCTCTATGGCATTGCTCAAGCAGGGAATATATTGTTTTGGTGGTCTGCTCTAGGCTAGCCAAGGAGTTAAAGTTGAGAGTAAATAAGGGCTTGGCTATTGCCAATTTGCCACATCACATTACAGAAAACAACTTTCTTCTATCGGAGTATTGCTGTAATTCAAGCCACTACCAGCTATTAAACTATGGAAGTATGCAACATTAAAAGGGAGAATTTGGAATCAGCAAACATCTTTGATATCCCCAAAAGCAAACTGCCTGAATGTTCTCTTGACATGATTCAGGGGAAGATTGACAACCCATATTCTTAACGATGAGCAAAATAGAACTTACTAATACATAATGCCTGAGCAGAAGCAAACAGCCCTTGGATAAGGATTACAAGAGATGTTAGTACAAATGAAATGATTTGCAAGCAAAACAGCTCTTCTCCCTGGGTTGGGTATGGATTTGGAAAAGCTTCAAGGCAGTAGAGGGAGGGTGCTGGACATGGTAACTGGTGAAACATCACAGCACTGGCCTCACCCCTATTGGCATTCCAAATTTACCAAATTCAAGAACCAAATTTTAATACTGCAAGCAGAACTGCTACATCTATGCTTGTTTCAGCTTCCCAAGTACATAAAACTACTGGGTCACTACCTGAGCAATCAGCAGGTAACAGAGCATGTGGCTGGATTTACCAGAAATGAAATATTACCACCACCTACAGGCTGGAAGCTAGCAGCAGTTTCCAGGCGCTCCCATGTCAATCTCCGCTTCTCAGCTGCCATACTTGACTTTGAATCTTCCTCCTCCAATTTACCTTGGCAGGCAAGTACCAGTTCTTCATCCATCTCGCAGAACATCTTTCGCACATTTAGAGTCAGGTTGAGCACCGCTTGATTCCAGTGGTTCCGAGTGTTCCGCTCTAGGGCTGGGAAGACAAGAGGCAGAATTACCTGCCGGTTTTGTGTTATATGGTTGAGGACATGCTCATTGTTCCACAAAAAGTGTGCTCGTTCAGCCACCTGAAAATGACCAGAACAAAAGAACATGAAAACAATCTTAAAATTTTCTGTAGAGCAACACCTAATACCAGCTGGATGCCTAATTAAACAGGAAATGCATAGAAAAAATTGATAAGTCAAGAACTACTGCTCCATTTGCCCAAGCATAGATGCTCCTGTTTGCAGTACAGAAAATGGTACAGAAGCACATCCCTGAGAATATGGGTTACAGACCATTTTATGTTATCTGTTCTCCTGCATGGTTATAACTAAGGACAGGTGTATTTCATAATTTTGTTCTATAGACTGAACACCATCCACCAGTGCCATTGTCACATTCCTTTAGCAGCATAAGTTTATAGCAAAAAGAAGAAAGTAAAGGAATGGGAAGCAAGAATTCCATGGTTGACCCATCTTTTTCATTCCACAACTGAATCCCCCCCACCCTCACCCTGTTTGCTTCCCAGTGCAAGGGGAAAATAACCCTGGACTGGCCTGACAATAAGATAGTCATCAGACCATCTGAAAGGCAAATAAACCCAAATAAAAAGCTAACTAATAAAGCATATAAATGCAAGCATGTAAAGCAAGTATAGAATGCTCATCAAGCAGATTGGAACCCCAAGTGAAATTTCTCTGACAAACACCAGGAATGCAAGCCTCATTAGTACAAGGGCAGTACTAGGATAGAAGTAGATGTCAACTTCTGGGATTGAATTGTCACATGAAATTCAAGATGGAAGGAAAACAGAACAATGGAAAGATTACACATCTTAAGACTTGGCTCGATGAACACTGCTGAAAGGATTAAATATTTATTTTCATTGTTTGACCAGAAATGTGGGTTACTCATGTATATTTCTCCCTAGCATATATTTGGGATTTGGATTTGGACAAAGAAGTTGTAAAGTTGGTGAAAATATGGAAAGATGCGGTAAGACCATTATTACGAGGAAAAAATTGACAAGATATAGACGAACTATGTTGTAGTTTTGGTGCTGACAGTCGTTTTGTGGCATATTATACCCTAAAGTTTAACTTCCAGAAGATAAAGTATCACAATTCCTTTCTATTCGGACAGGAAATATGCAATAGTCAAAAGCTCTCTGAATAAAAAATCAAAAAAGAACAAATACAAACCACATTATGAAAAAGGAAGGAATGGAGTGATAAATAATCTACTGGAATTCTTCATTAACCAAGATTGAATAATGCTTCTCTAAATTCACAGAAGAAGATAAATTACCCAAGGAAATTTGAAACCAGACTACAGCAAAATAAAAGAAAAATTACCTGGAAATGGGAGCTATTGAGGCAGCATCCTATACGCCGAAATAATGGGACCATGATCTTTTGAAATTCCACCACGCCAGTCATCTCCAAGATCTCTTCCAACTCACTCAAGAACATCAACTCCTTCTGGCTATTTGTTACGGGCCAGTATTTTAGCAGTCCCTTTATTACAACACTGGCCAATTTTGGCTCCTTTTCTATAAACTGTACAACACAATATGTCAATTGTTGATGGTAAATACCAACTGATTTTGGTTTGTGCAAAGGAATCAGAGCCCTTGATAGAAACATCTTGTGTTCCTCCTTCAATGGCAAAGCAAACCCACTAATTACACTTCCAAATATTTCCAAAAGCTCAGCAATCCCATTATGCCGCTCAGTTTCAAAAACAAAGCGATAAATTATGTTGCTCACAGCCTTTCGAACAAAAGGCCTGTGAACCATAAACTTCCCATAAATCCGATGGAGAATTGTTTTCAAACAGTCTCTTTCCCTTGGATCCTCAGAATCAAAGAGCTCAAGTAGTCTCAAAATAAAAGAATGATCAACATACTTCTTTGCTACCTTTACGTCAAGAGAACTATAACTGACAAATCGGAGGAGTAGATCATACACAATTTGTAAATGTGACCAAGCAGGATCAAACATTGGTTCTTCATCTTCTGTTTCTCCACCAGTAGAATTAGAGCGATACTTTGGTGGAAAATCCCTAAAAAGGTTAATTGCACACATTTTGCATGTTGCAGCAATTGCTGCTTCACTAAACTTTGCAGATCCAGAAGCAACAAAATCAACAAGCTCTATCAAGGCTTGGCGTTTAGAATCTTTCTCTGCTTGATCCTTGTCTGGATCATTGAAATGGTAAACCACACAACAGAGGTTCAACTTACTGACAAACAATTTCTGCTTCTCTGTATTTGGAACATCTTTGAAGGATAGATGGGGCTCCACTGCCTCCGCTCCAGCTGCAACCATTGATGGGAAAACAGCTGAAGACATCCGTCTAACAACATTCAACCCATTGCTACATTGGATACTACTGCCCAAGTTAGTATTGTTGTTCGAATCACTCCCAGCAGAAGCCAATGTGTCAGATTTTGATGATTTCCGAGGGAGTTTGCTAAGAATTTGCTTAATCATGGTAGCAATGCCCCAATGTTGAACAGAAGGAAAACCTAGATTAAGGTTATGGTGATTAATGCAATACATAAAATATTCGAAAAACAAGACAAAAAGGAATGACAACTGATGCAACCTAGAATTTTTCTAAGATTCCCTTTGCTCAAATCCCCAACCCTAGTTGAGCAAGAAACTGATTGAATTATATCAAAAAAAGGAAAAACAAAATCGAATTGCTATCACAAGACTGTACAAGGAAATTCTTAATATGCAAGCAAACTATTTATGAGACAAAGTCTTAACATGTAAGACAATTTCTGCACATAAGTTTCCATTGAAAATTAACCTAGAGATAGAGAAAGAGAAGGGTAAGATACTCTGAATAGAACAATTTCATAACTAAAGCTAATGGGTAATATGCCTCCAACAGTAAAGTGTATAAATCACGGATGCCCCATGATACAAAAGAGAAAATTGATGAAATCCATGTAAAACTGCCAAAAGAATCAATGGGTTAACAGCTAGGTTGAAAGGAATTTTTCTAAATCATTGCCCAAGCTAGTAGTAGTGTCATCCAAATCACTGCCATTAATTCCAAATCCATAATCTAATTTAGGAAATTAGTAGAAAACAATAAGAATGAGTATGATAGCTACTGAATGATTTTATTTCTTAATAAAAAGAAAAATCACTTGGGATCTAAGTTTAAGTGGATTCTACAAGAATAGTATTGCATACGCTGTTTGGTTAGGCAGAAAATGGCTCCTGGAAAAATTTCTCTCTCCACTGGAATTCTACCCTGAAGCATGAGGAAGATCCATCATTTATCTTCAATTACACCTGAATAGAGAAAATTTCCATCAAAACAAACAAATTTAAAGAATATTTATGACTTAAAAGGACAGTTAAAACCTTTTTCAAAGCATTATAGCAGTGCCACATTTCCCAGCATAGAACACCCAGATCAAAGTCATAACAAGCTATATCCCATAGATGAAAATTTCCCCCAAAAAAAAAGCACGATGATGGACTAGAAAAAATCCAACCATGCCTGTTTTTACCAAAACATCAAGCAAAGAAAAACCCAAAAGGATTTAGGTCATAGCATTAGCATTAAATTGATGGGTAAAACCCCAGATCTGAGAATATCACATGATCCTACACAAAGATCTACCACATCACAGACGCTACACCCACTAAATACTGCAACCCAACACTTTCAAAATAAAAGAGAAAAATGAAAATGATCCAGCCACTTACCCCAAAAGAAAAAAAAAAAAAAAAAAAAAACTTTGAAATGGGCAGAGGTTCAACTGATAAACCCACAAAAAGAAAAGAAGAAATGGAGAGAAGATGGTTGTTGGAAGCTTGGGGGGCGAGTTGTGGGAGGAGAGTGGAGTGGAAGCTGAGCAAAGAAGATGAGTAATGGCAGTGATAAAAATGAAAGGGATGAATTTTACTTTAGGTGGAAGAGGTAATAATAATAATAAGAATGAAGAGAATTGAGGGGGCAGTGATGGGTGGTGGATGGCCCCATTTCCATGAGAGTTTGCTTTTGATATTTGGCCCTCCCTTTCGTTGTCTATATGTTTTTACACATTCCTCGATTCTTGAGTCGTCTCTCCCCTGAACTATGCAGTTGCTACCCTCTCACTGTGTATCCAGTACCATCACACCACTCATCACTCTCCTCCATTCTTTTTTTTTCTTTTTTCTTTTTTAAATTATTATTACTAGTATTATTACTGTTTTTATTATTATCATTCATGATGGTGAAACCCATTTAGAAAACTTCATCACTGGATTCATTTCACCATGCTAATCCTGCCATTATTGCCTTGAAAGGGTGATGGCATGTGATGATGTTCATGTCATCAATTATGTGGATCCATTTCTACACCCACAAAACATAAAAATAAAATAAAAATAGGGGTTGGGAGGAATCTGATATCACAAATATCTTTCAAAGGCATGAAGGCTAATTAATTTGGTAAAATTTTTACATGCACTGAAGAGTGAAGACTTTGGGATGGATTCCCATTTTCATTGAACTCAGAGAAGAAAGTGCTTTTGTTTGAGGTGTTTTCATATTTTTTGTTTTTCTTATTTTTTTGAAAATACATGAGAGAAAGTAGCATAAATGCTGAAGCCTTTAAGGTACTAAACAAAGGGAATAGTTCCATTTGTAGAAATTAAGAAAGCATATATAAGAAAGAGGCACCAGGAAAATGGATGATGTTTGGGGTAAGGGAGAGAGATAACATTGTGGAATTCAGCAAAAGCAACTGACAGAACCTTGAAACCACCATGAATTTGAGGTTCAAGGTTGGGTTGATGGGCCCTGTCCTTAAGGAAGGTAAAAGAATGGGACATTTGGTTAGCTGATTGAAGCAACAGCAGTCAGTGACATGATCAAGTTCGGGAACGAAATAACTCAATTAATGTCTTGTTTCTGAAAGCAACACCATGAAAGTAATGGAAGCTGTTAAACAAAGCAATATACCAATATCCAGAAATTCATTACACTTGACACGCCCATTCGATAAAAATCGGAAAATAGTCCTAAAATTCAATGATTATAGTCCTGAATTTTCTATTTAGCAATAAGCTTCAGTCATGAAAAGAACAAAAACAGTCACAAGAAACAGGGCCCTTAAAAGCTTAAAGGAAAAGCAGTTAGGTTTCAGCACCCAATCACATTATAAGTAGCTGCCAATTTAGCTGCTTCTTGGGCACGGTTGAGGAGAAATATCCCTTGTGCTCATTGTCCTATTGATGTGAATACAAGTATTCAATTATACTTTATATTACGAAAGCCCGAAAAAGGGTCTTCTCATCTTTTGGTAGGACAATGATATTGGACAGAGACCATGAATTCTGATAAAATAGACCCCAGCTCTCAGAGGGTGGCAGCCACACACCGGAGATGGAGGCAAATGGCCAGCTGCAATCAACATGCTCTACACTTAACTTGAGGCTTTGTTTATTACTAGCCAATTATAAGCATGACAATATATGGATTCCAAATCAAAACCGTATCTGTATCTGTATCTGAAACAATACTTTTATTAGGATAATTACAAGCAGGCTTCTTCTATTTTTCAGGTGTAGCTCCCATATGTATACTCATTCCTCCCCAACTGGGAAAATAGGGGTTGACCTCTGTGCATTTACATATATATATATATATACGTGCCCTTTGTAATTCCTGGACTCTGTAATTTGGTTCTGAATCAAGTCGTGCTTGTGCAGGAAGGGGTCCTTGGTGCTGCATGAACATCCATAATGTAGAAATTGTCAATGAAAAGATCCATATAAATTGGATTAGGAAAAATTAGATTAATCTAAATCCCAATTAAAAAAGACATTATTACCTAACCCAATAGCCTCTGAGCTTTTCATCAACCGTACCCGCTTGCATGATTCCACAAACATACTGCCATTTGAAAAAGTTGGAGGAAGATTATTAATACAAGGTACAATGACTATGTTGATTTCCAAATCCTTCATACGACCATGTTTTAGCATTTGTGTGACTAATGAAATGAACTGGCACATGGGTTTTTTTTTTATTTGTTAAATAATGATTATTAAAATATATTAGATTTAACTTTCATAATTTTAAGATGTACAAGTGAATTGTGTGTGGTGAGTGCCTGTCAAAAGGAATCCAAAGCACCACCTCTCAATGCTCTTTATGCATAAACCCAATCATAATAAAGCCCAAGTACCAATTTCATCAAACAAAAAAAGGAAAAAAAACCAATAACAACAACCCAAAGTGTTAATTGATCCTATTGGTTAAACTTTCAAACTTAAGTAGGCAAGATGTGAATTTCTGAGATGATTAAGAATTAGAAAACAAAGATGCCATGGATCTCCTTAGAAAGCAAGCGTACTACTCAAATACCAAGTGCAGGAAACTTACTTCCAAGGAACGTCTCCAACTAACATCCAGTCCCCGTCTTTGTCTTCGTATGTTGGCACGTATTCTGCTCCATTTACAGGATTCATGATCTTGCTTTCTTCCAAATCGTTGCCTAAACCACAATTTACATCAAAATAATTACTACAAAATTAGTTCCCATTTGCTTAGGACTAATCATATAACAGGTCTCACAGAGCATCTATGCAATGCATAATTCTACTCTTTCCTCGGGACTCTCAACTCAACCCTTGAAGGGGAATTAACATGTCATGACATCTGTTTAGAGAAAAAAAGAGAGATTATTGTTTCAAATGATGAAGCCTATCCCTAATTGTTTCCCTAAATTGATACAATTGATAATCAAATCTCATTTTTCAAAAAGAATTACTTCATAGCTGTGTGTCTTCTCAGTCAAAACATCTATAATTATAAAAATGGCAAGTCTGCAAATTTTATTAGCTCGATTAGTCTCCCTTTACAACCTTTTTAACATTCTTTATAATTAAAAAGTCTTAAAATTTAAGACCAATGATAAAGATACATGATCATATATAAATCTCAAATTTAATAACATTTTTAGGACACTTTTGAAATGCTATGATGGGATGTGAAAATGAGAAATCTATCTATTTCATTTCTTATTTTCAGCTGGAATAATTATTTATTTTCGTAAAAATCAAATCTAGTTGTTGTCAAGATTTGATTCTTTTCTTCTATTTAGTATTTAAATTCGCCCTGTTTTTGTAACACACTTTTTAATAAAAAAGTTTTTATCTAAGTTTGAGAATTATTTTTCAAACTCGAAAACAATTCAACAATTTTAATAGAAAGCGGTTTTTTAAAAACTTATTCTGAAGACAAGGAATTTTTATTGTAACATATTTTAATTCTTGACAATTGTTTTTGTTTGATTTTACAAGTAGTACGAACATAAATAATGATTGAAAATAAAATATTAAATATAAAAATTATTTTTAAGAAATATTTGGAAACATAGAAAACAATTAAGAACATTTTAAGTTCTAATACATACTTTTATTCCAAAAAAGAATATTTTAAAAAAAAATTCCAAACAAACCCTTACTTGATATGTATGGATCTCATTCAAACTTTTCTTTCCAAATTTCCAAGATTTTCTTTTTTTAAATTTAGTAAAAAGCCAAAATTGTTATACATGGAACATAAGCACATTTCAAGTATCAAGAAATAATAATCATTAGAAATTTTGGGTTTTTCTTCCCTAAATAAGGGAAAATCTACCGTGATAATTTGGTATATATTAATTAAAATTTAGAATCATTTTGATTCTTTTGGTGAATTTTTTGATAAAATATAATGTATAAGCTTACTTGTTTGTTTGTAACATATTTTATAAGAAGAAGAGACAATGAAGAGAAAAAATGCTTACTACTGATGGTGAAGCAATCGAACATCGTCTCCAAGGCCATCAACAGCTGCTGGTAGCTACGGTGCACCTCCAAATCCACTTTCCGCAGGTACGGTGCTCCATCCACCGCCACCTTCACGTACTTGCAACTCTTCAACGCCTTCTTCCTTACCGATCTCACTGGTGGCCACCCTACCACTTGTGCCCTAATTCACAATCCAACAACAATTATTCACACTATGATTCAATATTCTCATGTACCTACCCTAAAATGCCAAAAAATAAATAAAATGTTCCACGGCTCTCACTTTGAGTCCGGAGCTTTCCCGGGGCCGGAGATCTCCTTTCCCGGCCAATCAACCTTCTCAGCCTTTGCGCTCGACTCGCCGCTGCAGCAACGGAACCTGAAATCAACGGTGTCGGAGTATCCACGTTTGGAGCAGCTCTTCCCTCCGACGATGACCACCTGAGCCTCTCCAGGCAAGCCCAAGGTCAACTCAGTATCCTTCAAACTCATGCCGGTGGTGCCAGAGTCCGGCGATTGGTCCGCGGTGTTGGACGGCATCGTGTCAAACTTGAAGTCTTGCATCCTTCTTGTGCGGTAGTGTGAGCGTGTGGACTTCTTCCCAGTTCCCTCTATATATAGAGCGCTGGTGAAGTTGGAAAGGAGAACCAATAGAAAAGTGCCACGTGAGAAGAAAAAGAATCAGTTGAGAGTGGTGGGGAAGCAGCTTAGAAGTTTGGAAAGCCCATCCCCCGTGTTTCAACATGAGTCTGGAGAGGGCGACAGCGGACAGCCACCACTTGTGCCCCGCTGATGTGGCAGCATACTGTTTAAATATTGTTTTTTCCGAGTTATAACTTGAAATTGTAATTAGTCAAAAAAGTTGATCTTTTTTTTTCCTTTTTGCTACTCATTTAAAGCAAATGCTATTAAATTAAATAAATATAAAATCATCACGTACCACGTACTTTTTCCCTCTTGACTCCGATCATGCTTGCTCGCCATTTTTCACACATGACCAAGCACGCGAAATGAGGCCTGTCGAGTGGCAAAACGATGTCGTTTCACCGGACGAGGAGAGGTGTGTTCCAGCCTTCCAGGCTTCGAGTCTTCTAGAGTATGAGCCGAAAATTTTGAAACAAAATTAAGAGTTAAAAGAGGGAAAAGGAGGGTGGGGTCACTGGGACGGGCGACAGGCACGTGACTATGTCGGAATGTCGTCTACGTGTCGCTTTCTCATCACGTCGCGGCTTCCACTTACACACGTTGTTTTGAATACCAGTTGCCGCACGCGGCTTTTGATGGTCTCAAGGCTACTTTCGTCTTTTCATGTATAATTTTCAAACCAAAGGGTGTGGTACAAACAATTTAGAAAGGAGACAGGAGATAGGAACAGAAAAATGGGTTGGATTCAAACTTAAAAGGTTGTACGGACCTTCACATTAATCACATACTGATACGGGTGGGTAGATAATCGGTACAGGATGTATCATCGACAGCCCTTGTTTCCAGGGGCTTCCTGCACTGTCAACCTCTGACTAATTCAATGCGAGAAATAGCAAATTCAATGGAACAAAGGCACAAACGTACCTTATTACTTACCGCCGAATAAATGCAGGGTTGACCCTAATTTCAATATCCAAAAATAAAAAATAATAAAAAACAGTACTAATAACTTGAAATTTTTCGTAACACCTTTCTAATTGTGTGATAAAATGGACGAAAGATCATGGTATAAAAGAATGAGATTGAATTCAGTATAGAGAATGAAACCTTTTAGTATACATGTGATATAATATGATTAATCACATTTTTCAATATGTTAATAATGTAGTTCAACCTTGTGAATATGGTAATTGACAGTGAACACTGAACAAATAAAGAATGGTTTTAGCATTTAGGGATGGACGCCAACTCATGTGAAGTCTCACGGTGGCCATGCCTACTCCTTCACGTACATGCACAAGTTTACAGGAGAACATGGAGTTTGGATTAGTATATATAAGTGCTTATATGGATGCACTGCACTTACCTTAGCCCTAAACAATATACATAGACCGAGGATAAGGATTAGGTTATATATGTATATATATAGAGGCGTAGGGAATTGTAATTCTCAATTCTATGTGCATGAACTGGGTCGACAGTCAAAAGAGTATACATGCACTGGATGCTCCACATTTCACATCTAAATGGAGCCCAAGTGAAAAATCATAGAGGGATCAAGGCTGTATAGGAACTGATTTCTCCTGCTGTTTTGAAATAGTGAGATTAGAATTGTGAAATTTGGTCACAATGCCCTCCAACTGGTTTTCTTTATCTTAGGCACCGCCAATATTAGACGCGCAAACTGAAAACAAGAAAATGACGGGGAAAACGTGGTTTTGTTATGCGGCTGGGGTTGGCAAAAGTGAGACCGACGTGGTTATGGAGTGCAATATAACAATTACACCGCAATAAAAGTGAAAAGCAAGCCCAAGGTTCACCTTTCAGAGGGGCCTAATAGGCCAACCAACCTTCTTTCAGGATGTACTGGTGCCACATATAATCTTCTTGTAAATCAGGTGGGTGTCCATGGTTTTGGCACTGACCTATTGTTGTTTTAAGAGAATGTGAAAAACACAGACACGGCCTCTGCTGCATGTCTTCATCTATTAGACTATGACTCATCACCCGCACTCTTTTTTGTCCTTACATGCACATGCACATTGCCTTGCACCTGAATTTCTGATTCATTTATAGCTACATGTAATGAGCTTTTTCCATCTTTCACAATTACAATTCACCATTTATAAAGCAAAGAGATCCTGAAAAGAGAAAAAATAAATATTCCACAATACGAAAAAATAAATATGAATGTATAGTTCCAACATGTTTTGCACAGCCAAGGGCTTGGGTAGGTACCTCAAGCATATCGCATACGGTTCTCTGGCCCCCCATCCACCGACCAACTCAACCCTTTTTACCCCCACTATACAATTTGAGAATCCAACTTAAAAGAGAGAATAAAGATGCTAAGTCCACGAAGAGCTAATTACAATGGGCTTCCGATTCTTTTTCTTCTTTTTCCAATGGAAGACTAATCAGAAGGAACATATACGTTATATATATATAAAGAAAAAAAAAACATATATATAAATCCCAAAAAAAAAAAAAAAAACCCACAAGCAAGATTCTACAGAAACAATGTGACAGCAATAGGGCCTACTGCAACTCCAGCTGCAAGGAGATCAAGCACTTTCTGCTGGGATCTGGCCCACACCCCCCATGCTGTGGGCATACTTTGGCCTCCACTCAGTCCTTCCCTTAACAATCTCAGCTCCTTCCTCAAGTCGAAGAAGGTGCTGGCACTCAACATTTCCACAATCCAGCAAATTACCAACACCAGTTCCGCAGACAGCAGTGAGGGACTGCAGCACACTGTCCCTTCCACACTCCCTCCTGTACTCCAGAGTCATGGAAGAAAGCTCGTGACTCTCCAAGATTGGCAGTGGAGCACTCTGCAACAACCATCATGAGACCTTTCAATCAAATTGTGTGTAAATTATAAATAAAAGAAATGCAGAGTACTCTTAGACTTGGAAGATACAAGAAAATCACAACCAAGGAAAAAAGTATAAACAGATGAAAGAAACATGGCCATAGTTTGAGGCGAATAAGGTGCACAGTTAAAACATTGCATACTAGCAGGAGTAACCCCAACTATTTCCTTTTATATTTTCCTATTTCTTCCAGATTTCAAACAACTATTTTCTTCCAATTTTATTTAGTTATTATTATTATTATTTTTTTTTTTGGGTCAATAACATGAATGCACATTAATACACATCACACACACCAGTGGGCAAGGCGACGTGCAGACATCACTACCAATGGTCATTGAATTTGTAAAAATGCTCTATTTCAACTAGTTTGAAGAAACAACCAAGCTTGTCTAAATGCTATCAAAACCATAGTAAATTCATTTCTTATGTGGGAGGACTATAATTCAATTCCCATGGGACATCCAACTGCCCCACAACTTAATATACTTCAAGTCATTTGAAGATAGAACAAAATGAACTGTGGATGTCCTTGAGTATTCAAAGGACTTTGCAAAAAATCTAGGCCAAGGAATACCCAATTAAATATTAAACAGCCATGTGCTTTGGAAAATAGGAAGTGTCCCTTCTAGCAATAAGTCCAAAGAGGACAGATATCACAAGCATAAAAGAAACATTTGGATTATTGTTATGTTACATTACCAGAAAGCAAGCAAGTGTTTTTGCACATGGACAGCTACACACAGAGACCTACCCAAACTGTTGTGGTTGAAATGAACTTCATAAAAACCAAAACATTTATTGAAATGGGAAGGCATCATTGTTGTCTTATTAAGTTCGACAACTAATAGCAGCTATTTAATCACAAAGCTGAATTTTTAAGGAAAGCTGTGAAAAAAAAAATAATAATAGTACAAAATAAAAAATTTCTTGGTTGCATGATTCAAGGAATTTTAAACTACTGTTCAATCATCATAAGGTTTAACTTATAAATTAAATCTGACAAACTAGCAAATCAACAGGCATGATCAGTCAAACCAGCTTTTAGTGAATTTTCTGATCAGTACATTATCTGGTTCAATCAAAATAGAAAGAGCAATAGTCCTGGTTGAACCCAGTCCAATTTGCAATTCTGATGAACTGTTTTATCTGGTTAGCCATTTAGAAGTTTATAAGCAGCTGCACTAAAAAACTCAAAGATACCAGGCATTTCCAATCCATTTCTCTTGCTCCAACTGGGTGAAGCAGGGGTTTAGCACTTGTAAATAAAAATAATTTGCTTGGCCACAAAACCTACCTCAAGGATCCAACCGATGTACTTAACATTGTTAACATGCTGATTGACATCTAAATCACTCCATCTAGGCTGTAAATTGAAAATATAATATCAGAATGAGAAACCAAAAATCAGCAATAGAAAAAAAACTACTACACATAAAACATGTCAATAACCTTCATAATTCAACAACATTTGACTTACAGTTAGTCCTGTGCGGATATAATCCGCAGTGCTGTCATCAAGTTTGGGCAGTTTTCTGCCATCCTCATCCACAATAGGAGCAGAATCCATAAAATAAGGCTCTATTTCAGCTCGAACTGCATCTGGAATTTTTGATAATCTCCTGGTCTGCTTATTCATCATCACCCACACACTGCAAATGATTCACAAAAATCATTCAGTTTTCATAAATGTGGCTATGGAACAAAAATTTATAACTTACTCTTCCCAATGCCAAAATCAGGAATTTTTTAACAAAAACAAAAATGCAATTGCATGTGATTTTCATGTTTCATTCTTTTAGCCTACTGTACATAGAACAAGATAGATAAAAGGTAAATATAAGTTTGTGTTAAAACAAAACAATCTAATATCTTGCCCCTTCCAATACTGATAAAAATACACCTACACCAAATTCAAAAAAGGCAGAACGGTTCCAAAATGTTTGTCATAAGCATTGAGAAAAAAAACAATTGAACAACACTGGAAAATCATGAGTTTCTACAAAACAACTTCCAACCTGGAGGCTCTGGTTAGAGTTTCCCCAGTTTTGCAATCACGGATTATCCAATCACGACGCATGCCATTCTTCCCAGATGCACATACCCAAGTATCCACTTGAACAACATCACCCCTGCAAGATGGAAATCAGTTCAATCCATCAATTTCTATCAGTTTCTAAATATTCCAAAGAAGTTTATGAATAATCATTTGTAGCTTTCTACAGATAATGTTTCTGTCATGGGGCAAACAGAAGGCCAATAAAAATAGGTTTTAGGACAGTAATATGAAGTTGAATATCAAGACAGGTTAAATTTATAATTGAGATAGACTCTCCAGCTACAGCCTTCATAATTCTGTTAGGCATTCCAATGAGTAGTCTGTATTGAGCTACTTTCCTTTCCAAGCAAACTACATACGCTCAGAAGTTACAATGCAACTCACTCTGACACCATTCTGTCAAAACGAATGAGGCACTAGCCTTCATAATCCACCAAATATTAAGAACATTGCAGGATGCTAGTGGCCGGACATATTCATTGGGTCAACCACCAAAACCAAAGTAGAAAAGTGGTTCTCCTCATATCATATATACATGTGTCACTTATCAGATTCTTGTGGGAAAGTAGAGGACATTCCAGGATTAAAGTAAATAAAAGACGAAATTTAAAAAAAAAATCCAATCTTCAAACAAATTTGATGTATATCACTCTTATGTGGCACTGCAGTGTCTACAGTAGTAAATGTTATTTATTCATTTGTATTAATGCATAGAGCATGCAAAATGAATCATTCCTTTTTTTTTACTAGGATTTTCCATGAATGTGGTCAAGAAATTTTGTGGACATGGCTTGCACATCAGGATAAATAGAAGAACTTTGTTGCACACATATGTAATATGCAATAAACTTTGTCCCAAGTGTCAGAACTTTCACTTTCATCCATTTTAAGTTATCTAATAATTCAAAATTTCAAATTCTGCAATTAAATGTTAAAGACTTTTTTTCAATATTATAGTCTTCATCCCAATATGGTAGTCCAAAACTTACAGACAAAAGTAAAACTTTAACCATACTTTATTTTAGTACTTTTTTTATGGGTATACCTTATTGTAGTACTCTAATCAATGGATTGCACTTAGGCCTTGATGTGGGTACTAAAATTTGGTTTTGTGTAAATAGAACTACAAAGCATTCTCAAATATATTCCCAAGAAAACCAGGATGCTATTTTGTTAGAACATTAGCCTTTCTTACCTAACTTAAATTTCATATTTGGCATCAACAATCACCATATGCACACGCATCTACATTAACCAAACCACCACTACAGGACCAACTAAAGAAATTCTCTAGAAGTCGAGCAAGTAAGCATCACATCAACATTAATGACCCTCTTTTCTATTTTTTTTCAGTAGGGCCCTAAGGATAGGGCATAAGCACTAAGCTACCATTAGAAAGAAAGAAAGCCTCACAAGTTTCTTAATTTGCACTATATGAAGAATTTCGCAAATTTGAACATGAACAAAGCACACATGAAAATTCCTATCAATGATGTTGAACCATCATTACCACTAAAGAAAACTCATGTAATTAAATGAGAAAACCATGTTTACCTAGGTTCTGGCTGGCTTATGATGTGGAACCACCATGACCACAAAAAAAAAAAAAAAAAAATCATATGGTTAATTGGGAAAGCTTTGCTAGCTAGGCTTTGGATGGCTTACCAAGTAGGGTACCGATCTACCACAACCTGCATTCGAGTGACCACCCATATTAGGTTCCTTATGCTCATCTCTGGCGTTGAACCAAAACCATCACCCAGAAGACCAGCAGTCCTAACATGGTTAAGTGCAGTTTCCTGCGATACAAGGAGAGAAACTTCAAGCTTGTGAAGGAGCAAGCAGGCTTACACACACCAATCAAGATGATAAACAACCAGATGCCTTATGAGTGTTCATTTTTAAACAGGGGTATTCTCTTTCTTTTGGCCACATAAATGTGATGAATTAATTGTTCATACCTGTAAATGATTCATCAACGTTTCTATGGATGCGGTTCGATCAGCACCTATTTCATATGATCTAATCGAGAAGTTTTGCCTGAAAACAAGACCATCTTGGACAATTTTCCCTAAGCCAAATGGGTCGATTAGCATGTCAGACCTCCTTGGTTTCCAGTCAAGCATCATCCACTGCTTCTCAGCTGCCAAGAAGATGGTTGTAATAGCAGCAAGAAGCATGCTCCAGTCTGGCAATTGGTTGATGAAAGTCCTAGGTGGAGGCGACGACATGTCATCCTCAATCTTCACGCCTTCCGCCGAGGAGGTATAACCAACTGTGGTACCATTTATCTTAGGAGGGGCTTGGGCATTTGCCTTAACTTGCAAACTGCCTGAAGGAGCATTTCTTGACTTGATTCCCCTCAAAATTGCAGACCCAACCCCCGGCTTGGTGGAAGGTTTGGCATCTGGATCAGAAGATGGAGAAGCAACTGCAAAGAATGCAGAAGTGGCTGCAGTGGCAACCATGATGAGAATGTAAAACAGATGTGCACTTAGTTGTCTGAATCAAGGCTCTCAGAGAAAGGAGGGACAGAAAATTGTTGGTCTTCACCAGAATGAGGTTGGCTGTGACATGTTCCTGCATGCCGTGTTATCACCAAATCAGAATCTCTCAAAATTAAAACAGAACAGAAAAATATACCAAAGGAACCACATTTTCATTTCTTTCAATAGCTTCAAAAACGAAAAACCAACAAAGATTTGTGCCTAGAAATTTTCCAAATTTTTCTAGAAATAGACACCAAAAAATAACAAAATGCAGGGTAAATTTATACATCAAGAAAATCGAGAGAAAATATGCCGGAAAATTCCATTCAGTTCCAGAGAATCAGAGGATACAAAAGGCTTTTCTGTTTTCGATTGCTTTGGCTTGTTCTAAATGATAGCTTCAAGTCATCTAATCAAATTAGTTAGCATGTATTTAAATTAAAATAATCAATCCTCTAAAATTCAAATTTCTCATTTTTCTTCATTTCCTAAATTTTCTCAGCAACCAGACCCAAATAAAATTGAATGGAAGGCAGAGGAATTCAGCACTCCTCTAAATAATCCAGAAATAAATAAATAAACAAGTTATCACCGTCACGTCTAAAAATCAGGGGAAATATCGTAAAAGAGGTGTGGACAAAACATCATAGAACCAACAAGGCCAGAAACTGCAGATAATTTATAAATGTTGCATATAATCTGCAACTAAAAATCACATCAGATCTGGCATTCTAACCAGAAAAGACCAAAAGAGAAATCAGAAAACATTTCATCTGTTCTTCGAGCAATATCACAATAGCTCGCAAATAATCCCAAATTTTCCCATTTTGCCCCTCCACCCCATCACAATTAACAATCCGAACAATTCTTCTGAAAAAACCAACAACAGGGAGACACTTCGATTGATGAGAAAATGCAGTCAAGCAAAACAAGACCCCAGACTTCAAATCTCAGATCTTCCATTGCACATAAAAAAAACCATACATTTAAAACAAAAACACCTTCTCTCCTTTCTCAGAGCTTCGCAGCCACCAAACAAGCTTGCGAGACGAGAAACCAGATCAGATGAGAAAATGAGGTAAAAACAAAAACAAATGAATGAAAGGTCCGTACCTCCAACGAGAGATAGCAAAACGAAAGAAAAGAGCTAAGTGTGAATGAGGGAAGGAGGAAAATGGGGGAAAATATCAGTGGTTAGAGAGAAAACGACCACAAATTCGATCTGCAAAGCCCTAGAGATGGTGGTGGATTGGTTTCTAGGGTTTGCGATCTTTCTCGTAATTTTGTTCCGAGGCTTCGTTCAACTTTCGAAAAGCGCAAGAAAAAAAAAAACACAACTCAGGAGAGAGAGTGGGGTTGAATTGGGGCCAGCGGTTCAGTGGATGGTAGAGGATTGGCCTCCATCTCCGGCCTTTTATAGTATCCACCTGGCTGTCCCGCCTCCCTCCTTTATTTTATTATATTATATTATTTTTTTGGTTAATTTTTTATAGTCTCCCCTCGACAAATTTCTCCAATGCTACCACAAATTCCCCGATGCCCCCTGAATTTATCATAAAAAAATTTCTGAATTTTCTTAAAATATGATCCCAATTTTCATACCACCCTTTCAAATTTCAAAAATTTAGTAAAGGTGATGATTAAACATTGGGTAAGATAACAAGCTATGGACGAAAAGGTGTTTTAAGTCATGGAGACACGTACCCACCTTTGCCACCAATGTGAGCTTGCCACCTGGCCTAAATCCCATGGCTTCTATGTTTCACTTCCCGAATATCAATGATCTTGACAAGAGTAAAAGGTGGTGGAAACAAATTTGTGTACTTGAATCCATCAATTCACATAAGATATTAATATCAATATAATTAAATTAAATTAAAATAAACGGTCAAAAATAAATTTTTATGTAAACATTCGAATAAAGTTATATTTAACTTAAATTTATAAAATAAAATATATCAAAATAAATCGTATCAAATTTTGTCATTCTTAATCTAAAAATAATAATATATTTTCTAAAATAGGTTAATTTTTGCTTATTTTCCAAAATTTGCGGCTCGAGCAAGAAATCTTCCCTCCGCTGAATTTGAACAATATAAAACTCTTCATGTAAGTAAAAAAAATTGGACTCTTTGACATTTTCCAAAAATTATTTTATAAAAATTATGAAACCTACATCTCACCCATTCTCTCTTAGGTGGGGTCGGCTTAAACGAATTTATGACATACGCGTATTAAATTCACATGAAAAAGAGCTTAAAACGTAAAAGCAAAAAATTCCAAAGTAATATACTCCGAAAAAAGGAGAAAGAATAGTAAAAGATTATATTAGGTCAACCGCATGTTGAAGTGGGAGTGGCTGCTTGACCAATTGGACCGGAGGTTTTGTTGACCTCTCAAATAGTGGGGAAAAAAATTATCTATTTTTTCAGGAATTTTTTTATTAATTAGTAATTATTTTTTATTTTATTTTTTGGGATGTTGTGGTGGCATGGTGGTAAACCAAATAAAAAAGTAGTGTGTGTTTGACCATCAATGTCCATTGGCTTTCCTAGAAGCTTAGATAACCTACTCGGGTACGTTTCTTGTGAGGTAGAAATCAGAGGGATCGAGGGGGAGGTGCTAAGTGGCAATCTTGTTGTTTTTGGTGTTTGGTAAGGGTACTATTGGAAACATGAAAGCATTTGGAATTGAGCCGTTAATGCGTATACGTTAAATTGGCGACTGGCGTGGTCCCACCCGGGAAATTTCAAATTTCCAACCTGTAAATGAAACTTGAATTAATGCTCAATTAAGGAACTGCTAACCACTTATGTCAATCAATTATTTTTTCTTTTTTCTTTTCTTAATACGATTTTGAATATTCTCTTTCCTTTTTTTCCTTCTTTTTTTTCCCATGTTTTAATTACCGGTAGTGTTAGATTCGTCATCAAGAATTGATTGAAAGTCGTGTGTGTGTGTTTTTTTGGGGATCTTTTATTCAAAATTAATTAATTTCTTATCCCGAATTTTCTCATAAGATTAAAAAAAAATTATGATTCAAAGTGATTCATGATATCTTAACACTTTTGACTTAACGGGTGGTACTAGAGTTATTTCGGGATTTTTCAGGTAAATCGTTATTTATTGGTATAATTAAATTTTCAAACTTCGTCTCTAATTCTTAAAAAGAGATTTTAAAAATAAAAAAAATCGAGCTAAAAATACATAATAATTATTTTATAGAGATAATAATACTAGATTAGTAATTTAAAATTTTGTATTTAAAACATCTAAAAATATGGTGTATTACTATTTTTTTTTAATTATTAATTTTTAAACGCCTTATCTTGATTAATTATATAATATAAGAACAAATATAAATTAGTTGAATCTAATCATCATTCATAAATCATTTTTAATATCTAATTTCTTTATGAATAATTCATAATGATTTTGATTAATTTTTCATGCAATGATTATGAAGCTCTCTATGAATTTGTAATTTTAATATTGTTTGCTTATGTAATTTATGGTAGCAAGCAAAAAGTTAAGGAAAAATAAAGGAAGAGGTAGGCATAGATAAGTTATGGATTTTATTTATTTATTTATTTATTCAATTAAGAAATTTAGCTTACAAAAATAAAAAATGATATGGATTGGGAAAGAAAGTAGGGTTGAGAGAAGTTTTTATGAGCTATGGTGACGGATTATGGTCACGTCCCACCCATATGAATGGCAATCAATTGGTAGGTTAAAGTAACTTCATTTTATTCATTGATAATAATTATATTTTTTTCGGTGACTTCGCTTACCAGCTACGATTGAGGCTCCATTTACATGCTATTTATTTCCCTATAATAAGTGTTAAATATATTTTTTTTTCTAAAAATATTTCTATAATTGTCATGAATTATGGTAAATGAAATCATGTAAAGGTCAAGATTTTATCTTTCATCTTTTAAAAAATGGATTCGATGTTTTGATGTAGTAAATTACTTCGGTAAACAACTCATCTTTTAAGTTTCGTAAAATTCTTAAAGTGTGTTTCACAATATTTTTAATCAAAGTATTTTTAGTACAAGTCTTTTTCTAAAAATCACCTATAAATTTTTTTTTTAAAAAAAAGCATTATAAATGATTTTTCAATCCTAAAAGTGATTTTTAATATTTTTAAAAATATTTCATAAATTTTCATCCTTTTTTTTTTAAACATTTTTTAAAACTAAGATATTTCCTAAAATTATTGTCAAATTGATTTTTAAATTACAATTGATTGATAGTATTTTTACTATAAATGTTTTTAAGATTATCACTTCTCAAATATTTTTTTTAAGAACACTAAAAATGATTTTTTTTAGATTTTTAAAAGTGTTTATTAAATTTTATCTAATACCTAATTTGTTTTCAAAAATATTTTTTTAGATTAAAAACGTTTTTCAAATCATTGTCAGACCAATAATTAATTATTCTATTTAAAAATGTATTTTTTAAAAAATAATTTTATTTTTTAAATAAAAATAAAAATCCACTGAAGATTCAGAAGAGAAAAGAGGTACTCCTTTTTCATTTATTGCTCTGTACGTGTAAATTACAGTGAGAAATAAGGCATGGAAGATCTATCGTTCGCCTACAATTACAACGCAATCTAGTAGAATTTATTGATGAAAAGGGATCCAATTCAATGTTGGATATTTGTATAAAATAAAAATTATATTATATTCAAAATAAATAATACATATATTAGTATTAATTTTCAGTTTCTTTTACAGATATTTTTTTAGTTTTTATTTTTTAACTATAAGTTTAATTTTTAATTAAAAACTTTTAGTTTGTAAAATAATTAAAATAAAAAATACTCATAAATTCAAATCTCAACTACTAAATACATTTTAAAAATTAAATAAAAATATGATAAACTCATTACTCTAATATAATTAAAATGTAGCAAATATCATTATTTTTTCTTATAATTTTTATCTTCTTTTACATTTGAATAAAACAATGTGATATAATCAATAATAAATAAATAAATAATAATGTCGCAAAAAAAATATAAGGGCATGTTTGGTTTATGTTTTTAATAACTGTTTTCTATTCTTGAAAACAAAAAATACAAAAAACTTGTTTGGGGAAGGGGGTGTGTTTTTGTTTTTTGTGTTTTTGTGTTTTCGAAAACTATTTTTTTTTATAATAATAAAAAGACGTTTTCATTGTTTTTTCACTATTTAAATAATAAATTATTTTTTGTGTTTTTTCTTCCTTTTTGTGTTTTCTTAGCTGCTTTTTGTGTTTCCATAAAAGTGAGCTCCACCCAACCACCACACCTCCACCCGTAAACCCTTTCTTCGTCTTTAAATTATTGAAATTAATATACTTATACATAGTTATAAAGTCATCATTTGTTTAAGAAAATTATAACTGATGTAAAAATTTTAAAATAAAATAATTTATTTAAATTTAAATGAATTATACATATGAAAATTATTTATATATTGATAATATCAAATTAATGGAAGAAAACATTTTATTAATTAAAAAAAAACTTTTAAACATGTTTTGTTTTATTTATTCTAAATATTTTTTTATTAACTCAACCAAACATTTTTTTTTTTTGAAAATACAAAAAATCGTTCTCAAAACCCATTTTTCAGAACAATTTCTTAAAACAGCGATCAAACATACCCCAATACTCGCCCAAAAAAAAATATATTCAAATGAAAATTTGATTTCGTACACAACACCTTGGTTCAAGGTATTGAGCAAAGATGATAAAAAAAAGACAAACTAGCCATCAAAATCAATCCATGAGACTGACCGCTGTTGCAATCGAGATTCAAGATTCAAGATTCAAGATAAGAAAACTACTTGCCAACTTCCCACTACTTGAAAGTTCAAACTTTAATTGGCGTTCCGTAAAAAAATAAAAATATTTGGATTTGGGAGAAGTGGGATATGGACTCCCATTTTCTAATAATTGAAAATATGGTTGCATTAACTCTCACAGTTGGGCTATCACATCATATGACGCTTCCATGCAGTGTGAAAAAAGGAAGACTAGCATTCCCTCTTTCATACAAAAATTGAATTTTGGTCTCATGTTTAGAGCAGCCAAAGGTAGCTAGGGTTTGTTGAGCTACAACTTAAGGCCTCGTTACTGCCCACCTTGTTGGTCCATTTATTTTCTTTTTGTATTTTCTGATTGGCGGTCGGTGGTGGCGGTGGTGTACCGGCCTGGTGGACGATGGCATGGGCAGGTTTTAATTGGTTATGGCTGTATTTGGTTCCGCAGAGGTCGGAGGATAATAAATATTAAGAAAAAATATTTATATTTTTTCATATTTGATTTAATAAGAAATATTAAAAGTGATTATAGTTATGTTTGAATCTTTGATTGTCATACCATTTTAAGCTCTCATAAATATTTGAGGAAAAAAATGAAAATAATAAGAGAAAAATAAAATTTAAATTTAAATTAATAAATTATTTTTATATACTTTGTTAACCGATTTAACCTTTTTTTTTCCTAATTAATTTGAAAATATATAGACTTTTATTTCATTTTTCATATTTTAGAGTTTGTGTTGAACCAAACATGAAAGAATTTTTTTTTTTTTAATAATTTCTTTTTCATTTCACAACCAACTATAACATTAATCTAAGTTTTTTTTTTTTTTTTTTTTTATCCATTTTCTCTTTTTTATTATTTTTCTTCCTTGACACCTTCACTCAGATTTTCTTAGAACCAAATATAGGAGAAATCAACTCGAACTAAAAAAAAATGATAATTTACCATCTTTATTTTAATTTCATAAAAAAAAATTACATATATCTTCTTGAGTTGATATGATATATTGGATTAAGTTGGATTTGAATCCCTTTCTATCAATAAATTCAACTAGATTACATTTAATTTTGTTAGTTGTAAAAGTATTTCTTAATTTCTTGCGTATAGTGAACAACATACGAATTTGTGACGATAAATTATAAAACAATTATGTGAACCTTGACTATAGATTCTATATTCCATAAAAATAATTAATAAGAAAATGACGTATAATTGTAATGATATGACATATAAGATAATCTTAATCACAATCACTTGAAGTAGACGGTGAAATTTCGCACATTTAAGAGTTTTTAAACACAACGTTTAAAAGTCAAATAGAATTTAAAAAATGGACAATTGTGTTTTCAACCCATATAGGGTTAATAATTAAGATAAGGTGTTCCAACTACCTATAATTGATGATAAGAATATGAGATAGTAATTAACAAAAATACCTATTTAACTCGTTTTTGTCTTTATTCTACTATTTGCCACTATTATTTCTTATTTAACCATTTTTGGATTTTTTTTTTTAAAAACTCTTTTATAAATAATTGAAAAATTAACATTATTTTTTATTTTTAAATTATAAATAAACAAAAATTATATTAATAATTCAAATACTATTTTGGAAAATACTTTCTAAAAAAATATTAATTTAAATAAATAAAAATTATATTTTACATTTATTTTTATCTTTTACATTTTAGAAGTAAATAATTTAATGATTAAAATACCATTTGAAATAAATATATTTACTATTTTAATTTTTTTATACACTAAAAAGTATTTTAAAGTTTTTTTTTACTATCATAAAATAAAAAGTTTATTTTTTTTTTAATATTCTTTCTTCCTTATTTTAATAACTTTTTGAATATGACTTTTAGTAATAAGTTATGTGAAATGTTACAAATTTGTTTATTAATTTTTTTTAATGATTTTAATTAATTAAAAATTTATTAAAATAGGAAAAAGAAAAAGAAATAAAGAGGATGAATGAAGAGTTTTTATTTTAAGTACTCAATTAATATATTTTCATATGACCTAATTTTAGAAGTGAATTATTTCAATACATAGTAGAAATTGAATTTGTCTTATATAAAAGGGTTGAAATGTATATTTACTTATTTTAAATGAAAACAAGTAACTAAAAATTATATAGATTATATTTGAGTTTGGTTTTAAAATATTTTTATAGTTTTTATTATTTATTTATTATTTATTTTTAAAAATAATTTTTATTTTCTATATTGTCTCTTTTTGAAAATACGTTTAATTAAAAAATGAAATCTATTTTTAAAAATGAAAATTGAAAACCTTATTTAGTACTATTTTTTTTTACATTTATTGCACCATTGTACAATTGTATTATACTAACTGTAAAAGGAAAATGTACTAAATGTACAAAGGCGTACAAGACTACCATTTGTGAAAGATTATAATAGATTAAGAGTCATTCCTTTATTTTTCTTATCACTCGTGAATTGTGCATATATGTCATCCACTATCTCCCACATGGAAATTCCAATACTTTCTCCAATAATTATATTTGGGGAATTTTTTTTTGACATTAAGTCATCCACTATCTTCTTAACTAAATCATTGGAAATATGGTTAAACACTCCTACGTGGACATGGACACATAACTTAGGAGGGATATAAAATTTGTATCATTGTACAACAGTATTACACCAACTGTACAAGGGAAATATACTAATTGTACAAAAGTATACAAGATTACCCTTTGTAAATTATTTTAATCAATTCTAAACCACTTTTTTATTTTCCTTGTCACTCAAGGATTGTACGCCTATGTCATGCATTTTATTTAACTATCACATGGAAATTCTAATATTTTCCCCAATAATGACATTTAGGGAAAAAAAATTAATCATAAGTCATCCACCATTTTCTTAACCAAACTATTGAAAATATGATTAATACACTTACATGAACATATAACTTATGAGAAATATAAAATTTATGTTATTGTACAAGGGTATTACATTTACTGTACAAAGAAAATGTGCTAAGTGTACAAGGGTATACAAGGTTCCTAATAAGTTTTGTACAATTTTCAAACAACTTGAATTTGACATTAAGACGATTATTGATAGTTTTTTTTTTTTTTTTACCAAACTATGTCAATAAGACATTCCCTAGAAAAATTAATACATAGAAAATAAAATTAAAATCAATCATGTTTGAATTGTTCATTACAAGTAAACTAAATGAAATATATATTTTTACTATTTTATCTTTATAAACATAATTTCACTGTTATCAATAGAGATTAAAAAAATCATATTTAAATGGAATTAAAAATATTGGAAGATTGGTAAATTAGTATTAAAAATATTGGAATAGAGAAATTTTGAATATTTTGAAGACTTTAATTTGACGAATTACCCTATTTATACTTTCAAAATTTCTAACACTCAATCATCTCCCATATATATCAACTCTTACTAAAATTTCTCCTTAAAAAATTAATTCATTAAGATTTAGAAGTTCTACCTCTTGTTATTATGGGTTTTAACTTTCTAACATCCTTTGTGATAAATGTTTTTCCATTTTCAAGTCCAAATATGTTTGAATTAATCTATAATTTGAATATATGTATAAAAGTGTAATTCACGCTTTATATTTCAAATAAAAATTAAGAGCATTTTGTTTATATTACCTTTTGTTTATATTTTTTAAAAAACATAAAATAAGTTTAATTAAAAGGATGTTTGGTAAAACTTAATACTTATTATTTAATAACTTAAGTTAACTTATATTTAATTTATTGATTTCAAATTTATTATTTAATTTTTACTTTAAGTGTTAATGTTGTTTGATAAAATTAATTTAAAATTAATTTTAAACCATTAAAGTGATACACTTATCATTATAAATTATAGTTAGGGCAAAGGGGTTAAGTAACAATGGAGGTCGTGGAGTAGCAAAAAAGATTGTAAAGGTAATTAGGATAAATAAGAGCAAAAAGATAAAATAAAAATATGAATTTAAAAATAAATAAATTATTTTTATTTATTACTTTACTTTACCAATCATACTTAATTTACTTAATGAATTAAATTAAATTATTAAGTCCCCCACTAGATATTTGGATTAAATTTTTTATTTGCGTATTATGAATAATTGAGTTAAAAAAAGGAAAAATTTAAAACACATCCAAATTTTTTTTAAAAGAAAATTTAACAATAATTTTCTAAAAAACTAAAACAAAAAGTGAATAAAATAATCTAAAGCATATAAAAAAAACATGAATATTATTAATAATATTATACTCTTATTCTCTTTGTTTCTATTTGCAAACTAATTTTGAAATAAAATTTATCTTCAAATACAAGTCTAGATTTATATTGGCTTCCTATATTATGACTCTTCTAGTTCTTTTCTCCTATTCAATTTTCCAATCTTCATAATCTTGTTCTCATTTGGTTTTTCAATAAATTACTTTATTTTCACCCATTTTTATCTAAGCAAAAATTCAACAATAAATAAGATTTCACAATTTTCATATTTGTGAAACCATTTTTAATTTTTCTCAACTAAAGGAATTAAAAAAAAAAAATTCAAAAAAATAAAAATAATAAAATAAAATATTTTCTAAACCAAATGCAACTTTCACCAAATATCCAAATATAAGACATAATAAAAAAAACAAACATAAAAAAATATCTGTTTGAGATAATTTTTAAAAATATATCTAAAAATAATTTTTAAATATTTGTAACAACAAAATTCTTTTTGAGAAAGGACGTTTTTTTTTTAATTTTTTTTGTTGAAAGTAATTTGATTTCAGACTATATATTATTTGTTTTTCTACTTTTTCATAATTTATTATAAACTGTTGACTGAATGGAAAAAACCAAAATATTTGATTCTTTTTAAAATGAAAAAAAGTAATATGTTAGTTTTTATTTACTTTATAATGCTTAATAGAAATACAATATTATAAAAATAAACAACCTCATATTTAATATTATTAATACTATTTAAGTTTAAGTTATATTTAGAATTAAGTAAAACAATATACACTTTATATTTTTTACTTAGTGAGTGTTTGATAAACCAAAGTAATAACTTAAAGTGATCAAATAACTTAAATTAAGCCATTAAATAAAATAAAATAATTTAAGAGTGTGACTTAAAAGTAAAAAATAATTATAAATAATAATTAAAACAATTATTTATTCTTAAGTTTACATTTTTATTTTACCTTTTACTCTCATTTGCCTTAATTGCTTTCACGATCTCTTTTGTTACTTCATGACTTCTATTATTACTTTACTTTTTTTTTACCTTAATTATAATTTATAAAAATAAATATGTTAATTAGATGATTTAAAATAAATTTTATCAAATAATCTTAATATTAATACTTATAATAAGAATTAAGTAATAAGTTTTAATTCAATATCTTGAATATGATTTAATTTAAAATTAACTTAAATTATTATATAATAAGTATTAAGGATATATATTTTTTTAAGTTAGAAAACTAATTTATGTTGTCAACGATAGAAAACTATTTTGAAGAAGACTCAAGAAAAGGACCCTAAAACTCTCCATAGAAATGGACATGCACCAGCTTCTCTCAGCTTCACATGAAACTGATTTGCTATGAGTCTACTTTGACTCCATTATTTGGGTTTGGGCAACAAAAATGAAAGGTAATAAAGGGTAGGAAAAGAAAAGTCATTGATGGGAGAAGTCACAGGATTGGTTGATTCATGATGAGAATTAAATTTGATGAAACCAAACCCTAACGAACTCCATAGATGGGTGGTCAAGTTTGGATGATTTGAAGATATACTAACAAAACTGCATGGCCATTGGCAAATGCTAGCTGTATCATGAAAAAGGCGTATATGGGGGGTTGCACCAGGACCACATCCTCCCACCCCCACCCCCACACCCACTTCTTCTTCTTCTTCTTCTTCCCCCCACTTTTTTTTTTTTTTTTTTTTTGTAAATATTAGAAAAAGAGCATAATTCATGTGCACATCATAAAGTAAAATTTGTACACATAATCTGGATATTCGGTGGTATGGATGTATTTATACACTCATTAATGGTACACTTTCATGGTCTAGTGCTGCACCAGTGGACCCTCCCTAAAATGTGGCTTAATTGCTTCCCCATTCGGTTTCTCTCTCTTTTTCAATCTCATTTATGAATCATGCAGAAAGTCAGACACAAGGGAGGTTCCTTTGGAGACTGATCCCCGTGGACACGGATAGAAGGGCCTTCAATTGGAAATGGACTGAGAATTTCTTGGCCCAAACAGTCAAGGCTTTTTGGGCCGGTATTCTGGTTTTGTGGGCTTAGGTTGACGGTCCTGGACCTAGCCCATTAAGCTCGCCGTACCGCTGAGAATGGAGTTAAATCGTGGCTCCTCATGATTCCTAGGCTGGGCTAAAGCCTGAATCTTTAGAATACATTGATAGAATGTTGTGGGGATTTTGAAAAAATTACAGCCATTTTTTAAAATATGATAGTTTAAAATTATTTTGACAATCTCATTTCAAGTATTAAAGTTGTTCTTTTTCATAAAAGATAAGATTTCGTTTGATGTTATTTTAAGAAACACTTTTAATTCAAAAAATATTAGATGTTTGATAAAATTTTGAAAATAATTTTAAAAATTTGAAAAATCACTTATTGTATTAGAAAATTAATTATAGTGTTTTCTGAAAAAAATATATGATATGTGATTCTTTTAAAAATATATACTTTGAATAAAAACATTCCTAAGTTTAAAATTTAGTGAGTGTTTGATAAACCAACTTAATAAGTTAAAGTAACTTAATAATTTAATTTAAGTCATTAAAATAAATTAAGTATTTTTGATAAAATAATTTTATAATATGATTTAAAGTAAAAAACAAATTTAAGTAATAAATAAAAATAATTAATTTATTTATTATTTTTACGGTCATAATGACTCAAAGGCACTTGGGTCAAGTATGAATCACATTATCTACCCAAGAATTTGAGGTTGCTCTAAACTTTTTCATTTCTTTAAATGCCCCTGATCAAAATTAATTATTATTGAATTTGCAAAGTTTGAAGATTGAAGGAGAGACTTACAGGAGTTGGTGCTTGACTTGCTCCTTCATTGATGCTGGTTTTTCAATTATTTTGCTTCCATCACTTCTTTCGTTGTGTAAAAGAGAATTTATTCCTTTATTTATTTTTATTGTTTGAATTCTTTATTTCTTTATTTAAAATAATTTATTAAAGTTAAAGATTAACTTTAATCAATAAGATCGAGTTGTTTAACAAAAATTTCATTTAATTTTTGTTATTTCTGATCATTATTTTCAAAGATGATTAAAAAGTGACAATGATTAAAAGAATGTTGAATTTGTTTAAAAATATTTAATGAATTTAAAATACCAATAAAAGAATTAAAATCTTACTTTGAAAGACATAACTTGAAACCTCGTGTTGTGCTTCTTTAAACAACAATACTTACCTATATAGAAGTAAAAAATATCCTATTAACAACTAGTTTTTTTAATAGGAAAATGACCGATGATACTCCTCAGCTTACTAATCAAGAATTAGTTGTGAATAACTAATCAATTCGTAAGAAACTCATAACTTCGATGTTTTGTACTACTAATAACATACTAAAAGTTATGTATAATATAAGTAATATATGTCTGAATGTTAAGATAAATGCAAACATAAATAGTACAGTGGAAACTAAAATCTTATTTGCTACATCATATTTTCTTTTAAGAGCTTTATTTCGACATATACTTACTAATGATATTCCTCATTATGTCTTTTAAGATTCGATTTCGCCTTTGAGCCACTTTATTTTGCAACGGTGAGCCCAACATTGTGTATTGAGCAACAATGTTTTTTTCTTATAGAAACCTTACAAATGGACTAAGTAATTGTTTCCATTTAGTATACTTACCGTAATATTCTCAACCTTTATCATATTGTATTATCTTAATTTGTTTGCTCAATTGTTTTTCTACCTCTATTTTATAGATTTTGAAAGAATTTCGTGCTTCAGTCTTATCATAAAATAAATATATATAAATAAATAAAGTTGATGAACTATCTAACCATTTAAACATATTTTAAAGGGTCACAAATAATGTTGGTATATGCAATTTCTAGAACATCATATCTCCTCCCCTGACCCTTCTTGATTTTGTTGGTTTGCTTTTCATTAATGCAGCCCATACAAATACCAAGGTTAGTAAAATAATGAGACTCATGGATTCCATTATTTACTGATCTGTTAATCCTTTCAACAAGAGATATGACCTAATCTCCCATGCGACAACAAGGAGGATTTCTTCGTTTATAAGACGTGCAAAAAGGCCAGATATGGCTCCACTAAGAAAATAATTAAATGCAGGTGCAGGCAGAGAGGAAGACACACAGAGGGAGTACTGTTTTTGCCTTATTTAATTAATATTGCCTGTAAACGTACGTCAGGAAGGTGGAAATTGATGATATGTCAAAGCCATTGAATCTGGTTCCAGCAGAGGCAGTGTATGCCCCCATGTTATAGAACACTAGCACATCATTCATATGCAGCTCCGGCAGTTGAGATTCAGCCACCACCATGTCCATGGAATCACACGTTGGTCCAAACACAGTCGAAGAGAATTTAGCCTTATTCATCCACTCTGATCCTCCAAGCAGCGGTTTCACCATCATGGACGACTTATCATATGCTGGAAGGTTAAAGGATCCGTAGATCCCATCATCAATCCAATACTCTCTCTTCTCGCCTCTCACCCGTTTCCCAATTATATTAGACACCAGCGTGAATGCAGTTTCAGCAAAGAATCTCCCTGGCTCAGCCATTATCTTGAGATCTTCAGATGTTTCAGAACTTGGGAAATAATCATTGATGGCTTCCTTTATGACTGCAGCAATTTCGTGGAACGTTGGGCTTTCCTGGAACCCCCCTCCAATGTCGAGAACATGCATTGGAGGCAGCTTCAGCTGGGCAGCTGCGTCGAACACACCCCTAGCAGAAGCTATTGCTCCACGGTACACTTGGGGGTCATTCACTTTAGACCCCACGTGGAATGACACCCCAATTACCCTCAGCCCCGCTGCATTGGCGTGCTGAAGAAGTGGCACCACCTCCTCCCGCAGTGCTCCGAATTTGGATCCAAGCGAACGCCATGAACCTTTCTCATCATTCGGAGCCTTGATTCGAAGCAGCAAGTCGCATTTTTTATGCCACATTATAATCTTATCAATCTCCTGCATGGAGTCGAAGGTGGTGAGGTTGACCCCCACACTGGCTGCGTACTTTAGATGGGACTCGCCCTTACATGGATTGGCGTACACAATCTGTTGGGCACCAACTCCAAGTGCCATCACCGTCTCAATCTCAGCACGACTTGCGCAGTCGAAGTTTGCGCCCAGTGAGGCAAGCGCAGTGATCAATGGAGGTTGGCAATTGCATTTAACAGCATAGTATGGCACCACGTTGGGAAGAGCTTGTTTCCACATGTCCATGAGCCTCACTACAGCTCCCAAATCCAATATGTAGAATGGCTCACGATCCTTTTGTTTCTGTGAAATTGATCGGATGAGAGCCGTAAATCCATCTCCTGATACTCGGTGAACGTCCCAATCCTTGAGCTGGGTCGCACCCAATCGGAGTTGGAGGCTGGCGGAGGCCGACATTTTTTGAATATCTTGATTGGATGCTCTACCCAATAGGAGTACGTTGCAGGCTGTGGAGGTGGCACATATATATAAATATATGTTACTACCATGACCATGCTTCCAGGCTGGGGGAGGCTGGTTGACGAAGAGTAATGGGTCTTTAATGCTCGTCACAGGCTCTAACTCTCCACACTGACTTAAACAACCAAGCATTTATACCTGAAAAATTACGAGTGTAAGTAAAAATCCACCAAACTGATCTAATCCAGCCAAATCCTCGGCTCATTCAATTTGAGAATGGGGAAAACTGACTCGATCAATTTGATTTTTAATTTTATACTTTCATAACTGATCAAAACTAAACCAATGAAAAAAATTATAAATGATATGATAAGACACATGATGAGTTTAGATTTTATACTTTCATAACCGATCAAAACTAAACCAATGAAAAAAAATTATAAATGATATGATACGATACATGATGACTTTCGATTTTGTACTTTATGACCAATCAAAACTAAGCCAATGGAAAAAATTATAAATCGTATAATAAAACACATGATGAGTTTCGATTTTATACGTACTTTTATAACCGATCAAAATTAAGCCAATGAAAAAACTTATAATATGATAATGCTACTTCTTAAAACTTTCATTTCCGTGACTACACTTAAAGCTTATGCTAGTAATGCAACATCACTATACTCCTTAGTGGACTCCTCAATATTTTAAAATTACATTTGTTTTGTAAGATAGATAAAATATAATATTCTAATTAAGATTAAATATAATATTTTTGAATAGTATATGTAATGAAATATATTAGAAGACATGTATATATTGATAAATAGTATATGTAATGAAATATATTATAAGACATGTATATATTGAGATATCAGAGATAAAATATAATATTCTTAAATATTATATCAAATGAACATGATATTTTTGAGTAGTATATGTAATGAAATATATTATGTTATACTTATATTTAATTTGTACCATGAATAAAAAACCGAAATGAAATATGTATTATTTTCAATGTTTGATATTTGTATAAAATAAAAATTATATTGTATTAAAATATTTGCAATTGAATAACACATATATTATTATTAATTTTTAATGTCTTTTACAATTTTTTTTAGCTCTTCTTTTTAAACCATAAATTTAATTTTTAATCAAAATTTTTTAGTTTGTACAATAATTAATATAAAAAAATACTTATAAATTCAAATCTTAACTACCAAAGATACCTTAGCAATGAAATAAAAACGATAAACTCATTACTCTAATATAATTAAAATGTAACAAATATGAGATTTTTTTCTTATAATTTTATTCCATACTAGTGATTTATACTTTATGTTGGTTTACTTTTCTTTAATGCAGCCCATACAAATACCAAGGTTACTAAAATAAGGAGACTCATGGATTCATCATTTACTAATCTTTTAATCCTTTCAACAAGAAATATGACCTAATCTCCAATGCGACAACACGGAGGCTTTCTTCGTTTATAAGACGTGCAAAAAGGCCAGATATGGCTCCACTAAGAAAATAATTAAATGCAGGTGCAGGACACACAGAGGGAGTACTGTTTTTGCCTTATTTAATTATGGCCTGTAAACGTACGTCAGGAAGGTGGAAATTGATGATATGTCAAAGCCATTGAATCTGGTTCCAGCAGAGGCAGTGTATGCCCCCATGTTATAGAACACCAGCACATCATTCATATGCAGCTCCGGCAGTTGAGATTCAGCCACCACCATGTCCGTGGAATCACACGTTGGTCCGAACACAGTCGAAGAGAATTTAGCCTTATTCATCCACTCTGATCCCCCAAGAAGCGGCTTCACCATCATATTCTCAACCTTGCAAATGGACCAAGTGTCTTCCTTTAATATACCTACCATCATATTCTCAACCTCTATCATACTGTATTATCTTAATTTGTTTACTCAATTGTTTATCTGTCTCTACCTTATGGATTTTGAAAGAATCTAATGTGCACACACACACATATATATATAGATAGCTTCTTTAAACGTGTACCTGTTATAATATTCTTCACCTCATCTTATCATATGATCTTAATTTGTTTATTCAATAGTTTACTGATTTTGAAAGAATCTAATGCTTCACTCTCATCTCATATATATATATATATATAAAATAAAGTTGAAGAACTATCCTGGCCATTTAAACATATTTTAAAGGGGTCACAAATAATATCGGTATGCGCAATTTCTAGAACATCATACCTCCTCCTGGGGCCCTTCTTCATCTGTTGGTTTGCTTTTCTTTAATGCAGCCCATACAAATACCAAGGTTACTAAAATAAGGAGACTTATGGATTCCTCATTTACTAATCTTTTAATCCTTTCAACAAGAAATATGACCTAATCTCCAATGCGACAACACGGAGGCTTTCTTCGTTTATAAGACGTGCAAAAAGGCCAGATATGGCTCCACTAAGAAAATAATTAAATGCAGGTGCAGGCAGAGAGGAAGACACACAGAGGGAGTACTGTTTTTGCCTTATTTAATTATGGCCTGTAAACTACGTCAGGAAGGTGGAAATTGATGATATGTCAAAGCCATTGAATCTGGTTCCAGCAGAGGCAGTGTATGCCCCCATGTTATAGAACACCAGCACATCATTCATATGCAGCTCCGGCAGTTGAGATTCAGCCAGCACCATGTCCATGGAATCACACATTGGTCCAAACACAGTCGAACAGAATTTAGCCTTATTCATCCACTCTGATCCTCCAAGCAGCGGTTTCACCATCATGGACGACTTATCATATGCTGGAAGGTTAAAGGATCCGTAGATCCCATCATCAATCCAATACTCTCTCTTCTCGCCTCTCACCCGTTTCCCAATTATATTAGACACCAGCGTGAATGCAGTTTCAGCAAAGAATCTCCCTGGCTCAGCCATTATCTTGAGATCTTCAGATGTTTCAGAACTTGGGAAATAATCATTGATGGCTTCCTTTATGACTGCAGCAATTTCGTGGAACGTTGGGCTTTCCTGGAACCCTCCTCCAATGTCGAGAACATGCATTGGAGGCAGCTTCAGCTGGGCAGCTGCGTCGAACACACCCCTAGTAGAAGCTATTGCTCCACGTTGGGAAGAGCTTGTTTCCACATGTCCATGAGCCTCACTACAGCTCCCAAATCCAATATGTAGAATGGCTCACGATCCTTTTGTTTCTGTGAAATTGATCGGATGAGAGCCGTAAATCCATCTCCTGATACTCGGTGAACGTCCCAATTCTTGAGCTGGGTTGCACCTAATCGGAGTTGGAGGCTGGCGGAGGCCGACATTTTTTGAATATCTTGATTGAATGCTCTACCCAATAGGATTACGTTGGAGGCCGTGGATGTGGTACATATATATAAATATATATTACTACCTTGACCATGCCTCCAGGCTGGGGGAGGCTGATTGACGACATACTGTGCCTCCAGGCTGGTGGAGACTGGAGAGTTAGGAGACTGATTGAATACTGTGAAGGCGATCACAGTGTGGCTGAGCATTCAATCATCAAGATATCCTCCAGGCTGGAGGTGATGTTCTTCATAATTCAAAACATTAGGGGGTGATCATGGTGGTTCAAACCCTAATGGTACTTCACACAGCAGAATTAAAAAAAATGATAAGATTAATTAATTCATATGACCAAAGATTTGGGAGAACTTTGATATGGTTGTATTATCTCTCAAAGCTTAGATATTTTCAAATAATCCTTCTGCGCATCCATGCCAGGTATATTGAAAAACGGAGGCGTTGATAACCTTCTGGGCTTCTGATCATTCAATCATTCATGGAAAATCTTTATATATATATATATTCCAATTGGGTAGCCGACAGTGGCTGGTGGTGGGCCTACCCGTGCAGTGTAGAACTGGACGATGGCATGGACAAGTTTTCATGATGAAAAACTTGTAATTTCCCATGCATCATTTCATGTAAATTTACTGAGTTTATAAACTCTTTTAGATTTCATTTAATTTTGTTACATATAAAAATATTTCTTAATTATTTGTATTTAGTGAAAATATATTAATTTGGATTGGATTATCAGTCTTTTAATTCTTATTAAAAGGGATATATATTTTGAAACCCCCTATATGGCTTTGACGAGAGCATAGGAATTTGCCATTGAAAATATGACAACCTACTTTGGGGATTTAAAAATAAATAAATATTATTACAAAATAAATTTAAAAATATGATACTTTTTATTACTCATTTTATTTTTATATTAAATTCATTATTTTTAAAAAGACAATTCATTTTTTTGTCACACAAATTTTCCTAATCATCAAGTAGTGAAATATGCATATATTATCTTTTTATTTTCTACCATTATAATGGAATAGAAAATGTGTCATCTGTCATCCATAATTAAATGAAAAATATTAAAGTTAGAATTAAAAATGAAAACAGAATAAAAAAAAAAAAAACTAAAAATGTAAATGTATTGGTTCCTACTAAAAATTTATCATTCTATCTTTTCCATGTTCCATATTCTTTCATTTAATTTTTGTAAGGGTAAAGTAAGGTGAAATTGAATAAAGTGTAGTTTATAATTCTCATGAAAGGTTCAATTATTTTCAATTAATTTTTTTTTAATAATTTTCTTTTAATCCACATTATTTTTTATTTTTTACATTTTAGATTTGATTATATAATTTTTTTAAAACTTTTTATTAAATTAATTTATATATATAAAAACTATATGAGGTGGATAGAAATGCGAGGAAGAATGAGAGACACTTGATGGACCGAGGGGACTTGCAATTTAGGGTGTGGATATAGGGAAGACTAGTATAACTAATGATTAAGAATTATCAAGAATTATTAGTATCCAATAATAATTTATCATATCATTTCTTAATATAACTCACAAGAAAAGGATTAAAGATCTATAATTTGTAACCCCATCATTCATTAATCTCATTGTTATAATTCTTAAAATAATAATATATGATGGTTAATTTTGATTTTCAATTTCATTGAATTAAAAATCCATATCTATCTTTGTAGATTTGATCCTTAGATTCGTTAATAGTAAGATCAAATTATAGTAACTAGTGATCAAAGCCTTCCAACAAACCACTGGTTTTTTGATAAGAATCTTCCGTAATTTATCTAGGGTGATCTAACATAGAAAATTTATTCTTATGAATTAAAACTTGAAAACATAATTAAACTATTCAATACATTATCGTTTCTTGTTACTATTTTTTGAATTTTTCACCTTCTTGTTGGCATCTCCAGATCAATCAAGTTAACCAAACATGGGCATGTTTGATTGCTAAGAAAATAAAATAGAAAGATTAAAAAAAAAGAGACCTAAAACTTTATTAAATATTTGCAAGACGAGAGATCAATCTTCCTTTCTATGTTCCATCATTTTTTCCTGTTTTTAAACCTAGAACTAAAAGAGTTTATATGATAAATTCAATAACCTCACATGTGACACATTTCCATTGGCCAGTCATTATAAAGAAAATTAAAAAACAACCTAAAAATCTTAAAATATTGAGTTCTAAATAAGTATCATGCATTTCAACTTAGATGGAGGCATTTAAAACTTGTTTTGACGTGTTTTATGACTTAAAACTCAATCACCAGTGATTGAATTCAAAATTGAGGTAAGTTTCAAATCAATTTTGAATTCATAAGTGGAGGAAAATTGCTCAATTCGAAATCAAGGTGGTGAGTTTGAAATTCATTGTGAATTTTAAACTCATCCACTGCTAGTTCGCTTCTAATGCGCATAACTTTTTTGTTTCAACTCTGATTTGCACATCGTTTGAAATATTAGACTCCTGACTTCCTAAGCTTTGAAGTTGTATATGACTTACTCAAAATTGACCCTAAGAAATGCTTTAGATTTGATCTTAAATTCAGAGTATGTATTACTAGTAGATTTTGAGTTTCAAATTTCTATGTGAACTTGATTGCATTTGCTTCAAACCTCCTCTATTATGGTCGTTTGCCCTCCATCTCATTCCATAACATCCATGACTAATATTTCATGCCTTGATATTGTTGTAATTTCCGATATTTTAATCCTTGCTAGTAACTAAAGTAAGAAAGACCATTTTGAAGTTTTCCACTCATGGGCATTCATGTTAAGCATGTGGGTGAGTTATGAGTGTACTTGGAGATGACGTTTATATTCAAATGTTAAAGTATATGGTGGCATGGAGAAAGATGCAAAGAAAATTGTTTGAACGTGTGACATAGTTTCAAGACACATGACAATCTCTATATTAGCCCAAAAGTTCTCCAAATCAGGTTTTTATATAACAAAACAAAGTTAATATTACTAAAGGTTCAAATCAAGTTAAGTTTTTGAGGTTTAGTTGTGAAACTTCAAAGAAAACTCAAGCAACATGCAATGGAAGAAAATCAATACCATAAAGATTTAGGATCCTTGAAGATTTGAAGTGACTTAGGATTAATTATAAGATGGTATTTGATTGATGCACTGAAGTCTAAATCATTTTCATGCACTTAGATATTAAATTTAATCATTCCTTAAACTAAAAATGATAATTTTACCAAAGATTTGGATGAATTCTTGTTTTAAATTAAACTAGAGCTAAATTCTTTCTAAACATATCCTAAAAGGTTTTTATAAACTCAACATAGGTTGTTGGAGGTTCCAAGCCTCAAAATGGGTCTTTTAAGTACTTTATAGTGCAACCGATTAAGGAAGTAAGAAATTGGTTTAACCCATTAAGCTTGATAGGTTGAGGGGTGTCTTTTACACTCTCTCATGTAGTAGCATATTTAATTGATTACTCAATTAGTTAAGAGTCCGAATCCTAATAATCACCTATTAGTGCATTAAATGCATAACGGTTAGTGAACCGGTTAAACTAGTTGCTTAATCGATTGATGCCTATTTGTAGCTTTTAGGTCCTCAAACTAGAAACCTATAAATTAAATAATTTTAGAACATTTGTTGACAAGAGAACAATTGTATTCATTTGAAAAACATTTTTTTTTCTCATTCAAAACTCTTCCACTAGTGTATTGAAGTTCAAATTAACTTGCAAATCTTTTTGTGCACCTTCAAATCCATCCCAGTTTCTTCTTGTATTGAGAGTTTAACTTGTTACTAAGTTTGAAATCCTTAAATTCTTGCTTGCCTACTTCTTGTGAGAGAATTTATTCAAGTGGATTATATACTTGAAGAAGTGGTAAAAGTCTATTGGAATCTTGGAATCAAAGTGTAAAAGGTTTGAAAACTTTAACTATAAAAATCTTGAAGATAATGGAACTCTTACTTGATTAGAAGTTTAAGGAGAAGGGATATAGATGACTTACCAAACCACTATAAAAGAGTTTACATTTCTCTTTTCTCAACTTCTTTATAATATTGTTCTTGTATTATTATATGGTTCTCCACTATCTTGTTTAGTTAATTGTTTTTCAAAATGGATTTAATACCTAATTCACCATTCCTTTCAGGTGTTTATCTTAATTTAATTAGCTATTTTCATACTATAATTCAATAAAGAGTATCTTGAACATGTTGCACTTATTTTGAAGATACCTGCTTTGTAATTAGTGGCGTTATGATAAAACTTACGTGCCAAAAGTTTAACATATGACATGTAATGAGTGGTCTATGTATATTTTACAAAACAAGACATCAACGAAACCTAACTCCCCAAATCTTAATTTTTCTTTTCATTTTCTACTAATTCCTTTTTTTTTTTGGTTTGTACCTAACTTTTAAAATCCCTAAACCCTACCTTTTTGCCAACCTAATTTTTTGGCTTGAAGGTTCTATGCTTTATTTGTAGCAATGATAGTTGGTTTGTCGAAGAAGATGAAACAACAAAGGAAGCTTGGTTTGATGGAAATTAGGATAACATTGTGGAGATCAAGTTTGGATGAAAAAGACAAGAAGAAGAAATGAATGTGGAAAATATAAATATAAAATGGTCTATAATTTGTTATAAGAAATCTTAGGCTATGTATTGAATGAAAGATCGTAGCATTTTTGCACATAAACAATGGTTCGTGTAGTGAATTTTTTTTTTTGGAACGCTAGATGAGACTCTGGATATTAGAAATTTTAGAGTTACATTTAGAAGATATGGGAAGAAAAGTAATAATAATGAGACAAAAAAAGAAAAAGGAGATAAACATTTTTTTCGTCTTCCAATCAGGTGTCTTTAGAAGATGTAATTAAGGGAGGAATCTTTATATAAAAGATTTACAAATTATAGATTTTCATGTTTTAAACAATTTTTTAATAAATTAAAAATTAATACAAAATTTCTTAAGAGTAAATTATTTTAAAAGCTCTATGCCCAAAGTGTTCTTAAAATGAAACTTTTGTAAGCATGGATTTTTAAATATTTTTTTTCTTTGATAATATTCTAATATTTTAAATTTTCATTAAAAGATTTTGAAAAACTTGTTTCTTGACTCTTCTTAAAAGCCAATTTAAGAAACTTCTTTTATACAAAAAGCTAATTGTAAGAATAATAAAAACAAACTTTTTAAGGACTAATATACAAATTTCTTGTATTCAATTATTATTATTATTATTTTGAGAACTTTCCAAGGACGAATTAAATTAACATTCAATTACAAAAATACTCCACTAGAAGATATATGAACAAGAAAATAGCAAACAAAAGATATACAAATTAGGAAAAACAAATAAATTCTCAAATACGCTAAGAAAATGAAAGAAAGAAAATATAACCCTTGTTTTTCTTTATTATTGCAAGGAAGTCAATACCCCAATATTTGGGTTCTTATGGAGAGTTCTAAGAATTTAAGTATAAAAGGTTCCTCGGTTATAAAAAAAAAGTTTTTTTTTTTTTAGTTTTTTACATTTCAAAAAAATGAAAAATAAATTAAAACAAAATCCATAACCACCATTACATTACATTTTATACGCGAAGTCTCATTACTCTAATTTTGATTTAAATCTTAATTCTATTTATTTGTATTTTAATCTCATTTATTTATATCTTAATATTATTTATTTGTATATTAATTTCTTGCATTTTTATTTAACAAATCAAATTTCATCGTACAATTTTAACGGTCCAAATAACAATTCCTTAATGTTTTGTAAACCTTTGAATTACAAAGAAATCATAATTATTCTAAGAACCATCTGAAACGGTAAAAGCAAAGTAAATTTTCATTTATTTTGTTGGTAGTCATGGTTAAACATGTCTTAGTTAATCATCCCTGTGAAGGTAAGTAATAATGAATGAACCCGTACCATCCATATGGGGAAGCCACAAACTGACGGTCCGGATCTGTTCACTTTCTTACGTTGATCTTATAGGATAATGACGCGTCACTTGAATTGGACAACCGATTTCACTGCAGGGAAGAGACCGGATAGGAACTGATCATTGAAAAAGAAGAAGAAAAAAATAAAAACAAATATCTGACACTTAAAAATGAGCAAATTTCTAAATAGACCATCGTCTCGTACACATTTTAAAAAAAGAGTGGGTGAGAGCTGACTCTATTTTCCCGAGAAAACTGAAACTTTGAATTCCTCTTTGTTTCTCGACGGCATAAATTACGGGTATTAGTTGTTTCTCGTGCTCGCTTCATTTTTATTTTTGAATTTTAATTCCGAGTTTGAGCAAAGAGATTCAAACCCCTTTAATTTGTCTCTGATTTATTTTATTTTATTCAAGTTCTTGTTTCTTGATTCGATGGTTGTATCTTTCTATTTGTTAAATACAATTTCTTTGGTTTAATTGAGATTAATACGGGTTTGAAGATTAGGGTTTTGGGTTGGTTGGTTACGTCCCGTTTGGTTGGCGAGAAAACCAAGGGAAAGGAGAGAAAGGAAATGAAAAGAAAACTTTGAATCTTGCGGTTATGTTATTTGGTTAAAATCTGACACTAATTGAACCAAACTGTTATTTTAAGCTCAGTTGAGTGGGGATTTTTGTTTTACCTGTTCCCGAGCAGGGCAAAATACGACCCAAAGCTAGTGCTTCCCTTCCTACCTTGTATCGGCAACCAAACAGCGGGTTGCAGTGATTCGGTCTCCGATGGGCTTGCGAGGTGATTATTGCTTGTGGGTCAGTGTTGTTATTATTCTAGACTTGAGATTCAGTTGAAAATAAGGTATTGCTTTCAATGGTGATCTCCCTCTTGTATTTGGTATCCTTTGCTTCGCATTTAAGCAAGGGTAATGTAAATTTATCAGTTTAGCACGGGTGCTGGATCTTTTCATCTCATTCTGCATATTAGTTTCTTCAAAGTTCAACTTTATGCATGTTTTTTATTTTCTTTTTCTCATTTTGGAGGTGTGAGTTTATTCGATTTGTTTTAGGTATGGGACAATTGGTGTTGCAGGTGCTTAATTTCTTACCATCTTTGAGTTGAATTTTATATCCTCTGTGTTTTTTCTACGATGAGAAACTCAATGGTGGTTGTGTGGTCATGGTTCTTGATTGTCAAACACGAGATTTCTGACTTCTTCTTTGTTTGCTCCTTCAGGTAGCACTTGCGCTTTTCTTTCTTCTGTTTTTTGAAAATATATGCTTTGAAACAAGCAGGAAATATGCATCATGTTCTGTGATTTTTCATGGCTTCTAGGGGCATGTTTGGTTATCTATAGGAAATTGAGTAGCTCCAACTATTTAATATAGAATCTAAAAGCACAGATTCATTATTAAACCAGGACCACCAAAAAAAATTCAAGCCATCACTGCAACTGATGGTATGGATGAGTTCTATGCTTTCCTGAAATACTTTAATTTCAAATTTTTGTTTTAATTTGTGACAGAGGACTGCCAATTTTGGATGTGGCTCCTTTTTCTATGACTTTTTCTTAAAACATAAAACTATATTAAATACAATGGACAATTCAAATTGAATTCCTAAACATATCTTGGTTAAGTGATTCTTTTTAAAGATCTGTCTCTCCTTAACACAATCCTTTTGTTGTAAAATTCGAAACTAATGAGTTAAACTGTGGCAGCTTGTTTCTCAGGTAGGAGAAAATTTGTAGACTTGTGAACATATGTTGTATTCCACATTGGAGTCTTGAAGTTGTTGTTTAACATCACGGAAGAGCAAGAGAAAAGATCCATAATTATTGTATGCTTTCTTCAATTCTGTTTCAGTGGAATTAAATGGCTGTTTCTTCTCAAGAACCAAGTTGCGAGAGCCAAACTGACAGGTATCCTTTGCTCATGGAACGGCCAGAAAACTATGAGAATCATGAGCACATTGTTGACATAGTCAGTGCTAGTGATGCTTCCTCATCAAGCTCATCTGATGAAGATTCTGCTCATGTTTCAAATCCAACCCACCATGAAAATAGACCATTAACTGACGCTTGGGTCCCCATATCTCAATCTTCCCCATCTTCCTCCGATGTATCAGAGTCTAGGAATTCTTCAATCATAACCAGAGCTCATGGGCCAGGGCGTCGTCGCTGGAGTCCGTTTAATTCAGGGTTATGGATTTCCATTGAGATAGTTTTCACTACAAGCCTGATTGTTGCATCCATAGTAGTATTGTCCTTGTCAAGAGATGAGAAACCACAAACTCCGTTGTTTGCTTGGGTTGTGGGTTATGCAGCTGGATGTGCAGCAAGCCTTCCTATTCTTTTCTGGCGTTATCTTCGCCGCAACCATGATGGTGAGCAAGGTTTAAATCATATGCTTCAGGGTTCATCACAAGGAAGTACTACATTGGAATCTAATTCGTACATAACTATCTCATTGACCCGGTCTGCAGCAGAGGAAAATCTCCCAGATGCGTCTACAAACACTTGGAATGGTCATACTATGGGTGCTTCAAATGCTAGGTAACCACTTGTTTATTTGTTGGTTGTGGTATATTTTCATCTAATTCTACATTGGTCAATGTCTATTGATTGGGGATAGGGATTTTCCTAGAATTCTATTTTAGCATTCAGTCATTTACCAGAAGTGCTTTGTGCTGTTCTACCCAGTTCATTTGATTACATTAATATGTCAGAAAGAGACTTGAGGCATTAATATGGATTTGAGACATTTCTGGATTTGATGAGAGGTATAGCTTAAATTTGTTTTAGTTATTGGAGTAGCTCCCAATTTATTAACCATTTCTCTCTAAATTCATTCTCTCATTAAATTATAACTACCATTTCTTGCACTCAGATGCTTGCAACTCAAAACCATTCTTCAATTGGAATTTATAATAGATCTCTGATGTGTTACATCTAAGTATAACTTCTGAAGAGAGAATACTCACTTTCTTCAGAAACAGGTGCATCCTATTTCTTCTCAGATGGTGGAAATAATACATTGAATCCCGACTGGTCTTAACTAGGCTGCTTTCCTTGTATAAAAGTTTTGGATTAGTTTCAATTTACTATGTCAATAATGTTGATATACATGTGCGTGTATATGTATAGAGTTGTACATATACATGGGCACGAATGCATTTATGTATTAGATATTTTAGTTCTTTAGATGTTTCTTTAAACACTTGAATCTGTTTCTTTTCGATATAATGTGTTTTGAATACTTGATTTAAACCCATGATGTAAAAAATATGATACATCATGAACCAATTCAGTCAATCCATTGTCCTGAAGATTTTGTGGTTGTATGGACTTGACATATGTATATGCACACACAAATGCCCACATCTTACATGCTTTGCCCAGGTTTGTGTGTGATGTGACAATTCTCATTCTTAATTGGGATCTACATAGTGTTTGTAAAACTGTGTTTCTATGCATGCTTTGTATTAGAATCTTAATTATGAAAAGATGTAGTTTCCCTGGTAATATCTATTCTTCTCCACAGGCTCAGTGTATTAGCAGACTACTATAAGATGGCCCTGGATTGCTTCTTTGCTGTGTGGTTTGTGGTTGGTAATGTATGGATTTTTGGAGGACACTCCTCTTTTACCGCAGCTCCAAATTTGTACAGGTATTAGTCAATTCTTGCTTACATATTGACCCTTTATTTTCACTCTGCATGAAAATCCAACCTGTTTCTTGGGATTGCTTGCAGGTTATGTATTGTGTTTCTTACCTTTAGCTGTATTGGATACGCTATGCCTTTCATTCTATGTGCAATGATATGCTGCTGCTTGCCTTGTATAATTTCAATTCTTGGCCATGGGGATCTGAGCCAAGTTAGAGGAGCCAGTGCAGAATCTATTAATGCTTTACCAACCTACAAATTCAAGTTGAAGAAAAATGGAAGTGGCAACAGTGGAGAAATTAGTTCTGGAGTTGAAGGTGGGGTTGTGGGAGCGGGAACAGAAAAGGAGCGCGCTATCTCAGGGGAAGATGCTGTAAGTCGTGAGATGCTTGTCTAGGTTTCATATTCTGTGATGTGATTAGGGAAGTGTAGCCTGAAATGCTGCTGCCTTATAACCATGCATAGCCGGGTATACAAGTCTGTTTTAGGCCTCATCCAGCCCTGATCTGTCCCTACTAATGCCTGACTCGGGATGGAGCAATGATGGGTTTGATGAGCCCTAAATTCTAAAACGAAATGGTGACAATTCTGGAATCTCAATATCCTATACAGGAGCGGGGTGGCAAAGCAATAAGATTTTCTTCCTGTGTTTGTGACCCTGACCCGTACTAGACCTGCATACTTACCATCTTTACTTCAATTATCTTCTTAACAGTTGGGTTTTGATGAACAGGGACTATTTTTAATCTGTGCAGGTTTGTTGCATTTGCTTGACAAGATATGCAGATGATGATGAGCTGAGGGAGCTGCCTTGCTCTCATTTCTTCCATAGTGAGTGTGTGGATAAATGGCTGAAGATCAATGCATCCTGTCCCCTCTGCAAATGCGAGGTTGGTGAGAATACTGGGAGTTTGCCATCTTCATCAAACTCCTCCCAGCAACGATGAAAGATTTATGGGTTAAAACTTCCAATCAAAATTTAATGTGTCTAAGGATGAAAGTATTCTTCTCAAGTTGAAATAACCATTTTTCAACTGATCCCTGTGTTATTGGCCATAAACTGGATCTGGTCTGTACAGTTGAGATTGTCTAGTTTCTATCACAGCCTTGTATGATATACAGAAAATTTCAAAACCTGCCATATTGCTAGTTTCTTGATGGATGAGTAATTCAACAATGAAGGGGGCCTTTGACAAAAGAATTAGCCATTTAAAAATTAAAAATAATTTTTTTTTGGTGAATTTCCCTTTTTTAAGAATGTTTGCCAACATTTATTTTAAATTATTTAAAACTAAAAACTATACCATCAAAGAATCATTCAAGTTGTTTAATAATAGGATTTGGTTAAATATTTATGACAAGACATACAACTGAATTTGAAAATTTCCAAGTGCTTTTTTTTTTTTTTTCAATTTTATTATTTTTCTAATAAAATAAAAGATTTTATCAAAGAATCTTTTTAATACAATAAACAGTAAATTTATGAAAAAAAATTCTATTTAATTTATAAAGAAGTTGTAGACCCCTATTTGGGTGCTATTTCATGCAGCTCATTCTGGCCACGTGTCATTCCCGGATTAGTCAATATGGGATCACTATAGTGGAATTGATGGACTAATCAGGGGAAGACACCTGTAAAGGGAAAGAATCTTCTAGAAGGGAAAAAGGTTTTCTGTTATAGGAAAGGAGGTCGTCTGGCAGGGTGGAGGGGAGGTACCTGGGCTGTTGGCAGGAGCTCTGGGCAGGCCGTTAGAGATATTTGGGAGAGGGGCAGAGAGCTTTGGGGAAGGGGGGAGGTTCCTGGAGCTGGAGAGGAGGATAGTTTAGCTTGAGAAGCGAGGGAGGCAAGCGAGAAGAAGAGACAGAGCATATTTCTGGAGCTGGAGGGTGGTTTTGAGGTTGGTTTGAGAGATATTTTTGAGAAAAAAAGAGTCTGAGGGTAAGGAAGGATCCATAGTCTGGAGCAGGGATCTTTGAGAGGGTAAATGAGCAGTGGAGGGATATTTTCAGCTGGTTAGAGAGAGTTCATGAAAGCTGTTTGAAGAAAGACACGGAGGAATAGCCTTGGAAGAGGGTGATACAGGTATTATTCATGTAATCTGAGGTTTCTTTTGTGTTCATGGCATTTTATTATGTTTACTGGTTATCATGAGTTTCTATCTTGACATATCTATGCAAGCAGGTGAGAATCCTACCTATTTTCTTTCAATATTTGTGTTCGCTCACCCTCATCCTGCATTTGGTTTCTAACTTGTCTTCTGGACTCTGTTTTATGAGTTGTCGGTCATCTTGTTTTAATTTCGATCTCTTTGCAAACTATTTGAAATCCCATTTTGTTTTTTTTATCCACCTCTGCGTCATAAGCTCGTTAAGTGAAATATGAAACGCAGCTTTCATGAGTCTTTTTTGTTCTTGCTCTGTGCTCTGTTTTGCAACCCTCCTCTGTTCCTAGTATTTGATCATGAGGAGGTTGCTCCTTATGTGTGAAGAAGAGGGTATTGGCTTTAATATGTCTGGATTCTCAAGTTGTCCATGGTGGTAGAGGACGTATTCTGGGGATCAGATCCATGATTTTGTCGCGTTTGTGTTGTTGGAGGAGTGACAATTTCCCAAGGGCAAGGATATCGTTTAATTTTTTTACCCTAAGGCTTCGATTTCACCACTCCTCAATCAATGCACAGAAGAAGGGTAAATAGTTAGCAAACCCCAACTCCAATCACTTGTTCGGATCATGAAAGAGTTCAGACGCTTCCATCATGCCCAAGAGATATCTCCATGTATGACTGACTGTCGGTATTGCACATCAACTCCGAGTGAGGCAGCAATCAGATTGGACTTGATCCTCATGATTCATGGACAAGGGTAGGCAGAGACTTCCAGTGCGTATGGTGCTCTTCTCAGTGGCTGTGTGTAAGAGAAATCTGTGTAGAAAGCAGAAGCCACTATGCAGAAAATGAGAAAGATGAACTTTGCAATATCATCTTTTCCTTACAATATGTTGATCCACGTTTACTCTCAAACTGGAAATCATGGCAAGACTGAGGCATTGATTCAAGAAATGCAAAGGAAAGCAATTCCATGTGATGCATTCACAGTAAGGAATCACGTGTTTGCTTATGTTGTGGCATCTGATATTTCTGCAATGGAAGGGTTCTTGAATCGGATGGGGGAGAATCCCCATATTTCTGTTGATTAGAATATGTATTCAGCTACAGCGAGTGGGTATCTGAAAGTTGGGTTGACTGACAAGGCCTTAGAAATGTTAAAGAATATAAAGAGCAACACGTCACCCTAAGTTCCCTCAAAAGTCTCCATTAAAATCCAAAATTCTTACCTGCTCATGGGTCCCATGTGTACGTGATTATTATGCATGCATCCAAGGCTATCCTTCACACTCCCATTACCATATCATGCCTACAGTTCGTCATCATGTCCCCACCCATTGCTATCATACCCATGCATATACCCATTTCCATGCCCATGCATGCCACCACTTCTTTCTAAACCCATTTAACCCTTTCCATTACCCGTTTCATGCCGACATCTTCCTCTCACTTTCACAATTCCTATCCTCATGTCCACTACCCTTCCATACCCCTGCATATCACCAACTCCTACATATATATTGCCATACCCCTCATACCCGTTATATCCCTACATTGTACCACCATCCCACTTATCACCTTTACCGCCCATCATTCATCATTTACCCTTTAGTTCCATCTCCCACGTGCTTGGCGTTCACAGTGCCTGGCCACCTTGGTGTATATGTGGTTAGTTTTGACTGGTTCCTAGCCTGGACACCCTCCATACCTGGTAGTCTCCACTCAACTAGAAGAAAATATCTTAGTGGACAGCAATTCGAGAATACGGTTCCAATATGAAGAACTTGCAGAGGCTATAGATGGGTTTTAATCACAGAATCTTTTGGGCAAAGGTAAATTTGGCTGTGTACAAAGGCTTCCTAGCAGAAAAGAAGGGAAAGCATTCCTTATATTGTACTGTTGCTGGTTTTGTTTCGGTTTGGATTGATATTATCCCAAAAGCTCCAGTTTTGCCAAAAGATCCGAGAATAGACGAAGCAATGAATGCTAGAATCATGGTACAATCTTTCAAACAAGTTCAAGGTGCAGTTGCAGTGGAAACCCTTCTATCAAACTGATCTCATTCTCCAAACAAGCAGCTGAAACTCTGATGATAAGTGGGTCTAGTCATTTATGGTCGGACTCTCCCGGGGATTGAGCACATAGTTACACAGTTGTGATTACCCAAGTACTAACATGAGTGAAGATCTGAGATTTCAGCAGAGGTGGGAATTGTACACATGGCAGATAGAGGATGACTGGTATTGATGGTGAAGGCAGTGATGATCTTGAAGGCCATGAAGGATGGGATCCCAATGTTCAGTAGAGTCTCACAAAGCCATTGACTGACCTGGTGACCAGTCATACGTACACCCAGCTGCATGGCTACCTTTTGGGCCACGTGTCACCTCCCATTCCCTCAATCTTTTGGTTTAAAAAATAATTTCCTGACACCTTTCTTGCAAATAATTTTTTAATGTCGATTTTCAAATAATTCAAACTCATCCATTTTTCATCCTTAGTTTTTTTCTTAGGTTCCAAAAATCCATTTTTCCAATAAAATTTTGCTGCCACTCTTCTTCTTGGCAAACCATTTTCACATCTCTTTTGTTTTTTTAAAATGTTTTAAAATAAGCAAGAATCAAATTTTGTAATTCCTAATGATGGAATTTACGAATTTGGTTCATGCAAAATAAACGGGTTTTGGTGGGGGCCCAACATCAAATAAATTTTCTTTAAAATAAAATTGAGTGAAATGACACATGTGCTATTGGTGATTTTGTATTTAGTTTAGTGACATGTATGCTATATCATATGATCATTCTGTGTTAATTCACTAACCCTGTTCCATGATAACGCGTTGCCGTTTGCTACCCAGGTACGCATCCACTCATATTCTGGTTATTTTCTATACATATTCTGTTTCTCATATGTGCATGATTCGATTTGAGTATTCATTGATGTTCTTATTGATTGCCACGATTACTTCATTTTATTAGTAGAGACTCGACTTTAGGGACTTAAAGGGGTGCTACGGTCTTTACCGTACCTTCCCGATAAGTAACCTGACCCCCGAACCCGATCCGGTTTTTCATAGACCGCCTTTTCCAAAATAAGGAGTCACACTTAGGGTTTTTCTTTCTTATTTTGTTTACCCTTTAAAAATAAAACAAAAATAAGTGGCGACTCCAAGTCATTTTCAAATAATCAATAAAAATCAACTTTTCAAATAAAAATCGAGCTCGCCATTCGAGTGGGAAACGCATCTAGCAATCGAAATGCGGGGTCCACAGAAGTATTTTTATTATTTGTAAGGTTGAAATTGAACTCATCTAAAACAAAATATTTTTTATTGTTAGTTCCTTAAATTAGAATTTTAAAATTTTCTGAAAAAGTGGGTGCTGACTTGCTATTGTAAAAATATATGAAAAAAAATCTCAAATTTTTTAAATGTATTATCATCATCTATTTAAAAATAATTCTAAATATATGTACTTTTAAATGATTCATTTAATTATTCCCTAAATTGCTCTTTTTACTTGTTATATTATCAACATCAGTTAACAACAAGAGTCTTCCACATAAATATTTTTCTTTTTTTTAGATATTATTATTATTATTATTATTATTATTTGGGATTTTTTTTCTTTAAAAGCAAATACCCGTGAGAAAAGTTAGATTTTTTTTTTCTCTTTATAAACAAACATCTTACAGTAAAAGTAAGATAGTTTGAAGAGTATGGATGTTAGAAGTAGTGAAACCCTGATAGACCGTAGATAAGTTTGAGTTTTGTTGGAAATAAAATTTATAATTTATCTAAAAGGAAGGGAAACATTTACGTAAAATAACATGACAAATTTATTAAAAATTACATGTATTTCAAATTATTTTTAAATAAATAAAGATAATACTGATTGAAAAAATTTGAGGTTATTTTTTTGCAAATATTTTCATATTAGTGAGTTAAAACCCACTTTTCACATTTTCTTATTCATGTCATTATCTATCTATAATAATACAAGATGTTTTACACTTTTTTCCTTCCTAAAATACCCCTATTATATCATTTGTTTTTCTCTTTCCTTAATTTTATAAGTTTCTAAATTATTTTTATCATTCTAACATCACTTCCTCTTATTATTTATTACAATTATTAATATCAAATTTTTATGTGTAACATCCATTTATTTAATACCATAAAACCATTCGATTTAGTCTTCATTACTATTTGTGTAACATCCACTTATTTAATATCACAAACTCATTTAACTTTTATTCTTATTCTAACTATTGATAGATTAAATTGGCACTTATCCTATTTATTTATTTTTCTTTGGATGTATATCATTTTTTTAATTATCTATTATTTTATATGGAAAATTGATTTTGTATGTTGGTGGGTTCTAAAGAAAAATGCGAGATATCTATTAAATTGATATGGTCTATTGTGACTAACAGAGTAATGAAGATGAATGATTTTAATGACTTTTTTCTTTTAATAATTTTCCTATTATATTTATTGTGATTTATTAAATAACAAAAATAAATGGTTTTAATGACTCCCTAAATTTTTCTTATTTTATTTTACTTCTATTCCATTTTTATTAGTTGATAATAATAAGGTTAAAAAAATTTACTTATTAAGTTATTTTGAAATTGTAACATCTTATTATTATTGCAATTACTAATATAAAATAAATTCACCCACTATATATTATTCATTATAATCATTAATATTAAAATTATTTTGGCCATTATTATTTATTGTAATTATTAATATGAAATTTATGGGAGTAACATTTGTATTATTTTAAAATTTTCTCATCATCTAAGTCTAAAATCTCATATGAAATTTATTAAAAACCATATGAAGCAAGCCGATTTAGTCAACCTACATTATTCCAACCTCCATTTGACTTAACTTGAGTGAATCAGTTGCAAACCAATCCGTTACCCTGTCCGATTTAGTCTTTCTTAGTTTAATTTTCTTGTTTTCTTGGTCTTGGTGTACATTAAGGAAATTAATTAAAAAATTCTACATGTTTGCATGAAAAAGAACACAACATGCCAAGTGCCCAACATGCACACACAATCACTGGTACGAGGATTTGGGAGCGTTCACACTACTTTTGTCTTGAAGAATTTGGGCATTTAGGGATAGTGATAAGTTCTTTTAATTGACATGATTGAATCAAAACCCTTGATCATTAGGAGCTCGTTTTATAGTGATTATAATAATTATTTTTAATCTTTTTGACACTTAAAAAATAACTCTTTTAATAAAAAATTTATAGTGTTAAAAAGTTTAAAAACACTTCCTAAAATAACTGTTAAAGGGACTCTAATTTGCTCTAGCATACCGACATATCAACAATATGTTTGCTTTGGAGTAATGATAAGGGGATTAATTTTGTTGAAACAAGGGTATATTTTTATAGTAATGGAAATGAATTGAAGCTACCTCTATGTTAATGATAGAACTTAATTAATAATCTGAATTAACCTATATGAAAGTCTATCATAAAAGATTTTCTCACGATCAAAGATCTATTAGACACTCTTGAATATAAAGAAGGTAGACTTAAGGATATATACTTTAAGCCGTGAATAGAAGAAGATGAACAGGATTAAAGAAGGCAACTGCTTGTAATAAACTAGTACAACTTCTTACCATGTGGCAAATGAAACTAGTGTATGCCATTATCTCTCTTAGAAGTTGAAGTCAATATTTAAACAGATCGTTGGTAAGAAAGTTTTTGCTAAAGAAGTTAGTGAACATGAAGTTAAAAAAAGGAAATTTGGTAGCTGATTACTTGAATGTGTTTCAAAGCATAATAAATCAGTTAACTACCATGAAAATTGCACTTGATATCAAAATGCAAGCCTTTTTATTGTTATGCTCACTAACATGGTTTCAACTAGTCACAGTTCTGATTCGATCAAGTGAAATAGACCGGATTATGGTCGAACTGGAATCAGACCGATTGAACTGACAGTTCAACTGATGAATCGGATGAATCGGCTAGTTCTCTTTGAACCGAACGGTTCAACCAATTTTTTTTATTTTTTTTTAAGCATCAAAATGACATCGTTTTGATGACTATTAAAATATCTTTTTTACCCGTTGCCTCCAACCAACTCACCCTCACAGCACCCTAGCTCCAGTAGCAGTTGTCAACGCCTGCGCTTGCCTTGTCCACACAGCAAAATACTCTTTCCTCCCTCCCCCAACTCTTTCACTTGCAGATTAAACTTCCATTTTTATTTTATTTTTTTAAATTTAATTTTTATGTTTTATATTTAATGTCTTAATTTTTTTATTATAAATTTAATGTCATGTTTAATATTTTAATATTTATGATTTTTTTTCTTTCATTTTTTGTTTATTTATTGCACATTGATATTTTAATTTATTGAAATTTTTGTTGATTTTCAAATGAAATTCTAATTTTTAAATTTTAAATAAATATTTGATTTAAAAGTAAATTATTTATTAATTTTAATAATATATAAAATATATATCTATGATGTCATCGATTTGATCGCGGTTCAATCGCCGATTCGACAAATGAATCATGAACAAGTAACTTTTTTTGTTTAATGACTGGTCCGATTTTGAAAACATTAGTTCTAAGTAATACAAAATTTCTAGAAATTGTGAAGAATAAAGTGTTTAATGACAATGCAAAATTCCTAGAAATATCTTTATTGCTTGTAAAATAATACATAATTATATTCAAAAAATTAATTAATCATACACTTTTCAATTTTTTATTGATAATTTTTATATGGGCTAACATTAATTAAATAATTTGTATTTGGAAAAAAAAAAGGGTTAATGGATAGTCTATTATATAATTAGCTCAATTAACTAGTGGTCATATTTGGATTGTGTTTTGCATCTTTTGAGTAGAAGTTCAGTTGAGTGGTAAGTGTAGACTATGGGTCTCATTGAAGCCCATTATGGGAGGGCCCAATGAGAACCTAATATTGAATTATGCTAAGTCCCCTCCCTAATTTAGATAAAGGGTATTTTTATTTTCTCATAAAGTCACCATAGTTGTTATCAAGATCATAGATAGGAAGACTTGGTTGCAACAATCAATCACTTATTTTTTTTGTGATGACTCAAATTGATATATTCTTTATAGTGATTTTCTATTGTTAGTATCATTTAATCATGTACGATTAATTTACGTGATTATGTAAATATTCTACATTTTTAGTTCTTGTAATTTAAGAGTAAAACTTTTTAGTAATTAAGCATTGATTCACCAATTAGATTGCATTATATAATCTTCTCATTCCATCACAAAGATCATCACAGGACAGATCAACCGATCAACTGTTCTTATTTTATTATCTTATGAAAGTAGAAAGGGAACAAACTGGAAAACCCCGAATCAATTACCTACTACTAGTGTTCCCTCTCCAAACTCCTAACTTTGCCTCCTCAGGTGAGCCATGAAGGATCAATTGGCAGTTGAGATGAACATCCATGCAATTGAAGCCATTATCATCAGCAAGCTTCCACTCCCAAACGACTTCAACTTTCCTCCACCATTGCTCGTTGGAGTTGCCTTTGAGTCCGCACTTGAACTGGACCCAGAGGAGGAAGATGAAGTTGAAGTTGAAGCTGGTGGGGAATCTGTGGAGGACTCTGCACTTGAATCTGCTTCTTTAAAGATCTTCGCGTCTGCTGAATCTGGTGGAAGGCTCAGTAAAGCTGTGAACAACACAGACCAACAAGACATAATAATACATCTGGTGTGTTAATTCAAACTTCAAAGACAAGCAATACTTATTCAAAGATTTTGGGATAGGAGAAATTACTTGGGCAATCAGAGACTTTGGCATCGATGTTGCAGGCGGAAGGCATTTGAAGTGCCAAAGTGGTGTTGACAGGGAGGCCCAGAGAGGGATCAGTGCTCTCTTTGATGAGAACGCACAGGCACTTAGGCTTGCTGCTCTTCACTTTCTGGGTGTCTTGGCAGCACTGCTGCGTCGGCTTCTTTGCAGTGCCACTCACAAACGGAATGCAAGCAGCAAGGTTTGTGAGCTGGTCCGCGCAATCCTTCTCGTCGTCCTCCATGGTTCCCATGGATCCCACCACCAACAAACCCACCACAAAGCTAAACACCATCACCTTCTTGCTTCTCCCCATTTTGTTTTTCCCCCCTTGTATACCTTCTCCCTCCCACTCTCTTTGAGGCGGTTGGCTCCCCTTTGTGGGCTTGCATGGGTATTTATAGGGTTAGTTAAGTTAGGTACTTATGAAATTCTAGAGGCTATATGTAGACATATTGATGAGGGTGGTGTGGTGATTGATGAGGGATACAGCAACTAGATGGCCCAGCTGGTTAATGTATACCACGATCGCCTCGTGAAAACTGGGTGGTCCAACTGGGGATTTTCCTGCTGAGTCAACTAGGACACTGTATAGAGCATAAGTCAAGTCTTCCATGTTCCATCCTCAGAGGTTTCAATAATTCATTGGGTATTCAATTTCTTCCTATGCAAATTTTGTTCATAATTTTTCTGAAATCACGGCTTTTTAAAACTGAAAACATTAATCACGGGCAAGCAAGAATTCCGGGACTCCAGATGGTTTGGGATTTGTTTTCCCCTATTTTTTGTGGGGTGGGGGGTAATTTGAGAAAGGAAGAAGGTTGTCATTCAATGCAAATTTGGATATGGATATGGAGAATGGCAATGGCAGATGACTAACTCAGTTCAGGCTTTGAGAAAAGGAATTCCATCTTCCAAGGAAAATCAAAACGAAATTCAATTCTTGTTTGGTGGTTATATTCCCAATGAAATTCCCATTTATTTCTCATGTCTCACTTGTAATTGTTCTACCTCTGTCCTGCTACCTCTGAAAATTGGGATTCATCGACCATATTGCATGCATTGCACATATTAAATGATGACCGATAAAAAAAAAAAACGTCACAAAAGCAGGCATATCATCAAAGTTCATCTGCACTCATTAGCTTTAAAATAGCGTTGAAATTGAGGTTCAACAAATACGATTATTCGATAATTTAACAAATTTATTCATGAAAACATTACCGTCTACTACAATGGAGAAATTAAAATACAATATCAAAATACGACAATTCAAAGATCTTAAAGTTAAAGTATTTAAGAGAGTATAATCATACTAAAACGATGAAGTGTACATTTACACGGATATTAGTGTATTATACTTTGTTTTTTTTTTCAAAATAGTTAATGAAATAGTGTAACTAGGAATATCATTTTTTTTTGGTGGCACCAGATTTTTTACCAAAGGACTAGTAAGGTTTAATAATGTATAGGGAGAATTGTGTTTTGGGCCCAGCTGGGCCCAAAAATTAACAAATGGTCCATATATGTTACAGAATTAAGCCCAACACCCAGACAAAGTCTCAAAATTGATAAGAAGGCTATACAATTTATAATATGCCGAAAATGCCCTTTGCTGGCTAATGTAAAAAAAAAAAAACAAAATCCATGTTGGATTTGCAATTCGTTTTCCCCAAAATTGAGAGGCGTTTTCACATTCCTGAGTGTTTCCCTCGTTTCCGCCCAAAGAATGCCCTAATCCTCTCTTCATCTGGAGTTTGCTGACCATCCGATTAAAAACAAAATCGACGTTGGATTTCCATTTTGTTTTCCCCAAAATTGAGAGGCGTTTTCACATTCCTGAGTGTTCCCTCGTTTCCGCCCAAAGAATGCCCTAATCCTATCTTCATCTGGAGTTTCCTAGCCATCCGATTTTAGGTGTAAACGGTGGAGTTTTTCATCTCTGTCAATCCATTGGTGTCGACGATCACCACCGGATTTGGGTTCTACACAGGATGAAGCCAAGACACCACAACCAGAGAGTGTGTTGAACATCAGATATGGAATTGCTGGTAATAGAACAATCGGAGCTCATATGCCTGTCACTATGGAACCTGTTGGATCTGAGGGTTCTACACAGGATTTAATCTTCAGGAGTGCTCTTGTTTTACAGAGACCTGTGATGGATCCGTGCCTTGCAGTTGGTTTTCTTCCTCTTTCTTTAGGAGGCCTTAGAGTTGGGTAGCTAGTAACCATGAAATGGAGAGTTGAAAGGTTGAAGGATTTTGATGAGAATGCAGTTTCTCAAAACAATGTAAGTGAGAGAACTTTTCATTCTAGATTACTGCTCAAAATGATTGATTAATTTAGGACACCAGGTGTTCCTTTGGTACTTAGGGTTTAACTTTGAGAGCATGATCACTCTCAAGCTAAGTCTGTGCCATGCTGTGGTAAATCATCGCCTTAGTAATTTCATTTTTGAAAAAAAGGGCTTATCTATTAATCTCCTCCTATTCTCTTTTCAAGTGAAGTATCCTTAAATACCCTGATGTTTCACATTTTTTCCGACTTTGCTAAAGTAAACTAAGTTGTCTGTGGCATCCTAATTTAATTTTTTTCATCAAGATAATTATATTTTTAGTTAAAAACTAGCTCTAGCACTATTTTTCAATTGGTTAACACTAGCTCTAGCACTCGATCCATGAAAGTCTTAATGCTCTATTCACAATATGAAATTCTTTTCCCAGGGTAACACTAGCTCCAGCACTTGATCTATGAAAGTCATAATGCTCCGATCACAATATCCGAAGTTCTTTTACTTGGGTTCAATGTTAAGAAAAATTAGATAGTAACTCAAGTTGGGGTATTTTGTGTTTGCTGTTAAAATCTAAAACTGTGTTTGGGTATTATCCTATTACTTACTGTAAGGGATATGTGACTTTAAGAGGAACTGTTGTGCACATTTTTCGGACGGATGACATAACCCTTTCCTTGTGCAACAGGATGAGGTATTATACGAAGTCAATGCAAATTCTGAGAATTGGATGATTGTCGGGATGAAGAGAGGCCATGTATCACTCTCAACAAAGCAAGGTTATTGAATTACTTTTTATTGATTTTGTGGGTTTTTGTTAAAGGAAATCATCATAGGATCTTATTTGTACTTAGCATTTTTTATGACATGTTAAATATCTCTTTTACTGTTATAGGTTCGAGGATAGTTATTTCTATTTTGTGCATGCCACTGATGGCCGGATACGTACATCCCCCAAAGCTTGGGCTTCCAAACGTAGATGAGGCAAATATAAGTTGTAACCCTGCTGGCCCCCACCTGGTCTGTGTTTTGCCTCCTGTTTTCAGCTCTTTTTTCTATATTCCAGCATGATTACTCAAGTTCATCATCCATTTCCATTATGGTTGGATTGGGGTTTTTCTTTTCATTTCATTTCATTTCATAAAAAAATTATAATGATAGATATAGATATTAGATATCCGATTTTTGTTTAACGTTGATATTTGTAAATCTGTAATTTTACCCCCAACAGCCAACCAAGATCCACACCTCCCAACTGCTTGGTGGTTGATTGTATTTTTGTTTGCTTTTCAATTTTCAGAAAATCAAGAGAACTCTCATTTGAATTGAATTTGGGTTGGGTAACTATCTGGGTGTTTGAAACATCTGTGAGTGGTGTAATTTCCTAGCTCATGTACAATGGAACTTTGGACTATTACAATGTTGTAAACAGGAACAATTTTCTTCTTAGTTGATTTTTTTGTTGTCATTCTTCTCTGTTTTCATTTTCTTTTCCAGTGAGGATTGATGATTGACTCTTTGGGTTAAAGAAGTAAGCTAGTTGATGGCTCATTTCCTTGTTTATGGTGTTATATGCATAAACACATATATTCTACCTAAGCATGCTGTGCACATACATATATGGAAAGAGCTCATGTTTCTGCAAACTTTTAACAACTAAAATGAACATATGGTTTGTGGTTTTAGAAATTCTGTTTTGAACCTTCTTTTCGGAAAAAGACATGTGTGAGACATGAGCACAAGAAAGTGTTTTAATACTCGTTTTGAATATATGCATAAATATATGTACTTGCATGCTTACTACATATATAGAAAGGAATCTTGTTTCATCAGAACTTTTGATGGCTAAATGAATTTATGTGTTGTGGGTTTTAAATTCTGTTTGAGGGGCAAGACATCACCTCAAGAAGCATAAAAATACCCCTTTTTGAATAATACCACAATTAATGAGTAAAATGCATTTTAATTGACATCCTAACTAGAAGGTTGGTCGAGTCTTGGGGCTCCAGATGAGGCACAATCACTTTGATTTGCTGAACTTACAAGATATTTGCCTTTGCCTTGACATTGGATGTGATAATGCTACAAAATTATTCCTCCCTCATGATCTCAAGTGTTTGGAAGTAAAACTATGAAAGAGGCTGGGTTTTCCCAAACTTAAAATTTTAGTGCTGAATATCAGGACTCAATTTCAGTGTTTTTCGGTGGATACTCCTCATAGTAAGAGGTTTTGTTAGAAATATTGTATATGCATCAAGTACTACAATATACTAAAATCTTCCTTCAAATTTTTATGTATTGTTGTATGGTATATGGTATGGGGTTATTGATTCTCGTTTTTATGTATTGCCCTATTTATAGGCACGATGCACTATTTTGGAATTTTTCTTATTTAGAGTTGCTTTCAGTAACCAACTTAATTGAAAGTGCACTTTGAATGTGGTTTTTTTTTAGTTGTTATTTAATTCCATCTCTGTGTCTACATTATCGAGCATTTCTTATTTGGAGCCTCATTAAGGATGACAATTTCTGTTACATTATTTTACGTATTGGGGTGACAAATTTTTTTTTTCAATAAAGCGAGACTTTCCCTATATTTATTTCCAAGTTGTGAATTAGTCCTGTTATCGCATTATTTTCTGGTTGCACCTATTTCAATGTGCCATCAATTTCTAAGACGTCATAAAAATTGTCTTTCAATTTGTCCTCAATTAGATATACTTGTTACACACGTTGTCCATATGGTTATTATCTAGTAATTTATCTGGTTGCCAGTTGGATAATCGATCATACACGTGTTTGCTTCCAAATTGTAAGCGTTTTCCTAAAATGCCATATTGTTATGTATTTCATTTATTTTTTCCTTACAACTATGATTATGGAACACCATTACCAAATTAATCAAATAGATTAATTGTCGAAATAGTCAATTGACCTTTCCCTTTATTATTAGTTTCTCCAGGTCATCAATAACTGCAATAACACCCATTTCCAGTGCCCATTCTTCCAAGGTTGAAGCTTACAACAATCATTTCATTCTTCTATGGCCACTACGGAGGTGATGTACGCTAAAACTACTTGTTACTTTACACATTCAATCCATCTGAATCACATTACAATTTGGTTATCATTGCTATATTGTTAATAACATCTAATCAATTTTCTTTTAACTAGTTTGAAATTAAATTTGCCTATGCCAATTCGTTAACATGTGACAGGAAATCTTGGAGAAGTACTATGCAGCAGAATGCGCAATAAATTCATATCAAAAGGGTATTCAGCAGCAGCTTGGCATCATGCGTGGTCTGATCCATAGATTGGATGCTCGAAGAGAAAGAAGTGTACATTCCCCTACTGCTGGTCACTCGGGCTATGCAGCGGATGAATTTCCCGAGGCCGAGCATGATTCACCCTATGCCCGATATGACATGCCATTCCATCGCACTGAAGAAGTACCAGACACTCCTATTCGACATCTACCTATTATTGGGGCTCGTATGGAGGAGGTTGCTGTTGTCAGCGATACTCGATTGTAATGATGTATTGTTTCATAATGTCATGTTTTTCAAGGCTCCATTGTAATGATGTATTAGATTATGACAGAAAATGTTTTTTTGGTCATTTACAATGCCACCCTCATTCTTCTATACAAGATTGGTTCACGATTTTTATCAAACTATAACAAGCAAGGACTCTTGTTTACTATCATGCATTCATCTTGAGATTGAAGGATAGGCAAGGATGTTAAATGTTGGTATAGTTACTAGAGCCCTTTAGATATCAATAGTACAATAATGAAAGAAAAATGGTAAGAAAAATGATTTTCCCATGTTTAATTATATGATAGAAAATAGAAAAAAAATTATATTTCTCACTAGTAAAAAATTTATGCATTATAATTTATTTAATCTTAATGTAGAAAAGTTAAAATAAGTTAAATAAGTTTGAAGTAATATATAAAAATAATTTAGTGACTTTAAATCCATTTTTTATTTTTCTTCACTTTTTTATTATCTTCTACTTTTCCTCTCTTTTTATTTTCTTTCCTCAACTTTTTTACTCAGATTTTTTAGAACAAAACATAGCCTAAGAAAATGGAATGAATTGATCACTTGGTTAGAACTAGGATGATGACTCATAACCAAAAAGTGTAATCCCACATTACCAATATTAGTCATTTCATTGCATTGTTTAACAAGTTGATTTTCTTAGAACATCCAATATAAGAAAAAATATTTCATTCTCTCATGAAATGTGAGTTCTCAAAATAGTTTTAGAACTGATAAAATTTTTGAATTAATAACTATTAAAAAAATTAACAAATTTGCATATTTTGGAACTCTTTTATTAGTGAGTTGGCATACTTGGATTAAATTCATAAATGTGTACCATTGGTTGAAGTAGTTGCTGACTTCCTAAAAACAAGTTTTGATATATTTCCTAATAAGAGGAAAAATCCAATGAAGGCTTAAAGAGGAAAAATATAATCAAATTAATTAAATTGACAAGGGAATTAAATTAATTATGAGCTACCCGTAGATGGTCGACCGGGGATGGATCCGGTCGACCGGTTACCATCGACCGGTCGACATCCGGTCAACGATATTCATAGCAAGCAGAAAGGGCAACAACCGGTCGACCGGTTATCATAGACCGGTCTATGACCGGTCAACGGCCGGACGATGATCGGTCGACTACCGGTCGAGGCTAAGTATGTGCTGCCAGGTCTCTGTCCATGAAATAAATACTGGGCGACTGGATATAGGTTTGCAGTCGCGAACTGCTCGCTGATTCTGGCAGAAACCAATATAACGCATCCATAAGCATCCTCTTCCCGGTTGAAGTGAACTGTTGGACTCTCAGAAGCCGAACGTGCTCCGATCGGGTACGGGTGAACTAAAATAGTTAGTTAACAAATAATGTTGGTGAAACGGGTATGAAACGGGTAACAAATAATTAATGAAATGAATTTAATATTAAAAATATGGGCTATGAAATTATCTTAACAAACATGATTAATGTATTTAATGACTTAATAAAATCATCAAGTAAAGAAATTCTTCAGCAAACTTGGAGAATGACATGAAATGAGAATGAGCCATTATTTGTCCAACAACCAATATAAACGGAGGAAAAACAAAATTTAAAAACAAGAAACATGTGCTGACAAACTGCGAAATAACCAAAATTTAAGTTCAATACATTGGAATTTTAATTGGAATGAAATGCATAATTACATGTCCCGAAACGTATATGAAACTATTTGATGAAAATAGTTACAATGTAAAAACTTAAAAGAAGGTTGGTATCTTATTATCCAACTCTTAACATAGATTGGCTTCCTATAAAATAAACTATCTTGATCATTTAGACTTCTCTGTTTTTTCTCTTCTCATCTTTCATCTGATGTTAAGCCTCTTATTTTGAAGTATTTGTATTAATCGTGACAAAGCTCCCACTTCAAGAATCTACCCACCTGCACACATAAAGGGAAAAACAATTAGTTCAATGATAAAAGATCATTTATTTGCTTCATCTAAAAACGAAAAGGAAAAGGTGCAATTCGACACCCTCATGTACTCGTTTAAGTTCTCCTATTATCCGTCACTCAATACTGTGCACATAATTTTCCATTGATGCAGAGTCATAAATCCGTCTTACAAACAAAAAAAGTCAACATATTAATAATTTAAGAATATTGGAAGGATGAAAATTAAGAGAAAATAAACCTCTAAAGCCATAAAATGTGAATTAACTATCTGATTTTGCATGAAGCTGTTGAATTAGAAACCTTAAAGAAATTTGTCCTCACATCAACATCAAATGAGAGTTTTTCATAAAGGCAACAAACTGGCTTATTGAAATTATGTGTTGTTACCCAAGATAACAAGGCGAATAGAAGGAGACGGAAATTGTTTGTCATAACACTTACCAACAATAAGTAAACACCACCATCAACGAATTTTTTCAAAAAAAGTTGTAATCCTTCAATGTAGGTAGGGTTGTACACACTTGTACAGTTAGCACATTTGGGTTGTACAGTTAGTGTAAATGACTTGTACAGTTATGCAATCCACCGAAGGGACAACCGAACAAGTGCATATGGGTGGGGCAACAATGTTTCCATTCTCGTGGATGAGGGAAAATGTGGAAAAACTTAACCCTCGTTTCGGTTCCTACGCATAAGTAATGTGGGGGAGCTAAAACAATGAACTAACATGGTAGATATCAAACAATATACGTGGAAGGAGTGTGTTGTCAACCGATATGTGTGAGGAATGTTCACGATGAGTGGAAAATGTTGATGACTAAGTTCTTCAAAATCACTTGAATTACCTTAAGGTACACACCCTTGTACACCCTTGTACACCCTTGTACATTTAGTACATTGGCCTTGTACACTTTGTGTAAAGGCCTTGTACACTTGAAGCAATTGCACATAAATGCAACTAAAGGAGCGCATATGGCCGGGTTAACCACATTCCAAAGATATGGGTGAGTGAAAATGGTGCAAATGAAACCCAATTTAGGTTCCTATGCAACATAAGTGGGCTACCACAAGGCATTTGAATGTGTACGAAGGGAAATGAGGAATGAATGTGAGGGATGTCCCCCTAGTAAAAAGAAGAAGGAAATGAGCAACGATTGTTTTCAAAAAAAGTTGAAATCCTTCAATATAGGTAGGGTCGTACACACTTGTACAGTTAGCACATTTGAGTTGTACAGTTAGTGTAAATGGCTTGTACAGTTATGCAATCCACCGAAGGGACGACCGAACAAGTGCATATGGGTGGGGCAACAATGTTTCCATTCTCGTGGATGAGGGAAAAGGTGGAAAAACTTAACCCTCGTTTCGGTTCCTACGCATAAGTAATGTGGGGGAGCTAAAACAATGAACTAACATGGTAGATATCAAATAATATACGTGGAAGGAGTGTGTTGTCAACCGATATGTGTGAGGAATGTTCACGATGAGTGGAAAATGTTGATGACTAAGTTCTTCAAAATCACTTGAATTACCTTAAGGTACACACCCTTGTACACCCTTGTACATTTAGTACATTGGCCTTGTACACTTTGTGTAAAGGCCTTGTACACTTGGAGCAATTGCACATAAATGCAACTAAAGGAGCGCATATGACCGGGATAACCACATTCCAAAGATATGGGTGAGTGAAAATGGTGCAAATGAAACCCAATTTAGGTTCCTATGCAACATAAGTGGGCTACCACAAGGCATTTGAATGTGTACGAAGGGAAATGAGGAATGAATGTGAGGGATGTCCCCCTAGTAAAAAGAAGAAGGAAATGAGCAACGATTGTTTTCAAAAAAAGTTGAAATCCTTCAATATAGGTAGGGTTGTACACACTTGTACAGTTAGCACATTTGGGTTGTACAGTTAGTGTAAATGGCTTGTACAGTTATGCAATCCACCGAAGGGACGACCGAACAAGTGCATATGGGTGGGGCAACAATGTTTCCATTCTCGTGGATGAGGGAAAAGGTGGAAAAACTTAACCCTCGTTTCGGTTCCTACACATAAGTAATGTGGGGGAGCTAAAACAATCAATTAACATGGTAGATATCAAATAAAATGCATGCAATGAGTATGTTGTCAACCAATAAGTGTGAGGAATGTCCCCCACGATTGGAAAAAGTAAATGAGCAAGTTCTTAAAAATCACTCGAAATCCCTTAAGATACACACCCTTGTATACCCTTGTACAGTTGGTGTACATGCCTTGTACAGTTGGTGTAAATGCCTTGTACAGTTGCAGGAATTTGACCTACCTACAACTTAAAGAGTGCATATGACCGGGTTAACCACATCCCAATGTCATGGCTGACTGAAAAGGGGGAAAATGAAACCCAATTTACTTTCCTATTCATCATAAGTGCGCTAACTAATCCCCACAGCTCACCGTCTCCACCATACCCATTTATTGCCTACACTATAAAGCCAACAACCAGATTATAAAGTGAAGAATTTTCAAACAGGTGAAATGCCATTTAATAGGAGATCTTTTCGAAAATATTCACTGTAAGTTTCTTCAATTTACTTACCTCATGCTTCATTGCTATGACCCGAGATGGATATGATCAAATCAAAATGTGAGAGAAAATAATTTACACCCACCGTCATTTGGATTTTGAAATGATGATGATGATAAAATAGATGCAAGGGTTTTCTAATTTCTGACTTGCTTACAACCCTCGCTTGCCGAATAAATCGATTGGGGGACATTCACAATGGCCATCGTCTTTGATCATGGTGTTTACGGAGAGAGATAAAGGGGTAGGAGGGTGGTGACCCTTTTCGCAGTCAAGTGACATGGCATTTCACATTTAACACAATTCTCCCTTTTAATTTACAACAATCTGACTTGGAAAATTAGAAGGGTATATAGGTCACTCAATATCTCATAGCCTTTCTATAAATTCTATAACATATATGGACCATTAGTTAATTTTTGGGCCCAGCTGGGCCCAAAACACAATTCTCCCGATTATTAAAAATGGTCTAGAGTCAAAATTCTCTTCCACATAGCTGTCCACACAAAGAAACAACCATAAATCTTTAGTTGGGAAAACAACTTCCTCTCCAGTCATTAGCACATGGTAAGATTTCATTGAAAATTCCATCTTATTACAACCTTACATCGCAAAATATCTCATCTTCCTGTATGAAATAAAGATGTTAATAGCTTCCAAAGTATCCCTTGCCAAACCTAACGCCCTGGACATCACTCACAAACATCAAATTTCAAAAAGCCCCACCTCTCAAAAAGCCCTAATAACTCAACCAAAACCTCTCTGTCCACAGCAATGGAAAACAACTCAGGAAATCTGACATGCAGCAGCAACTCCCCACACCATATATCATGACAAAACCTAACTCTTCGCCAATCACCCAAAGAGAAGGAAATGAACCTCATGAACTCATCCCACCCCTGATTGATGCTCTTCCATGAATCTTTACCATTGAGAGCTACTCACTAAGTCAATAATATGGTGGACTAGACAGAAAATTAAAGCATGGAAAGAAATAAAATCCAATAATGCATGATTTGCATAATTTCAAATCTATTACTCAACAAAACATAACCACTGGTAATATTTTCCTCTTTGCCTATAAAAAAAAAAAATTGATAAAGGACGAGAAGGGGTTTCATGTATATGTGTGCCTGTTTGTTTTTTGACAAATAAAGGTAAGTGTATATTTTTTATGTTCCAGTTTCAGATTCATTAAGACTTTGTTCAGATCATGGAAAGTGCTATGGGAAAGAAAAAACAATAGTCTCGTTTTCCATAGAAAATTGATGACAATTGAAATATAATGAAAATTATTTAAGAACTTATACATTCTTAAATTCTTTATTCTCTATAGAAAAGAAGAATAATATTGGAAAAGTATGCTAGAGAAGTTTAAGCTTTTTTTTCTTCCTTTTCCATTTTTTCTCCCAATTGAGTTTCCCTCCTACTTTTCGCGATCTAAATTCAACCTAAACGACTAAAAACAATAAAAGTAAAAACAAACTACAACCTAATCAGATTTCAGTATCACTTTATGGAAAATCAACCAACTATAGTAAATGAATTGTGAGAACAGAAACTTTTACAGATAAGAAGACAAATCGTGTCCAAAGTTTCAAAACCCTTCCTGGAGCTTGCCATTACCAAAGGATGTAAAGATGTAAAAGGTGAGAATATATCCTCTTCTGCTTCTTTGGGGGAGTTCCTATAAGCGGTTTCAAACTCATGCAGAGAGCTGAATGCTCTCTGCAAATTCCCCAATGCTGCATCGGCATATATTTTTGCAAGATAAGATTCTGGTTGAGGTGCCTTCTTTTGACGCAATGATCTCGTAGGATCGCCCATGATGCATCTACAAGAGTAGAACTGTAAGTCTTACCAGCAGTTCCAAGTGCTGATACAACAAGCCCCTCATCCACAGAGAGTAGAACATGACCCCTTGCATTCTCACCCCGAGCAATCCATCTGGCTATGAATTACAGGGCATAAAAAGCTAACTTGCTATTATCCTATTACATCGCAATATCTGCAATGAAGATGCACATGTTCCAGGAGGGAGAAAGAGCTTTATTTTGATCCATTGTCTGGTACACACTCCAGAGAAGCGAGGTCGGAAACAGAAACATAACCAGAAAGTGTTCCTCCTAACACAGATGATCTAGAAAAAAATTCTAATTAGTCATGTACCTTGCACCTCTCTATAATAGACACCAAAGCATCCAGCCTGCCTTTGTTAACACAACTTCTCACACACTCAGCAAAAACCCTCATTGACAACATATAACCAGATTTCAAAGTCAAATCAACATATCTCAAGGCAGCATCAATCTGGTCTGTCAAAAACAGCATACCAACAACCAATTCATATGACTCATCATCAGGCATAGATTCTTTTCCTGTCTGCATCATCCTGATATAAATAAAGTAAAGATCCATCCATAAAAAATACTTGTAGAGCGGGCTCCCTGAGGCGGGGTTGGGAGGAAGTGGAATGGGAGATGGCGGGGGAAGGCTGGGCTCGGCGAGTTGGGCTTCCAGGGAGAGGAATGTGAAGGTGGAAATGGAAGCTTTAAAGGGATTGTTGTGGTGGTTTAGGGTTTTGAGGAGGGTTTTACGGGCTCTGGAGAGGATCGCCATTTGGGACGCCATTGATAAGCTCTGCTCAGTTCAGAGGTTTCATCGAGAGTACTGATAGAAGGGAAGGTGACATGGCATTTCACATTTAACACAATTCTCCCTTTTAATTTACAGCAATCTGACTTGAAAATTAGAAGGGTATATAGGTCACTCAAAATCTCATAGCCTTTCTATTAATTCTGTAACATAGATGGACCATTTGTTAATTTTTGGGCCCAGCTGGGCCCAAAACACAATTCTCCCTAATGTATATTTTAGAAATGATTGCCATCCAAGAAGAGTGATAAATATGTTAAAAAATTTATGATTATCACCATTCTTTATATTAAATCTTTCATATGCCGATATTATAAAAATATTTATCATAATCATTATCATTAAGACTTCATCATGGCTAATAGAATAATATTAAATTTAAAATTCATCTTTCTTTGCATTTTTCTCTAAATTCTTCTCTTTATTTTATCCAATTTTACAATATAAAAAACTTCAAATTTTAGTAAATTATTGGAAATATGGGATTGGTAGGAGGGAAGTACCTCATCCCTTAAATCTTTTTGCATGGGAACAAATGGAATGGTCTTCCAGAAAAAGTAAAGGCAACAAAGCACCCAACATAGAAATTGCTCATATGCTCAAAAGAGAAGCATACAAGTCAACTCAAAAAATAGAAATTACTCATATGAATTCATACAAAATCACCTCACCTATTGATAACAAATTGGGCAATAGACCGACTTAAATATACAAATGTTTTAGAGGTTTTCTTTACAGGGAAAGACTGATTTTATCCTTTGAATTTTCTGTGAGAAAATTGGAAAGAGAAAGACCGGAGAAAAAGCAGAATACTGTACAGTACGCTATACAGATGCATCAAGTATGAAAGCTTTAACAATAGCTTGATCATGGATTACTAATCGTGCTTTCCATTAGTGTCATATGTAGTTGAGGTAGGAAGTCTTGAGGAAGCAGGCTGCGGAGGAGGAGCTGTGAGGGCGTAAGTGAGTCTGGATGATGAATTCTCAATAAGACCAGCAATTCCAGCAGCAGCAGATTGAGCATTAGAAGGAAGGAATAGATCATGCTTCTGGTCTTTATAGGCACTCCAAACCTGCAAATCCAGCAAAGATGAGGAATTTGGTCACAAATTTTTGGGCAGGTTTCAAAAGATCAGCACTTCAACCTCCACTTGTCACAAAGTCGGGATTTTCTGAAGAGTAGCTAATAATAATTTGTGGAGGCAATAAAAACCAGGTGTTTTGATTCAAGAGAAATGAGAAGTTTGATAAGTGGCAATACTTACAGCAGGTCTTTTCTAATTTTTATGCAACTAATCAAATTAATAGAGATAACCCTCAAACAAATAGAAAACCTGGGTATTGAGAAATGGATTCTCATATTCAGGCCAAAACCAGTATAAAACTTGATGCAACAAAGTTTGATATTCCAACTAGGTTAGGCACATGAATCAAATTTTTTTGCTTTCAGTTCTATTTAGATGTGTCCTGTCTTTTACTCTCATCTTAACAATGAAAAATTATATGCAATCAACTCCCCTGATTGTACAATAGGTAAGTTTTGGAAAAGATAGACAACAGGCACTAACCAGTCAAGACTTGAAACTAAGTGAATGAATAGTATGGAAGAAACAAATGTGTCAAGACTTACATCAGAGGCACTCAATATGTCACGCACTTTAGAACAATGGGCCCCTTCAGTTGCGAATGCATGCAAGACCTGTAATAATAATATAATTAGAAAACTCAAGCAGTAAAACAAGTGAAGATCTTGCTTGAAAGGGGTATGAGAATGCATATTGAACTAAACTAATTAATAAAGGAGCAAACAAACCAATTTCCAAGTAAATTTTCATCATATTCATATGTGAATACTGTGAATACACCATCAATAGAGAGCTTTTCGAACACTTGGGAGAAAGATTGAGCTTTTATGGGGACCTAAGAGTTTCCTGTAAGCTAGAGCTGCTTAACAAGAGAAGTGATTCATCACAAACTGACATTGGGTAAGCCAGTAATAAGGTAGTCAATGGATGGAATGCATATTATTCCCTTCCTAATAGAAATACCTAAATAAAATTAGGAAATATGTAACACTTGGTTCATAACAGCAGTTAAAAGAGTGAAAACTTGCTTATGATATGTTTAAATAGGAGTATAGGACAATTGAACAAGAAAAAGATTATAACAGCCACCTGTGTTTAAGATAAATAGATACAACACTCTTTTGAGAACCCATCTTCACATTTAAGGAACCGGAATGGAAATTTTTTAAGGTGAATATAAAACTCATGGGAATGGTTATGTAATTAAATGAAATAAAGAATAGAAAATGAAGGGGAACTACACTAGATCAGAATTCTTACAGAAAAATGGGAATTTAGTTCAGAGTTCACACTCAGAGAAGCATCTAATTAACAGGCCCTACGAAAGGAAATTGCAAAGTCTAGGTCAGATTTATAATTATAAACAAAACTCTAACCTCAATAGCAAGCACCCGTCCAATGGATGCTTCAGACTCGTTCCACTTCATCTGAGTGCAAAGTCCATTCCTCCCTCCAGCCCTCCAATCAAGAAGGCCAAGGAGTACTTCCACGAGGCCAACCCTGCATGATCCACAAAATTTGCATCGAAAAAAAAATCGTTAACAATAGAGACACAGTTGACAAGGAGGATTGATTTTTTCTTTGGGTATTATACAAGTGCCTAAATTTTATCCTCCAAATACATCAAAACTCTCTTTAAATATGAAAAAAAAATGATATACAAGGAAAGCAGAATGTACCAAATCATTTCCAAGTGCTAATTGGTCAATAACATTGTGCACCCACCCATCTAAGTCCAAAAGAGATCCTTGATAAGGTTCTCTCTTTATATTCAATTAGCAAGCGCTTGAAACACCCACACCTACCACGTGTCTGAATTCATGCAACATAGCTATTGACCATAATGGAGCAGATGATCACAATTCAAATGCCCAATCTTGCCTCATAACAAGCATAAACCTATTGTATTTAATATATCAAACAATTTTTTGTATCATCGAGTTGATAGGAGAAGAGCCCCTTAACAAGATGTTAATATTTACCCAGAACTTCAGGAATTGAGCTAAATTAGCAAGGGTATTCCAATATTTGCAAGTTTCAGGTTTAATGCTTTGTAGCAATTATAGGAGAGTGCACCACAGTTTTCAATCCAGAATGCAGTTAAATTATTTGAAGTATTTGATCCTACTTTCTCAATGTTCACTTAGCCCAATTTGACCTAAAAATAAGCTAAAGGGTTAAATTCATTGACCTCCCCTAAAGTTTTGGCTAAATACACCTAGTATCCATTGGTTTGAAATTTCATCAAATGCCTCTCCTATCCTTCTCATTTGAGATTTTCACTCACCTCCCCTCTAATTCAAAATAAAGGGAGGTATTTGATGAATTTTCAAACCAATGGGGGCCAGTTGTATTTAGCTCAAACCTTACGGGAGGTGAGTGAAATTAACCCTAAGCCAAACTATGTCTTTAAGACTACAAAATAACTATCCCATTCAAAAAATTTTAGTATTAGGAAGAATATGAATAAAATCAATGAGCATGCCAAGTAGGTTTATGTTTGCTTGTGTGTCCAAATACATGTTATGACATGCACCTGGACATGGATTTGCAAATTGAAAACCACACCCCAATAAAAACATAAAAAACTCAGAATATGTTATCTATACTATAAAAGCCACTCACTTAAGCCCTTGGGCAACAAGTGCATCCCTAGCTCGATTTCCAGCAACCACAACACGTTTCAGTGTTTCAAGAGCTAGTATGCTTCCACCTTGCCATCCGATAGCTTTCATTAAGAGTGGTACAACCTGGAAGCAAAGACCAACAAGCATGAATCTCTAGATACCGATTATATATAAGATAAACACAGAGCACTACACATGTCTGAAGTTGCCAAATGCAACTATGGATCAATAAATTTCAAATTTTGTCTTCCAGAGTTTTGAGTTACATCACAGGCTTCATGAAGTGATCTGACCTGACAAACAATCTTTTAATGGAACATAACAGAGAACAACCTAAGAAAAACTGGATGCCAATGACACATCTTGCATAAATATTTTTAACAGAGTAAACAAAAAGAACAAGTAAGCCTATATTTTAGCCCACTCAAACTTTACAAATCATTACAAACCTAGCAGGCATTGGGAAACTATGTTTGCAGGAATCCAGAAAACGGTCATAAAAAAATTACTGTTAAAACCACCTGAATGGTCTACAAACAACCAAAATTTAATTGCAATACTTATGGGTTTCCCAAGATGCTAAAGCCAGAATATCTGATCATTGCAGTCAAACAAATACCCATTAAGAATGATTGCACATGATGATCTAATAGTAGGAACTAGGAACTCTAGAATCAATTCCTGGAGTCAGTAAATTCAGTTAGGAGACTAATTTCAGTGAAGGATTAAATACCAATCTCCTTACTTCATATGGAATCACAATGTAAGGTGGCATCTTGAGAATCCATTTCTCACAATTCAACATTAACAACAGCAGCTCATGAACTACCTTTTTGCAAGATCATTCATCCATCCATTTAAAGTAGATGCAGTCCTCATATTTATCAATAGTCACTCTCCTTCATTCATGGAATAATATGGAGCATCTACAACAACATGTGAGATTCAATTCCATTTCTTGTCTGCATAATTAGTCAGTTAACCCTTTGATGGAAGCTCTCTCCAAGGTGTCATAGGTGCATATATCTTTCAGTGCCTTTTTCCTCTCTTTACACTCTTTCCTAAAATTTCCTGACCTATTTCAGTAGATCAGAATTTTTACGAAAACAAATAAAATATCCCAAAAGATATTAACCCAGAGAATTATGTTTCAAAAAATTGAAAATTATATGAATATAATTGAACCCTAATTGTTAAATCAGGCTTCATTCCAGCATTTAAACTTCTAATGCTGCCAAAAGAAATGAAAAACTATATATTTTTAAACAATGGAACAAAAAGATGGAACCCTTCAGATACGCCTGTCAGACACATCAACTTAGGATTTTCAAATTCAAGTAGATTAAATAATGTGCTAAACCACATGATCCCACACACCACAAGGGAATTCATCATTCCAACAAACTTGAAGATAATCCAGCACATTCATGTTATGAATATATAATTAATTTCATGGGGAAAACAACAGATAGTTCTGAACATACTTGAGGTGTTCCGACACTAGTTGCTGCCATAGCTTCAGCACATGTAGTGCTAGCTGCAAGTTGATGTAGAACACGCAAACAACTAAGGCGTACACGTTCTTGTGGTGTTTGTGCATTGGGTTGTGTTGACCCCTCCTCCGTCTCATATGCTCCATCAGTATAGTTTCCATTTTTCATTTCCCCTGTGGCCATTGTTTCCCGTCTTCCTTCATAGGCCACTGCAGCCACAAGTTTAGGCACATATCCAAGGTATCCTACATGATCTGCAAGTGCAGGGTGTACTCGTAATAATGAAACCAATGCAGCAGACAGAAGCAAAGGTAGTTCAGGGTCAACAGCTTGCATGTCATAATGTGTGGCAGCAATGGATGAAAGATACTGGTCTAGCAGTCCTTCCAAGAACCTCTTTGGATTTCTAAGAGGAAACTTGGGATCTTTCAAGAAAAGCCTAACATAGATTCCTCCAACCTGCATGACCATGAAAATTTGAAATCCACTCAACAGTACAGGTACATATTTGAATAAAAAGGACAGAATAGAACAGGAGATACCTGTGGCTCATCTCTCATTTCCTGCTGGCCAGATGCCTGCTCAGGCACATCCCAATCAACAACACGACCTTTCATTTGTTCACGATAAAGATCTGAAGCCATAGTTGCGATTTGCGCTGACAAAGAAGCTGCCATGGCTGGTGTCCATACAAGTTCTGGTGTCTCTGTTGTCTGTTCAAGAGCAGATACAACAGCTTCACCAGGTCCATCCCTAATAACTGATACTAGGCCATCTGGAAGAAACCTTGCTAAAGTTATGGCCACTCTTGGCCCATGCATTGGCTGCCCAACAAGCTTTCCTAGCAATGAGGCAGCTGCTGCTCTCTGCTGTAGGGGAATTTCTTCTGCATGATGAAGCCTTTTGGTCATTAAGGATGAACTTACACAAAGTTTAAACATAGAAGGTAAAGGGAAAATATTTACCTTGCAAAGGCAAGAGAAGTTCAAGAATGTACACTACTCCACCATGCTTTGCAGCTGCCCATGCAAGTTCCGGTGTGCTTGCCAAGGCATAAAGAACATGAAGAGCCCCTTCACGACAATTAGGGGCAGAGTGGAGCATTTGTAATAAAAGGAGAAGACTGGATCCATCAGCAACCATAGCCTCCAAGCAGGGAGCACACATAGTCAACAGTGACAGCACACTCAAGCAAAGTTGAGGAATGTTAGTTTCTGAAGCAACAGACACAGAGAAGCACTCAAAAAGAGGCAACAGCTGTTCTTTAGTAGAAAATATGGATGCCAAATTTGGACTGTTTTTCAGTAAGTTCTGCAATAAAAAAACATAAATTTCAGAGTCATTAACTGAATTGTAGGACAACATACACCACTCAGCAATGTACCTGAAGAGAAGTCAATCCAAACTGAAGGTTCTTAACCAGTTCGGAGTTTTCATCAGTTGTTACTTTCCCATCAGAGACTACCAGAGAATCATCAGAAACATTCTGTACAGTAACTGATCCATCTGCTGTATCAGTTTGAACCTCAGATGTATTGAAGGATGAGCCATCAAGATTAAGTGTGCCCTGGTCATCCGAAACTGCAGCACCTTGATTGTGGACTAAAAATGAAATAAAACCAAGAAGAGCAACACAGAATGCTTCTGGTTCACTGATCTCGAAGTCTGGTTGATCATTATAGACTCTCAAGTACACATTGCCAACATAAAGTTCTTTTGATAATGCTTTATATGCAAAACAATGTGAATCTTTCACTTCATATGAACCATCTGGGCCTTGGCTTGCTCGCTGCTGGTCCACAAATTTTAGTAATTCTGCTCGAGTAGAAGAGTTCCAGATAATCTGCGACAACACAAGGTTGATAAACTAAATAACATAGTAAAAATTGAATTGTAACTTCACAGTTGAAGGAGAACCATATGCCTAAAAAATATGATTGATGGACTAAATACTTTATGATAAAAGCAAGTAGGCTACCTCTCAGGTAACTAACTTAACACTTGCACTCCAAATCAACACTTAACACTCCCATATAATTGTACCCATTAAAGCTCATGGAAGGAACTATTTAATACCATTTGGGCATGGATCCCATGAAACTCTGCAGGACCCTAAGGGCAATATCTCAAACCCTTGGACATAATAAGAACTATCTGTGATCTTCTGTGGGTCCTTACCTTCTTTTAAGTACATATACAATTGGTGTATATGTGCTGCCTTGGACCCAATTGGTGTAGTTCCTAACTTGTGCTGCCTATCCTTTTTTCCCTTTTTTTTTTTTTTTTCTAGGGTTTAGGGTGAGAATGTTTACGTACTAGGTAGTTGGTACACATTAGTGGCTCTAATTTATACTAAATGTTTATGCCATGGACTTGCGGCCAAAAGAAATGGCAGGACAACTAAACATTTCAACTCCAGTTAAGCACATTGAAAGTCATCTAACAATGTCTGTTCATAAGAATTTGTATAACTTCAAACTAATAATGTTATCCCTTTCTTCTATAACAAAAAGGACAAAACAATATCCTCCTCCCAGATGAAAAATGAATAAATGCTTATGAACAAAAAGCCACAGAGGCATTGTTATTTGTCTCACAAGCAATTAAATGAACTTTCACTGAAGAAATGTCAACGTGCTCATACACAAACACTCATTTCTTCCACTTGAAGAGTAAGACCACTTACCTCTGGTGACTCCAAGTTTGCGTTTAATTTGGATAACAAGTCTTTGGGTAACTGATCTTTTAACATACTGGCAAGTTTTGGAGTTAGCAAAGCTTTGAGTGCATCAGCTGCAGCCTGATTAAAGGGTGTTGAAATCCCATCAGTACACAAACCACTAAGCCTTGACAGGGCCTGAGATGCACGAACAGCATGCAAATTTTTGGCTATTTGTACACTAGCACCAACACCATGTGCCTCCGTCGCATCAGATTCGTCAGCAGTTGAATCATACTGAAGCAACAATGGCAATAGATACCTAAAATCATGTTTAACACCATTAAATGACAGGTTTTGATATGTTTCAATAACTACAATCCATTAAACAAACAAGACACAGACAATAAGAATGAACATGAGAATGGAAAAGGTACACCTAATATGATGGAATACCAGGGCTAACAGACATCATAGTTCTCTTCTATTCAAAAAGACAATGAAAGCCACTCAATCCAAGATGGGAAGGGACCGGATGTTTCAATTTTTTTTTTCTATGTTGTAATCTTTGCTCAAAACAACTCTTCAAACCAGGTTAAGAAAGATATACATGTCATTGGAATTGAGGTATAGCAATCACATTAAAAAGAAGCTGGGGCAAGACACCAAAAAATAATGGGGAAAAAACATTAATATAACAAACTAACTTACCATAAAACACCAGCTTTTAACAAGGCATCTTGTAATTCAGAGGATACAGAAACATATGCAATCGTCTGTAGAGCAGCATCAACAGCTGCAGGTGCAAGCTCAAGTTCAGTGCAGTGGACAATGTCATCAACTAGACCAGAAAATTCAAGCATCTCAAATCTGGCACTCTCAAATTGGCTCAGAACAGAGAAGGTTCGCATCACATTGGTCACAATGATGGCGGATGGTTCACTTGAAGGAGTAGTTGGTTGAACTACACACATGCAACGGGAAAGAAGAGTTGCAAGAAGTTGGATCCCACCATCCCTTACAAGTTCTTCACCATTTAATGAGGAAGACGCACATCTAAAACACATAAGAAAGATTGAAGTGAAATTTGTCAATCTCCCTCCCAAATTTCAAAATCTATAATGAAATTTAACAAAAGAAAATAATGGCAGATGAGCATTTACGTTAGCCAAATGAGTTCTGATGCTGCAACAAGGAGAGGTGCTCTATCAGAGGAAAGAAAATTGTTATCATCCTTGTCCACAGTGACACAATTGAGTAACATCGGATAACCAGCATATTTAAAGGGCTCTAACACATGTCCATATCGCCTGTACAAGATGCACTGTCCTTTCAATAAAAGCAACAACCTCCAAAGTTGGGGGCCTTGCAAGCCTTGCATGGTAGCCTGTCAACAAAGATATCGTGTTGTGTTGAGAAAACTTAAGAAAGCAAGATGACATCAGACACAGACTGTTCAAATATTCCAACAACGACATCTCTGGACCATGCAAATCATATTCAACATGTTTTACAAGAAAGAAGAGATATCACACATCCCACAATTAGAAAGTGATAGGTCTTTGTACAAATCTAATGAACTTTCATACCCACATCACCATCCAATAAGCTAGTTACAGGAAAAAAAATATTTAAAGTTGGTCAAAGTATTCGCTTTGGTTGTTTGCACAACCGGCTCCTCTACAATTTTTGGCCTCTTCACATTCCATGTCTGAAAAGAATAGCATTCTGAAATTCCCTTAAATTCATAGATAGAACTTAAGATACCAAATAAAATACAAGTTCAAATTTCAGATATTGAATCTAGATTTTGAAATAGTTCATTCTTGTAGAGCTCATCTTGCAAGTACCAGCAGTCATACACATACATGAATTTCTACAGAATGTATGATGGTCTAATGGTCTCAAGGGCATCTTCATAATTTTAAGCAAGTTAATTGTTAATAGAAACTTAATTGTTAATATGCACTAGATTTAGAAGCAAATAAATTACCTGCAAGCGCTCATAAGCTTTCTGTACAGCAAGAAACTTTTCCCTGCCTTCAGGATTTTTGTCAGGATGGTATTTCATTGCAAGTTTCCTATATTGTCGCTTGAGTTTTTCTTCATCAATATTCTCAATCTGCTTGGATATGCTAGTAATATCCTCAGAAATCTCGGAAGAGTGTTTGTTACTGGCATCATCACCTGATACATCTTCCAAGGATATCTCAAGTATTTTGCAAGCTTCCTCTTCAGATAGATCCATAGGTTTTCTTGTCAACTCTTCACGCCACATTACCAGCAATGACTGTAGAAACTCAACATGCTCAACAATTGGCCAATTTGGAAACCGAATCTCATCACATAAGTTTCGAAGGTAATAGCGGTGACACCACATTTCATCTCTTAGCTCTGGATATGTTACCGGTGGCATTGGAGCATAATCATATAATGAATGACAATGCTGTGACAATTTCTGAGGAAAATCACCAAGATGCTGCAACACCTGACGTGATGAAAGGTGCATGAAAAAAATTCCAGGAATCATGGAAAATCTTAAAATAAAATATCATAGAAAATAAACCAAAACAAATCTGCAGTGTGCCTCATTCAAGGTTTCAACTACCTGCCGGATCAGATTTTCTGCTCTCATTTTGTGTGTCCATATAATTTCAGGAGTATCAGAATCAGATACCATAGCTGCTGCAAACGCAGCAGGACCACTACGCTCCAACACATACAGCAAGGATTCTGGGAGAAGTCCACCCAATACACTACGTTTTGCTAGTGGCAACGAAGAAGAAACTGCAGCTTCTTCGCCGCCATGAAATGCTTGATGGACATGAGTCACTGAGAAGAGTTGGGCAATTGAAAGGAGATTAGATCCAGGGTATGACAGGGCAAAGTAAAATGCACCTGTGCTGTATAGACGTATCATTGCCTTGGGATTTCTAGTAACAACAGCCTTCAGCAAAGCAGCTGCACCCTCCACAATACTTGGTTCCCCAGTGAGCATAGCCTTTGGAGACAGGAAAGAAAGAAAGATATTACTACTCAAACATCCAATTTTAGCACTTAGACAAATAGGTAAGGCCTACTCAAATGAAACCTTAGACAAATAGGAAAGGCCTACTCAAATGAAACCTCAAAGGTTCACTTATGAAATTAAATGAATTTTAATCTGTATCAAATTCTAAGCACACTTCTTGACAAATAGCACTAAAAAATTATATCTTCTTATCATACATGAACAATACATAGTTAAATGAAACTTAGAACAAAGATAAAAATACTGGATGCTTTAACACCATAGAAACTGTTATACTTGTTCTTTATTGAATCCACACTGCAAGCCTTGTTTGATCCAGGCATTAAGTTGCTTGCACTGGAAGAGTTAATCTATAAATTTGAACTTTTTAGTTTATAAATGGCTGAAATTCAAACAACTTTATTTCACTTTGGTCGGGGACTAAACTGTTTATTAAAGATGTTCTATCGACCTTTTTGGAGTTTTTTGATTGGGTGGGTTCCCATTAAGGGAGGGGCCATTTTTTTGTATATCATTGCGGACAGTTTTTTGTTTCTCTTGTTAGGGGGTGAGTATTCCATTTCTTTTCTGTACATTTTGAGTCACTAGTTTAGCGCTTCCCTGTAATACAATGCTTCTCTTATAAAAAAAAAAGAAAAAAAAAAAGAATTAAATATCTTTTAGATATGTGAAGAGTTTAGTGCACTGAGTAAGAATTACACAATTTTTCCTTAGAAAATAAATAAATAAAAAAAGGAAAAAATGGGGTTCACTAATGAGCGCCAACCGAGCATGCCACAGCTAGAAAGAAAAGAGCAAAAATTACGGCATTAATCTATGAGATGGCCCAAGAAAAAGAGTTTGAAAGCAGAACTGATGTTGCACATTGGAAGAAAAGGTCCATTTTTCAGGTTTTCAAAGAGGTGTGGAATACACAAGACCACAGGTAAAAAAAAAATTCCAGATTCAAAGAAAGTTAAATATAAGACTGCATCCAGTCACCATTATTACAAATGCCTCACCATCATTGCATCAACTTCCGCATCACTTATGCAGAAAATAATAAAATCGAGGGCCATAAATATGGAACAAAATACTTGTGATTAGCAAATGCCAACTCGTAAATTGTATTGTATCGTATCGTATCATGTCTTATTAGTCCTTTTACATATCCAAAAATAGATTAGAAAATATATAATACATACAGGCAGACACACATATCTGTTTAGCATGACCAAAGTAAGCAATGTATAACTAAATTCACAAAAAATATTAGAGTGGTCTTAGCAGGTTTTGGGGTTGGACAATCCCTCTTTTTTTGAAATTTTGGGTGTACTAAAATAAGACTAGCCTCCCTATTATAGGTCTTGTTTCTCCTTTCTGCAGCCTGGTTGGGTTTTGTTTGTATATTGCCTATATACATAGGGTGCGCCCCCTGTTTTTAGGTGTTTATTAATTCACTCTACCTTTGTCTATCAAAAAAAAAAAACAAGAGAACTTTTTTCAAATTATTTTTTAAAACAGTTACCAAACAGGGTCTAAACTATCCATTTAAGTTACAGATTTCAACTAGCCCCTCAAAAATATAATTATGCCAAGACTTCCAAGTTCCTTACCGAAGAGAAACTATGATCAAGCACGGGTAACTATGTACTCTTTATGATAGGCAACACCTTTTTTGGTCCCTCCAGGAACTCAAACCTCACACATCCCCCACCCCAACCCCTTGCAACTTGAGAGTGCATACAGCTGTGTTACCATGTACTTGCATGGACTAATGATTATGAGCTATGATTAAAGTTCTAACTTCCAAAGTTCATCATAATCATGCAGCTAAATGGGGAAAAGAACTCAAAATGAAGATTCAATACACTAAGCCAAAATCATTCTTCATCTGTGGTCATTCTCAATGTTAACACACAAATAATCTAAATAATAACCTGGATTAAAGTACCTTTTAAACAATAATATACTAATCCCTTTTAAGAAAAAAGATTAAATCTGATATTTCATAAAAGCTGTTAAAAGCAGTCAAATGTGGCTGTATCATTTGTATTATCTATCATATAGCTATCACTAGATATAGTCAAGATGCAATATATATAGGTGACAAATAGTGTTTTATGTGAAAATGAATTGCACCATGCATATAATATAATGCACTGTAAGTTTCTGACAACCATGACCCAGGTCTTAAAAAATCAGTATTGAAATTATTTTCAACAGCATGAAATGATAAGAGGGAAAAGTGGAAAGTCAAAATAATAGAATTACACACTATATATATAAATTTCAGACCACAAGCAATAGAAATGTAGCATATTATTTAGGATTGGATGCTTTGCCCTCGAGGCCTGACTCACATGACAACAGGTGGGGTGGGTAATGTCAGAGGTTTAAGGTTCCAGCTCTGATTAATAAAAAATAAAAAAGGACAGATGCCTTAAAGTTTGTGATCACCTGCATTCAAGTTGGATAAGGACAGCCAGAAACCAGTTCTAGATTAACAATCTACATTAATAAACCAATCCTTATTTGAAAAAAAAATATAAGAAAGAAAGAAAGAGAACAAAGCCCCTCCAAAATCCACCCTTCCCCACACACAAACATGGATGCTAATTAAATTTTTAAATAGACAACAGCTATGAATAATACAGAAATCATAAGTCAAAACAACTCCAGGAATCACCTGTGCGATATGTGGAAGACAACGAGGACTTGACAAGATCCGTTTCACTCTAGGAGTTGGGGTAACTATCTCACCAGCATCATCTAAATCTGAATGTGCAGATACCATGCTATGTAATATGGACAATGCTGCCTCCCCTACCTGAATGTAGACAAATGAAACTAACATGAGATAAGAGGAAAGGATATGATGCCCTCGACAAACAGTTGAAGAAAGAAGTATAAAATCACAAGCACTAGTACTTATTTCATATGCAGAACTGAATCTACACAAAATACATCTTCAAACATTCCAGATGCTGGACTCCAGCAACACAAGGATGCTAACAAGATATACAAGGAAGGATCTTTTCCTCAAATACATTTTTAGTGTTACAACAGAAGGATGACACTATCAGCACCATTGAAGTTTAAAATAACAATAAAATCCATGTTAAAAAACTGATTCATACAGGCATGCCCAAAAATTATTTTAAAAGTTAACTAGTGAGCTAGGACATTTGTTTTCAAAATAGTCAATGACAATGTATATAGACAGCTTCAGATACAAGACCGCAGTCATTTAACATAAAAGATATGGAACTTGAATATCCATAAAAAATCAACAAGTTCAGGCAGTGAATGGAACAAAAGAATCATTAAAAGAACATTAATCCAAACCAGATACAACTACAAATGCAGTCCACCAGTAGCTGCAGTTTGTGGTGAAGTAAACTTAGTCAAAATCAACTCAAAGTGCAATGTAGCATTCACAATGTAATATAGACTCAAGTAAACATGCATAATACAACAGTACCTGCGTTGAAGTAAGAACAGGAACCCGAACAGCTAGTGCCCACCGAAGTTCACGGATATCACGTAATCTCTTCCAATCTGACATCCCAGAAGCCCAGCACCTTGTTGTCCAATCAATACCTTTCTTTGACCAGAATCTTCTGATAGCATCCTTCTCCAGTGGTCCAACTTGTACACCTTCCTTGTCAACAAACATCCATTCCTTTAATGGTTCCATGAAAGCAGAAGCAGCTATCAAATTCGATTGCAAAGGAATAGCCGTTCTTTCTGATGCTTCATGAACTACTGTCAGCATATCAACGGCTAATACACACCCTCCCACCAAGACACAAGCCTCTACATTTGATAAAACTTTCATTAGCACCTGCACATACAGTGAAACATGCACTAATTTCAGGAGACCTGATAAAACCATTAGCCTTGACTGCTGCTAGTGTAATTGGGGAGAGAGAAGATGGATATCTTTTCCTCCATTTTTTCATTGGCAATATGGTAGAAACCGTTTTCTATAATTGGGACAACCTGAGCTTTCTCAAAAGTAGTTGGTTTCAGCCTAGCTATCAAAGTAGAGATTCTGACATTATTAAAGGGCTGGAAATTGCAAAGTGGTTGAGAGTCCTCAATCTTATGGATGAAGACGACTCGATGATAATCCTCTCTTGGGTGGCAATGGATAGAGAATCATGAAATATTCATCACATTCAAAGGATTGTGATCTTGCCAGAGAGGAATTGTTCATTCTCTTCTAGCAGTCTACCCCTTTTTTTTATTTTAGGATACAAAAGGGTTCTTGTTTTTTGTACCGATCTCTATTTGTTTATTTTTTTAACATCCATACAAATTCTCTTTATGAAGGATCTCTCATCCTTCTTCATACATCCTTCTATATAGTATAATTACAATTACTATTTCTGATCCAAAATAATAAAAAAAAATACAAAGATGATGCAAGTATGAGTACTTTTCAAGCAATATAAGGGGGAAAAGGTACAAAAAGAAAGTTGAACCTTTGAGGAAAACTCAGCCACTAGAAAAAGGGGTTACCATTAGATCTAGAAGGAAGCAAGAACATGGGAGGTGTTAAGGGAGAAACAAGATCAGGGGCAAAGGGAGAATCGGTTTTATACCATTCAATAAAAAATGCATTAAAAGAAAAATTCCATGTCAACAAATTAGTGAATTTGATCAAGAGTAAAGATAATGGAAATGAGCAAGCCCATTTATTTGTACAAATTTGTGCTCAAATGTACTTCAAAGACAATATTCAAGCGTAGTTCTCACATGTTCCTCTTAAACAAACATGAGGTGAATAATTATGGAGGACAAATAAGTGGAATAGATATTGTGCAAAGAAGCAGATAGAATATATTCACCTAAAACTAACACAAAAATTAAAAAAAAAAAGCAATTGACTAAGCATCCTATATAGTCTATCAATTAACTATAAAAATAAATAAATAAACAAATAGTAGCTTGGAAACTAATATTGATTTTTTTTTTTTTTTGAGTGGTAGCTTGGAAAGTAATATTGATTACCTTCAGAAGAAGAAGAAGGCGATGCCTCAAGGCCCTATCATCAGTCCTATCCAAGAGAACTGTAATGTGAGCAGTACCATCAAAAGGGCCTATTACTTTATAATGCTGTTCATATACAATAGCCATTGCCCTTGCACAAAGCTCTCTTACTGAAGAGCCTCCACCTCCTCCAAAACCATCTAATCTTCCCATATCACACCAATCATCAGATGCACCTAGTTCATCAGGAACAGCACCGTCAACTGTAAGCCCTATGTCAGCATCACATAAGAATCGATGATACAACGCTCTAAAAAAGGCAACTGGATCACGCAGTGGGAAATCCTGTGCCCTGCCACTGCTGCCACTTTCCAGTAATAAACGCAGATAATATTGACCAACACAAACTTCCTTTGATAAACTGGGATAACCAACAGAAAACTCAGTGTAGTTCCATGATATCTGAGGCACATTATCTTGACCACTCATGATCTCCACTGTCGAACGACCAGGAACAATATCTTCCGTTCGTTCCTTCTCAACATCCAGTTTATGGACCTCGGCCTGCAAAGCCTCTCTCAACTCTTGCCTGGTGCGCTCATTCCAGATCAAATCTGCCCGGTTGTGATCAAGGCTAAAAGCTCGCCAAAATTCAGGCCAGTTACACAAAAGCCTTCCTGATCCCACAGGTGTGTTCTCCACAACAACCTGTGCAGGAGCTGGAAGGCCTGCATTCTGGAAATTAGCCACATTGGGATCAGAATCAACAGAATTTGAAGCAATCGATTCCAGTGCCTCCTTTGTGTTCATTGCCAGAGCATCGGATGAAACTACAGCAGCTGAATAATCCACTTGTGGAACCCCTGTAGAGGACAACTCATTTGTTAAGTTTTCACCTGTGTGAGCAACAGATGGATGTCCAGCTGGAACCTGTCCAGAAGTTGGATCAGGAGCAGGTTTGTAATAGCTATCTGACGCTTTAAAAGCAGCAGAACTTTGCCGTGTTGGATCCCCAGCATCAGAGTTGTTAACAGAAGGTAAGGAATGATCTTGAGATGTTATTCCTTTCCCTACACCGACACGGCCTCTCCTCTGCTGAAGTAAGCGTCTCTGTCTTCTACTGATAAGTGATCCTTCTTGATTCGGTATGTTCTGTGCATCTTCAGGTACAACCCCATCAGAACGAGTATGCAAATAAGCAACTAGTCCAGGGGGCAGTACTCTAGACAATAACTCAAGAGCCGGTTGATAAGAATCTGCCCAAAGAGCAACAAGCTGTCGACTAACTTCACGTCGCTCACCAGCAGGAAGGTAAAAAGCATGCAATAGATGCCTCAACAAAGCACCATCACGCAAAGCAGCATCACGCATTGATTCTGCTGCAATTGCATCTTCTTCTGCAATCGTACGCATGATTAGAGCCACAGTTTCTCTCACACTTTCAGCTGGATGTCCAAACAATGCAAACAGGCGACGACGCAAGCCAGCCACTTGCCGTAATAATTCAACAAAAACTGTATATTGGGTAGTTTCACCATGTGGATCACATATCATAGCCTCAAGAACTTCAACAACAGACATTGATAACAAAGGCGATACTGACATAGGCTTCAATCTATTGACAAGGATAATAACATAACCATGATGAGCAAACAACACAGACTTGGTATGCATATATGTGGCGTGGCGCTCTCCTTTAGTATCTGCCAATGCATTTGTATCCCCAGGACCACCACCGATAAGAACTGCAACAAGCCCTGCAGCTTCAGCAGCTACACCCTCTGAACCATTTCTGAGCAAACCCATTATTCTTCCAACAGCTGCAGGAAAAGACATCACATGTGAAGCTGCACTTCTTGAAGCCAATAATCTGCGTAGACAAGCAATAAATCCCATCACTGTTGCAGCAGCTTTAGGAGAAGGAGGTGGCAAAGGAGGGGATTCTGGAGGAAGATTTGGAGTAGCTGGAAGCATGGTAATCAAGGCCATCAATGTCACTTCAGGCACCTCACTGTTTGGGGGCACTCCAGTGTAAGGAATACATGCATTTAGCTCTCTTATTCTACGCCACAGTTTAGCTCGTGACCCTGGAACTGAGCCCCCTTCTGCAACAGCATCTTTGGCAGCTGCTGCTAAGTGCTTCAAATGCATGGTTGCACTTTCCACATCAGAAACAGGACGTTGTTGTCCAATAGGGGATTGCTGAAATTGCAAAAGAACCCTCCCACAAGGTGGATCAATACGATGGCCAGGCATAGTTAACCTTGGTAAAATTGGTACTGCACACTGGCCCTGAAAAAGGCAAACCAAAAGGTCATCACATTTTATGAGATTAAATCACCACAGAACACAAGAGTGTGACAAATGATATTCAAATTATGAGTTCAAAAGCTAAATTGATATCCAAGAGAGAACCCATCTACCTACTTCTGTTTGCAACACATCACGAACTGCCGCAAGTAAGCTATCACGAGATGTGCTTGCGTAAACCTGAAGTCCAAACCAAGGTATGAGACTTTATGCAGAAGCTATATTTGAAATGCAGTTGAGGCAACAATTACTCACATGAATAGGGCATCCATCATTGAATTCAATTGCAAACATCTGGGGCTCCTCGGCAAATCGAACAAGGGAGCTTACCGCAGATAGAGGTCGAACAATAACAGCCTGCACACATCTAATTGAGATTCTTAACACTTGACATAACCATCAAACATATAGAAACATAACTATCCTTTGCACAATGTCTTTTTAAGCACAACTCAAATAGCTCCTAAACGCTAAGAAAGACAGTCTTTCACTTCATTCAATTTTCATTTTACACAAATTCCCAGGCATAGGTTTAAAAAGCAAAATTGCAACCAAAGCACTCCTATACCTCCTTCAGGAATGTCATAAAGTGCAAGCACCTAGAAATTGTAACATTTTTAAACAAAAAATGAAGCACAGTTCTTTTACAAAAAAATATTTAAGCCTGACAACACAAAAAATAAAACTTCCCAAAAACCGAAAAGAATCCATTGACCTGGCCAACCATCCCTCGTTTTAAGTGAACAGATTAAAGAAGAAAACTGCCCAATGTCTTTCTTAGTGCAACTCAAATAGCTCCTGGTCTCGAGTGGCTTAGAATTATTGCAAAAGTGATCCTAAGAGGCTTAGAATTAATCTGAACAGGAACTAAGGACAAAGCAATCTGCTCCCAAGCAAAATCTAGATTAACCGGAAAAGGTTACTCATAAAGAAGTCCTTGATCACTTATATTGACCACTTCAATCCTTCAAACATTTTTGGTTTCTTTCCTACCAAATGTTCCACAACAAACAACACAGAGTTCCAAACTTTTCATCTTTCCTTCCCACAAAACTCTCATGCCAATGTAAAAGCACCTCTTTCACTAGCTGAAGGAAATCCAACAAAACCTAAATGACGAGAATAAATAAATGTCACAAGCTTCTAGCCACACTACAATAAAGTAAGATTGGGTTAGCCAATTCTTCTGCAATCTTAAAAAAATAATCTCATTTTAGCTAACATTCATTCTTTGATTCTAAGTTGGTCCAGAGTTAGAACTCTCCTGAGCAACTCCATGCAAAGTAGCCCACTTTTGTGGGAACATGTGGCCCCCAAAATTCTTTAGCTGGTTAAGTACTCCCAAGGAACAAACTCCATCAAACCATAAAAAGATTTAACAAAAAACTTCCTACCCTTAGCAGTTCTTCACATCAACTTGTTGCTACAATCCCTATAATCCATCACCTCATAAATTTGCCTAAGAAATGACTTAACACTCTCCAACATCAATCATGGAAAGTCCTTAAAACACAAGGGTTCCAACACCAAACACCATCCCTTTCCTCCCAATCATCTGCTGCCCAAGAAAAATCACTGCAACACAAGCCATGCCAAAACCTGACTCTCCTTCCATCACCCCACATGAATTTGACCCTACTTCAAAACTCCTCCAACCTTATCTCATCATTCTCCACAAGCACACTTCAAACCTTTCCCGCCCCTTCAAAGGACACCACCTAGCCACCAACCCTTCAAGCTTACTCAAAAGAACACATCTTCCCAATCCATCCATGTCCATCCATACTTCCACAACCACTTTCCAGAAAGGGCATCATTGGGCAAAGACAAGACACTAATGCCTAAATCACCCCTACCTTTATCCAAGAAAAAAGTTGACCAATTTATTAAATAACATTTCATCTCCCAAAGTAGTAGCTCTCACAAAAAAAATCCTGTTCAATCTTTTCTAGTCTCATCCACATCTTCCTTTGAATAACAAAGAGGGACATAAAGTATATAGGTGAACTTGAAAAGAATACTATTTAACAAGATCAATCTCCCACCCCTAAATAGATATCGGCATTACTTGGAAAAGAGCTCAAGTTACAAAGGTACATTTTTTATTTTATTTTTATGGGTAAAGATAGGTATGTATAAATTAGTAAAAGAATAAGGTACACCAAAGTACACAAGACATAAACAAGGAGCGCCTAAAGCAAGGCCTTGAAAGAAAGAGCACAAAAAGCACCTTGACACTCAACAAAAATATATTTATTAACTCCACCCTCATATTACCCCACCAACTTTCTTGCATGTGGGCTTCTACATCACTTTAAGAAGGTATCCACCCATCAGTTCTTGTAATCAGGTCCTTATTCAAAAGGAAATGTGTACTTAGTTTTATTTATGATTATTTGGAAGAGGATTGGAGAATGGGGCTGAGGAGAGGGGGGCTTTATGGAAGCTTGTAATATCTGGAAAGTATGGGGTAGAAGAGGGTGTGTGGCGATCCAAGAAAGTGAGAGAAAGTTATGGGGTAGGATTATAGAAAGCAATTAGGAAGGATTGGGATCTTGTGGCTAGCAAAGTTGCTTTCTCAATTAGGAATGGGTAGAGGGTTAGCTTTTGAAAGGACAAGTGGTGTGGTGATGAGCCATTTTGTATTACATTCCCTTCTCTTTTTACTTTTGTTGATTTTAAGGAGGCTTGGGTGGTGGATGTTTGGAATCGATCAGATGAAAAGGGTTGTTGGGCCCTTCACTTTTTTAGGCTCCTAAATGATTGGGAGGTGAATTAAGTGGAAAAGGTTCCTATTGAACTTGCATAGGAAGAGAGTGAGTAGCGAAGAGGAGGATAAGGAAATTTGGATAAGGTCGTTAAAGCGCTCTATACAATTTTAGAACTGCGATGTACAACTTTGTTTTTGACATGTGTGATATGGAACTCTTAGGTGTCACCAAAGGTGAGTTTTTTTGTTTGGGAGGCTACTTGGTCAAAGGTTTTAACTTTGGATCATTTGAAGATGAGAGGTTGGTCCTTGGCAAATAAATCTTTTCTTTGTCAGGAGGAGAAAGAGTTCATTAATCACTTGCTTTTTCACTGTCAACACAAGGGTGTTGTGGCATCTATTGTTCTCCCTCTTTAGGGTACAGTGGGTGCTTCCTTACACGGTTAGAGACACACTCTTTAGGTTAGCACGGTTCTTTTGTAGGTAGAAAGTGGAAAAAGGCATGGCAGACTGCTCCCTTATGTTTATTCTAGACAATTTGGAAGGAAGAAACTGCAGATTTTTTGAGAATGAAGAGCATTCTATGCTTAGACTAAAACATTCCTTCCTTTGCAATCTTTGGTATTAGTCTAAGTTGTTTTTAGTTTCTAATCCCCATTTATAATAGAATTTGTGAACTAGTTAGGCTCATTTTGAGGAGGGCGGTGTTTTTGTTGACCCTCTTTTTTGAAGGCACTGTGAGGCGTCTTTTGTATACATCTTGTGTACTTTAGGGTGCTTCACAGGTGTCTTTTGTTTTTAATATATTATCTTGCCTTACTCCAAAAAAAAAAAATGTTTAAAAGTGAAATTAAATGTCTTTTATAGCACTATAGGTGAGATGGCGGTTTAGTTGAAAAAGAGAGGTGAGAAATAGGGACAAAGATAGGTGTGTAATTCTAGGTTTTAACAAACATTAAATACAACAACTTTGCTTATAAGCATAAATGTACAATGATGTTTTAATTGCATTTCCACCCAATAATATTAGACACATGCACATAAAAAGTGTAAATGAACATAAAATAGAAAACATACAAAAACTATAAAAGCAATTGTACTTCTTCATGCATGTTAATCATATTGTATTATAAAAGCAAAGACTGAAATGCTAGAGTTGAACCTTGCTTTTGAGAAAATTGTCTCTTCCAGCCTAGAATTTAACAAAGACAACTTTTTTTGTTGTGGCTGCACTCTTTGGGAAAAAAGCCTTTAAATAAATTCAAATGCATAAACTAAATTACATTTTAAGTACATCTTAAGTTCCTTTTAACATATCCTTATAAAATAAAATAAAATTTGAAATTATGAAAATAAATTAAATTTTGGTACTTTCAAAAAATAAAAATTAAAACAAAAATTGCAGTAATTCATTCATATATGTCCAGTGGGACAGTCCCTAAAGCAAAAAAAATAAACCCTTAAACTTTAGAGACACCAATCAACTATCTAAAATTAACAAATTCCGTGAGGCAAACCATTTATTTTGCTTATCTCATAAAGGCATACATCTTTGAAATTAAGAAAGCCTTGATGAATGATATGTGTATCTCTCAACATTTTGACATGTATCTAAAGCCAATGATTTAAAATTCAATGAATTCATATGCTCACTTCATAGTTCGCAGGGCGCCTTTCAACAAGTGAAACTTTTGAGAGAATGAGTTGACGAGATACAGCATCACCTTGCTCCCCAAGTCCTCCTTTTGGCCCCACTCCCAAACCCAATCCTGGAACATTAAGAGTTCCATGAGCAGCAGACCGCAACCTTGTCACAGACCAACCCCCACAAGGGGTCTCTTCTGCTCCAACTGCCTCTTTGGCTGTATTTTTTACATATGTTGCATAGGAGGTGTGAATGAATCAAATCACATATGAAAAAAGTAATAGGACAAACAAAAACAAGGAAAAACAAGGAGAGAGAGAGTGGTGGATAAGCGCATGAAACATGGTTTAGAATAAGCTACCCCTTCGCTTTATGTACTCGGCAACAGAAAGTGATTGAGAACTGTCCACAGCTAGTGACAACCCAACCATGGATTTTGCTGTTTTAGTCTGCACAAAATTTTTCAATGAAATTACAACTGATGCAGAATATTTTCAAGCACGGGAACACCAATCAGTAGGCAAGTTCAAACAACCTTCCTATGGGTGGAGAGGAGGGTAGTTAGAAGCTAAGAAGGAAGCCTTAAAGCAGAAGATCATACAATTTTTAATTCAACTGAAACAGAAATATGAATTAAACCTTTAGAAACAACCATACCAAATTTGATATAATGGCAGTAGTTGAAGTCCCTGAAGCAGCTTGGAAAGCTTTAGATTTTCTTCCATATAAAGGGCATAGAACAAAACCTCCATGCTCAGTGTTTTTCTTCCCGTAAGCATCAGAGAGGAGAATAATAGCAGGGGAATTCATATCTCTAAAATCCAGACACCAGCGAAGATCTCCAGATTTCAATTCAATGAGTTCAAGTCCAACATAAGTAACTTTCATTTTCTGTACAAGACATTTGATCACCAGTTATCAATGCAGAAGTTCAATAGTTAAACAGAAAATTCAGCATATCAGGCAAGCTGGAAATTTATTACTTGAAACATTACGACATTGATACAGCCACTTGATATAAGTATGGCTATACCAGTATCAATGGGAGGTTAATTATTGTAATTCAAGGCCCAATGATAAAATTAGGCTTTCAAAGGAGTGGTGATTTTATAACTACATGAATCACCATTTAATTCCATAACATCCTAGCTACATTTAATCGGTGACCAAGATTTATCCTATTTTTTCTATTTCTACCAATAATTTATTAAAGATGTAAATGCTTTCATCAAGTACTTCCAATATAGCCAAAAACACCACAATAGAATAAATATGTAATTGGATTGACAATTTTTTAGCTGGTGTGTGAATTGCCTAACACCAATGACAATAGCTAACTTCCCAAACAGGGAGAAACAGATCATAGCAAAGGATGCCTCCAAACACAAGGCTGAACTTGAATCCATCCACATGATAGTAGCACAGCTACATTTGGGAAACCATAATTCCTATTTTTATTGGTTCGACATAGAAGTTTGGCCAATTTTAAAAAATTAAAAAAAAAACAAAATAAATATAATCAATAATAAATAATAAATAATAAATAAAATCCTAAAGAGCTTGTCTACATGGTCGAAGGAAATGATTCCCACCTTGAATAAATTTCTCTAGGAGATGGGTAGAGAGCCAAAGACTCCTCTGACCTCCTTACCGTGTTTTGTAGTCTCAAAAAAATGATATCATAAAATAAACCCCCAAAGATAGCAAGTAAAAAAAATTTACAAGAAGGCTGCATAAGTAATTTGCTTGAGTTCTATAGGAGTAAGAAACATCCATTTTCTCATCTGTCTGTCCCTCCCAAATACTAGCCTGAGTTCTAAAAGCTATCCCACTTATCTAGAATTCAAAGTCAATGTTAAGGTAGATGTTTGGTGTTTCTGCGTGGTTTAAAGTGCAGATTGTAATCCATTAAGCATTGATCCCTTTTTTTTTTTACCATTTCCACTTACATGGCTCTAGCAAGTTAGCAACTATAAATAACCAAAGACTAAAATGTTTCATACAAGCAGATTCAAGAAACTAGCTTCCAGCATGGTGCATCATCCAAAACTGCATTATGATTAATCCAAGAAAAGTCTTGTGTACTCTTGAGTTTTTAGCACATTTTAATACATTCTCTTACTTAGCGAAAAAAAAAATGATTAATCTAAGAAAAGTGCAACTTACAAAGGGAACCCACTCCCCAGTCCGCCTCCGCAGATGAAGCACCGGAAACTCTGCCACAGCGCCAATCCTATTCCACCTCAACCTATGCAACTCAGTCAATATACTCGCCCTAAACCTTGACGAAAACTTCATGCCCTTAAACTTCCCACGTCCATCCGTCCGCACACTGATGTTAAATTCAAACGAATTATCATCGCGGCCAATGATCGGCGTGGCACCTTCATAATCCGTCGCCACATCATACGAATTTGTCACCGACAATGTAGACGGATCCAAAGTGATGATCGCAGAGGTTGATATACAGAGGATTCGTTTATAGCGGCCACGCCAGGAGTGCTTGACAACCATGTATCGAGCCAAGTACTCGGGCTCTTCGGGGACATGAGGGGCGGAGGAAGCGGGAGAAGGGGAAGAGGAGGAATCGGCGGAGGCAGACGGAGGGTGCTCGGCAGCGCGGCGGTTCATGGAGTCCATGTGGTGGAGATATTGGAGGGTGTGGGTGCGTGGCGCATTAGGGCGAAGGAAGAAGATTCCGATGCCGGATTGCGCCGCTGCCGGGCGATTGTGAGACTGATTCGCCCCCAGCTCTGACGATATTTACCGGATCGTTTTGATTGGATGATTACTAAACCCTAAAAGTCCCAATCTCATATGGGGAAAATTGGGAGAAAAAACAAGTGAATTAAGAAAATTAGAATCCGTGGATTAGGTTTCGAAATTTAACATTAAATGGCAGAAAATGAAAAGATGTGTTTGGATCACAAGAGTGGGATGGATCCAGCGGGATCCCAAAGGAGGTTTTAGAGAGAGAAACTGCAGCCAGCTACGGGAGGAAGGCTCTTCTTTGTCATGACCAACCTGTCAATAGTGAACGTTTTGGATAGACTATCCTCACAACTCGGTGACCTTACGGGGTTTCTGGTTCCACGTGCGGAGTTCTAATTGGGGCACGTTGGCGGTACAGGCTTTATCAATTGTCCTCTTTTGCACTGGAACCTTACAAGAAAATTCACAATCCCGGGCATAGCGTGGGAGGCTGTACCAGAAATTGAACCAACGGGCCATAAATATCCCAAAAGGAAAATGGGTAAAACGCGCTGAGCTTTAAGCCTTTAAGAGTATCTCGCTAATTTAAGTACATCTTTCCATCGTTTTCCTTGTGACTACATCATCATTCTATTTCACATTTATACAATAATTTTACAAGAAAGGAGCTGACAGGGGCGGAGCCACCATAGGCTCAGGGGCACATGCACCCCGTCAAATTTAAAAAAATAAAAAATAAAAAAAAAATCCTTTTATTGATTTAGGAATTTTAAAAAGTTAAAAATATAGAAAATTTTCCCTTTTAAAAAACTAATTTTATGTGTGAAAAAAAATGTGAATTTTAAATAGATTTTATAAAATATTAATTTGTTTGGATTTTTAAATTTATTTAATGTTAATAAAATTAAATTGATTTAAATCTATATATATATATATATATAATAAATCTAACAAAATAAATGTTTTATAATTTTGTATTTGATATTTTATTAAAAATTTTTTGGGGCTATATTTTGTTTAATTTTGAGATTTCTTAGATGTTGACGCTTTTGGTATAATTAAGCATGAATATGTACATAATTATTCAAATATATTTTATTTAATTTTTTATCAAAGTTAATTTTGTTTTAATATTTGATATTTTATTAAGTATCTTGTTTAGTGGTAGGTTATTTTTAGTTTAATTTAAAATATTTACAAATGTTTAGATTTTTAGGTTGAATTAAATACTTAGTAATTTAGAGTTGACAATCCAAATCTTATCAAGTGATTTATATTTAACTATTTAAAATTAGTGTATAATTTATTAAATGTTTCTAAAAGTTCCTTACCAAAATATTTTTAAAAATTGTAGTCAAATTTCTTACTATCTTTTAAAAGAAAAAATTCACAAATATTATTTAATTTTTTTTTATAAACTTTTAATAAAATCTAAAACTCTATTATAAATATTTTTAATTTATCATATTATAAATTATTTTTTCCTTTTATAGTTAATATTAATAATTGCTTCTTTTATTGAAAGACACCGATGTTACCATTTTTAAAATATGAAAATTTATTTATACTTATTATAATATTCAAAAATTTTATTTTACCCCCTCACCAAAATTTCTGGCTCCGGAGATTGAGGGATTTTAGCTCCCCGGAAAGGAACAATTTTGGTTTGGGCCTTCTTTTTATTTGGGGCCAAACAATTGAAAGGTCGCTGAACTGACCATGATGAGTGAATGTGATCCACACCCATACAAGAAAAGGTTCTTTGTTAAAGACTTAAAAGGCACGTTATTTATGTTTTTTCTTTTTTTCCTCTTTTTATAGAGTAAACAAAAAGTCTCAACTTGTAAGAGAACTGCACAGAGGGATAGACAATGAAGGAACCATATTTGAAATGCAAGCTACAAGAACCAAAGAAGAAACTGTAAATTCAGCCACGCATCCAAAGAAAACCATCATTCTTTCTTAAGAAAATTAAGCCACAGCCCTCTCAGCAGGATTTCTTCAATCAAATCCAGTCATGGGGATGGAGAAGGACCAGACGAAGACGACCCACAGGCTTCTCCAGGGCAGATGCCCTTCAATTTGGAGGAACCTTCAGCTGAAGATTTGACATCTGAGACATCACCAATGTCCAAGCTCTCTGGAAGATGTCTGCGAGCATCAACAGGGTAGAACTGCATATTCAAAATAATCAAAACAATCCAGTGTGGAAATGATCAGAAACTGAATGAATGAAGGTAAAAATTTGGGATTGAATCTGGCATACCACATACCATGGAAAGAAATGTGGGTCTCCCATCCTTCACATAGCATGAAAGGAAAATTTATAAACAAGTGGGAGGGAAGTTTTGTTTTAGATATGAGGATGAGACCAAACTAAAAGAGAGAAAATATATCAAAAGAACAAAAACAAACCACGGGCTGTGAAAGTAAAAAGGCTTCCAAAAATATACCACATTACAAATGAGCTCAAATTCTTGGAATTTGCAGAAATGATGTTAAAATGATTCCCAATTGATAAGGTTCAATCTTTTTCCAATCTGGGTTGAAAATTTTCAAAACAGAACTCACACTTTCAAACACGTAAATCCAGAATCCTAGCATCTCTCAAATATTATTAATTCAAAACAGTGGCAATGGTGGACAAGAACAACATTTCTGGGTCTTTTAATTACTGCAATAGCTTGTAACTGGATTAGAACCCGCCATAGCTAACAATGTCATGACAACATTAAAACAACTGTAACGGTACGACCAAGTGATATTGCCCTTACCAATTAACATTATTCATTACCTATAAAAAGATGGTCAATTAAATAATTAAAATTTTTCTTTTAGAGCATAAGACTTGTACCTCAAGTTGGTTCAGCATATCGATAGATGCTTCCAAGTCACCACCATTTGCAGTGTATACATCCAGGAGGGACTGATCTGATATACCAGGAAACAAGGTCCCCAGATAAGCCAAATCCATCTGAGAGTCTTCATCTGTGTAATATTTTTCTGTCTCATTACTTGGATTCTCATGGCCCTTCTTCATGAAATCTTCACCAATGAGTAGCTCCTCAATGCCATGTATGTTCAGGTCAAAAGAAGCATCACTTTGAAGATAGATTTGTTTTGTCTCCTTGGGGCCTTGAGAACGAGTGCCAAACCAAGTAGTCTCACCACTACTCTTCGGAGATTTTTCTGCTGTGATCTCAGAAGTTTTGCCCTCATTTTTAGGTTCTCTCTTGGAGAGCGGTATGTAAGATTCTGCAAATGGATTCAAAGATGATGTTCCTGACTTCATTGTCTCAATTTGTACAACAGATCACACTGTCGAAAAGACAAGCAAAGAAATGGTGACTATCAGGGGGAAAAATATATCATTTAGCAATTTAGAAGAGAAGCCATATGTTTATATAAATAAGAATATCCTTCTAATTTGGAGAAATGCAAGCAGCACTTTGCTTACATGAATTTGGTTAATATTAAAGAACATAGTATCAATCTGATTAAATTACAAAGGCATTTCCATAAAGCACATGCATAGTCCTCAAAACTATAATTAGCAACAAAATCTAACATTTCAGTCTGGTTATATTTGCAAATCAATAATTATAAACAACACTAGTATCTGCTTTCTCTCATGATAATGTCAATCACAATAAGCAATCAAATGTGCTCGATCTCCCTCATAATGCTTGATTTACTTTTCTTCTTGTCTTTTGTGATGTTAATAATAACTAGAAAGATGTATTTGAATATTTAAGTTAGGCAAGAAGAGAGGCACTATTCCCAGATTTATTCGATTGCTTCCTTCATTTCAAAAGAAGATTTTCAATTAACTGCCTTAATTGGTGGTTGAAGTAAAAAAAAAAACTAGCTCTTGGCATTGTCCTCCAAATCAAAGTTGATTTGCACACACAGAAGAAACTTCAATACAAGAAAAGACAGAATAATAAGAAGTATTCATTAAAACTGAAGCTTTTAGAAGCATATCATGTAAAAATAGAAATCAACAACCTATGTTCTTCTAAGAATTACGATCTATGGTCCAATCTGCATAACATACCTAAAGATATTTATATATCTTGCAGCCTATGAATCTGTAGGTCCTATGTATTAATACACAACATTTATGCATTTTACATCTACATCAAACATCAAGTTTCCAAGAGTATTCTCCTAGAGAAAATAAGCAAGACATCCTATGGCTGAGTTCAGCTGGCAGGAGAAAGCAATCTTATATTTGCATGGACAGCAGTATGAAATCAATAAATCGCTTAGCTATTAACTTCAATAAATGGAGTCCAACTCCATTCTATAAATTAGAAGTCCATGGGAATATGAAACTGTAAAGGCACGTAAATGTGAGAAGAGAAAAGGATTCAAATAATAACTTTTGCCATGTAATTGAAAATTGAAATGTTGAAGTCAAAAGTGTAGACAAAAGGTTCAAGCAAGGGATCTAATATCCAAAGAGAGACAGAAAGTGGCAATACCATTCACATGATTCATGATAAGAACTTTCAAGAAATTATAGCATTGAGTAGAACAAGTTCATTCGTTAAAATCAGAGAGTTTATCAAAAAAAAAAAGATGTCCCTGCTTGGTTGCCGAGGAAAGGCAGGAAAACAAAAGAAACCAAAATTCAGAGCCTAATTGGACTTCTGGCCTGAGATGAGTCAACTTTTTCATGTGCAAGAAACAAAAACAACAGAGAACATAAGACTTAAAACTTTCTCCTTCTTTATCTTCCATTTTCTTAGCTTCCAAATGGAAGGAAAATGAAAGAAACAAACAGAAAACAACCGCAAATGACCGTAAAACTTTCAAGACAAATAAACATCACAAAACAAAGAGAAACAGACAGTGTGACACTCCGTTTGGTTGCTGAGAAACCGCAAGACACAAAAGAAAACAATATTCCATCCCTTTCGTTCCCTTAAAACTCAAAACTGACCTCCACGTCAAAACTAGACCAAATAGTCATATCATGATGCTGAATTGAGTCGGAAGCTCCAAGATTCAAAAAATTTTAATCATAAAAATAATTTTCTTCTCTCCTCTTCGCCTACCTTTTATTTCTCAGCAACCAAACAGAACACAAACACAAGCAACCTCCGAACTCCGTCTTGATCGAAAATAAAACCCTAGCGGAAGATCGCATGACCCGCATATACCTAATGAAGTCAGAGAGTTCGTGAGAATCGTTGAAGGCGTGAGTGGAAGGGTGGAGACAGATGAGAACCTGTACGGAGCGAGAAGGATCGGAAATCGAATCGAATCGGAGAGAGATCGATCAAGCCATTGGAGAGTGTCGAAAAGGTGAATGTAACGCAGAAGCGCGCTGACGAAACCATATATTGATTTTTGATGCTGACGCTGGGGCTTTAGTTGTAATTATTTCAGGTTGTGCCGCGTTTGGCTTGTCAGAAACTTAGAATTGGGTTACATCTCCATGGGCCATGGCTTTATTTGGAAAATTGATCAATTTTCATTTTTCTTTCATTTGTAACTTTATAATCGACACAGAAGTCATTAAAAGGACACAAACAAATATATAGATGATACGTGTGTGTGTGTATATATATATATATATATATACTTATACTAAGGTTTATGATTGATGAACATATAGATGATTCTTATTATTTTTAACCTATCATGAAAGCATTTGTGTTACGATGGTAAATGAAGTCCATAGTAACTCAACATCGTGTTCAATTGTTGGTTTCAATGACTAATTCTTGTTTTGTTAGGATTTGTATTATAATTGTATTTAGGCTTTTTCGAGATGAAAATCATCCAGTTTGTGTTATCGTTATATAAGGATACGGAAGATACCTAGTGTCATAGCACTCAAAATTTTTAGACCTACTTAAGTTTGGAGTAGGGTTCAAAAGATTTAATTAATCTTTGTGCATTTTCTCAATGGCATTAACTTGTCACATTTAATTAGTTAATTTTTCTAATTCAATGGTCCATTATAAATGCCACCACAAACTAACAAGCATTCTCTAAACAAGTATTGTAGCTAAGGAAAAAAACATATTGATATGAAAAGTACTTTTATATTTTTCCTTAAGTTTTTAACCCTGAGGGATAGCTCAGTTGATCCTGCCTTGGGTTTGCTCATCAATAGTCACCAGTTCGAATCCTCTTAAGGTCATTGGAGGTTTACCCGCCCCTTAATTTTAGAGCTCACATCCAATTGTTATGTTAGGATATTAATAACTAAAAGATGTTAATAAAACAAACAATAGTTAGATAAACAAAGGTCTACCATGGTCAAAAGCAACTAAATTAAAACTAAAATAAAAAAATAAAACTATATATTCCACTTATCCACATATGTTCCCTTAAATTCATTTTGAAGGACCAATGTCTCACTACCATGGATTGGACACCCATGGGCATTTTAGTGATCCCCATCAAGCTACTCTCTCATCAAGTGACTTGAAGATAACTTTAGTAAAAGTTGATTTAACAATCAATTTGCCTTATGAGCAAGCAACACAATGAAAATCATTAGGTAAAAGAATTTTCTAACTCCTTAAAGGATATCCATGAGAATTGAATTATAATATGATGTATCATAAAGAATCCTAAATGACCTAGTGATCGTAGCCACAAATTGTGCTCTAATAGTGCAATTAGAGAGTAAATTATGTGATAAAAAATGTTTAATTTATCTCACTTATCTTAAATTGTTGTTAAAACCTTAGTCACGAATCCAACATATATCATGAGTTAAAATCTAAGTTTAAGATATGAAAATGACACAAGTTACAGGAACCTTTTTCATCCATGATAGTAAATGAGCTCTAAAAGTTCTTGAACACAATGAAAGTTGCAACAAATGCAAATGGAGCAATGCATAATATAAGAGATAAGAAATGAATATTATGGAGAAATATAGAGAGCAAGCAAACATGAAAAAGAAGATTGGAGGTTTTAGCTCAAAGTTCAATATAGGAATTTGAATTCAAACTTGTCAACAACATATATCTTAAATTTGACATAATTTTTAAAGAACTTGTGTGAGGTTAATTTTGATAAAATTATATATCATTTCGAAGTTTGAGAAGTTATGAGTTTAATGTTTCAAACAATGTGCAAATTGAAGATGAAATTAAGGAGTTATGGTCATTTAAAGACAATTAGGTATAGTAGAGTCATTTTGAATTCAAAATGGTGATCGAGAAAATTTAACTTATGATTTCAAATCCATTTCGAAATCTGATTACTACTCAAAAATAGCATATTTTAGATAATAATTCTCATGAGTTTCACGTCTTTTGAGTAGTAATTATGCCTAAAACACTCAATTAACATGTTGTTGCCCTTGCAAGAGTTACTAACAAGTTTTATGAAGTTATGGAGTCATTTCAAGGTATGTTTTTTGATAAATTGGTGACAAAAGAGATGAATCAAATTGAAGAAAACAAATAAAGTTGATGATGATCCAAATGCATAATGAAAGAAGCAATGCAATCGGTTTGGATCGGGATTTGGAGTTGATTTGGAGGTAGTTGAAGTGGAATCAAGATAAAGAAATGGGAGAAATTGCAAAGAGGAGTCGCAAAAGCATGTTTTTCAATTTCGCATGACCATGCGAAATGAAACAGAATAGACTTAGTTGTAGCAGATAAGGGAAATGTGAAAAGTGGTTTCGCATGACCATGTGAAATTTTCGCACAATCATGAGAAAAGCTTCAGCAAGACGAAAATGCAGCTGATGGATTTTTCACTTCGCATCATCATGCGAAATTGCTAAGGGCTCGTGTCAAAATGTATTTTCTCCAGATTTCTTGATGAAGAAGCCTCTGGAAGACCTCTTAGATGATGCCAAGTGTCCACTTGACCTTGGCCTATAAATAGAAACATGATTGACTCATTTAAAGACTTTTGATACATTTTCTAATTGTAGAACTTTTCATACTTCTTCTCTCTATATAATTCTCTACTTTCCTTCATTTTCTCTCATTTTCTTGGTAGCTAAACATGTCTTGTGAAATCAAATCTCCAAGTATAAGTCGCTAAATCTCGTTTTTCTCGGAGGAGGGAGAATCTAAAGGCAAGATTTATGGTGAATTAGAGAATTGAGCTTGATTTGCAAAGGTAATTTGATCAAATTGATTGATTAATTGAAATTTGAGGATTTTTCTCTTCAAATTATCTTGGATGATTACTACAATGCAAACTAGGTAGATTCATCAAATTTTTAATGCTAGATTTGATGAGATTGCATAGTTGCATTGTGTGAATCATTGGAAGATAATTTAAGATGAATTGAATATATGATTTGAATTGATCTCTTGGATTAGATTACCTAATTTGAAGAGAAATTAGATCTAGACCTAAAGCTAAATCAAAAATCAGTTTAGATGAAAATTTAGGTTTTCAATCTAACTTGATGAAAATTAGATCTTAACATCTATTCACCATGGAAATTGCTTTCTAGAAAATCCTAACTCCGAGAATCTCACATCTTATTCATTTTCTTCTCTTTTACACTTCTTTTTCCTTTCAATTTGGATACATTGTTATCTTGAAATTTTATCATTCAATTTCAAGTCAATTTCATTTGATCACAATCATTTCTTATCATTTCATTCAAGCCTTAATTACCGAGAATAATCCATCCTTGTGGATGATACCTAAATACCACTATACTATAGTAGTTTGTACTAAAACCTCTTTTTGATCGGGTACAAATTGCTATAGAATAGTAAATTAGGTTATAAATTTTGTTTTGATCCAACAAATGACAAAATCCGTGCGATCAAAATCACCCATTGCCACTTTGAGATATGCTTTCTCCACCTTAGGAATTAGAACTTGGGCACTCTACCAACCTTAAGTGGGCCCTACATGATTAGAATTTGAGATTTTAGTATTCTTTTGTTATTTTTAGGTAATTATTTGATAAATAAGTGGCTTATATGAGTATATCACATGTTAATTTTTATTTTTGATATAAAACCCATATTTTATATTTTTAGGGAAGTGAAGAGATTTTTTTTTGGGATGATTCTAAGGAAAGAAGAAAGACATTCAAGGTTGTTCTTGGTTTGGTTTCTTTCTCATTCACATTATTGAATAAAGCATTATTTTTAATTTTATTAAAATCAAGAAAGATTCTTTCTTTCTTTTTATTTTTTATTTTTTATGGTTTGTGTGTGTAAAAACACACTCATGAAAGGCTAAAAAGTTATCTTAGAGCGAAAAACATGAAAACCTAAAATTATATTTAAAAGGAAACAATGGATGAAATTGGACTACTAATCGAATGAATTCAAGGTTAAGGCATCGGTATTGAAATAAAAATATCCTCTAAAGTTAGTTTGACTTCGGAAATGATATAAAATGAAGGAAGATTCTTTCTTATTCTTTTATGGTTTGTGTGTGTAAAATACACTCATGAGAGGTTAAAAAGTTATCTTTCGGCGAAAAAACATTAAAACTTAAGATTATATCTAAAAAGAAACAATGGGTGAGATTGGACTACTGATGGAATGAATGAAAGGTTAAAGCAACGGTATTGAAATCAAAATATCCTCTAAAGTTAGTTTGACTTAGGAAATGGTATAATCGTACATTCCTTGATATTAAAGATTTTTGGTAATCTTGATCAGTAGTTATTAGAGGTTTTGTCATTGTTACCTACGCTACGACAAATCTACATAAAGTGGTAAAAGTAAAAAAAATTATAATATATTTCATTAAATATACTACCTTAAGATATCACATCTTATTGCAAATAATATTCTAAAATATGCATTTCTTATTTAAAGGGATATGATATCCCAAAATAATATTCTATCTCATCAAGCAAACTTAAACTATAAGTTTATTTCTATCAATAAAATTCATTTCTATATATTTTCCTTATAGTTTCATTAAATCCTAATCAAACTCAATTCAATGTTTTGGTGTTAGGTGTACACCCAATTGTCCTTTCATGTCACATTTGTAGCATTTGTTTTCATAAGCCTTGATAAGCTTATCTTTTTATTTTTATTTTCTTATGTTATCCATATATTATTTCATTTCTAGTGGTATGACATGAAATGTCCTTACTCAAGTTTATGTCTACCTCTATGTTTGAAATCATGAGCTAAAATGACATTTGTGTTAAGCAATGACACAAAACCAATTAGATAAAAATAGTCATTTTTTTTAGCAAAAGCTCGTTGTTTTGCTCAAACAACAAGAAGACATGAGATCAATTTAGAGCACTTTGTAAATTCACACTCTCAATATTGATGGTGCAGAAACACATTTGAGGCATGAAAAATAGTTTATATTTTTCTTAACGTAACTTATTTCCATAACTTCAATTGAAAGATAATTTTGAATGATGAAAAATTATATTTTTCGAAGACTTGCAACCTCAAATGCATCAAATCATAATGAGCCTTTGGAAGGATTATCGTCTTTTAGTGGTTATATTGTTTTTTCAAATCAGTCTAAAGTATGAAAGCAATTTTAATGTAATCCCATAAGAATGCCTTGTTGTCTTCTTTGATTGTTGTCTTAAGATTTATGACATCAAAATGGATTTCAACATTAGGTATCCATAATAGATAATGGTTTTTAGAAGTGTCCAAACTCAAGTTTCACAAGGTTCGACGTAATTTGAAACACTTAAAATTCGAAAGTATCTAATACAAGAAAGAATTTCACTCTTTGTTTAAAATGACATACTAATAATGCCTTACAAAGTAAAATAAAAAGTAATGTAAGGTAGAAAAAGGAATGAAGAGAAATTTAGAAAATATTCTTGAGAATGTCCCTTTCATAGGTGGAAGATCCCTTCTCATTGGCTTAAAAAAAGCTTTATATTTAATAATATAAATGCAAGTAACGAAGGGAGAGACAATGACATTTTATTTTATTAATGAAAGAGGTAATTTCGTGTCCGTCTTCCACCATCAATATGGTATTTGTAATAATTCGAATCTCATACTATTTGTTAAATTGACTTTTGATGATTATTGAAAATCAATTGATGTATAGTGAAGAAAGTGAAATCTTTTATAACATTCGATTAAACTAAACAACATTATTGCAACCCTAACAAAATTTGTATAAAAAAATCATTTTTACAATTTTCTTGAAAAATATTTTTATAATATTAAGATTACTCGTTTTTTTTTTTTCTTAAAATTATCTTCCAAAAAAGAATAATATTTGAAATATAACTTTTTACAAAAGAAAATAATAATAATCCTATGTGATAATCCATATTTGTGTTATATATATATATATATATCCTAATTCTCTCCAACAAAGATGTGGGCAAAGAGCTTCTAAATTGACAAAACCCTGAAGGGAGTTTCACACACAAAAAGTGAACAAGAAGTCACACCCACCCAAATTAAATGAATTTATAAATTTTTGTTCAACAATCAAATGTTTATGAACCATGAAATGCAGCATTGCATGATTCCCAGCTTCAACAACTGATATACGGTTTGCTGCTATCAACAATTTTCATGGCTTGAATCCAATATCATACTTAAATGCTTTGTAAACTTGTTGGTAGCAGACTCAGGCAAGCAAATGCACACCACCATTGTACCACTTGAATCAGACCCTCCTTCAGGAAGGAAAACACAAACCTGTGGTGTGAGAGTGAGGTCTATGGTTCCAGCATAAACTGGCCTTCCCCACCCAAAATCTGCAGACTCATATATTGAGAATCTAGTCCATTGTGTTATGGTCAATTTCCCACCAAATTCAAGCCTCCTTGGCCTGTTCACCTCAACATAGTCCAGTGTAGATTTCAGGTACTCCTCTGAGATGCTGAGCCTTGCTTCTCGAACCAACCTGGCGGTATCAGAGAGGCGGCCATTAACAAGATTGGATACTGTGCTGGTGGCACATGCCACACACACAACATTGCCATAAAACCCCTCTTTTAATGGCGGGTTTTGAAGCTTCTGCCGAGCATTGACCGAAAAGGTAAGGCGAAGATTGTAGTCTAATGGCTGCACATCAAGGGCTTTCACCCAGGACCTCCAAACATGAGCTGCCATGGCATCAAATGTGGTGCATGTGAACTTGCCATCAGCTGGTTGTCCTAAAGCTTTGAGTTGAGCTTGAAATTCTGGGCTAATTCGATAACACTTTTGAATTGGCTTCTTTTGCCATAGACTCATTGTTAGGCTGGAGCCATCATCAATCCTCATGAACTCGATGTGTGGATATTTTATGATGGGTGGGTTCCGTGGCTTGAAGAATTCTCGATCCCAACATGGCCTAGGATTTGTTATTAAGGTGCCCGCTTTTGCTGTGGCAGCCCACGCACGAACGAATTGCATGGCACCGAGGCCATCGCAGAGGCAGTGGCAGAGCCGCAGGCCGAGGCTGAAGCCACCGCAGCTGAAAAAGGTAACCTGAGCTATGAGTAATGGCATGTTAATGAGTCTGTATGGCTCTTCATTGGGGCAGAAGTAGACCAATGGAAGCCATGCTGGGTTTGGAACTGTAAGGTCTCCTAGGGTGGCTAAGGCCATTTCTGTGCGTGCCTCGACCATGAGTGCACCTTGTTCTTGCCCAAAAAACACTTCCAGCTTCCCATTTTTGGTCTCCCTGATCCTACCGGCAAAGGCGTAGTAAGGGACTAAAACACTGGCAAGAGCATTGCGGAGTATTTCCATGACCAGTTTCCGGTCAGAACTCAGAGCATGAGATGGATAAAAATATACAGTTGGAGTGAAAACACGGGCACCAATTATATCATCCAGGTTAGAGAGGTAGAGGGTGTGGCCAGGTGCGGTCGGAACGATCCCGGATGGCATGACAAGACCAACATGAGAAATGGTTACAGGGATTTCCAAGTGAGGGAAATGGAGTTCTTCAACCCATGGAGCCATTGATGGAGGGCTTAATGCTTGTGCCAAAGTAGTGCAACTTGTACTAGTTTAGCATAAGAATTTGCGTTGGCATGCAAAGATAGTTGGGCTTTATATGAATTGGATCTTAAATTATTCCTTTGGTGATACCAGTAATACCATAATTCTCAGCTTTCTCCATTGTCAATTTTGCTTCATCCTTTGTGTGACGTGAGGATGATTTTGTGGGGTTGGGAGAAAGAATAATACATGAAAAATGCATGAAATGAAGTTGTTGAAGGCTAATAATAAAACCCCCACCTGCCAGCCATTCAGTTTCCAATCCCCTATTGAGACATCTGCACATTCTCTTTTAGTCTTCCTTAAATAACTCACGACTGATCCTGGGTACAGATCAATGCAATACATGGAGAAACATTGGGGAAGAAAAACACTTAAAGACCTGAATTAGAATGGCACCCTCGACCCTGGTTCATTCCTAAAATTGCTGCTCTAGCTTTCCACGGCAAAAGGAAGCAACCAAAAATTAAAAATAAGTACCTAACAGCAGCAATGAGACAAAAATTCAAGACCATGTTAATAACCATGAAACTTTCCGCATAAGCTTAACTGCCACAAGGGTGGGAGAAAACCATTGAGAAAGAGAGAACCATAATTCTTTTCTAATTAGAACAAAAGTCTCCTATTAAAAGTCATTCGAAAATATCCCAATGATTATTTTCCAGTCAACAAATGAACAAGAGGATACATGCTCATACATGTGAAAGAAGAGAGAAGGATTAAGGATCTTAGCGCACAGGCTGCTGGTTGTAGTGATTCTTTTCCTTTTTCTTTGCAGCAGCAAGCCTTGCACTCCTTGCAGCAGCCTCACTAGCAGCGGCTTTGGCAGCAGCATCCAACTCCTTGCTTGATTTTTTCTTTTTCATAGATGCCATTTTCTTTAGTCTCTCTTTCATGTCAACAGCAGCTGCATCTTCTGCCTTCTCGGGCACAGTAGTTTCTTCCATCCCATTTCCTTCCTCAGCATCATTTGGCTGGTCTTGTGGTTCTTTAGTTTCCTTTGAAGCTTTATCCTTCTTCTTCTTCTTTTTTGCACTTTTGCTCTCTCCAGGAGCATTCTCCTTCTTTTCTAACTCTCCACTGAGATTCTCTGCCTTTTTCTCTTCCCCAGCACCTGGGTATACAAGAAGGAGAACATGTAAGAAGAATCAAAGAGCAAATGGGAAGATGCACAGCTATAACAATATCTGGAAGCTAGAAGGAAGCTCCAGTTGCAACCACAAGCCAAATGCATGCATGTTTGGTATAAAAAAAAAGATCAATATAATAAAAGAACTAAAGCTTGATAACTATCACTCCCCTGGCCCCTTAAGAGCAAAACACTATAACATATCCTAGGCATTATAACTAAAGGCAAGAACATAATTGATTTCTAAAAAATAAAAAATTTTAGGGGAGGAGATAGAATGAGAGTAAGATTACACAAGTCTCAGCCTCCCAGCAATCAAATGAAACTTGATCTGATCCAGAAACAATTAAAACTCAGATTTTACAAGTAGAAGAGTGGGAGGGGTTTACTCAACTTATGGCTTGGAGGTACTAATCAAGAAAAACATCTCTAAGGTATTGGAAGCTAAAACCATCAGCTTCCATATATTGTTTCACATAGCTAGCTCACATGCACAAAACTCTCAAACATACCATCCACATTGGAACAGAAGGAACTCATGGGTGAGCTCAAGTATTATAATAGATCACTAAATTACCATGGGATTCATCTTGGCCACAGCTCTCTATCAAACCCAACTCAGCAAGAACAGCATCTAGTTCTTCCAGCCCCTTTTTCTTCAATTCCTTCTTTGAAAGCTGCCTTTCTGTATCTTTAGGTGGCAAAGAAGCTGCAGGAGGCTTCTTAATGACTGGCTCTTTTTCCACTGGTACCTCAGGTTCATGTTCATTCTCATGCTCTTCCTCGTTATCATCATCAATTTCATCAATACCTTCTTCTTCACTTTCACTTTCCTGGAATCCAGTACAGAAAAATACTAAATCCAAAAAATCTGTAAATTAATGAATTTAGCTCAAGGCACAGAGGCCCTTCATGAAATACTCCTCATATTCTGACATCTAACTTATCTAAAATGAAAAAAAAAAAAAAAAAAATTAGTCAGCACAGACTAAGAAATAACAATAAACTTTAGGAGAAACAATAGAAGAGCATAAAAAGGAAGGTAAAATTAGTGCAGCAAATTTAAAATTTGATTCTCAAGATCAACATAAAGGGATAAAGATGTTCCAAGTAATTTATAATATTTAGAGAACACATTGTTTAGGAACCAGTTTGAATGAATTCTAAATATAGAAATGTCACTATCAAAGACCCACTAGCACAGTACACTTTTGATCACCCAAGCACGCACCTATGCCACTTAAGCATTCAATCCATGTGTTACAAGCATGCATCTAAATTCACATTTTACCAAGCAGTGATAAATCTTAGGTAATCAGAATAACCGCTTGACAAAGAGATAGATAAACAAATGTAGTAAGGATACATTTAAGTCATGTTGACACAAGCACTTTGGGCTTTGTGAGAGTCAACATTCCATAGCTCCTATGATTTTCGCTTGATACTGAACCTAAAGCAATTAGTCAGACACATATTTTCTTCCAATGCAGAAATTGATGCTTGAGTTTTTTTTTCCAATTTTATTTGTTTTTAACTAGCATTTCAATTAATTCTCTGTCTTCAACAGAAATGCAGCTTCTGATTATAGGATTATCTCTGTTCTGTTTTCACTATTAACTAAAATGCTTCCTACAAATGTATACCCAGTAACCAATATAAGCAGCAAACCACTTGCCAAAAAACAATTAAACATGTTTTTCATCTTGAATGAGCTCCTAACTAAAACATGACCAAATGCAATTCCTTTCACCCATACTGGCCAATTATAAATGTAACATGACCTTGCTAAAATATCAGATTTGACTAAATCTGGCCTTGTGCAAAACTTTTTGTATTGTTTTTTCAAAGCTAAGCATTTTCCTGCTGCTATACTCAATTAGTTATAACATTGTTCTCATTCTCACTATTATAAGTTGTTTCCATGATTTCAACTATGCATGTCTATATCTATCATCTGCATAATTGATTCTGGTATGGGGATTCTAAACAACTCTCAACAGGTACATATCCCCTTCTAAGATTTGAAATCACACTCCAAGTTAATAAAGCAAAATACAATGGATGACATCCCATATCTGAAATTTACACTAGTCACCCAAATACAAGACAACTGGCAAGGGTGTCACTTAAGCCCACCTACATGTTTTCACAACTAAACATTGATTTGGATTTATAACTTGAGTATTTTAAACTAAAAATTACCATCTATGATACATAAGAGCATAAAGACCCATTGATTTGCGAGGTGTGTAGCAATGCTTAACACAAAGACAGTTTTCATTTTTTTTTAAAAAAAAATATTCAAATAAATGGGGAAGCTTTGAGACAAACAAACCATCTCTGACCTTATGAGTTGCCTTCATCAAGCCAAATGCCAAATTGACATGAATATGGGCAATAAAGGGATTCCCACAACCACGAGCTACATCATATCCTCAGCATCCTTTATTCATTGTAATAGCTTTGATATCTTGTAAAAGCCTAAAGATCTCATTGAGATTCAAACAAAACGGTTCTTAACAACAACAGTGCAACAGCTACCATGTAGGATGTGCTATATTTGAGATGTCCAAATCAAAAGCCATCTCCTGAGCTACTAGCCTCCACTAGACATCTAGAGTATTAGGCATTAATTCAAGTTTATAAATGGATATCTGTAAAACAGTAGTAAATTACCTATTGAAACAGAAAAAAGGAGAGAAAGATCTAGAGATTCAGTTAGGGCATAGATTTAACAATTTTGATCAATGCCGGTGCAGTTTCTCCATAATGATAAAATGGTAAGCAAGTCTCCATCAATTTTGCTACAAGAAAGGTTGTCATTTAGGCTCCTAAAATTTTTAGCATTTAGACATTAAATGAAAGTTACAGAATGAATCAAATTAATAATTTACCATCTTGTAACACAACGTAAGACAAGGAGCATTGCTTCACAAAAGGGTGGTGCTTGAGGATTTATGACTAATGGCAATCCAGTCACCTTGTCATGAAAAAAAAATTACTGAAAGGGAGCTCCAGGCACAGGAGAAGACTACTTGCATATTCTTATCCACCAACTAAAATTAAGTTAACATTAATACCATGCAATGTATGTATTCCCAACAGCTAGAAGATATTTTTCAGTGCCCTTAGCTTGCTCCCAAGCAAACAAGTTCCTCGAGTGAATGTGGGAAGGCAGAATTAATGCAGCATAACTATAGCCTGAAATTGGAGGATCTTTTTACATGTTAGTCTAGTGGCACAGGAAACTCAACAACAGTTGCCTCCCACTGCATCAAGATACACCATGTCACCCGCTAAAAGGCTCTCAATTCATTTTTCTTTGGAATGACAACAAAGCTGCCACTTGCATGACTAGGGGATTTTCAATTTATCCATAAAATTAACATATGTAAATTTACAACAACAGTAAATAAACCCAGTCATTCAAGTGGGAACAAAAATACTTTCCCAAGCCCACCATTTTCTCTAGCATTGTTTTTATTCCTCTCCTATTAAACCACTGTAGGAAGCCGCCTCTTCCTTACATACATAACTGTTTGCCGCCCTCCCCAAACCACTCCCCCTTCTCTCTCTCTCTCTCTCTCTCTTCATGAAGAGATGCATAAATGACTCCCACCAAGGATTACATAACAGAGCGCATATAGTGATAACCCCTAAATCTCCAATCGAGTAAAAAGCATAAACCAACAAGTGGTTCGAAATTTCAGCCCACCTTGTCCATGCAAAAATTCATTAGCATCAAACGAAACCACAGAAACCTGCTACAGGATTAGTTGCACGTCTCGGCATAAAATGTGTAAACATATAAATATTCCCCTACATTCACTATTATTCAAATATAAAACTCAATAGCAATAACCAATCCTTTATCCAAGGAAGAAATGCTGAATCCAATAAATAAATAAATAAAAAACAGACCAATTGAAAAACAATGGTAGAAAATCTCCAAACCTCTACAGGAGTCACACTCTCCTTAGCCTTGGGCGGATCCGCCGGCCCCCAACCCGATTGAGGCGGAGCCGTGGTGGCATAATAATCATCGTCATCCTCGTCATCAACGTCGGCCCAAGATTTCACCGTCAGAGGCGTCGGAGCCCAAAACACCTGCGGCTGTTCCGTCGACTCCGCCTTCTTCGACGCCCCTTTGCTCCTCGACGACGACGAACTCTCCTTCTCCGACTTCTTCTTCTTTCTCAGAGAACCCAGCGCCGCGAACACATTCGTGCTGTTTATCACCAGAGATCCGTCGTCCCTCCGATTCCCTCCTCCCGCCATTTCCCTCACAAACAACAAGCTCAATCCTCCAAACAAGGAAAAATCAGAGATCAAATCGACGAATTAGAGTTCCGAGAACACGCCGATGATCAGATTCTTCCAAGAATCGGCAGCGGCGGATCGATTGGAAGGATCTAGGAAGAGAGCGAGAGCGGAGGATTGAGATAGGGAGAGAAAAGGTAGATGATAAGGGTAGGGTTAGGGTTTCGAAATGCGGAGACGAGGGTTTGTGAAGATAGTGTACATATGAGAGATTCAGATAACGTAGGTTGTGACGAGACCTGAATAATGAAAAAATGGGGCTGCGTTTTATATATAAATACAGAAACCAGCGAAAGAAACCCTCTCCAGCTCCCCCAGGGTGACCACCCCACCTCGGCGTGGCTCCTGGGCGTTGATTCTCAGCTTCGCGCCCACACCGTGCACCCCATCAAGATGGGTTCTTGTGGACCCTACTGCCACTTGGCAGCACCTGCTTCTCATTACGTGTGGTTGTGGATGAGGACACTTGGCACCCATGCGCGTTAATGGGCCTCGGTTTGGTTCTGTTATGGGCCTCAAAATAGAAACCAGTTCATAAAATCTTGTTTTGAAAACAAATAAACTGTTTTCAAAAACAAATCTTGAGTGGTAGGTTTTCTGTTTTCATACGAATTATGATTGGATCCAAAGGGGGAAAAGAATATGAAAAGCAACGAAGAGTTTGGTCAAACTTGTGGTGCTAAGAGGGGCCCATAGGGCCCAAACATATGAGAAACGTATCCAGAAAATGACTAAACCCCTTTTCACTTCAAGGACAAGAATCAAAACACAGGACAGATACATTGGGAATTCAATTTCATTTTCACCTCCTATGGCAGTGAGAGGGTCGGCAATTTATTTTTTATTTTTTAAAATTAAAATAAATAATTTACAAGCACTGACGGGACGGACGAGGGATCTTGTGTAAAATCTAGCCTTCCAATGAAACAACATGTAAAACCCCTACCAATTTCACCAAAAAGGAAAAATTCAGGAAGAAAAGAAAACAGCACAATACTCCTGTTACCCTGGCCATCAGAATTCCATCATGTGTTGTGTTTGTACGAATTTGTTTATCCCTTATCCTCTTGACAAGAAAAGGGCATAAAGTTAATGCCATAATTTCCACTACCAAACAACAAGAATCCTAGTCATGATTTTCTTTCTTTTGCAAGGAAGCAAAATCTCAAATGATTTACTGATAGAAGAAACTAGCTGTTCTGAGAATGAAGCAAATATCATTTTCAATGAAAATGGAGGGGCTGGTTACATTAAGAATGAAACAATTCAGTCGAGAGGCCTGAGTTGTCTTAATGGGCTTAAGCAACTAGGACATGGAGATGCAAGAGGAAGGAATGGAGGAGGAGTTATCCAGACTTGTTCCCACATGATGAATAACAAATCCATAGATCTTTCTCTTTAATCGTTCGATCTTTTCTGTCAGCAACTCATCTTGTTTTGAAGCCACGCGATCTAACCAATCGTTTACTCTCTTCAACTGTGATAAGATTGCTGCAATTGGGCCACATTCTGGAGGCAGCATGCTGCAGACATCAGCCTTGGACTCCCTAAACACCCGGAAACCTGCATCTAGGGACTCCTCAACAAACTTCACAAACCACATTTGCATCTCAGACTGCAAATTCATTGCAAGTTCTATGGTCTCTTTCATCCCATTACCCCTCGTCCATGAACCGATAGTAGGATCTGAAGCTGGCAATGAGGAAACCTTCAGATGGTTTTTGGCAGGTGCAGTGAGAGCCTGTCGTTTTGATGTACTCTTCTGCAATGTTGGCTGAGAGTCGATATTCAGTCCCGTTAGGAGTGAGACTATGCCAAGATCAGTGGCTAAAGCAGCTTCAACCCAAAGAGAAGTAGAATTTGAACTGTCATGAGGTATGTCAGAGCGGTGACAAGTGCTAACTGATTCAGCGAATGCGGTTGATCTCATGACTTCATCATAGATTGACAAAAATCGATCTATAGTGGGTAAAGGATTTCCAACCTTGCATTTTGAACAAAGCTCCGAAAACATGCTGAAATATATTGACAAAAATCAGTCAACAGTGGTTCAAGGATTTCCAACCTTGCATATTGAACAATGATTACTGTACTTTAGACTAGTGTCATGACATCTTTTGCTGATACAAGGAGGATAAAGATGTGGTGGGTATCTTAAGATAGGTTTAGTGATTAATGTGTGTCGGAAGAAATAGGATGATTACCTTAAACTCCTTATAATAGACTCCGTAGCAGTGGCCTCTTCCAAAGCTTCAGCTGCGGCTTTAGAAGCAAGAACTCTCCTTTGCATAGCCTCCTGCATTTAATCAACATATGCGAAACCCATTTTCTTAATCTTCCAAGCACACTAAGGGATTCAACATAGATGTTATGAATTCCAAGTTACTGCTGGCAAATGAGTCTTAGTTCCATTCTAATCATTATTCATACCTTTCCTAGTTTTGCAAGGCTGGAAGAGACTGTATCCAATGGAACACTGCCATCAGTCCATTTCTTCTCATGAACTGTAATTGCTGGAGCCTCACAGGTCGGCTTCTCTGGTACCAGACATCCTTCTGCTGAGTTAGGTTTTGTTTTCTCATTGGTAGAAGAATCATCCTGGTTTGCTTGTCGACCATGCACATCACTTAGACGCCTAGAAATAGCAGCCTGGAAGATTGCACGTCTAAGTTAGAATTATCAGAAGGCCGGTATATATCATGCTAAGTATGCAAGGGCAAAGAAAATGCAGCAAATGAACCGTATAAACATTAAAGAAGTACTAAAATTGAAATTGAACATCAGAAAGTGCCAGGCACAGAGTTTCTTCTCATCTCTATGCATTATTGCCACACGTTTAAAGTTTATGAACACCTAAACTGCCAGACAAGAACGATTTTATATATAAGAATCATTTCATAAAACTTGCATGTTCCTGTAAGGATTGGGAGTACGGTTAGTAAGAGCCTATTTGGAAACTGTTCTCAGTAACAAGTTTTAATTCTTTAGAACAAAAAATAATTTTCCAAACCTCAAAAACATGTTTAACAAATTTTGGATTGAAAATATTTTTTTCAGAATTTATTACAAAACTAAAGTGATCTTTTAGAAGAAATTTAAGTTGTTTTCAAATGCTTTTTGTAACTTGTTTTGAGTTTCAAACATTTGCTCTCAAAACAAGAAGAAAGAGAAAAGTAAGTCACAAACATTTGCATTGTATAATGCACGTTGGCATTTTATGGAGAATAAGTAGAGAAAACTGTTATTCATATTTGAGTTCCCAATCAGAAATTTACTCCTAAAAACAACTGATAACCATTTTTAAGAACTGACCCTAATATAGTCTTGGATAGAGTTATCACAGGGAAGAGCTAAAGAGATAAATCATACTACCTAACTTCTCTATTATCCTTTTATATAGGAATAGCTTCTACCTTGCCTTAATTATCAAACTTGCATTCATGTATGTACAATAATAATAAAAAATAAAAAAGATAAAGAAAAAGAAAAACAGGACTTCCATATGCACATGATGCAGGACAGATTAATTGATATTCTGAGAATCACAAGGAAATAGCATTAGCAGCGAGCAGGTAGTAAGCTGGGAGTGATCGAAATTTCAGTACTTAGTACACTACGTATTGGCATAGTTGCAATGGTTAAAGCATGGAATAAATCAAATCCTAAAACAAAATGAAAATTATTACATATCCTATTAGACTGCAGAGCCATTAATCATATTGTATACGATGACGGGGGAAAAGTCTATTGTATGGTTGTATCAGAGATAGTTGTGTCAACAAGGATTTTCATGAAGTCTTTAATTTTATTTTTTATTTTTTATTTGATAAGCATACAGCTTTCTTGCATAACTTTGAGCTTCTCCATTAACAAATGAACTATTTGGTCCATTTCTTGCTAAAAGTTTTCATGAATAAGCGACTAAGTGTTTGAAGTTCCAAGGTCTATTCCTGGGGCTGAGCACGAGCTTATGAATCATACTTGCTTCACAACAATGGTATATCTTGCAAAGTGTTCGAACTAGGTCTTCTAAATGTTCCATCCCACAAAGACATTTTTTCAATTTTAGCACAAGCAATGGTGTAATCCAAGTTAGTTCTCCATTAGGGAGGAATATTAATGTGGATTGAAACTTCAAGAAGAATCAGATCCATATGTGAATTAGCCTAATGATCAAAATACATGGTTAGCGTGAGGCTTGTTGGAAGTCGTTATTTGCAGCCCCATGATATCACAATCACCAAAATATGAGATGGGTGATTGGGGAAAGGGGACAGAATAAATTTAAAAATGAATTTGATTGCAAAAAATATCAGAAGCAACTAAGTATGATATAAGGAGAAAGTCCCCTACGATCATGATGATCTACCCTGGATCTAAAAATTCAGTTCCTTATGTAAGATCATATATCTCAATTATGTGACCAGATGTTCAGGACAAAGTATTAAACAAGTGAATATTCTGAAATTATGAAAATATGCACAGAATATTACCTGAGTTCGCAAAATAGCTTGCACATCTGGTTTAATTTTTGCAAGGCTTTTCTCTTTCAGCTCCCCAGAGCCCACCGCCGCTGGTGGTTCGTCCCAACTCTTCCTACCTGCCTTTGCAGACCCAACCAGAGCTTCAGAAACCTTTGAAATCCCAGCAACTATAGTTGCCATCTTCTTCTTGCTAGTAGAATCTGGGGCACCCCCAACAGCAGGCGAAAACTTCAAACCGCCTGACAACCTTCTCCCTGGAGAAATTGAAGCTCTCCTTGCATTGGGTGAGGCCTGTTTCCGCCCATTTGGAGATGGCTGCCTATACCTCGAAGGCACTATAATTGCAGGTTCCCTCGATGTCTTCCTATTCTCTTCTCGTGCCACAACCAAACTAGGAACCATACACTTAGATGGTACTGGTGACGCTGACCTCTTCCCTTTCCCTGCTGGAGACGGATCTCTCTCCGCAACCGCCACATTCTTCTTCCCAGCAGAGACTGATCTTTTCGCACCTGCCGGAGATGAGAACCGCTGAGGCCTATCCGAAACCTTAGTTTCGTCCAAATCCCCATTATTGTCCCTAGTACCAAGAACCTGCCTTGTTCTACCCTTTTCCCCCTTGGTCTCAATTTTCGATTCCTTACCATCATTTTTCACATCGTCAATTTTCTTGTTCGACAAATAGGCCGCAATTGGATCAACCGACTGATCCCAATCTGAAACGGGCTGAATGACAAAATCCTTTTTCGAAGGGGAAATGCGAGCAATGAGTGGTTCAGGACTTCCAACAAATGGGTGGCGGCCGGCAATTGGGCGGATGCCGCAAACACGGGGAACGGGAGAGTCGAAGTCGAAGCGATCTACATAGACGAATTGGCCGAGTTGGAGACGATTGGTGAGGATGAGGTCGGTGTCGCGGTCAGAGAGGGAGACGTAGGTGGAGTTGAGGGAGTCGGAGAGCTGGACGTAAAAGCCGTGGTTGGGCCAGAGATCGGAGCCGGCGAGGGCAGGAACGATGCCGATGACTTGGAGGAGGGCGGAACGGTGCTCGCCGGCGACTTTGGTGTTAGAGTTCATGGATTGGAGGAGCTTTAGAAGGATACCTGGAGTGAGAGAAGCCATTGTAGGGAGAGCAAGGGCTTAGAGAGAGAATGTGTGTGGGTTGTGTTGTGTTAGAGAGAGAGAAGAGATGTATAATAGAAGGAGTGGACCAGTAAATGTGACCGTTGCAGGCATTTCAAATTCAAATGCGCGCTATAATCGTCGAGTTCAAACTCAGAGGGGGTGGTACGGACATGATGTAACGGGCCAGGTTTTACTTGCTGCGCTGGCATCACCTTTTCAAAAACATTGTACTTTTCCTACAGGATAAATTTTTAAGGAAAAACCATGTAATATCGCATTGCCCAAGGGCCAAAGCAATAGATTTTCCAAGAAATTTTATTTTTGATTTTCAAAATACATGTGGAGAAAAATAATTTCAAAAGCATGCACTCCAATAAAAATAATAATTAAAGTATTACCTTTTAATTATTCTCTCATGCAATCAATTAATTCAATTTTCATTTTTTAATTTTTACACGTGGCGAACCAATATTTCCTATTATTTTTCATTTTTCCCCTTTCTACCCTTTACCTAGAATATGACGTCATTTTTTACTTTTTTTTTTGTTTTTTTAAATATGTTAACTACACATGTTCTTATAAAATATTTAGAATTTCATTTTTTTTAACCATTTCATCTTTTTGTATTTATTAATATTTAAAAATAAAATAAAATAATAATATATGATAAAATAATTAATATAAAAATAAATACATAGTAAATACAATTAGAATTTTATGATATAAGATTTTATATATTTATGCTAAATAAAATATTTATTTATTTGATAAATTTTATTATGTATAAATTAAATAAAAATATATTTCTCATGTTATTTTATTATTTATATTTTTCAATTTTTCATATGAAAATTAGAATTAATGATCATGGTTTTAACTTTTTACTTATGATTCTAACTTGAATGTAATTCTTACTTTTTACTTGATTAAAATATTTAATTTTTTATTTATATAAAATAAAAACTTGACCATAATTCTAACATTTTGTTTGGTTAAAATTTTGAATTTTTTATTTATATAAAATAAAAAATAAAATATATTTTTCATAAAAATTATATTTTGTTGTAAAACAAAGAGAGAAAAGAAAAAAACAAGAAAGAAACAATAGAATGCACGAGAAAACTCTCTTGAATCTCATTAGGGGTCTCTCCCTTTTATAGGGAGTTATACAAGATATTTATGGATGATCATCCATAAATTACCATAGTGGTACATAATCTCATATTTTATAACACTCGTCCTTGGATGATCATAAGAATATGCTTCATTAAAACCTTATTAGGAAAAACTATATGGGAAAAATCCTAGTAAAAGAAAAAGAGTACAATATTCTTTTGGATTACTACAACTATCTCGTTAAAAACCTTGCCAGTAAATCCTAGTGGGACAATTTGGACGAAGGAAAAAAAAGTGCAGTATATCCATATTATCATTATCCCCCTCATGTAAACATGATTATGATTTCTTCAACATTTCAAATGGTAGATCTCTCAATCTTCGTATTCCAAAGTCATATCTTAACTTTTATAATGTGGTCGAAAGTAATGCCTTTGTGAATAGATCTGCTAGATTATTGCATGATCAAATATGTTGAACATCGATCTCACATTTCTTTCGAAGCTCATGAGTATAGAAGAATTTAAGGAGATATGTTTAGTTCTATCACCTTTTATTTATTAATCCCCCTTTAATTTGTGCAATACAAGTAGAATTATCTTCATGTAACTTGGTTGCATTGCCTTTGATGGAAGGTAGTCCACATGTTTCTTGAATATGTTGGATCATTGACCTTAGTCATACACATTCACTACTTGCTTCATGAATTGCTAGTATTTCTGAATGATTTGATGATGTGGCCACCATTATTTGTTGGATAGATCTCCATGAAATAGCAGTACCATTGCAATTAAACACTTATCTTATTTGTGACCTACCTTTATGTAGATCTGAAAAATATCTTGCATCTGCAAATCCAAGCAATTGTTGCTTTGATTCCCTTGAGTAAAATAAACTCATATTAGTAGTTCCGCGAAGATAACACAATATATGTTTGATATAATTCCAATGTCTTCGAGTTGGGGCGGAATTATATCTTGCTAATAAATTGACAAAAAAAAAAAAAGCAATGTCTAGACGTGTACAATTGGCAAGATACATAAGTGCACCAATAGCACTAAGATATGGTACTTCAGAACCAAGTAATTCTTCATTTTTTTCGCAATGACGAAATGAGTCATTTTTTCACATCAAGTGATCTAACAACCATTGGAGAACTTAAAGGATGCGTTTTATCCATATAAAAATGTTTCAAAACTTTCTTAATATATGTTGATTAATGTACTAAAACTCCATTTAGAAATGTTTTATCTGCAAGTCGAAACAAAATTTTATTTTTCCAAAATCTTTCATCTCAAAATTTCTTTTTCAAGTAATTTGTTATTCTTGTGAGCTCTTCAGGAGTTCCAACAAGATTTAAGTCATCAACATTCACTGCAATAATTGCAAATCCAGTTTTTGATTTCTTAATGAAGATGCATGAGCATATAGGGTTATTCATATACCCTTCTTTTAGCAAGTATTTGCTAAAGCAATTGTACCACATGCGTCCAAATTGCTTTAATCCATACAAGGATTGTTGTAACTTGATTGAGTACATGCTACGAAGCTTTGTAAAAGTTGCTTCAGACAATTTAAATTCTTCAAGGACTTTCATGTATATATCATTATCCATGGATCCATATAAATATATTGTAGTAACATCCATGAGACACATATCTAGTCTTTCTGGGATTGCCAAACTAATTAAAAAACAAAGTGTGATTGTGTCCATAACAGGAGAGAATATTTCCTCGTAGTCAATACCAGGTCTTTGCGAGAAACTTTGTGCTACTAATCGCACTTTATATCTTATAATCTCATTATTCTTATTGTGTTTTCGTACAAATACTCATTTGTACCCAATAGGCTTTACATCTTCAGATGTTTGGACTACAGGTCCAAAAACTTCTCATTTTGTTAATGAGTTTAACTCTGCATGTATAGCTTCTTTCCATTTTGGCCAATCATTTCTATGTTGGCATCCTTCCACATTTCGTGGTTCGGCATCTTCATCATTTCTTATGATATCGGAGGCCACTTGGAAAGCGAAAATATTGTTAATAACAATATTATTTCTATCCCATTTTTCTCTCGTGTGCACATAACTTATTGAGATCTTACAATTTTTTGGTACTTGTGCCTCTTAGGGGACTTCTCGTTCAATATGTGCCTCTTCAAGGGCTTCTTGTTCAATATGTGCCTCTTTAGGGGCTTTCAACATTATTTGTGCCTCTTCTAGGGCTATAGATTTATCAATTTTAAATTGATAAGTCATTTTGATGGTCTCTTCTAGAGTGCCAAGTTTTTCTTGGGTTCTCCTCTTCCGGGGGGTTACATCATTTGAGCCGACAGGTTTACCACGTTTCAGGCGTATCTTAGATTCATTTGTTAACTGTCCTACATGGACATCAATCCGTGTTGGAGTATTTGTAGTCGGGATATATAACTTTGTCATTTTCTTTGTATTAATGAATGCATCTGGTAATTGATTTGCAAGATTTTGCAAATGAAGGATCCTTTGAACTTCTAGTTCATATTGATTTGTACGAGGATTAAGATGAGTCAAAGTTAATGCATTCCAAATAATTTCACGATGTTCTTCTGAAACTGGCTCTTCTCCCCCTAGCGGCGAGAAATTTGGCTCATTAAAATGATAATTTGCACAACATGTCATTATACCTTTTAAGTGTGTATGTAGACTAGTCACTAAATAAAAACTTCTAGTTTTATAATATACATGCATACGACCTTTTATCCCAGAGGACCAAGTTGGCATTACAAGATTCTTCTGGATCTAGCATCGTATAAAGTGTCATTCACATGGAATCAAATGCTACTAGTGAAATGGTATAAACTCTTCTGGAACCTTTAATCAGGTTTCTATCACCTGATATAGTATTAACATTGTCTATCATCAATGTTGTAGAATTAATGAGACAAGATTTTCATCAAAGTAACAAGTCATAAAACATTGTCATAAAAACCTCGTTTTTATAGCGTTGAAGAAATATTATCATAGAGAAATAGTTAAAATCAATGGAAAAATATTAATCATTGATGATGACATAACTTAATAACTTGTGTAAAAGCAGTGAGAGCATCTATAACACAATAAAACAAATATGAAAATATAATTTAAAATTATATATTTCGTAAGTATATCACACATTTGATTTTGTAAGTGTGGAGCAATTTATACATGAAATAACTAGAAAGTACTTCAATAATCAAACTAATTGTAGTGATGGATCAAGGTATAAGAGAGATCCATGTATCTTCAAGTATAAAAAAAGAAAATAATTTAAATGATAAATAATAAAATGTGAAATAAACTATAAAATATGAGCAATAAACAATGTGTTCAAAGATGATAACAAAATAAACCTATTTGCAAATAACTTTATAAAAACATAATGTTTAATCATAACAAACAATTTCTTCACCAATTAGATGATCAATTTTCCCATTAGGATTCTCAAAGAAATCTGAAACATCTAAATGGGTTAGATCCATTGAGCCATCACTATCAATGAAGTTCATTTCAACTTCCTTTCCTTTTGCTTTTATTGAGGTTTGATAAAGGTCAACAAAATGTTTTGAAGTACAATAAGTACGTGACCAATGTCCTTTCATGCCACATCTATGACACTTATTCTCATGGTTCTTATGAGGTTTATCTTGTAAACACTTCCCATTTTGTTGTTTTACCTCAGTATTATTCTACTTCTGGTGGTGCAATGAGGCTTTTATTTTCTGAAAATTTGGTAAATTATTACTATAAGAACCATGGTATCGGGGATTTCTTCCATGACCACGTCATCGTCATCGTCCACGAGTTTGGGACAATATTGCATTCACTTCAAGGAATGATTTAGATCTAGTTGGACGAGACTGATGATTTCTCATCAAAAACTCATTTTTTGTTAAACCTTCATGGAGATGATGACGAAGGAAAATCGGTATTTTTACGCGATCCTGCAAGAATGCTTGATTTGCTTCTTTGATCATAACTCCAAGATTCATTGACAATTTTGTTTTGAATAACTTCTGGTTATACAAGAGAATTAGAAATTGTATGCATAGTTTCTAACTATGAAACTATTGTTAATAAAAATTATTTTTCATAATTTCTGTTGTGAAAAATAAGTGAGTACAAAATAAAAAATTAAAAGCCAATATTTTTCATAACTTTAAATTATGATCATTTTGTCAAAAACAAGAAAATATGCAATTTTGTACATAGTTTCAAGCTATGAACTATTTATGTATAACTTCGAATTACACAATATAATTAAAAGAAATTAAAAATTAATATATTTCATAGCTTTAGGTCATGATTATTTTGTCAAAACAAGAAAATATTTAAATTTGTACATAACTTCAAGTTATGAACTGTTATATATATATATATATATATAAATTTGTATATAGTTTCAAGCTATGAACTATTCATTGGGCAGATTTGTGCATAGCTTTGGGCTATGAAATTTCATTATGTAGATTTGTACATAGCTTCAGGCTATGGACGTTTATTTATTTATTTACTTTATTAGGGATCATATACATAACTTCTGGTCATGTATTTGTAATTTTATAATTTTTTTCATAACTTTTGGTTATAGGGATTGCACATATTTTTCATAACTTCTGGTTATAAATTTACCCTACAATTTATAATTTATCTCATAACTTCTGGTTATACGGATTGTACAAATTTATGTATTCAAATAAAATAAATGAAAATAGAGAGTCAAAGGGTGATAAAGTAAAAAATCACAATATAAGTTTATCACATACCTTTTTGTGAGAAAGAAGAGAGAAGATCTTTCTATTTCTCTAAACGAAAGAATGTCTTTCTTATTTCTTTGAATAGAGAAAAATCTTTATATTTCTTTTGTAGAGATTATTCGTGTTGATAACGTGTTGTAAAACAAAGTAAGAAAAGAAAAAAACAAGAAAGAGATAATAGAATGCATGAGAAAACTCTCTTGAATTTCATTAGGGTCTCTCCCTTTTATAGGGAGTTACACAAAATATTTATGGATGATCATCCACAAATTACCATAGTAGTACAACATCTCATATTTTATAGCATATTTAATATTTTATATTTCTTGAGGGTGTTCTATTTTTTCTTGGTGCCCTTGTGGGTGTTTTTTCTTAGGGGACTTGAAAGGTGTACATTTTTTATGCAAAATAATAATAATAATAATTCCTAATAAAATTAAGAGAAAATTCATATAAAATAGTAAATACAATTTTTACTAAAAATATATTTTATTTTTTATTTTATATAAATAAAAAATTCATAATTTTAACCAAACAAAAAGTTAGAACCATAGTCATATTTTTGTTTTATATAAATAAAAAATTAAATATTTTAACCAATTACAATGAAATTAGCATCAGTAAAAAGTTAAAACCATGTTCATTGATTTTGATTATCACAAGAAAATTTTAAAATAATATAAATAATAAAATAATATGATAAAAATATTTTAATTTCGTTTATATATGATACAAATAAATAAATATTTTATTTAACATGAATATATAAAATCTTATGTCCTAAAATTTTGAATGTGTTCATTATGTATTTATTTTTATATTAATTTATTATATATTATTATCTTATTTTAAAGTATCCATAAATAATTAATAAATATGAAAAAATAATTATAAAGATTTCATCAAAAAAATATGTAAATAGCATATTTAAAATATAAAAAAAAAATCAAAAGTGACATCACATTCTAGGTAAAATGGAAGAAGAGGGATAAAAACGAAAAATAATGTGTCATATTGGTTTGTCACGTGTCATGTGTAAAAATTACAAAACATGATGGAGGTATCTTGACTTGTTATATTAAGATTTTAAAAAAAATATGAATTAGTTGGGTTGCAGGAAAGAAAGGAAAGCATGGTGAGCAAACCCTCATGGCAATTCAAAATGAGAATAGGGGGAATATTTGAGTCAATAGGGTCATATGTCAACCCTGGTGCCAATTCAAGACGAGAGTTCCACTTGGCTTTAAAGGATATGGGGGATATCTTAAGTCAATAGGGTCATATTCAAAAAGGAGATAAAGTGGACTGTTTTCTATCATTGTTGCTTATATTACAATTGAAAATGATTGAAAGAAGACTACGGTGTGTACAAAACTCATTTCAATTACAAACTTGAATTTTCACGGATTCCATATTAGGAAGAATTGTAAGAAATCGTTAAATAACTATTTCTCAATGATATTCGACAATCAAGATAATTCCTGTGAAACTATTTTGTTTATAAAGGGATTAGTGAAGTGTTCTTAGGTCTTGATCTAGAGTGTTTCGTTTTGAGACCTATCATATCATCTCAAGATGATTTTGTTTGATTTCTTTGATGATATTGTGGGATAAGATCAAACAATCAGTGGTTCATCCTCTAATGAAATTTAAAGGGTAATTTTGAACTTTTAATCATTGTTATTATTTGAGTGCATATTTTTAGAATTATTTTTTCCTACAAAACATGTATTTTAAAAGCCAAAAATAAACCTGCTTAAAAAAGACTTTTTTTTTTTTGTAGTACACTATTACATAATTTTGAGGCTACGACTAGATAGAGAAAAACTTTAAGTTGGAGGAGAAGAAAAAGAAGAAAGCCATAAAAGAAAATAGAGGAGGAAGAAAATAATTCTGGTATATTTCTTGTCTCAATTACAATGAAATAAATGCGAAGGAATATATGAGAAACATGTTAAATTGTAATCTGGAGTGGCTTGGATTGAAAGGCCATAATGAGAAGTCCCTTTCAGATAGTGTAAAGTGCGTTTTATAACCTGCCAATGAACATTAGAAGGAGAATGCATAAATTGGCAAACTTTATTTACAACAAAGGAAATATTAGGCCTTGTTAATGTGCAATACTGAAGTGCCCCAACTACACTTCTGTATGTAGTGCCATCTTCAAGAGGAGTCCCATCATGAATGGATAGAGCATAACCAGAAGCCATAGGGGAATGAACCGACTTAGAATCAGTCATGGAGGTGCAAGCAAGAAGATCTGTGATGTACTTATGCTGACTGAGATGTAGACCAGAAGTAGAACGATGCACCTTTATGACTAAGAAATAGTGAAGAAGTCTCAGATCTTTAATGGCAAAATGATGACCAAGTGAAAGGACGAGCTGGGAAATAGACTCAGAATGAGTGACCGTAATGATGTCATCAACATAGATGAGTATGACAAGAAAAATAGAATTTGACTTGTAGATGAACATGGAAGAATCTGCAAGAGAACTAGTGAAGCCCCACTGAGAAAGAGCATGGCTTAGTTTGGTGGTGAACCAAGCACATGGAGATTGTTTGAGACCGTAGAGTGCTTTCTCCAATTTACACACATGATTGGGGAATTCAGGGTGAACAAAACCTGGTGGTTGCATCATAAAAATTTCTTCAATAAGGTCGTCATGCAAAAACACATTTTAGACATGTAACTGTCAAATAGGCCAATTTTGAGAGATGGTAAAGGTGAGAACCACACGAATTGTAACAGGCTTGACTACCGGGCTGAATGTTTCAAAAAAATCCAAGCCATCTGGTTGGTGATAGCCTTTAGCTACCAAACGAGCTTTCTATCGATCAATACTACCATCAGCTTTCAGTTTAAGCTCTTATACCCACTTACAGCTAATGACTTTACCATAAGCAGGAGAAGGAACCAAGTGCCAAGTCTTGTTCTTAATCAAGACTTACAGCTAATGACTTTACCAACAGCTTGCTTAGCATGTTGTCACTGAGCATGTTTGACGGCCTAGCTGTAAGTAGATGGTTCAACCTGAAGTCCTGCAAGAGTGCTCAAAAGTAGCTTAGGCTTGTAAATTCCAGACTTTGACCTTGTCACCATGGGGTGATCATTGTGAGTTGGTGGTCTGGTTTACTCTGGAGAGATATGCAAGTCCTCTACCAAGATGGTGGAAAAAGTAGAAGGTTGTGGTGATGGAGGAAGAGAGGTGGCTGTAGTGGGTGAATCAGAAGGTGGTGCAGACGGAGAGATGAAAAATGAGGAAGGTAAGGAAGAAGAAGAGGATAAGGGAGTAGGTGTAAAGTTTGAGATGGAAGGGGAAATATGAGTAGTAGAGGAAGGAAAAATGGGAATAGTGAAAGGAAAATATGGACAAGCTGTACAAGGAGAAGGTGATTGAATATTAGAGAAGGGAAAAGAAAGTTCATTGAACACAACATGCCTAGAAATATAAATTCTGCCTGAGGTGATCAAGACATAAATAACCTTTATGTTGTGACCTATAACCGATGAAGACACATTTACAATACCAAAATTGCAACTTGTTATCATTGAAAGGTAGTAAAAAAGGAAAACAAAAGCAGCCAAATTTTTTTGAGATGTGAGTAAGATGGTGGTATGTGATAGAGAAGATGGTAAGGAGATTTATGAGCTAGAATTGGAGTCGGCAACCTATTGATGATGTAAGAAGCAGTTTGGAAAGCAAAGGGCCAGTAACTAAGAGACATATGAACATGAGCTAGGAGAGACAATCTCATTTCAACCACATGGCGATTTTTTCTTTCTACCCTACCATTTTGTTGTGGGGTACATGGACATGAAATTCTATGGAAGATACCCTGAGACTCAAGCAATTTGGAGAGAGACCTGTATTCATTACCCCAATCAAATTGAACAGATTGAATTGCAGCATTGAATTAAGTTTGAACCATAGCTTGGAATTTAAGAAACATGGAAGAAGCCTCATCTTTGGTGTTAAGCAAGTAAAGCCAAGGAAACCTGGTATGATCATCAATGAATAATAAGAAGCTTATGTATTAATGAAATTTTCTTACCATCCCCAACTGACACTTGATCAGACCTTGTGAATGGTGTTGCTGAGGTCAACTTGGAGTAATCTGGTATGAAATGATGAGTAGCTCTCAAGTCTAAGTACCAGATATTATCAGCCACAAAGTTTGCAATTGCAATGTTGCTAGACATCATGTTGAGCATTGGAGGATTAGTGGTCTCAATTTTTGGAGGAAAAAAAAAAATGAAGTACTTAGGAGGATGCTGGGTTGGTTGGTAATTGAGATTTGTCCTATGATAACAAATGTTGGCTTTATGGCCAAGTTTTCCACAGATTTGGCATTGAGGTTTGGACTTGTTTGGGGTGGATTGAGTGGTAGGTGCAAAATAAGATGAAAGGGAGGTGTCTAGGGTCTTGCAGAGATGCTCCGATTTTTTAATATATTCCATAACAGTCATTCATGTTGAGGCCTCACGTCCCTGTGATCCACGTAGTTGCTAAATGGACGCACGCTTTCAACCAAAATAGAGTTCTGATTCAGTCGTCCCTGCAAAAGGTACCTGGACAGGGTGTCTGGACACACCCTCCGATGGTTTTGTCAACCATGGTTAGAGAGATTAAGCAGTTGACCTTTTACTAGGTATAGCAAGCTTACCTTCCTCTTTGTGTGAAGGTTCATATATATAGTGACAGAAGCTCTGCCTCCCTCTTTATTGGTGGGGAGATTTTTTGGCTCGTCATGATACCTCTAGGTGGTGGTAGGGCCATTATCACCCTTAGGGCGGCTGACAGAGATCGTGGGAGGTGACTTGCCATCATTCCTGTCCTTTCGCTCTGCAGGTGGCGAAACGTGGGTCATGGCAGGCTGTCGGAATGACGTAGTAAGACTTGCTTACTTTAGTAAACGATCCGGACAAACATATCCGGATAGGATATGTCGGTCGTCCGAATGTGATGTTTGCGAGTGTCGTGTGCCTCTCCTTGAGGGAGTCCGGATAGGGGAAGCGCACCACGTGTCCTCTTGGGGAAATCCGGATGGAGCTAATCCGGATAGAAATGTGTGCCACGTATCATCCAGGGAGGGATCCCTACAATTCCCCCTTTCCTCAAATTTTGTATCTTAACACGAATCTCAGTCAGACGAGCCCTGGACATAGCAGAGTAGATCTGGTTGAGAGCATTCCAAATCTCCAGAGCAGTTGGATAGCACAACAATTTGAGATAGCATCTCTTCAGTCAGAGAGACATAAATCCAGCTCATAATGAGTCAATTAAAGCGATGCCAAGCACTGAAGTCTAGATTAACGATTTGCATTTGAGAATCAAGAAATCTGGTTGGACAAAGATGAGACCCATCGATGAAATCTTCCAATCCATTTGCAATAATGACTTTGAGTAGTTGATTTTTCCAAATGAGATAGTTGTTCTCATCAAGCTTCACAGTAAGAGATTGATGCAAGGAGGGAAGATTTGGTAATGGTGGAAGAACAGATTGTGTACCAATGAGTAGATACTGGGTTTGCTCGGTGGTTTGGGTATTTTGGCGAGTCACTGGAGCAGGGGTAGATGCAGATGTGTTATGAGTTTGTTTACTCTGCTTATCAGATGGTGGGGCACCAACGAATGGATTTTGAATTTTGCTTTACTGATATTTTTTAAAATAGGTCAAAAAAAAATGTTTCATAAATTTTATTTTCATTTTTCATAACTAGAAATTAATTTGGATTTTTCAATCAAAGGAAAACAGACTTTATTATAGAAAAATGTAGCGTCATTTTGATTTAACTCTAATGGTTAGTCAAAACATGTGTTTGTTCAAAGCCTTTTTAGGTTCAACAAAGACAATCTTAATACATTCTTTGGTTTTTCGAGCCTAGAAGTGGAAATAAAAATAGAAGTGCAATTCAGACGATTGTGCTGAAATCACCTAATAGAATGTTAAATTAATACCAACTAGGATGGCAATTACAAATCAACACCAATGAGAGAATGGAATAAGTTTTGTCAGATACTTGAACCGAATATAAATAGATTAGAAGGAAATTTAAAAAGAAAATTAAATCGAAACAGATTTGGATTTAGATATAACTTTGCCCCTACTCACTCCACTCAATATATATAAATAATTAAGTAAAAATTATTTTATTTTTTATTTTCCTTTTTTAACAATATAAAAATTGATTTCTTATAAAATAAAATAAAATTTATAACATAAAAAATAGAACAAGAAGATATCCTTTATTTTTTATTATTTTTTTGGGGGGGAGAGGATGGGAATGGATTCAAATGGTCAGGAAGAGATCAAAATGAGCTGACTGTTCCGAAACCGGCCACCTTGCCATCCATCCCCAGCACCAATATCCCAAATTAGCCTTCAAGTCACAATTTGGTAACTTTCGCAATTCATATCCCAAGCCTATTAGAACTGAAAAAGGTTGACACTCTAGGTCCTAGCTTACATTTTACATGGACTGAAAAGAAGTGGTCAGTACATCATATCTGACTAACCTGCTTCAAAGGGGAAGCCCAACTCATATCAAGGCTGAACGAGGGAGGGACGGAGGGATAGATTGTTCTGCACCAAAATATTTGGCCACATTACAGCCCCAGCAATCAGTTTTATTGTTTCCGGTGAGGACTCAGAGAGGGCCATCTGCAGTTAGGGGGTCCTCTTATCATCCAAACACAGAACATTACAAGAATAGAAACAGACCACAAAAGCATCCTATCATTATCCACTGTTACAAGCACATAAGCAAGCAGAGTCCAACTCTCCATATATTGCCGAGAAAAAACGAGGCAAAAACAATGTCATTGAACAGGAAACAGAATTTACACCATCAGATTCATTTGTCAATGATAATAATACCAATGATAATGATGATGATGGCTCCCACTTTTTCAATAATAGGATGACAACCTCTCTAATTAGGAGCATCGGCACATCAAAATTTGACCTCTTTTTCTTAGATAAAGTATAACACTTTTTTCTTGGAGGGCATTCCCCATTTTCTATGAAGGAGCAATTGCAAAAAGTAAAAAAGGAAATGCTCTATTGTTCCCTTTATTTTCCTATTTTTTAAAAATATTCTTATGCCACAAAAAATAAGAAAATCATAAGAAATACAATCAATACAAAGAATATCTTGATCATCAACCATCGATTGGATGATATGCTGTTAAGGTACCGGACCAGTTGTCCCTGTGCTCCTTCCACGTTTGCCAGTGTATCCTCCATGTTCTCATCAATCCTGACAGCCAAAGCATTATCTAGTTGTGACAGGTGACTTTGATACTTCTAAATTCATCAAATAAATAAATGGTGATACATATGAAATAATTTTCTTCAATGTCAAATTTAGTTATTAAGCCATTCTTATGTTGCCAATTATCTTCCTCCTCCTATGGTCAAATGTACTGATTCCTAAGTAGTTGACTTCTTCTTTCACCACATGGTGAGGATTTAGAAGCCTGGTTGTTTGATGAAATTACCTCTTTCAGTGCAATGGAATCGGTGCCAAAGTGAGATATTCAGTTATTGGCCACCAGAAAGACCAAACGCTGCAATGTCTGGTTTGAAAAAGATCTCTTTGGTAAAACAAATTACACAATTATATTTTTTTTATTTTTTTATTTTTGATAAGTAAGAAAAGAATTGTATTGCTAAGAGGTGCTAAAATAGCAACTCAAGATATGCAGAAGAGAAAGGGACATACTCACCCCCTTGCAAGTCAACCTACACTGGAGTGGATAAGTCAACCTACACTGAAGTGGATATACTTGTGGGTGTTTAATGACAACCTAGCCACACACGTTTTTTTCTGTTACTACATGTGCATATTAACACAGTAATTGATTAACCAACCTGATTGCAAGCTCTCCTTGCTGTGAAACCATAGTAGCCAGTTGTGTGAAGATGTTGCTAAGCTCATGAATGGTTGACTCCACATTTTGAAGAGCTTCAGCTCGGCTCTGCATGTAACTGTCTTGCAGAGGAACCAACTGTTGTTGTTGCTGCTGCTGCTGCAGCAATGGTTGAGATTCCACATTTCCCTGTTTCCTGGGAAGGAAAACAAACATAAAATCTTCAGAATCCTTTAAATCAAAATTTGGCTCTGCAACAATAGAGAAGAGAGGGATCATATACTAGAGAGTGATGCGGGAACGTCCAGCCAAAAATTAATACTTACACCATTGAATTTATTTTTTCTCTTATAGTCTATTGAATTTCTTATTGGTTGTTATTCATGAAGCTATACATCAGAAAAGATAAAGTAGAAAAAGGATTTTTATGAAATAGTTTGTCAAATTTCCAAGAAGCTGAAAGGAAATAAACAATAAAATTCTTCAAAAATAGACTTTTGATTTCACTGCAAAGATAGAGCTTGTGTTATATTTTATTTATTTTGTTGATAGGTAAAGATAGAGCTTGTGTTATTTTATTTTATTTTAGTTTTTTGATAGGTAAAGATAGAGCTTGTGTTATTAATCATTTCAACTTTCCAAACAATGATTTTTTTCACACAGCAGCATTTGCATTCAGTCAAATATCCAAAAGATTAAAGCGCTCCAAAGGTTGCCAAATGTTTCTGTTTGAGTGAGCTAGAGTTGTCAAAAAGCAGATTAGTAAAAGAGATTATATCCTAAATTTATTAGAAGAATTGCCAAATATAAACTAAAGATGACCATCTTTTTCAAGGGGCACCGTACATTTATGGACTATTTAAGCCAAAGAATGGCTTGATCTGATTTATATCAACATGATCCCATTGAGTGCATCCATATACTCTAATGATTTATGGTTAGGTAACCAAAAGAATTTGAGTTTCCAAAATATTGGAGGACGGAAACTTCCAACCAGAAAATTCTAGTTTAATACCAACTAGTTGGTATCCTCTATTCCAACTTCAGAAAACTTCCTATGGATTTTTCCCAAATATAAACGATGATCCAATACATGATCAATTTTTTATAGGCAAAGCAAAATTGAATTAGAAGGCACCTATCAAAAAGGAGGCCCAAGCCAAGCACAAAAAATGACCATTTTTATTTATATGATCCTTAGAATAGTCAAAAGTCACCTAAAACAATTAGAAAGATCTTTACCTTGGAAAGAGGGGAGATGAGGATGAAGATTCATTGGCCCAAGGAGGAGGGGATGATGATGCAGTAGCAGTTGATTTTGCAGCCAATGGACGCTGGCGAACAAAAGGATTTGTGGACTCTTTTGAAGCAGTTGAAGAAAACAACTGCCTTCTGTTCTCATGAACCTTTAAATTCTGTAGTTATCCAACAAATTCAACTGATAAATATAATAATGATTAAATAACAAGACCCCATTCCAAAGGATGGAATTAGTAGCGGGAAATCAAGACCTTGTGCACAGCAAGATCAATATACCTCTGTTCGCATGGTGAGAACATCTTTGAACTCCTTTGTCGCGCTCATCAAGCGATTTTTTAAGTCATCTACAACTGTTGTTGAATGGGAGGTTGTGTCGCTTGAGATGTTGCCACTTTCATTTTGGGAGTTACAAAGGAGTTGTAGGTCCACTACAGCTGCATTTAGTGCAGTAATATCCTGCTTGACAACAGCTGTCAATTCTTGGATCTCCATTGTTGGATCATCAAAAACTGATGTCCTCTTTGCCACTGGTGATACAGCAGAGTAAATATTTCAAAATCTTTTTTCTCCAAACACTAGCATAGATTTGCATTTCTGTGCACAATCACAAATCAACAACAACCTCACTGCGTGCCACAAGATTTATTACTATTATTAATGTTTAAAATACTGAGTTCCTAAATTTAATTTTCAATTAAAACTTGCATCAAGTGAATTCCTATGATTGATATTTTAATTTTAAACTTTTTTCAATTATTTTTATGGGACATTTCAATTATTTTTATTAGCACGTTCAAGTATCATGCCTGAAATATAGAAAGCAATTGTTAAGCAAGGACAAAATTTTCTCCCACCTGTTTACATTTTCAAACTAAATTCCACTCAATTTTTTTAATGCAAAATGAAAATATGATACCAAAAAAACTCCATCTCAACAAGGCATAACTCCTCTCCACATGGAGTACCCTCCTTTATTGGTATTCATGAAGAACAAAATTGATACCTCTAATAGTTATCATATATTATTTACATATAATGCAGAAGTTAACAATAGAAGAACAACAGTATACACTATATCTTGGAAACTCCCTATGTCCCTGTTGTCAAGATGGAGAACAGAGTCAATATCTTTCATGATTATCAGGAACCATCTACAAACAAATCCAAACTGACCAAAAGAGAAATAAAAACACCAAACTGAAACCTGCATGTTTCACTACCTAGGGTTTACTTACGATAAAAGGAGTAAAGGAACTTGATAAAAACTTCAATGAACTCATCAACCCATTCTTCTCTATTCTTGCATTATGAACGCACTCTCATCTACCGAATTCTTGTGTTTGATGTTCTGATTTTAAAGCCTCAAAAGCAGCAGCTAAAAATGTTAAAGAATACTTTAGCTGAATGGAAGTGAAATTGGGATACTGTTTGGTTGCATCATAAACAAATTGATCCAAAACTCAAATTCCACAAACGCCAAATCATACTAACAATTCTACATTAAAGCCAAAATTTCCGGATTCTACCAACCCAAAATTCCTAATCAAATAGGATTTCGCGCATCCAAACCAGCCTAAGTTTCTCACACCCAACACAATGTTCGACCTAAAAACATCCCAGTTAACGCAGATGCTATATGTTGTTAAAATCATTATAACGTCAGAACAATCAAATTAAAATACAAGCCAATTCAATTACTCACATTTCGCTAGCTTGGCGAGCTTCTGCGAGGTCTGATGAATCCCATATCCAATCCGCGAAGCCCTGTCTTTGAATTCCTTCTGAATAGCGAGCGAAGATCGCGTTCCGTCGGGCTTCGCGCCACTACTGGTCACCGCATTCGGCGCAGCCGAAGAGAATGACTTCTTGAGCCTCTCGGCAACGTTCAGAAACTCTTGCGTTCGATCGCGGTAAGACGACTGCGCTGACTTCATGGACATTTCAAAAGGAAGGCCAAATCGTATACAATTGCATCAATACGAGGGCGATCAGAGTGAAAATGCCGAGATCTGAAACCCTAACCCTAGATCTGGTTGGAGGAGTGTTTAGGATTTGTAAATTTGAGAGGAAAGACTTAGCTAGCACGCAAATTATGAATTGAAGAGAGCAGAGTGGATCTGCATAGTGTTTCGGGGAAATTGCGATTTGCTTTGAAGATGAAATGATTCCAACGCCTACTCTCTCAAGGCTACCCCGTTACAACACCTTAATTATGTTCATGGTTAAAATGTTTACAGCATTTAAATTATATATACGCATACAAGTGCTATTCAGACCCCGAACTTAATGCTCACACCACACCTTGCTTTAGACTATTGAATAAAAGGATAAATATATGAAATCATGAGTGTTTGATAAAACCTTAATATTTATTACTTAAAAATTTAAGTTAATTTTAAATTAAATTATATTTAAATTATTAAATTAAAGTTTATTATTTAATTTTTATTTTAAATATTAAGGTTAATTAACTTAAAATTTATCCTAAATCATCAAATTAATATATTTATTTTTATAAATTATAATTAAGGTAAAAGATATCAAATAACAATAAAGGTCATGAAATAGTAAAAAAAATCATGAAGGTAATTAAGGTAAATTATGATATAAAAAAAAGTAAAATATAAATATAAATTTAAAAATAAGTTAATTATTTTTTCTTAAAATTATTTTTAACTTTAAGTTATATTATTAAGTGATTTTATCAAATATATTTAATTTACATATTGATTTAAATTAAGTTATTAAATTTATTTAAATTATTAAATTAATTTATCAAATAGTGAATAAGGTTTTATATATGAAATATAATGAATGATGTCGTTCTTTTATTTATATATATATATATATATGAAAATACTATTATTTATTTTTTTAGGGTTTTCAATTTCCAAGGATGTCAGGATGGAGGGGTGTGGGACGGGGTCACCCTCGTCTTGACTTTGTTCTCTATTTTCTAAATAGATTCCAATTTCAGCACCCAAAAAATGGGATCTCCTTGCTTGAGGGTTGGATCATGGATCTCATATTTCATTTGCTGGTGAGAAGCAATTTATACTGTAGGTCCAAACCTCTGAGCTAGCATTGCTCAGCCCTCAGTGTTGATGTCGATTCATTTAAATTAAGGCCAAAATTCATTAAGATTCTGCACATGAATTCACTGACAAAGCAATCAGTTTTATAATAACCTATAGCCTACAGGCTCATAAATCTCCTTTGAAAGAAATAACCAGGACAGACTCCTGAAGCTTTTCCTATTATACCATAAGCAAAAACACCATCCACCCTCCTACAATTGACGCCAAAAAATCCAGTCTATGCAGTGCCAGTGAAGAGCCATGGGCAATCATCACCGGAAACAGGCACTCATCATCGGAGGGATCCTCCTCTGTCTCTATGCCCAAACCCGAAAAATCGCAGTCCCAACTCTGCTGATTGTTAACTTGATAATACATGTTGAAGGCATAAGAAGCATTACCAGCCACACTGAGATGATTACAAGAAGAGCCATAGCCCAAAGCAGTGCAGTCAGACATGGAACATGCGTAGTTAATACTATCTGGTAAGTCCTCCAAATCATCTGTATTGGGGTTCAACACACACCACCTCCTTACCATGTACTTCACGCCTTCTGCTGCAACTAGACCCTTGTTCTCCCTTGACCCTGATACGTCTAATTCATACTTTGGCTTCCCGTCATACTCGAAAATCCCCCAGTGTCTCTCAAAGCACCCTGGCGCAATGCTTTTGGCATTCTCATCGATCAGACTGAATAGATAAGCTTCAATTTTACCCTTTCGAGCTGGGGTTCCTTTCCCACTCAGAACATGATGGATCAAACCCTGGTTGAATCTCTTTGCATTTTTTACATTGGCGTTCTTATCGCCGTCTGTTGGCCACCCTACTTCTCCGACAATGATCTTCACATCTGGGTATCCGGCTCTGTCTAGTGCCCATACAAGAGTGTCGAAATTTGCGTCAAACACGTTTGTGTAGACGTTGTTGCCATCTTTTATGGGTTTGTTTGAGCCATCGAAGAAGGCGTAGTCCATGGGGAAGTAAGCGTTGCCATACAGGCTGAGGAATGGGTAGATGTTGACAGTGAAAGGGGCATCATTTGAATGTAGATATTGGATTATTTCAATGGTGAGGTCCCTGACTTCTGCTCGGAAGTCGCCAGCGGATGGAACTGGGTTGGAGTCAGGAGAGTAGTAGATGTCGGCATTGAAGGGGACTGTGGCCTTGACCGACTCAAGCGCTTCATTGTTTAAGGCTTGCTGGATATTCTTGAGGGCTGGTAGTGTATATTTTAGGAAGGTGCCGTTGTATGTTTGAAGGAAGGGTTCATTGCCCACAGCAACATACCTACAAAACAGATTGCCAAAGGTGATTTCTGATCATCAAAAGAAATGAAAGCCCATTCAGAAGCACATAGAGAAACTGGGAGCTTCAAAAGAGGAAAATGTGAAAGAAAAATAAGAAAAACAGGGGAAACCATTGCATGGGAAAACCCCAATTCAAATCTCAATTTTCTCAGCAACCAAAAAGAGGGTTAAAGGAAATTAAAGAAACCCAAGTTAAAAAGAGGATTGGGGAAACTGTGGATAGGATAAAAGAAGCATGATACTCAACTTGATGTTGACTCCACCAGCGTAGCTATAACTACTGACATTAGCCTGCACCCAGGAAGTAGCAACAGAGGGGTCCTCACTCATCTCCGGCAACATGTAATTGGGTATTGCGAGCATCACCTCTATATGAGTTCCAGTTAAAGCCTCTAAGATCCTCTCATCAGCCTCAAACAGCTTCAGCTTGCGGAACCCATTATCCTTCAGCATTCTAACCACCTTCTCTGGTGGCAGCTGGTGGGTTGCCATGGTTCCCCAGTTCACCCCAACACCAAACCCACTTGACCGCATGCTCATCCACATCACAAGAAACAGTACCAAGAGATGGTAACAGCTCAATCTTGCCTCCCCCATTCTCTTTTCTTTGATGAATCTTTGACCGGTCTCTTTGAAACTTGTTCTTTCTTGAATCAAGAATCAACAAGAGCTGCCAAATGATTGGGAGAGAGAGAGTGAGAGAGAAGGGGGGGGGGGGGAATTTTCTGGTTGTTTGATGCACTCCTTTATACAAGTAGAGAAAAGGCCCTTTTTTGCTTTCTCAAATTTTTAATGTTTGGCTTTTGAGAAACCTTCAGGGAGAAGGTGAAAAATCTGAAAGGAGGTTGGCCAGACAAAAAGCAGAAAAGGGAATGGAAGATTCCTTCCTTAATTCAGTTATTCAGTTATGCCAACGCGCCCCTTTGGAATTTGATCGTTCCAATTGCTCTCAGGCTTCGAGTCTCTTGTTAGTGTAAAGGTGAAACATAAAGAAGTTGTCTTTCACGTGAATCACAGCAATTCTACAGCAAATTCTGAAGAGAGTAATGCTTCGTCCTTCCACCAAACTTTTCCCAATTGCCCATCTTGGTAGGACAACAATACAAGTCTTTTCATTTTTGCAACTTGAGGAACAAATCAATTCTCTTTCCGTTAACGGTTGGTGGATCAAAACCCACCTCGCATTGTGTAAACTAGAGATTGTTGATGGATGTACAGTTGGAGGCCATGTAATAAACTTAGCTTGAACAGCCATTGACTACTTTTGAAAAGGATTTTGAAGATAGCCCTTCAAAATCTGGCCTTTCCAGCCTGAAGCCACGTGGTCGTGACAAGAGGGAAGTCTTTCTTTACTCATTATATGGCCCTTTTATGAGAGCTTTTACCTTTTCAACCAGGTTATGGTGGAATCCAAATAGAAAGTGTATATCAAAAAGGAATTGCTATATCTATGCTTGATTTGGTGTCTCTGCCAAGGCTTATCATTATTACTGTCATTGTAAAGATTGCCACAAGTATGGGAAATGGATAATGAATTTTAAAGAGAATGGACACAACCCCAAGGATGAGATTTTGGAAGCAATAGTGTCCCATGTGTCATAATTCCTCATGATCCTAAATTATCAAACCAATTCCAAGCATGCAGCACTTGGAAAGAAGAAACATAATTTTATTAATAACTTCAACTATAAGATTCCAAAGGAGAACACCACCACCCCCCCAACCCAAAAAAAATAAAATTAAAGGAATAAGAAAGAAAAAGCAGTCTGCTCAAAGTTCCTCCATGCATTAATTTAATTTCTCAAATCACATAGGCTCTCTTTTTTATTCGTTTATGCTTTCATATTGTGTTAGATTAGGTTAACAAGAATAAAACCCACCTCATTTGGGTTTAGAAACAGAGATACTGTCAGGCCCAACCCTGGGTCCTCAGTTCTTAAGAGTGCCTATAAGTCTCCAGAAGAATCAAGCAAACTCTTGGTGGCATCTTCTTTGAAGCATGCTTCCTCTGACAGCCTAAAGCTTAAACAAAACATTGCCTGTAGGGTACAAAAAAGTTAAAAAAATATTAATAAACTAACATGAAAAAATAGTGTTGTGAATCCATGTATATGAACCCATGATTGTTTGTACCTTGTTTGGAGCAACATCCCTAACCCTGTGAAGTATTGGTTCTTGTATACTTGCATTCAAAGCAGTCTCTGCCTCCTGTAAGCAAACAATTGAAACTGAGATGAGTACTTAAAAGTGAATTGGAACATGAAACCACAGTTCAGTTCACAATGTATCTAAGCTGAATCCGCATGGGTGTGGTGACTGCTGTTACAGCATGATCAACAGCAAACCACAGTTCAGTTCACAATGTATCTAAGCTGAATCCGCTTGGGTGCAGTGACTGCTGTTACAGCATGATCAACAGCAACTACCTCACAGCAAGCTAAATCAACAGTATACAAACATGAGCAAGCTAATGGACTTTCAGTGAATTTAGAAAATCCCAAAGTGCCCATTTGGGATTTCCAACTTTTGGAGAAGATTAAAAGAACAATGTTTGCAGTAAGTTTGCACTTGTGTGCCAATTCAAGCAGAGCAATAATCATAGACCACTTACTCCACATTTCAAGAACTGAAATCCAACAGAGAATTAGGACGTATTCCACCAAAATGCGGGTAGACCAACACAAATTCAAATAAATATAAGAGCTAATCTGAGCTAATCAAGCTTGGGATTGATTTGTTGGAGGATTCCCTGAGCAAAGAATCTGGAAGCATGCAAACCTATTTAATTTTGTCGATAAATTGTCCTCAACCAGATCTTCAGCTGTAGTTATTTGTTGTTGATTGTAAAACAGGTATTTAACTACAGTGCTGAAGGGGATTGCATATCAACTCAACAAAGTTCTAATTCCTACATTCAGGAGTCAGATGCATGGCACAGATGATCATTTTTGGGTAATTAGCAAAGAAATTCCCAATTGAAGGCGAAGCTTTAGCATAGGGTATTGAACTTCCATAATAATAACTAAAAATGAATAAGATTTAGAACAGGACACCAAGTGAATTTCTGCATAAGCCAACCACATGTCTAGACTTAAACTCTGGTAAATTCTCCTGTGTGAATTAGTACCACTTTCAGAGCAACCAAAATCAGAACTGAGATCTTTTGTTGACCCTTGGATTTAAAAAGATCATCACCCAGTGCTGATCTCACCAAGCATGCTCCTGGAAAGGGTGAGAATGTTTATAGCCCCACTTATTTTTGCTTTTCCAACAACACTATGATGGCACAGCTTACATCATATTTCCTGGCATAGCAATCTGGCATGGCAATGTTACAGTAAAACTGTGAAGAAAGAATAGAGCAGCCCCACAGTCCATGGGTTGGCGTATTTGGAAGGAGCAGGAATGGACACATTCAACTAAAATCAAGGTCAAATTGTATTACTTATCTCATACATACAAGATTGCATATTTAAAACATATTTAAAACATATGTCCAAATGCTATAAGTAAGGGTAAACCGTTGATCTCATGAGAAGTTTCAGAAAATCATATTTAAAACAGTCTAACCGCAGTGCAACTATCAACCTATAATATACTTCACATTAACCTCACAGAAAATGTGGCACATGCAAGATTGCATAATATACATATATGAAACAACACACTAATGAAACTACTAAAGCATTAATATAAAGAGAAATCAATTTGTTTCAGCAGAATGATACTCACAGAAATAATCATTTCATTTGTTTCATTTGCCCGGATGAAGCAATAGCAGTGAATCCAAGGTAAAGATCCCTTCCAGTATTTCCTCTGAATGAGGCCTCTAAATGCATCTGAAAGGGAAATTCCAAATGTTAATTTCCTTTTCAATCTCTTGCAAGAAAACAAACAGAGCACTGAGTAAAAAATGCAATATATCTAAAGCATGTACAGGAAAGGAAAGAAATATGTCATAATATAAACAACCAAAGAAAATCCACGCCAAGCTTTCTGTTTAGCATTCCCTCAAAGAGAAAATAAGACCTAGACTAACAGCCCAAAGATGCATGCACCTCAATGAACAAGAAGGCTTTCCTCCCACATGAAAGAAATTAAGTACTAATACAATTGACCAAACAACAGAGAAGAAATTATGAATTGAATCAGTGAATGAAAGAAACAAAAGGAGAACATCCAAATTTTTTAATTTGAGAACAAATGATGGTTCTGAATGATATATGCAAGTGAACCAATATGCCATATAATTAGTGGTCTAGACCATCTGGCCAATGCTAAATAATGTTTGAGGCTACATTGATTTTAGTTGCCCAACAGTGGCAGCAAGGAGATTCTAAATCAAACAAAAAGCGAATGTTCAAAGTGATCAGAAAGAAAGGGAAAGGTAATAAAAAAAACATGCACTTTACCAAGAAATTGTATGGCAGAAGCAGGTAGATTCATTATGACATGATCAACATGTTCCCAGGGCTTGATGTTGGATGATGATTCAGAGCCTCGCATCCTCTTATTCATGCGATCTTTCCTCCTACCCACCACAGAAACAGTGGCATTATCATAAGTTCCATTTTCTGCAAAGGTAAATGGAAAGGGACAAGTTATTCTCACCACAAAAGACAGTGATTAACACAATGATTGCAAAATCATTTAACTATGCATTCTACACATCTAAAAATTAATATGTATTAAACACTTGATCAAGCATGCAAATTAGTAAGACCAGAGTTTAACTGCCCATAATACCTTCCTCACAACTTCCAGAATGCTTCTTAACAGCAGCCACAGTATCATCAGCAACCGTACACGATCCTTCTATACCATCCATATTACTTGAATCATCACTATGTACTCCTATCGCCTCAACTACAGAGATAATGTAGATTAAGTTACAGAGCTGCACTCTTACACATGAAAATGATAAAGTCAACTAAACAAAAGCTTTACCAGTTAGTCCTCCATTTTGCGACTCTGTTTGCACATTAGCCTGAATACTGCATTCCTCGGTAGCTTTGAGAACAGGAACATCAGGTTCTGGAAGAATCTCATGAACTGGCACTTCCATCAATTGAGAAATGAATTTCCTTGCATCCATGTTATAAGCCCAAATATTATCATCAACCTTGTTGATTTTTGCATTAATCTTCAAATAACGGATGCTATCTGGATTTAAATCATTTGCATACACTAGACATCCCTTCTGTGCTGCTGGAATGGCAAAAGGACCAACACCGGAAAACATGTCACAAATTATCTGCCCTGGTCGGAACTGAGAAACCAGCCTCATGTGTTCATGTTCCAATCTTGAGTTCCAATAGACCAAGCTGTAATCAAGCTTGAATGTTGCCCGGTATTGCTTCACCTCTGTAACCATATCATCTTTTCCCACTAGAATTTCAAACTTTGGCACCCGGAACTCATTCGTAATGGTTCCAACTTTATTAACAACTGTTTTGATTCTAGGATAATTTTTCTGCAAATATAGCACACAAGAGAGAGAGAGAGAGATTAAATGAGAACCAGTAAATAAAATGAGATGTTCAACACTCAGGGAAAAAATGAGAAATACAACACTCAGGAATTCAAAATATAATAGATTGCCAGTATAAATTGTTCCTGATAAGTCTAGAAATATGATTACTTGAAGAAAAGGAATAAACATCCATAACAATGACATGGAGACAAAAGATACAAGGACATGAAGTGAAAATGAGGTGTCTGTAATCTCTCTTTCAGAATTAAAACTTTCAGATTACACTAGGATTAGTTTACTGCTGAGGTTTTGATAAATACAAAAATAAAGGGACCCCCATGTAACGTGATTTAGACATGTGCAGAGGGCAGCAGTGCCAGTGAGAAGAAGAAGGGCAATAATGCAAGTAAAATGCGCTAAAAACATATAGAAATGCACCATAAAAAATATGAACATAATCAACAAGAAGTGATCAGGATTTATGCTTTCACTGAAATTATCACTTTTGAGTTTTGACAAATGAAGTTGCAAAATTCAGATGGTTGAAATAAAGAATTATGAGTGCTCTTAGAAAGAAAGGGGAAGAGGTCATGTATGTTTGGCAGAAATAACAAAATTCAGATGGTTGAAATAAAGAATTATGAGTGCTCTTAGAAAGAAAGGGGAAGAGGTCATGTATGTTTGGCAGAAATAACATTAATACATCTAGAACATGTCATGTAGACCTCCATACACATAATAATAAATAATAATAAGTTCGTTGAGAACCAGGATATGCATGAAGCTAATAAAGGAATTGATACCTACATCATAGATGACCTTCGCAATGACATCCTTGTAGGGAAGTAGTTCACCGGTTATATTCAGATGGGCAATGTGACCTGCACAAATATGAAGCCATGTTAATTTACTCATTTATTGTTCAAAAAATGCACAAGCTAGTGAACAAGTTGTAAGAAATTGCAAACCGCATAGCAAGGCAAAGAAGCAAGACATAAAGAAAAAGTCTTTCTATAAGCACAAATTAAAATATTAGGAAAAAAAGCAAGCAGAAAAAAGATAAGTGAATAACAATATACATAGAAAACTTAACTATTGTTTCAAAGGATGAAGGGACCTCAACTCCATCAGGAAGAATCTGCTTCAACACATGGTCTATAATCACAAGAACCAGTCAGAAATTTGGCCATCTTCAATATACACGATAAAAGATGTGAATAAAAATCAAATAGAATCGTTAAGAAAATCTCAAAATATAATTGAAGGAGTCAAGGACATGTGAACCTCACATCAAATGTATTATTTTGGACATGTTGTCAGGCATGATATTTTCCACTATATGTACAGGCTAATGGACAGAAACTGCCTACTGTTAATGAAGTAAGATTTATTCAAAGATTATGGAGGTCAAAAGAACTATACAAGGGTTTTTTTTATTACTTTTCCAGTTGCAAGGATACAGCATTCACTACTCAAACAAATTAAACCAAAAGAGCCTCCAAAAGCCAATAACATCAATGATAAGAATTGATTTTTTTTTTCCTTTTTGTTGTTATTGTTGATGATGATGATTACAGAATATTTCCTGATCCCATTCATGTAGGGGTTTGGGGGGCAGGAATAATAATAAGTTTCTTCATTTTTTTTCCTTAGTCTCCAATTCTTCTTCACTAAGAACTGGGAGTATATGGATGACTTTTTGGTTGGTCCATTTTTAATGGGCCTGAAGTAATGGATGAATGACATACATGAATTAGTATAGCAAACCTCACAAAATGCAACTACTTCAGAGAATACCCTGCATTTATATTCTTTTCTTTTTCCAAAACAAATTTGCTTAGTAAGAAAACATTTTTTTTATAGGTAATTCAAAAACACATCCTATGTCATCATCACGAGTAGCAAAGGGAACATTTGATTCTAACATACAAACCCCAACTCCAGATCAATTGAAAGATAAATGAGATCCAGAATCATTGGCCCATTGTTAGCCAACATTTCAGCAACCGAGATGAAATAACAAATAAAAGAGAGAAAATTTGTAATATACTCTGGATGAACATAGGAAATGACCTGCACTCCAATAAGAATATCCAAGTGTCAACGAATATGGAACTACTTCAATCTTGCATAGCACCTTCAGTTCATCACGTTTATCCTCTGGAATATCAGATAAATCTGTTCCACACCAAAAAGCTTACCCTCAGTGAAAATTAGAAAATGAGTCCAATTAAATTATTGTTACAAGGAAAAGCAGCAATATAAAACAACCACCAAATTCGGCATCCCAAGGCTTGGACTTGTCTAGAATATGTCAACAATGAAAAAAGGACCAAATTTAAAATAGAAAAGTTCAAAAAAAAAAATTAAAAAGTAACATTAATGGCCAAGGCATGGACCATACATATGATGAAAACCAACATGAAGTGATTCTGCAACAGTTTGCGTCAAAACTAATGTTTCACAATTTGACTTAAAAATGAAAAAAAAAAAAAAGCACACAAGTGAGCAAACACAAAGTTTTTTTTTTATAAATGAGCGCAAATATATTAAGAGGCGAAAAGCCACAAAGCAGTGAGCAAACACAAAGTTGGGAGGGCGAGAGCTATAAATGGCTGTCAGACTTGAGAAAGGAGGGGGGTCCAAATAACTTGATACTCACTATAAAGAGCTAATACTAATGGGGAATTTTCATTAGATTTAAAAAAACTGAGGGCAATAGGCAAGCTACTAGATCTAGCAATTACCTAGTGTCACCATGCATTTTGACAACTATATTCAAGCAAAAGCTGAAACTTTTTCATACATGACATTTACCATTCAATTGTTTCATGTCCTTTTTTTTTTTTTTTTTTGATAGGTAAATTTTTTGTCTCCACTGGGACTTGAACTTGGAAGCTCCTACAAACCCTTCCCATCCCTTTACCACTGAGATTCAATTATTTCATATCTTCCTCCAATATAAAAGCATATGAATTGGTATATATGAAAAAATATGGTCCATAACATTGCAGGAAGTAGAAAGTCCTCACACTATTGATTTCTTTGAAGGATACTTATTTTCCCTTATTAACACATTTTTTTATCTCATATAATAAAAAATTAAAAACATCAAAACAAGGCATTTAATTTTCTTAGCAAGCCCCAAAACCTTTTTATTACTATCACCATAGAATCAACATTTCTTACCAGGATTTTTAATTCTTTCAGACAATATAATGTAACGGTTTGTCTCACATGTTGGATCTTCTGTTATAGGTTTAACACGGGGTTTGTCAAGCAAATATCTGCAAAAAAATTAAATAATAAAAAAAAAGGCACCCTGAACAATGTCCACTGACTTGTATATTTTTAAGGTAAAATCAGATGAAAATAGAATCCAAGGAAAAGGGACACTATTTTTGCTAAAACATTTGGCTCTTCCATAAGGCATTTTTTGAACAGGTGCTTAAGAGTTCCAAACCCATCATCAACATTTTTATAAATGAGATCTCTGCAAATAAACTCCTCCATGTCACCACAGCTTACCAGGGAACAATATCTAGTAAGTGCTATGGAGTTCCAATCTAATATTCACTTCCAACTACGCAACCATTCTGAATTTTTACAAACCTTAGAGACCCACATGGTCATTTAACACTTTTTTCAATACAGTGCGCCACTGCATTGAAATTGCAGAGTGCTGCTCTCTCTCTCAATTGGTTCTTTGTCGTACATTGGGGTGGTCCAGAGGATTACTTAGCGAAGTTCACATTTATAAAATCAGTGAAACTGAGAACCAAAATTCTGAGTTTCATTGCGACAAATTCCGTCCAATCTAACCTCTACGCACCAAAGAAAAGAGTGACAAAGTAAAGAAATGCACAACTAAGAAAGCATATCAAGTTGATTTGAGATGTAAGCTAACCCGTTTAGAATCCTAGAAGCAACCTTGCAGAGTTGACTAGGGATTCGAAGCGCCCATAATTTCAACTGCAAATCAAACTTACTTTCGTCCAACAACATTGCAATACACAAAGCACCACTCACGGTTTCAGATTCTCACCTTTTTCCTTCTTCTTCTTTTTATCTCAAATTAGGGTTAGGGTTGGAGTTAGAGCAGAGCGGGCATACTGCTTCCCACCTTCGGATTCTCTCTTTGAAAAAGCCCGGTCCGGTCTAGAGGAGAGCAGGCTTACTACTTCACACCTTCGGGTTCCCTCTATGGAAAAACCCTGTCCGGTCCAGACCGGTTCTGTTATCACCCACAAAAATTGTTGTGTTGCCAAAGGGAAGATACTTTGATAGGATGTTTCTAAAGCTTTGTTCAAAAAATTTATTGTGAAATATTTAAATTTTTAAATTTTATTATTATTAATTTTTTTAATAATTTACTTTAAAACCCAACTCATTTTCTTTTATAAATATTATCCACTAAATAACATATTTTCCATTTTTATGTTTACAAACAAATTTTAGAGTATTTAAAAATATATGATTAATCAAAAGTTGATTATACTAGTTTTACTATTTTATATTTTTGCTTCTATTTATGCAAACTTAAATCTACAATTGATTTTTCAAATATTTAAAAGTGTTTTTTAAATTTTGTCAATCATCTAAAGGTCTGTTTGCTAATTATTAACAACAGTTTTTTGTTATCCACAATAAAATTAACATAAAATATAATATTTTCAAATAATATATTTTAGTTATTATATATTATTTTCACTTATTTTCTAATTTTTATTTTATAAAATAATTATACAAATATGTAAAATGATTAAAAATAAAGTACATGATATAAAAATTATTTTTAAAATATATTTGAAAATATTAAAAATAAGTTCCAAAACAAACTTTTTTTCCATAAAACAATTTTCAAAAATTGTTTTCATAAACTATTTTTCAGAATTGTTTTTTAAAATTGTTACCAAACAACCCTAATAATTGTTTTAGAAACAATTATGAAAAAGTAGTTTTTGAAAATTGTTTTTTGATTTTTGTAGACCAAATGTTTACTTGAAAACCTAAAATATTTTTAACCTATTTTTAATATTTTTAAAAATAATTTGTATATCTAGTGTTTTATTTTTAATTATTCTATATGTTTGTTTAATTATTTCTTAAAACAAGTTAAAACAAAAAAAAAAAAAGTTTTTTGTTGTCAAACGTGTTTTCTGTATCTTTTGTTTTGAATAACAAAAAATTGTTTTAAAAAATATTTCTCAAACAAGCCTATAGTTTTTATCCAAAAATACTTTTTAGAGCAACATTAATTCTATGAAGTATTTCTAATATTTTTAATATTTGAAAAATAAAAATTTTCAAATGTTAGAATAAACATTTCCTAAAAATATTATTAAGAGTGCATTCAGTAATAATTTTATGAAGTACTTTTAGTTTTTTTAATACTTGAAAAATAAAATTTTCCAAGTATTAGAAATGTCAAAAATACTTTTAGAACTAACTGTTAGCTGATACATGTTCACACACGTCCAGCACTTCAAATGTGGTCCAACACTTTGACCACGTCCTCCACCGTTCCACCAACTGCTCAACATGGTGGCAAGAGCAACGTGGTATGATGGAAGCCATTGTTATAAAGATTTTAAAATGGTCCCGAACTCCTCTATGTTGTTTTAACGTCAGAAATACACCATCTAAAGGAGATATTAGAGTTTGGAAATCAAGGTTTGAAACCGATTACAGTAACTCATACAATGGCTGGACATAAGTAGACTATTCTAAGTTTTTTTTTTCGGTTTTGATTCATGTCGTAAATGTTCATTGGAATCACATATATATAGCATGTAAACTACTTACATTTGGTATCCGAGCACGTTAAATCTTACCTATGCTTTGTATTGATTTTGAATGAAAATTCTTGTTTATATGATCTCTCGATAATTATTTAAACAATTCCTGCTAGAGGCGATCCAAATAGTTAGTGTCCTCCTTTCAGAAAACGCCATTACAGGTGTTCAAAAGACACAATTTTCAGGCGCACCAGCGACGCCGTTTAGGCGCCATTTTCAGGCACTCCAGCGGCGCTGTTAAGGCGCCATTTTCAGGCGCACCAGCAACGCCGTTTAAGGTGTCATTTTCAGGCGCACCAGCGACGCCATTCAAGTGCCATTTTCAAGCACTCCAACGGCACTATTCAAGCGCCATTCAAGGTGCGCTTCAAGCGCCATTCAAGGCGCGTTCTGGCGCCGTTCAAGCGTCATCTCGTTCAGGTGGGAAGCGCCATTGCAGGCTTTCGAAAAATGTCGTTTTAAAACTGATGCTCTTCATGCTGGTTGTAACGCTGGCCAAGGTCAATAAAAACCCAGAAAAATCGAATTGATTGTGAGTGTGAGTCACCCAAAATCTTCCTAGAGTGCTGCCAAGCCTGCATCATTAAGTTGCAGGTTGTTTCAAGGCCGAGCATGATGCTGCCGTGAGGAGAGGGGCCATTTAATAGGAGCATTCAGTCTCCGCCTACCTGTGCGTGGGTGCAGAAACCATGCACTTTGTTGTGGTGTCGGTTCGAAGGAAGGTCGTCGCGTGTGGAAATATCGTGTAAGGTTGGCCTAGCTAGTGATGCAGACGACTTGAAGGGACCGTGTGGGGCTGTTCTTGCATGTGTTGCAGGCAACTCCATAGCTAGCTGGTGATGGTGCAGTCCACGGGGTGGCAGAAAATAAGGATAGTGGGTTTTCATTGCAAGTGATAACAATAATAATAATAATAAAATAAAATAAACTAGAGAGAGTGGGTTCTATTAAGTGTTGGGCCATGAGTTAAATGTGAAATTTGGGCCTTGGTATAAGAGGCTATTGGGCTCATTAAGCTCAATGCATGCCAATGGCCCATTTTACTAAATTATGGGCTTTAAGTGTTGGTTCATTGGATGATTGTTAAAATTGGCCAGTTTAGGCCCTTTTTAGCCCGATTTGAATTTTTGTTTTATTTTATTGGGCATGGAATTGATTGTGTTTTATTTGGATTTAGGCACTCATTCATAATCTGAAACCTTTAAATTATTTTCAAATTATCATGTAAATTTTATACATGCAAAATAAATTATTATATACTGATTTATATGTTTGTATGTATAAAAATGTAGCCTAAATTAAAGTTGTAGCTTTTAATGCATGCAATTGTTGCCTAAAATTGTGTTAGATATATTAAAATTATATCATATAGTTTTAATGTCTAGTGAATTATATAACTTTAAATAAATAAAGGAATAAGCACAACATCCTTAATTATATAAAATTATATATTAAGTAAATAAGGATCACATTATGGACATTAATTGTAATTAATTATATAAATATGACGATTTTACCCCACATGGTTTTCATTATGTTTATATAATTAATTAGGATAAAATATTAAAATTAATTTTTCCTAATTTACCCGCAGGAGTTAGGAAGAATTAATTTAATAGGTTTATCGTAAAAATTATAGACAGAAAATACCAAACTATATTCATAATAAATTTCATAATTCAATAAAATAGTTTGATAAAGTCTATCATAAAGATAATGAATATGATTGAATTAAAGATTTAGCCCACAGGCAATTTTTAATAAAATTAGATTCAATTTTTAAGCATGTTCTACATTGGTAAAACATGAATTTATATTAAAGCCTCAAATTTTTAATAAGCTTGTAATCTTTTTGTTCAGTTTTACCTAGCATATCTGATATTCGTTGTGAGGTTCCCGAACTTAGAGGAGATAACTTTAAGATATGGAAAGAGATAATTCTTCTTCAATTAGGGTGCATGGACATAGACTATGCCATAAGTAAAGATGAACCACATAAGATCACTGATACCAGCACACCTGATGAAATACTATTGTACGAACACTGGGAGAAATCCAATCGCCTCAACGTGATGTACATTAAGAAAAAAATTAGTGCTGGTATACATGGTTCAATTGAGTAACATGAGAATATCTGCGAATTGCTCAAGGCTATTGACGAGCAATTCGTCACTTCAGATAAAGCTTTGGCAAGCACCCTGATTATGAAGTTCACATCCCTGAAGCTCACCGGTATAAGAGGTGTATGCGAACACATCATGGAGATGAAGGACATAGTGGCTTAATTGAAGAAGCTCGATGTAGAAATGTCTGAATCCTTCTTAGTGCACTTTATCCTTAACACTCTTCCACCTCAGTATGGACCTTTCAAAATCTCTTACAATACACATAAGGATACGTGGTCTATCAATGAATTGATAACCATGTGTGTTCAAGAGGAAGAGAGGTTATTGATGGAACAAGGAGAAATTGCCATGCTGGTAACGCAAAGGAAATGAAAGAAATGAAAATCTCAAGCCAGTCAGAAAATGAAGCATCAAATCCTCCCAAATCTAACATTAAGAAAGACGAAAAGTGTTTTTTCTGTAAAAAGAAATGACACATGAAGAAGAAATGTCTGAAATTTCAGAAATGGCTTGAGAAGAAAGGTAACCCTACCTCATTTGTTTGTTATGAATCTAATATGGTTAATGTAAATACCAACACATGGTGGATTGATTATGGATCTACAATCCACATTTCAAATTCCTTGCAGGGTATGCAAAACCTAAGGAAGCTAGTGACAAGTGAGCAATTCATCCTATCCGGAAACAAGATAGGCTCGCATATGGAAGCAATAGGGACATGTTATTTAACTTTAAATGGTGGTTTTGTTTTGGAATTGCAAAAGACCTTTTATGTACCATGTTTCTCACGAAACTTGATTTCAGTTTCTAAACTTGTATCGTTTGGATATTCCTTTCATTTTTCAGAAACACCTTTCAGTTTGATTTATAAATATGATTGTGTTGGGAATGGTATTTTGTCTGATGGTCTTTATTGCATATTCTTACAAAATGATATCACTCATAATTCATTACATGTCCAAACTGGCATTAAAAGATGTGTTGTTAATGAGGGTTCCTCTACATTGTGGCACCGAAGATTAGGTCATATCTCCATAAATAGAATCAGAAGGTTGGTGAATGATGAGATACTTAGTACTCTAGATTTTACTGACTTTGAGACTTGTGTGGACTGCATTAAGGGAAAGCAAACCAACAAGTCAAAGAAAGGTGCTACTAGGAGTTCCGCTATACTAGATATCATACATACTGATATATGAGTCTTGACATGGACTCTCATGGTCAGAAATACTTCATTTCTTTCATAGATGATTTCTCACGATACATGTATTTCTACATACTTCATAGCAAAAATGAAGCTTTAGAAGCCTTTAAAGTTTTCAAGGCAAAAGTAGAGAAACAATGTGGTAAACAAATTAAAATCGTGAGATCAGATAGAGGTAGAGAATATTATGGTAGATACTTGGAACATGGACAATCACCTGGGCCATTTGCAAAGTTTCTTCAAGAGCATGGGATTGTTGCCCAATACACCACGTCTAGTTCGCCAGACCAAAATGGTGTAGTAGAAAGAAGAAATCGAACTTTATTGGACATGGTGAAGAGTATGCTTAGCAGCTCAAAATTTCCTAAATTCTTATGGACTGAAGCATTTAAGATAGCAGTGTATATATTAAACCGAGTTCCAACCAAGGTTGTCCCAAAGACACCATTTGAGTTAATGAAAGGTTGGAAACTGAGTTTGCGACATATGCGCGTTTGGGGATGCTCGTCTGAAGTGAGAATTTATAATCCACAAGAAAAGAAACTGGACCCAATGACTATTAGTGGGTATTTCATTGGATATGCTGAAAAGTCTAAGGGGTACAGATTTTACTGTTCATCTCACAACATTAGGATTGCGGAATCGAGAAATGTTAAATTTCTTGAACATGACTTAGTCAGTGGGAGCGATCAATTTAGAAACATCCAACATTGAGAGATACAAGGACAGGCTTGTTGCAAAAGGGTTCACTCAGAAAGAAGGAATCGATTACACAAAAACATTTTCTCCTGTATCTAAGAAAGATTCCTTGCGCATTATATTAGCGTTAGTAGCCCACTTTGATTTGGAATTGCAACAAATGGATGTGAAAACAACATTTCTTAATGAGAGCTAGAGGAGGAGGTTTACATGAAACAACCTGAAGGATTTCCCTCTAGTGATGGTGAGCAATTGGTTTGTAAGCTTAAGAAATCCATATACGGTTTAAAACAAGCATCCCGCCAATGGTATTTAAAATTCCATAACATAATTTCTTCATTTGGTTTTGTAAAAAATGTTATGGATCAATGCATATACCTTAAGGTCAGTAGGAGCAAAGTTTGTTTTCTTGTTTTATATGTGGATGACATCTTACTTGCAACCAATGATAAAGGTTTACTTCATGAGGTGAAACAATTCCTCTCTAAAAATTTTGACATGAAGGATATGGGTGAGGCATCTTATGTCATTGGCATTAAGATCCATAGAGACATATTTCAAGGTATTTTAGGTTTGTATCAAGAAACCCATATCAATAAAGTTTTAGAGAGATTTCAGATGAAGAATTGTTCACCTAGTGTTCCCCTTATAGTGAAGGGTGATAGGTTCAATCTGGACCAATGCCCGAAAAATGATCTTGAGATGGAACAAATGAAGAACATTCTATATGCTTCTACAATCGGAAGTCTAATGTATGTTCAAGTCTGCACAAGGCCGGACATTGCATTTGTTGTTGGAATGTTAGGACGATATTAGAGTAACCCAGGTATGGACCATTGGAAAACTGCAAAGAAAGTGATGAGATATCTTCAAGGAACCAAAGATTACAAGCTTATGTACAGACGGACAAACAATTTAGAGGTTGTTGGCTACTCAGATTCAGACTTTGCTGGTTGTGTTGATTCACGTAAATCAACATCTGGATACATTTTTATATTGGTCGGTGGAGCTATATCTTGAAGGAGCATTAAGCAGACCTTGACTGCTACTTCTACTATGGAAGCTGAGTTCATATCTTGTTTTGAGGCAACTTCACATGGTGTATAGCTTAAGAGTTTCATTTCCAAGCTTAGAGTTATGGATTCAATATCTAGGCCATTTAGTATATATTGCGACAATTCAGCTACAGTCTTTATGGCGAAGAACAATAAAAGTGGAAGTCGAAGCAAACACATCGACATTAAGTATCTAGCCATAAGAAAACGTGTTAAAGAAAAGAAAATGGTTATTGAGCACATTAGCACTGAATTGATGATCGCTGATCTTTTGACTAAGGGCATGCCACCGTTGAAATTCAAGGATCATGTAGTGAACATCGGACTTAGTTCTCTTATGTAGTTTCTATTGTACAAACTCTTATTATGATGTTTTCTCATATTGATGTGCACTTTTATTTAATTTTGAGAAAATTCAACTTCATTGGACCAAGAATGAACATAGGGTTTATTCATTAAGTAATATTGTCACAAAAAGTATAATGTTAAGAAATGAGTACACTGTAATACATGGAAGGTAACACTCGTTAAATAGAGGACTTATCGTCATGATTCATGTATTTGTTACTTAATGGGGATAATTGATGGACTGAAATAGGACCGTAGTTCTGAAAGGCGCGCCTAGGCTCAGGGCAGCGCGACGCCACCCTCTGGCGCCTCGCCTGAAGGGAGGCAACGCCCCATCACGAAGGCGCCCCTTAAGCGCGCAAGGCGCTCGCCTCCAGCAAGGGGCAAGGTGATCGCCCGAGTCGCCTCCGATGGTCCGACCAGGTACGCACTCCTCCTTCTCCTTCTTCTTCTTCTTCTCCTTCCTACCGTCGAGTTGCAAAGAGGAGGCGGGGCTGCGGGAGTCCTACATTTTTTTTTTTTGCTGGGCCCAAAACGACGCCGTTTTGGACCCTGTTCTTTTTTTAAAAAAAAAACAGGCCAAAACGACGTCGTTTTGGCCTGTTCCTCCCATTCAGCCCCCTTTTCTGGCTTTCTCAACCCGAGACCACTGCCATTCTTTGCCCTAGCCTCTTCCATGCTGCAGAAGTGAAAAAGAAAAATATGGGGAAAATAAGAGAAAAATAAAGGGGAAATAGTCACGTACCTTCCGGACCTCGATATTTTTCTTTTTTCTTCACTTTTCTGCATTTTTTTCCATTCTTATCTCATAACTCTCATTGGTAATTTTTTTTTTAAAATATAAATATTATATTTTGAGTTTTTGACATGAAAATTTTACAAAATAAAAATAAATAAATAAAAAGCACTCATATGCATATTTGTTGCTAATGTGATATTTGATAATGTGATATGCATTTTTTTTTCAATTTTTTTTCTTAATTTAATTATAATTATTTTATTGTAGAGTATAGATAATTTGTTTGCAAGATGGATAATGAGAGTGAAACTCAAGTGGACTCTAGTGCAAGTGAAAGAAGAGATCTGAGGTGGAAATATGGTCGTTTGGTTAATGAAAAAGATTTGAACACCATCATATGCATTTTTTGTGATAAAGTAACCAAATGAGGCATATATAGACACAAACAACATCTTGTTGGTGGATATAGAAATGCTAAAAAGTGTAGAAAATGTCCGGAACATGTTAGAGAAGAAATGGAAGAGTATATGAGTTCCAAGAAAAATCAAAAAGAGCAAATGAATATGGGAAGCGAATATGTTAATGAAGATTTGTTTGGTTTGGAAGATGAAGATATTGGTGAGGAGATTACTAGTAGAACGAATGTCACCAACATTTCTAGTGGAGGTAGTAACCGAGGAGGAAGTGGTGGTAGGACGTTTTCTTCAAAAAAACCAAGACAAAAAGGTCCTATGGATCATTTTTTCACTCCTAATGCAAAGATGGTTGTTCAAAATCGAAGGAGTAGAAAGATGAATCAAACTACCATCAATGATGCCTACAAAAAGGAAGCAAGAGAAAGAGCTTGTATGCTTATCACAATATGGATGTATGAGGCTGCTATTCCATTTAATGCAGTCACATATCCGAGTTTCTAACCAATGATTGAGGCTATTAGCCAATATGGTGTGGGTATGAAGGGACCAACTTTTCATGAGGCAAGAGTTACTAACCTTAAGAAATAATTGGCTCTCACAAAAGATTTTATGAAAGATCATATGATGGAATGGGGGAAAATAGATGTTCAATTATGTCGGATGGATGGACCGATAGGAAAGAGAGAACTTTGGTGAACTTTTTGGTTAATTGTTCAAAGGGAACCATGTTCATGCAATCCATTGATACTTCTTCAATGATTAAGATGGGAAAAAAGATGTTTGAGTTACTTGACAAATGGGTAGAGCAAGTTGGTGAGGAGAATGTTATTCAAGTTATAACAGATAATCACTAAAGTTATGTGATGACAGCTAATAAATACTATTTCTTGAATTTTTATTTACTTTTAAAATTTGAATTATTTATCTTGAGAACTTATGTAAATTTATTATCTACAATTTCATATAAGGAGGTTGTTAGAATTAAAGCGCCCACATTTGTATTGGACACCATGTGCTGCACATTGTCTTGACTTGATGTTGGAAGATATTGGAAAGCTACCAAACATCAAGAGGACATTGGAGAGGGCTATATCACTAAATGGGTATATTTATAATCGCTTAGGGTTACTCAACATGATGAGGCGGTTTACTGGACAAAAGGAATTGCTTAGGCCTGCTAAGACTCGGTTTGCAACTACTTTCATCACATTATCGCGATTGCATGAACAAAAAAACAATTTGAGGAAGATGTTTACAAGCTCGGATTGGTCAGACAGTAAATGGGCAAAAAAGCAGAAGGGGAAAACTATAGCCAACATAGTTCTAATGCCTTCATTTTGGAACACTATTGTGTTTTGCTTAAAGGTTTTAGGTTCCCTAGTTCGTGTGCTTCGTTTGGTTGATGGTAAAAAAAAAAAGCTCCTATGGGATACTTCTATGAAACCATGAATAGAGCTAAAGATGCAATTGTGAGAAGTTTTAATGGAAATGAAAAGAAGTACAAAGAAATCTTCAACATCATTGATAAGAGGTGGGAGATTCAGCTTCATCGGCCTTTGCATGCAGTAGGGTACTTTTTGAACCCGGAATTCTTCTATGATAAGCCAGAAATAGAGCATGATGCTGAGATTATGAGTGATTTGTATAAATGCATCTTAAGGCTAACAAGAAACCCTGCTAAGCAAGAAAAAGTTATGACCGAAGTGAGTTTGTTCACAAATGCCCAAGGTCTATTCGGGAATGAGTTAGCTGTTAGGACAAGAAAGACTAGAGCACTAGGTTAGTTATTTAGTTTTATTTATTTAAATGATTAGATTGTATTTTTACTAAAAATAGGTGAATTGTTTCACTAAATTGTTAATATCTATACTACAGCTGAATGGTGGGCTGCATATGGAGCTTCAGCTCCAAATTTGCAAAAGTTTGCAATGAAAGTCCTCAACTTAACATGCAATGCATCAGGTTGTGAACGGAATTGGAGCATCTTTGAAAATGTGAGTGACCAAATCCAAAATAATTACAAGTAATAGTCTAATAGAGTCTTGAATGTAACTTAAAAGTTAAAACTTTAAAATATATTTATGAGCTTATGAATTTTTGCAGATTCATAGCAAGAGGAGAAATAGGTTAGATCATCAACGCTTGAACGATTTGGTGTACATTAAGTATAATCGAGCCTTGAAGAGAAGATACAATGAACGTAACACCATTGACCCAATTTCCTTGAAAGATATAGATGATAGCAATGAATGGTTGATAGGGAGAATGGAAGATGAGGATTTTCATGGAGGTGCACAAGATGATTTTGTATTTGATGATGACAATTTTACATGAGGTGATGTTGCTAGAGCTGCTGGAGTTGAGGAGGCCAGGTTTGATACTAGAGCTAGAGCTAGAGCAAGCTTAAGCATAATACCACCAACAAGGGGGATAGCTTCAAGTTCTAGAACTTTGCCTTCTCATTCACTAATAGATGAAGATGAAGATGGAGACATGGTTGATTCAGTAGATGAAGAAGATGGGGAAGGCTACAAATGTGGTGATGGAAATGATGATGATGATGATTTTGTTGATTTAGAGGAGGAGTGATGATTGCTTGTTGTGGACAAATTTGTGATTTAAGTGTTTTTTAATGATGTTTTTGAATTGTGGACAAATTTCATGTTTTGGACCTTTAGGTTTGGAAACTTTGGATTTGGATATGTATTAGGCAATTAGCAATATGGATTTGGATTTGTTTTTATGCTTGGAGTTCTTTATTTTTATGTTTTTTGTTTATTAAATTCAAGTTTTGGATGATATTTGATAATTTATGTGTTTAGGACAAATAAATGATTATTAAATTTGATTATATTATATAAAAATATATATGTAAATTAAGGTGCGCCTCACTTCACTAAAGCCCGCGCCTTAGATGCGCCTTGCGCCTCAGGCTCCAGGACTACTTTGCACCTTGGTGCCCCTTGAGCCTTTTAAAACTATGGATAGGACATTATGATAAAGGTTTGGACCAAGTGGGAGAATATTAGCTGATACACGTTCACACATGTCCAACACTTCAAATGTGGTCCAACACTTTGACCACGTCCTCCACCATCTCTCACTTCTGCTGCGGTTAAGGAGTACATTCCACCAACTGCTCAACATGATGGCAAAAGCAACGTGGTATGATGGAAGCCACTGTTATAAAGATTTTAAAATGGTCTCGAACTCCTCTCTGTTGTTTTATCTTCATAAATACATCATCTAAATGAGATATCAGAGTTTGGAAATCAAGATTTGAAACCGATTACAGTAACTCATACAATGACAGGAGGTAAGTAGACTATTCTAAGTCTTTTTTCAGTTTTGATTCATATTGTAAATGCTCATTGGAATCACATATATATAGCATGTAAACTACTTACATCAATACCAAACGCACTCTAAAACATACCCTAAAAGTGTTTTTTGAAATCAGTATCAAACCAAATCTAAACCATTAAGTTGATTTTAAGTATTAAGTTGTAAGATTAAATTATTTTATCAAACATAATTAATATATGTTAATTATTTAAATTATATTATATTAAAATATTAAATCAATTTACTAAACATTCATCTAATTTTATTTGATTTTTGAGAAGTCAAAAATTATTTTTAAAATTTGATAACAATTTCAATGCTTGTTTAACTAATTTTGTTTAAAAGACTTACGACTTAAAAAATAATTTAATGTAAAAAAAAATTTACTCATACAAATTTTTTTAATAATAATTTTAATATCCAGGTAAAATAAAAAAGGAAAATTATCCAAAAGATGCTTCATTCTCATCATAACAGAAGTAGCACTATGATTTCAGTTGTGAAAAATACTATCATTCCACCATGCACTATACACTAATAATGCGACCTTTGACCAAAAATACCATATTTTTTAAAAAAAAATTCTATAAAATAAATAGAATTAAAAATAATGTTCAATCTAGTGTGTCTGTGCCACATAAATTACCACATAAATTATCACATCATAAAATCATATCATAATTGATAATTATGATTTTATTTTTTAAAAACAGTAAAAATAGTAAAAATCGTATTCACCTTTCACGAATTTAACTTTAACTTTAAAAGAAATGCCCTTCTAAGTCAAAGGTCTTGATTATGCCTTACTGTTTATGATTTCAGTTGTGAAAAGACTCTCATTCCACCATGCACTATACACTGATTATGCCTTACTGTTTAACATTCTAAGCATCTGTTTATCTTTCTCAGAATCTCCTTTCACTGTCGAGCTAAAGATTATCACAGATCCACATGCACCTTGTAATTGGCTAACAGAAACAACAGCATAGAAATCTACAAATAGTCAAACAATTGTTGGATTAAGTCAAATCAGCATCAAATTTTTAAGATTTTTCTTGAATCAAATGCGTGTAGAAAAGGATGAAAATGATGTTTTAGTTAATAAAATTGGTTATCAGATATGGTTTGAGATTTTCTGGCTATAAAAGTGGGAAAAAAGAAGGCTTCTAGAGGCCGACAAGGAAGGAAGAAAGAAGGTAGCAAAAACAAAACCAAAGTAGAAAAGCTGGTTGGGGCCTGACGTCTGCAACACGGCCGACATCATGGGATGTGTTTGGGTTGGTGTGGGCTCGATGGTGGGCGTGCCACTGAAATTTCCCTACTCCAGTTTTTGTCTAGGAAAATAGAGTTATTCCCTTTTTCTTTTTCTTTTTTAAGAAATATATATATATATATATATAAATAAGAATAATTTTGTTAACAAAAAGAAATAAAGAATAGATTTAAATTTAATATTTATAGATAGAGAAAAAGAAATAATTTTACATATAAATGTTTAATTTTAATTTTTATCTTTTTATTACTTCTATTTTATCATTTTGAGTATATCGAGAGTAGCAAAAAGAAAGGAAAACATTTGCATATACGATCACCTGTAAATTGTTGACTTTTATAACACCTTCCACATTTCTAATGATTAAAAGTTCTCCGAATCAGAATTAAAATCACGTGAAATTTATAATATTTCATAATGAGTATAAAAAGTGTTTTTAACTGTTTTTAATTCTTAAACAATATAATTTTTGAAATATTAAAAATACTTTATAAAATTATCGTCGATTTTAGAATTAGTGATAGGATTCAAAAATGGTGTTTACAATAAAAGGATAAAATAAAATAAATATAAATACTAAAATAATGATCATATTCTTATATTCTCCATAATATCAACGACACTTTTGAAATAAGATTAATTCATGTGTCAAGGTCTTCAACTCACTACTCTTATATAGTGGATGAGTTACTTGTGTGGTGTATGTTGTTAAAAATAAAATAACAAAATGACATAAAAATGAGAGTGTGACTTAGAATTTTAACTTATAAAAAGTTGTATATCTCTTAATCTTCCTATCAAAGATTATACGAGAGTTATACTCATCATTTACAACCATTATGTACAAATTAATGGGTAATGATGAGTTATTAATTTGAATGCAACTATATAATTATATAGGTTATACTTTTCAATTTTTTCCCATTACTCATAAACATAATATACAAATAAATTTCATAATAATGGAGTTACAAAAGTTGTAATACCATCGCATAAATTAAATTATATAACTCCCTATTTATCATTTAAGTATTTTGTAGATAAGACTCTTGGATGTCCAATCAATTGATTTACCCACTTATTAATTAATACCCATAAATAATATTTACACGCCACATATTATAGGAAAAAAAACTAACATTCAATTCCTTCTATAAATTCAAAAATGATTTATGAGAATGAATGTTTTTCCAACTCAATACATGACCCAGTAGACCCATTGGGGCTGTCCAATATTCCAAATGCCCCCAACCATCAAGTGAAATCATTTCTAATATGTCAAGGATCTTGGCATCCAATGTGGAATAGAATTATGGAAATGGAACAATTTTTTACACCTTCTCATATAGCGTGCAATTGTCATTTTCATCCAAGGAATGGGAATAGCATCCATTTCTCCTCTCTGATCTTCCATGAAAAAAAGGAAAAGCTAAAAAAAGACAAAAATAAAAAATAAAAATGGAATCCCGGCTTGCCCCTTCTTCCTCCTCTTTCCATGAAGTGGTATACATCCATCAATAATTTGCCATGGAAGAGCTCTCTCTCTCTCTCTCTCTCTCTCTCTCTCTCTCCCATCCTGTGCTCTTCTTCAGTTCCGCCATGGCAGTCCCTTAAGCCCACACTTCCGTCCGGGAAAACCCATTTGAAGGGCTTCGATTCCGCCGCCTCGACCAATCGGAAATACTTACATGGGACACAGAACTTGATCAGTTAGTCACCAAGAGAATGATCATGCCAGCAGAGAAGCATGGAGACGCATCTTCCCAATATGTAGAACCTGGTCTTCTGCTGTTTCACCATAGTGAAGCACCGCTTCCGGAGACTGGACTTCCGGCCAGTTTTCCGGCCAGAGTGGGTGGTGGGAAGGAAGATGGAGACGGACATGGAAATGGGAGATAATAATAATAATAAAAAAAACCCCTTGGTAGAGAATATGGGGTAGGATAGGACTTAGGAGTAGTAGGAGGGTGAGGTTTGAAGTAACCAAATGGGTAGTTATATACATATAGAAGGATGCATTAGCGTGTATTGTACCGTGGTCCACCTCTCTGATGTTGATGTCCTGTCCACGAAAGCTACTCCTTCTTTCCTTATGCCATAATTGCCCTCAACTTTCCACGTGTTATTCTTCTTCAATTCTAACTTCTAAATACATAAGAAATGATTTCCCCATTCTTGAGGTTTCATTTTAGGTCCTTATTCTAATCTACTTTAATCATTTGTCATTCAATTAATTGTTTGGTGGGATCTCCCAAAAAAAAAAAAATGTTGTAACATTCAAATTATGAAAAATGCTATAATACAATTGATCATGTACTAATAATAAGATTAAGATATAAAATAATGTTACATATTGTAATTGATTGAATTCTTAAATTATTAGGTTAATAAATTAATTACAATAAAGTTCTATCAGTGAATCACGCATATATTCTAGAATTATAGGGGCAAAAAAGGGTGATGTGGTAAGTAGATAAAAGAACATTGATGGTGTGGTCAAAGCATAGGGGGCATGTCCGGAGGACTTTAAAGCACTGAAACAGATAAAGAGCCGTGTGGGGAAAGCGTTTGGGCCCCTACCCCCATTGCTTTCCACTATCCCACGTGTCCATTTTTGTCCTTTATTAGCCCACGTTTTCCATTAGACATCAGCCCGCCCACCTCTCCCCCTTCTGGAACCGCCGACGCCGTCCTACTTCATTCCAGGTTCAGTTCATCTCCTCCAACAACTTCTCGTGATAATCACCAGCCACTCTACGCGGGCCACACACACTGGCAGGTGTTTGAAGCCGGAGGACAAAATCGTCTCGTGATAAAATGGGGAAGCTGATCTCGCTTTCAGAATTCACACTGGGAACAAAATAAAGCAAATAGAATCCAGACTGGGCCCACCTTATCCTGGATGACGTGGACCATACGATTGGAGGTTGCACACTTTTGTTTATCATTACCACCAATGGGCGGGCGGTGTGGAATATATAATATTATAATAGGCCAATCAAACCCCAAAAATACCCCCAAAATAAAATGTATGGGAATCATAAGAAATATTAGCATATAATTATAATTAAAATATAGTTTTCCTTGATGATTGGAAAAGGAAAAACAAGAGCTACAAGAATGTGTTCACAACTATCGATAAATTAATGGAACTTAGATCGTTAGTAACAATGTAAAGAAGTTGACTTTGGTGGGAACTATACATCCCAAGGTTGCTTTGGTCTCTTCAAGAGACCAAGGGGCTACCACTGTCTTATTAAAAGGGTAATGTTTATGGACTTACAAATTTTGATTACTTTTTTCAATATAATCCCAAGGTCCTACGCTATTGTTTAAATAGCATTGTACATAAATAATATCAAACGAGTGGGGTAGTCTTAGGTAGGATATTGGGGATCGTTTTTATGATGCGCTTTCTTCGCAGGTGGTTGTTTTGTTTGTTTATATATGGAGTGATGTATAGTTGGCAATGAGAGGGACTATACCATGAATAATCATTTGACTGAATAATTCTAATCTCACTTCTAAATGTCGGCCTTTTGCGGCCCACTTTATGCTCTTTGTTCTCCCTCCCTTGCCGGCGGCCGTTGCTCCGTCTGTGCGATTTAGCATCACTTCATAGCTAGGAGGTTGTCCTATCAAGTATAAAGTGAACTCATCATTTGGTCATTTAGCATTTGAGGAGTAGCTTTCATGGTAGACAAAACAACATCTCTTTAAATAACCAAACAAAATTTGAAGTTAATAGACTAAAGAAAAACCACAATCAATCTTTCTTTCTCTTTATATCTGTCGGTACTTAGAAGTGAAAGCAGGTCCAAATTCTGTTGAAGAACTCTTTCGTTAAAGGTTATATTTGGCTTTCAAAAAACTCGACTAAAAATAGGGGAAAAAAAAAAGTTTTATTTTTTATGTACAAATTTTAACTAATTTTAATTATATTTTATTATTATTTTTATAATATATCAAACATAAGAAAATTATTTTTTTCCATATTTTTTTCCTTCACGTTGTACTTTCCTGAAACCAAATATAGCCTAACCCATTTTTCCTTTACTTACTATTTTCCTAGAATCAAGCATAGCCTGGAGAAACCCAAGCTTAGAACTAACAAATACGGCTGACGAATATCTCTAGTGCAGGGAGAAAAAAACCAGTAGATTCATCGAAGTTCTGCCAACTTATCAGTTTCTTTTTTTTTTTTTTTTTTTTTCAGAAAATACAAACCTGTGCTGTGTTTATGGTGCCACCTTCTTGAGAATATTTGTGATGTCATGAAGGCTCATATTCTGAGTCACGGATGCTTCTAATGCAACACAGTTACACAGCCGACAAGGTCTGTTTAGAAAATCAAAATGAAGCACAACTCATCAAAAGATGAACATCTTCTACGCAAATATAATATGATCAATCAATTTAATATATAGATGTCATCTAACTATACTCACAGTGTGAATCTCTTGGGTGGGATCCGTTGGTTGCTGGTTCCACTACCTGCCTGCAAAGGACACTAAACAATATGGCGCTCATGTAGAAGGGTGATGTATGCTGATCTTCTCAAAGAAGAGAGTAGTAATAAACCTTAATAGATTGGTCCGATGCGATGCTTCATCATCGGGTTCAAGATTGGGCGACCCTCAAAGGGTTTAAGCCAGTCTGAAACTGGATTATCTTGATATGCTTTGTGAAATCATGGAATCAATAAGAAACATATAATATGAAGAAAAGGGAGATGACTACTGCCAACTAAAAGTCAATTATGCAAATGAAATTGTTTTACATCATATCATTTGAATTGTTATTTATTTCTCCCTAGCATTAGGGAGGAAACTTTTTAACAATAGGCAATGTTCAGACAGAAACACGAGCCCTTAATTTTTCAGGTGGTAATATTTGTCGAGGAGCTTCTCAGAATACTCTCCAAAAGTTAAGGCACAGTTTGATGGGATCAACTGAAAAAAACATAACAAACAAATTTCGATTTAGTAGCATGACATTCATAAGTGGCACTTTTAGCGCAACTAGAAATCAAAAAACCAAAGTGAACGAAGCGCTTTGATACTATTGCTTCAATACAACAATAACGTGTAATATAGGAAGAGAGTTTGACAAAGGCAAATTCAGTCTGCCAGGTTATCTGAAAATCATCTGAAACTCATCTGGGTGGTATTTATCGAGCTTTCTCTACTGGTCCTAATAACTTAATCAAGTTAAACAGGCGAAATTCACAAGATAATCCATTCTGCTTTAGAAAAGCACTCCTGGTGATTTTGGGATGAGGAGAAAAAAAAACGTTTATAACATGAATGAGCCTTGTAAAGTCATAGAAACATCTTGAATCTGGTTCACGGAATCCTTTCCCATCATTTTTTTTCTTCACTATCAAGTCTTCAGCGAGTAAAAAATTGTCATGCCAAAGCTAGAATCTGGTAAAGTTTGGTGATGGTCAGGTGGCAAATGCCACTATTGGTTTTTGCATTGTGAGTGCTGTAATAGTGCACACCAATAAGGACTTTAGGGTGCAGAATACATACCTCTTGATGAATATGCACCTCCTCAGGAAAATTAAGCTTTTCATCCCTACAAAAACGAGGAATGCAGAAAATTTAAACCAGCATTACACATATTTCAGTCAAATTTAAATTCAGGTTTTCCACTCATTCACAGGTGATAACAAGCAAACCAAGCATAAGGAAAAATATAAAAAGGGGATATTGCTATAGCTCCAAACTAGGTCCAAATGGCTTCATAAAAGTGTCAATTTCCTTTATGCTATGTTTGGTTCTTAGATGGTACCAAGGCAAGGGAAAAAACTGTTAAGGAAAATAATTTTCTTATATTTGGATATTATTAAAAAAAAAAAAAAGGGGTAAAGAAAAATATACTAAAGAAAAGAGATGAGAAAATAAATAAAAAATTTCCGCCCTAATTTTTCTTAGAAAATGTGGGGAAAGTTTGAGGAAAGTGCATTATTCAAGAATTTAATTCTTTCTCTCAACTTTTTCATCAACAACCAAACAAGAGAAATATTTTATAATCCTTCTCAACATTTTTCCTTTTATTTGCTTCTCCTCAAAGTTTTCAGGACCCAAACATAGCCTTAGATTATGTTTGGTTCCCATAAACTATAAAAGAATGAAAAAAAACATTAAGGAAAATGATTTTCTCATGTTTGATTGTATTATGAAAAATATCAAAGAAAATAAAATATAATAAAAATTAAATAAAAACTTATGCATTTTCAAATTATTTCATCTTTATATTGAAGAATTAAAATAAGTAAAATACATTTGAAATAGTATATAAAAATAGTTTATTGACTCTAAATCTATTTTTTATTTTTCTTTACTTTTTCTTTCCTTGTACTTTTCCTCTCTACTTTTTTCCCTTGCATTTTCCCTCGAAATTTTCAGGAACCAAACATAGCTTTAAGGAAATACAGGTTTTGAAATTGATGCAATCAGGAGTAGATCCACAGTAGCAATAATCACACTGCTCCGCTAGGATATCCATCCCCAATTTGCAAAAGACAAGTGAATTCTACTTCGTGAAGATTCAATACCAATCCTCAGAAACTAAGAGGAGAAATAATCAAGAAATGATAACACCAAAATGAGAAACCGTATGAGATTCCTCCAAAGCTTGACAAAATATGGATTCCAAAACCTTCTCCGCATCAAGCTACCTCTCCTTACAGGTTTATTTCTTTGGGATGCAAAGAGACAATGAAACGGTGGATGAATATATTTCTACATCAAGAAGATTCCACATTTTTTCAGCAGAATTTTCGAGATCACTTTAGAAAAAAATTTCAAAGAACAAGTGAGAAGTTTCAGGACAAGCAGTAAACTGCCAGTTACCGTTGAAATTCTTTAGCAATAATACTCCTTAGATTTAGGAGTGCATGTGTGTGTGTATGAGATGTGGGAAGAAAGGAAAGAACACCGAACTATAACAAGATAACTTCATTTGACTCCATTTGTTTCAAAAAGTAAAATAAGAAAAACGATAAGTAACAAAGTCCTAGAATGAGGCGATTATCAGTAAAAAGGAATGAACATATTCATATTATCAGTCAATTCATACCCAAATAACCAACAGATTGACTATGACCTTCCACAAGAAAGAAAAACCAATTATTTCTGGGGAAATTAATTCCATTTCTATAATTTTAGTTGAAAACTTTTCTTAAAGCCATCATTTCTGAGTGGTGCAATTCATGTGGTTATATACAACCTGTACAACTATTTATCACTGGTAACCAATCTCTTGCTATTTTCCTTTTGTTGACAAGAATAGTTCATATACAAGAAAGAGAGTCTAAATGGGACCATCATTCTTCATTCTGGAAAAAGTATAGAATTTGTTCCAAACAAAGATTCATTTCGTTTCTTGTAAAAATAATTTTAAAGTTTCAATAGAACAATGGTGGATTTATACCCTCACCTTGCCAGTTGCCACTGATGTTTTATAATCAATTTCATGTTTTCTGTTGCTGTATTACATTCAGGGGCAAGTCACAATAAGGTTACAATGGACCAGGCATGATCAGAGAAGCTGATGTTGATAATGAAATTGTTCCAATTAAGAAAGGGTAACAATATTGTTAAGTGTATTCAGTTGACCATGAAGAGAGGATGGTTAAACATGTATAAATGCTATCAAAGCAACCAAAACAGCACTGGGAATACCCTTAATAAAAAAGAAAGCATGTCTAAAACAGCCAACTACATATTAAAACCCACATACCAGTCAGGCTGCATGAATAATGCAAATGTTGATCGTTCAACACCAGAAGCCTCCTCTCCCTTAGGTGCCTAACCAATGAGCAGACCATAAAGATATAATTTCTTGAATGACATGACTACAGAAACTGAAAACAAGAAAGAAAGTGAAACTATTAACTTAATATGGACAGGCCCTGGCCATAGAGAGGAGTACTAGATCTTAGGTGTTCATGAGCAACCAACAGCTTGCTCAGCTCCACCCTAGTTTTCCTGTCACCAATTGGAGAGGCAACATCAAGGTATGAAAGGGCACATCCACCATTTTGCTACAGAAGCAAAATGGGATGAATTACAAAATACACCAATTCCTTTCTATGAAAATACAGCTGGTCCTCCTCCATACCTTTTAATGTGGTGCTTGTGTTAATGGTGATTGGACAAGGTCAGGACAAAACCAGAGGCAGTGTGCTCCACACTTGTATTGGTGTATGTGAATTATTTTGGTAACAATCAAAAACAATTCGTTGTAGATAAACTTAATAATGGTGCATGCCACCAAATTTTTTTTCCCTTGAAAGGTGTCTCAGTAAGCTTAATCTATCTACATTAGGTCAATACGATAACATATGCACAACAATGCTCTGGTCACACTAGATACCATCATAATGCAAATCTGAAAACTAGGCTTATGCCCTGAAGGTTGTGCCAAAGCTTTAGATGGATAGACAAAAGGATTATCAGAAAGTACCCGAACGCAATGTGGTGTTGCACAAAGATAACCTCTGGACAGTATTTCAGCCGTCTCACCAATTTGATATGCTATTTCATCTTCTCCAAAGACAACCTTATGAACAAAACAGCATCCAGGGTAATATATGGAAAACTATATCTATCCATCTAAAGTACTGAGGTACTTCGTATACCACTTAAATGAAGCAATGCTTTTTCAAGTTATCAACATAAAAGAGCACATCAAAATTTGTTATCAGGGAAATTCAAATGACCAAACCTTGCGAACCAAAACCCCATCAGCAATCTTCTTGTTAAACTTTTTGTAACACATTCTATATTTATGACTGGGTGGAACTGAAATGAGGCTACAGGAAAGGGATATTATGATACTACAGAAATGCCCCAAGTATGGACCCTTAGCATAGCTCCAAAAGCCAGAGACATCATTAACAGAAGGAATATGGCATCACAGTCTCTTTTTATGTCTACATCTATTTCGTGGAGTCATACAGGGTTACATTCAAATATTAGATGTACAGGTTGAGAGGCAGTCATCGTATTTTCCTATTGCAAATGCATAGAGACAACCAAATAACACCCTTGCTCTAGATGTGTTGTCTAATTAACCTATCTACTGTGCTCCAACTTATCACTAACAAATGCTTATATGTTTTACAATAGTGCATTTTCTCAATCTTCCCTTTTTGTTTTTTGTTTCTTTTAACTATTATTATTATTATTATTATTATTATTATTATTATTATTATCTCTAATAATTGTAGAGGAAGCTCAGACAACTTCAGTCACAGAATCAACAGAGGAACTATATGAAATAGGAGGTAAGTTGATTGATATTAATTTGTGAAAATTGCATCACAGTAAATATTATTTTCCTTGTTACCGTCATTGGATTTCCTGGTCACTTAGACCCAGAAACCTACTGCTATTACATAAAGCAGAAATAGGACTTGCCAGAGATTCTTACTTTCTGATTATTTATTTTACCTGCTTCAGAAATGTGTTGCCCTTTCCATTGCAAAAAATATAAAAAGGAGGAAGAGAAAAAAAATGGCAATTTATTTACTGTTTCCTGTTTAATCATCCTTTTTTTCTCTCTTATCATTAACTTGTGCCTTCAGGCTTTAGAAGTATTCTCTCCATTAACTTGGGGAACATTCCCTAAAGATTATGTACGAAGTTGAGAAGAGACCAAAAAGACAGGAACCAAAAACCTAGGGAGACCACATGCTTTTCAATATTTTAACTATAAGATTTGATTCTCAGTGATATTTGTGTTCAGTAAAGGCCCATTACTAGGTCATCCTTTTTTCACCAATTTCTTAAAGATAATTAGACAATACTATTAATTTTAAAGAAAAACTATCATTGCTCAGGTAGGGATCTTAAGCATCAACTGCCGTAGACTCCATTTACTTATAACCATAGTTGTTAACTCGTAAAGGTATCATGTATTGTTTTTCTATTTTTCTATATTGTGTACCGTAATGTATCATGTATCGTAAATTTTTTTACATCGTAAAAAATAAAAAATAAAAATATGTATATGTGTGTATATCTATTGAAAGCATGAAATACAGAGTAATAATAACCAATTTTATGGAAGATAGTAGGATCTAAAGAGTTAAACTATATCATATCACATGAAAACATTGAATGTTGAAGTTTTGACAAGTTCAAATTAACAAAATATGACTTTAATATATAGATTCATCACATAATCCAAAAAAATAATCTTTTTAAATTTTTAGTTCCAACTTCTAACTAGGCATATGCACTTCTTGTCTTGTTAATTGATATAGACACTTATTGTGTTGTTCTAACTAGGCATATATATATATATATATGTCTTTATGTGTTATCTTCAAAGTTCTAACTTTTTAATTCGTCATCATTTCTTTCTACCAAAAAAAAAAGTTAATATATTAGGTAAAAAATTTTATTCATTGCTCACCATCATTTTCATTGTCAACATTCAAATCATTCAAATAAAAATTCTCTAATATTTATTGTAAAAATAAACTTACTTGACTTCTAATATTACACTTGACAATAAGAATGTAGCTTTTTATATAAGATTATTTTACCTATTTCTATTTTTTATGGCCATTTTTTAATCATTTAGTATATTTTAAACAATTAATATAATAAATTCCTTTTAACAAAAAATTAATTTTATTTTTTAAAAAAAATTATAGAAAAATAGTTAAAAATATATGTATCATTGTATCATAATATCACATGTCGTAAGATACACTTTAAAATAAGAAACGGATTGCAATACATATCAATTTCCATAAAAAATGTATTGTACCGTGTATCGCAAGTTTTTAACACATGTTATTCTCTAATCTATTAAGTGATGAAACTAATTTTTAAAAAAAGAAAGAAAGAAAGAAAGACCTAAACGCTACTTGAAATATCAATACTTGAAACAATGCATGTTTTTTTCAAAATATGCTTTACCTTTCTTATTGTAATGGAATTTAGTTTTCCTTTTGGCTGGTTGTTTCATTGTATATCAACACATTTGTCACAAAAAATCCTAGAGCAAACAAAAATCTACATATGACTCTAAACACTTTTCCAAAAGTCACCTTAAAAGGCAGAATATGGCCCCACAACCTTCTCATGCTTGTTCAGTACATAGGTTTCCTTTCTGACAATTTTTACTATTAATATATAGGAGAGTTTAGTTGAATATTTACTGAAAACTTTCGCTGAGACTTTCCATCATGCACCCCCCAACTTGCCCAAGAAACACAAATCCCAGCACCAAGATTTCATTTATTTTGGCACTATCAATAGATCCCCATTCAAAGGTGTGATATATCACAAACATTGACATGTGGTGAGTAAAAGGTAAGACAGCAGTCCCAGAATCAGTTATATGTGTGATGCATAGTTTCATATTTTGGAGTAAACAATTATGAATGTCAGTCATCATTGAGATAATAGAACTGCCAGTGAATCCTAGAATTACTGTGAATTTAAGAACAAGAATGTGTACTTTAACTATTTGATCAGTTCGGGTTTTAATATAAAGACCAGCAGCACTATCAGGGCAAGGTATTTCTACAGCATCTCTCATAAACATGCCACATGTCAGACCTACATTCAAACAGAAATTAAACGGACAATGTGAGAAATACTTACAACTACAAAGATTCTAAGAAGACAAAAAATGTTTCTCAACCAACAGAATCCGAGTTACAATGTCCATGGAATTCATTTATTTGTAATGACATATATATAGAAAAGGAAAGAGAGAGAGAGAGAGAGAGAGCTAAAATGTCATTTATGTTCATTTGAAATATTCTTAATATTTAAATATTGCTAAACAACTTAGTAAACTATGCTGCATCATCCTCCCCTTCCAAGAAATTTAGTGTTAGTCCACAGATCTTTTCTATTTTTTTCCTTTTTTAGAACTTTGTTAGTTTCTGGTCCCTGTTTCTTCAAATATACACATGATTTCTAACCTTCAAAGAATTAGTAAGTTGTCTAAAAATCATTTTCCTACTTCATTTTCATTATGCAATTCATATAAGGAGCTCTCTCACCTCCTTAACCATTCTTCGCCAAACACATATCATGAACCCTTTTTGCTCTTAACATGATACAATTCCCTAATTTTAATTTTCCTTTTGAATTCGTGCAAAACTAAATAAAATTAATGGACAACACAATAAAACTGTTTTTATGCATAGAGGCTGTTATTCCAATTGAAAGTATTAAACAAACTTTTGATGTAGTAGGGGCCAGATTCTTTGCATTGATTAGGGAGCATTTAGTCACCATGGAAATAATATCATTACAGTTGTTTTAAATAGAACTTAATACACACACACATAGATGCTATAAACCAAGAAAGAATAAGTAATTTCCTTTTCCATGGGTTTTCAAATGCACCTAGAGTTTACATTAATTTCAACTCATAGAACTTGCACAGACAAGCAAGAAGACACACTTTTGAATTCATCCATGAAGAGGAAAGAAGTGATCAGGCACACACATGGCCACTGAATTTTAAGATTGCAATATAATGGATATTTGCAAATCTCTTTCATTTTAGTTGTTAGTATACAGGGAAGCTCGAGGATAGTGTGTTTAAACTAATAGCATATCAGCGAACCAGATAACAGGAATGGCTCAAATGATCATTGAGCTCTAGCTAGAAATTAACAATATAGTAGGATGTCTGGAAGAATTGATCACCTGTAAGGGAACCATGGTCTGTATGCCATCCACACCAAGATGACATAGAATCACCATCCCTGCTGCAATTACTGCAAGAAAAAATTCTATTATATTTGTTAACTGGTCAGAATTGGAGTCCTCAAACCAAGTACTGTACTATTCAAGGACACAAACGAGATTAGTCTATGCTTATCAAGCAATTCTTTTCTAAACCTTCAACACAGAAGAAAAATCCACACTTGAATTCTGCTGAAATTTCTATTATATTACCAAACAGATAGTCACTGCCCTATTAAATTGGAATTACAGAAAAAAAAAACACAAGGAAAATAAAATACAAAGTCACTCCTGGTCATTAGACCTCCTAATCAACATTTCTCTCTTAACCATCCACACACCCCAAAATCGAGTTAACTAAAATGCTCCTAAAAGAAGCTAGCAAACTTTAGAGATAGGAACAAGCAAAAGCAACAACAAAGAAGCTAGGGAGCTACAGAGGTAAGAGGTAGTAGAGGTAGCAAAAGTGGCTAACAAGTTAAAGGAAAACATTTGATGATGAAATTGTCTTTCTCATGTGTCATCTTTTAGCTCTTTACTGTCTTGAAATGATGTCTTCCAATTAAAAAAATAATCTTAGATATCTTCCATAATACCTGCTGCATCATCTTATGTTCTTAAATTCTATAGAATCTAGTCTAATATTTTCATAGAGCTACAATATTAAAAGTCTCCATTCCTGATTTAAAATTTTGGTAATTTTAAAATTTAGCAAGGTCATGAATGAAATTCATTAGGTAAGCTTTTAACTTAGAACTTTGAATGTGCCAGCAACAAACAATTCAATCATGTGAACTTGAAAATTCCTTTATCTTGTATTTCCCAGCACTATGACTAAGCAAATAAAGCAAATATAATTCACCAAAGAAAACATAAATGTAGCCACATATTGATCAAAATATAACAGACCTGCAAGAACATGATGAGTGAAGAAACACCAAGGGCTCTATAATAGTATTATTCAGCCACAAAAGTGTGTGATAAGAAACATAATCACCTCTTCTCTGCTGGAAAATAATAAAGCAAACGCCCTTTGTGGCACCGAGAGCGAAGAAGTATCTTCTCTAGGCCTTCATCCTCTTTAATTTTCATCAATCTGGATACTGCTCAAGCACTCATAAAATTTTTTGAGGGTCACTTAAGAGAACAGCAAGGCAAAATACAAACATGTTACATAGTTACAGAAAAGCAAGATGCATTTGACAATTTTTAGAGCTTACACAGAGCCTAGCAACGCCCATAACATGCGTGTTTAGGCCTGAGCATGAAAGGGCCCTGAATCGAAACATCTGAGCCCAATGCAGATAAATCTTCTAAACACCAATTCAAGCTTGGCATGGCCCCATAAATATATTACAACTTATTTGGGAAATGCCAGGTAATGAGTAAAAGTTAATTTTTGTCAGATTTGAGGCTTGAAGCATTATCTCTCCCTTGTAGACAAGAACATGGTCCGAAAGCTCAACTTTCAAGAGGGAAACTCATTTCCCAAAAACACCATTCAGAACTGGTGGACAACTTCTGTCAAAAATATATAGAAAGAAATTGATGTTTAGAGAGGTTATTTTTTTGTCACTTAAGGTTTAAAGTATTCATTTCTCCCTTATAGATGAGAACATAAATATTGAAAACACCCATCTTCATAGAGAGCTGTTTCCCATGAATCCTGTTCAAAAACCGACGAGAAACCTCCATCAAAATTACAGGACATGAAGCATCAATTTCCCAGGAAAACAGTTAAATGCTTCTTAAAAAGGCACAGGAAATGTTTTTGGAATTTTTGAAACAGAGATTTGGAAATCTTTCCTAATATTTAAATGAAATTTCATAGCCATCAAGGTTCTCCATAAACTTTCCCATCCATTTCAACATTATCATATGTCCTTGAGTTACTTTTCAAGCTTCACAGTCATCGTCAAACATATGGATCGCCTTTTCCATTCTTTTTTAGTCATATTCATTGTTTTTTCCTCATATTGTCTCTTCCTTCCGATTCTCAAACCAGTAAGGATGAGAAAGGCTCACCACTTAGTCCAAGGTAACTTAATAATGGATACAAATATAGATGTAACTTAATTAGACAACTGGGAAATAAGCTCAAAAAATAAAGCTCATTAAATTTCCAGTCCACACTCTTCCTTGTCAATGAAGATTGAACTCTTTTCAAATTAGTTTTCTCTGAAGTCCTCTAAATATATTCATATGGAACGTGACTAAAATAATATGTATTAAAGAAGTCCTTAAAAAGTTTGTGCAAACAATCAACTGTTCTAACAAAATATGTGAAAACAGATAGCTTACACAATGATAGTTCACTTTTGGTGTTGCTGTGAGAAATTCAAAACCCTAGATATGGAGAATTTACCATATTGATCACAGTGATATGCCACCATTGACCCAACATCCAGGATCAGCTTCCCAAGAGCTTTGAAAGCTACATATCAATAACCAATTTTAGAAACCATATAATCCACGAAGCATCAGAATCTTAAAAGACATTCACTATATTCAATTAGTAGATCTTGCTCTCAAGCCATCATCATTTGCTAAAATATCAATGCACACGAAACACTTAGACATGCATAAACTTCTTTTTGCATTGTAATAAGAGCTCACTGCCTCTAATAATTGTTCACAAAATTTCTGTCCAGACCCTTGTGGGGCATCATTCCTTTTCTTCGAACATGCACATGTAAGGAAAAATAACTTGTAGGAAGCAAAGTCTGGAACCAAAATCACTTAGAATAAATCAATTCCAAGGAAAGAGACGATAGCAAAGAATATATTTTGAAAAAATGATGTGGAGAATACATATGTTAAAATCAACACAAGGAAAAAGTAAGTTGGTTAACAATTAAAGATCAATAGATAACTGATAATCAGAAGTTTCACAAAGAGGGACCAGCAAATGTTGTGGACCAATATGATAATTGCTTCAACCAAATAATAATACGAATTAATTACACCAACAAAGCATATGATTCAAGATAGTTCATATAGTCATTCACATGTATGCACCAGTGGGAATCATATCTTTAGCCTTGGCATGTATTATCACTCATATTATATCTACAGATCCTAAATGTTTCTTGAGAACAATGTTAGACAAACTTCAGGAAAGAGAACATCTACATATGCTGAAAAGTTAAGCATCATAAAATCCTAGCAGAGAGAACAAAAGAATTGGATGTGAACATACCCACTTCGAGTTCTGGCAAAGCATGTTTTGGCCATATATTTGGTCCACAATATGATGGATACCTACAGACCAAACATGAGTTAAAAAAAAAAAAAAGCAATAGTAAAGAAAAATAAAAAATAGGACAGTTAATTGTTATACAAGCATTTAAAAATTATGTGTCATTTTTATTTCAATAACAACAAGAATTTTCATCTCATTTTTTCATCTATGGCTAAGCATGCATGTCCTCTAAAAGGGAGCATTTCTTTGTTACTCTTCCTCACCTTTTCTCCTTGTCTTAAAACAATTTCAGCTGATATTTCATAGAAACACAGTGATTTATATTGTGATAAACAAGGATTTATCATCCATTTCAGCCAAACATTCATGTTCTATAGCTGGGATCCTGGATTTAGGCCAAGGTCTTACAAGGGAACAGTTTTTTTCTCCAATACTCTCTCGTGTCCTCCTTGTCTTAAAAACAACTTCAGGCAATGTTTCACGAAAATACAGAAAAGGGCAGGAAAATCAGCATTCTTGATTTGTGAAATACAATTTTTGGATACCATCTTCATTCACTCCTTCAAAAATTAATACAACACAATAGCTCATTGTTATTTTTGTGATGGGCAAATATCTCATAATTTTTAAAACTCTGTAACGTAGAGATTGAAGTTCTGTGAGCAATATATCATAGTATTGTCAATCAAATATATATATTTGAATGTGTATCATTTAATAGTTATAATGATGAGAATATATCAGAAATAATAATTAATTGACTACTGGAGAAACTGTACCAAAAATTATTTTGGAATATCGAGCAATATATATATATAAAAACACAACACTCATAATTTTCTTAATCATCTTAACTCAAAAAAACATTAACCAACTACTTAGGTTTGCTACATCAGTCCTACTCCATTTAAATCTATTTTGGGGTGCTATTTTCTATTAAATCATAGGCCATCCTGTCTTCTCATAGAGTCTCCCAATCTATGTTCTAAAATGTTTATTAAGTTTCCAAGTGGAAGAAGGAAAAAGAAGAAAACAAGGAAAAGTAAGAGAAGGAGGTGGATAGTTTTCCAAAACCCATGATTTAACCTATTCCTGATAAAATGAATTGCAAGTATCCACAATAGTAATGAAAATTAAAAGAACTTGTATTTACAGAGATGCTCCACTCAGCACTCCTTCCCTCTCCCTCCTCCACTCCCCACCCGAAAGTACCCTCATTAAGTTTGGAAAAATGTATACATGCACATGACACAGATCAAATAACATAAACATATTTTGAACTTTCGAAGAAAAATCTCAGCCAAGCAAAGACATGGATCAACTAACTTCAATTTCACATAAGATGCATGTGTCACCCAAGACTTCCTCCCTCTCTATCCATATGCTTAATTCTATACTATTTGACAGGAATCTACAACCCTTTTGCTACAATATAAACTCCTTATCCTTTTAACAATCATCAAAACTTCTTTAGCAAGAGGCAAAGCAATTGATATAAACCAGTTCGGCATATGCTTCTATACACCTTTCACACAGGAATGGTCACAGATTATTTCTTGGTCTACTTAAGTAACAAGTTGACACCCTGCAATATATGGAAAAACAGCACCACAAAGAAAAAGAGCACCTATGGATGCTTCTGTACATGTCTCCATTCAACTAAACAAACATTATCCAAAAAAATATGCAGTCAATTATACAATTTAAAGAATGGATTTTATACTTGATTAACAGAAGAAATGCAAAAATGCTCAAAACATGTGTTTTTGAGGAAGATTAATGATTGTTAAGGCCATAACCTAATATATGTTGTTTGTGCAACATAGTATCATAGCCTTGGTTTTCAAGAGGTCATGTATATTTAATGGGTCCACATGCAAAGCAAGAGAAGACTGCATGTGGGAGAAAGTGTTTATGCCAGCTTGATATATATATTGTTGGCCAATGACCTAGTAGGTTAAGGTTTTGGGTCACATTATGGTTTTCACAGTTGATTAGCATAAGAAACTCTTTCAGACATTGTTCATCTGCCAATTTACAAATTTTCTTTAATCTTGAAAGGGGAAAATTGTATTGAATTATCAAGTTGCTTCTTCCCTCACAGAGCACAGATTCCCTAGCCATATACACAATCTAGGATTAATGAGCAATATTTAAAAGCACAATAAATAAAAATGTTCATAGCCATTATACCGTTGGATAAGAGGTGCCTCAGTTGTGGGTATGTCTAATATTGGATTTGCATAGAAAGAGCCTTTCAACATATCTGCACAACAAAATGCAAGAGAAAAGCAACAGGTGAAGAATATATATTTATTGGACCCTGAACCATTAGTAAACAAGTCAACCCAACAACTTGTTCAAAAAGTTGAAGTATTTAGTTTGACCTTGCAAATACTAAAGATATTCACTATCTTAGTTTCTTGTCATAACCTTGCCAACAAGTTTATTTTAGTAAATAACGAATAAATGAAATAACATTTGCTTTTGTACATTAGAGAGTTATTGCAATTTTCTGAACTTTTACTTTCATAAATAAACATAACTTTTACATTTTTGACAGTTCGGTCAATCTGGTGGTGCTAGAAAAGGCTGATGGAAACCTAAGGGTAGGTTTACCAAAAGCATTAGAAGAAATTAAAAAACAGAGAGCTCTATCTTATACATGTATTAACAACCGATCTCAACAGCACCGTAAGGGCCATGGCCATCTCCCTAACGACTATTGAATGGCCTTTTATTTTTTTCATAACTGAAAATATTGCTTTGAAAACTAAACTGGGAAGCAAAAATCATTTTGCTAATTATAAAATTGAGGCATTGATTGAGGGATTGATTGGGTGAGGGAAGATGCATCATATACATTTTGAGGTTCTCTCAAATGATCTTTAATATTTTCTTATATACTAATGAACTATAAAAAGACTTAGAGAATAATTGCTCTATGTGCCACAGGAGGTTCCACAAGAGGAAGCTTGATTGTGTTAGGTCATAAATCATTTATAGAGTTCCTAAAAAAAAATACTTACCAGGTTTTCCAGATTCAAGCTTCTCTTTCCCATGACTCCATCCAAAGTTGTACCTACAGATGAGAGCGGTTAAAAAGAAGCAAAGTTAGATGTAAATGTGTGATTAAGGGCAAGTTAAAAATTGAAAGCTGATATCACAACCGCTTATAGAAAAATATCTGTCTCCCATAGGATATCTATAAGCAATGGAAGGTGATCAGCTAAAAGTCATCAGAAACTTGATGTCTTTCAGAGTATCAAGCTGCACCAAATCTCCTTCGAGGGATAACATTTTCACCTCCAATAACCAAAACATTATAAAAAGACTTCATAGAGAAAATTCCCTTCCTTGGGCCCTTCTGACACATGATACCTTCACTGACTCCTCCTATATTGGCCTTATAAAGGTGCTAAGAAATTACCAACAAACTGCATCACCTTTTTGGCTTATCTTTCAGTATTATTAAAAGTTCAGTGGAGTTTCCATGCATTTTCTTTTATACTGATTCCTGTTATTTTAAAAAGTTTTCATTTTTCTGTATCTGAGTAAGATTTGCCACCAAAATGGAACTTCAAACATAATTTTCTCCTTCCATATTTATCATAAGACAAGACAAGTGGAACTTCAGAAGAACCTATTTAACACTACATTTATGTCATATCTGCAATATCTCAAGCTAGAAGAAGAAGCACATTATTCTGAACATCTCCTAAAATGTTGCATTGGTAGGACTTTAAGAAGAACAGATGCAAAGAAATGATGGTTGTAGTTTTCAAAAGTACTCCCAAAGGAAAAAATAAAATAAAAATATAAGCAATTAAATGCCGTATAATGGTTCTTAACCAGGGATGATGGATCAATGGGTAGCATAATATCAATTTGAAAGTAAGAATAAGTGAGAACTGAGAACAGTAAAAATTACCTGCTATTAGGATCTTCAAGTTCCTTCTTCACCTCCTCAGGTAGGCTTGCTAACCTGATAAAAGAGCAGGATCAATCCTATGAGCAACGGCATAAGAATTACTTTAAGCCTCTATCTTCATGTTAGATCTATGTGAGATCCGGATAAATACAGAAATTCCTTTTACAAGCTTATACCTAGGTGAAAGGCGTAGGAGATTTTGACGCAATAAAGAAAATCCAGGTACCTATATTGAAGAAAAGAACAATCTCAAAAAGGCAGTAAAGATGAAATTGAAATCAAGCATAAAGTGAGTAGTGCCCTAAAAATCTCACTGGCAACTAAAATTTCACAGATCAAAGTAAACAATACACACAAAATTAGAAGAAATATAAAGAAAATGCAACATTTTTTGTGGAGTAATTGTCAATTCATAGATAGCGACATTTGGCAAATCATGTTTTAGAAAAAAAAAAATGAAAAAAAAAAGGCAGAAATGGAACCTATTAAAATTTTAGATAGTTAAAAAAACCTTCACAATAGCTCAAGACAACATCTGGTGGGTATTCATGTCTTTACATTTTGAAGAGTCTTATCATGGCCAGTGTAGATGCTATCTAGTGAAAGAATTAAGGGGATCAACATGCAGATTTCATAACTAGAGGATGGAGAGTGAAATTTTTTCATACTACTAGCAAACTAGATATATATGACATATTGAATGTTTTCAGTTTTAACATAGCGAATATGAAAAAAAGAATCAACTATAAAAAATTTGAACATTAACCACGATGATAACCTAGTAATTAGCTCGTGAACAAAATCAAGGCATGAAACCCTGCGGATTTGATAAAAATCAAATACTGAAAGAGAGAGAATTAACTCAAAGAATCACAAGTAAAACATTCTTACATCAGCTATTGTCAGAATACCCAATCCATTGGGTCCGAACCCTTCTTCAATCTTCATTGATAAATCAGCATTTTTGTCCTATTTCAATCAATTTCAATACAAATAAAATTCAAGCAGAAGAATTAACGTATTCCAAACAAGCAGGAGAAACGGAAGAAACATAGAAGAAAAATAGATGGAAAAGATCAAACCGCGTATTTTCAATTGTTTGTTTCCTAAGGAGATAAAAAGAATAATCAACTGAATTAAGTCTTATACAATCACTTTAGTGAGATGAGGTTTTTAGTTTCTCAGGAACCAAACATTAGAAGAAGTAAGAAAGTGAATTTCTTTTCCGTTTCTTTTGGTCGGGTCCCTCCGAAAAAGGTAAAAATTGTCTCTATTTGCTTACTGAGAATCGGAAAAAGAAAAGAGTGACGGAAACAAAATTCATATCACACAATTCTCGTTTGTTCAGTTCCCAATAAAGAAAGAACAGCTCAACTGAGTATCGCACAACACATTGACAGACTCACGTCGAGTGCTCCATTCTCCAGGGAACCAAACATCCGAAAAATCAAAGTCCCGAAACTTCATTTCCAAGCCTTTTCCTCCGTTTTCTCGGCAACCAAACAGGGCCGTCAAGATACGTACTATAAGCTCCGGATATGATATGGTGACGGTGACTGTTTGGAGCACGGGAGGCGCGGGTGACTTGCATGACATTTTCTGACAGGAAATCCGGCAGGAACGCCACTGATTGGACGATGACGGTGGAAGAAACCGCGCGGGAGCGGAGAATTCTATGCGAGACCGGCTCTTATAAAGCGACGATGGTGATGATCTTAAGAGATTGAGATTCATTGTTTGACCGTTTAGTTTGCTTCAAACGACCAAAATCCTGGTACAGTCCAAAACACTTCTCCACGATGAGATTGATTCCAAACGACTATGGAAGGAAATTATTTATTCATAAAAGATTGAATAAATCAAAATTAGATTTTTTTTTTTAATTTTAAAAATTTTATATATTAATAAAAATATTAAAACAATATATTAATTATCGGAGTTGAAATAAATTATTATCATTTTTTAAATAGAGGGGATACTTATTTTTTTTGTTTTTAAAATAAATAAATAATAAAACTATAAATATATCACTTATTTTATCTTATATTTAATTGAATATAAAATAGAATAAATGACAATATAACTTATCGCATCATATTACCAACCAAATATAGATTCGAAAATATTATTTCTCTCTTATTCTATCTCATCTATATTCAATCAACCAAATATGAGTTTTTTTTTAATGTTAAATTTGATTAAAAATAAATAAAAAGACTTGTTGTAAAAATAGTTAAAAATAATTAAGAATAATTTAGATGTGATTTAATAAATAAAAAAAAAAAAACCTCATTACGTTGTAGTCTGGAAGGCTAAACATTGTGTAGAAGTTCGGGCTTAATATGTCAAACACTAATGAGAGATGAATGTATATTCATTGTTAAGGGTAGTTTGGTTATTTCATCGAAATACATTTTTGTCCTTAAAAAAATCACTATTCGAATAGATAGAAAAAGAAAGTGAGCATATACATGAAATAATTTTACTTATATCATATTTGATTGATTTGATATAACACGAGATGGGATATGATAAGAGATAATACCATATCTTATTTCATATTTAATTGATAATAAAATAAAATAAGTTATTTTTGTCATTAGTCCAACCAACATAAAATGTAACTACATATTCAAAAAAATATTTTTTTTGGTTAAATTTTAAAAATAAAAAAAATTATGGCGACTGAATGACATTACCAAAAACACAAATTTCACCATTACTTAATAATAATATATTAAGATTAAAATAAAATATAAAAAAACTTATTTAATATTATTCATACTTACTTTTTCTTGTTAATTCAATATTTCTCCTTTTTATACTTTTTTTTTATGTTGGTTTAACTAAATCATAAAAAATAATATTTATTTAGTTCTTATTAACTATTTATATTTTTACTTGGAAGTAATAATATTAATATTAGTCCATCAAAATCTAACCATTAAGCTATTAATGTTTTACTGATTTATTGTATGAAACATTGAAACATAAGTTTAAAAAAAAAAAATTACTTTCAACTATCTTAAATTTAGTTATTTGAAAAAGTGAAAAAAATCAAGGTATTAATATGGCATCTATGAAAATTTTAATCTTAATCTTAATTTATGCTTTTGGATGTAAGTATAAAAAATAAGACTAAGGTGGTGTTTGTTTTTTTGGCTTTTTACTTAATGCAATTTCTTTTTAGAATTTAGGTTGTTTATTTTTTTAATTTTTAATGACTTATTACTAAATTTTTAAAATTTTTGGCTAAATAAAAAAAGCCAAAATATTTAGCTTTTTCTTGAAACCTCTCAAAGCCCGACGCCCGACGCCCGACGCTCGACCTTAGCCCACCCATCCCCTCAAAGCTTTCTGCAACTGGCATCCTCAACCCTCAGGGCCTCACCTCATCCCCAGAGCGGTAATTTCTTCATTCTCCTCCTCCATCGCTCTGCATCCGAGACTACACAGTTGGAGACGCTTCACTTTCAATCGACATTGTTGATCTGATTGAAGGTAACCCTCAACCCAAATTTATTTTGGATTTTCGGATTTTAATAGAGCAGTCGAGTCTCATTTCCTAGTGCTTCTCTCTTTAAAACTCTCATTCTCTATTCTGGTTCACATATGCAAGTGCTCTGTTTAGGGTTTTTGAGTTCACGTGTTGCAGGTCCTAAGATAATTTTAGGATTTCTAGGCTCTGTTAGAGGAGCTGTGTGGGTGTTTCTTTTGTTTGAGTTCATTTTTAAGAAAAGATTTATAGGCTATTGATTTTGTTTGAGATTACAAAGAATGTGGGTATCGGGTATTTGGGTTTTTTTGTCTCAACAAGACCAAATCAGGAGTATTCAATGGGTGGTTGGGAGTTTAATTTCTATCTTTTGCAACCCTTTTGAATTAGTTGTTCAAACTCTCTTACACCATTTCTCTGATTGGTATGTGGATGCTTTGTTTGCTGAATTTTACTTGGGTTCTGTTTATGCATCCTGTCCTTGTGATCGACTTCTGAATTTTTGGCTTTGGTCCATGGGTATCCATCCTTTTAAACTCTCTAATGATCTGGCTGTAGTGAGACTGTAGACTCTTATAGCATGTGCCTATATTTTCATATATAATCTATGGAATGTTTCTTGGATTTTGTTAGATGGGTTTAACGAACAGGGTTATAAGCTGCCTTGTTTATGGGTATGGTTTCTATTCCATCTGTTTGCTGAGTGAGAATCATAGAGGGTTACTAATTTTGTGCTAATATGATATATTTCTTTGTGTTTGAAGATTCAAAATATTATGTCTATTGGTGATATATATTTAGAGGTATTATTTACCAAATCTTATTATGCAATACAATATTTCTTCTAATGATTATAATCATGCTAGTTATTCTAGGGCCTATTCACAAATTTACAAGTGAACGATAAAAAATTGAACTAATTGCAACCGTTTGAGTGCCTAGTTACAATGAAAAAAATTTATGAAAGTGAATTTTCCCTTGAAACTCTAATGTCTTTTTTCCTAGATGGCCTAAGTTTTGAGTCGACTTGGGAGAGATGTCTTTAAGTGGAACAAACACAGTTTGAGCAGTGATGGGTATGCCTCGAATTCAACCTAGCGTGGGAACTTTTTTCTGCCATTAGTTTTGTTTGTAGCCTTCAGGTAGAAAGCCTTCCAAGTAGAAAGAGCAAACATCAGATGTGTGTTTGTTTAATATAGTGTTAAATAGAAAATTGGGTACGAGCCCTTTAACACAAGATTACAAAACTTTTTAAGCGGCACTGGCATCCCACTGTGAACCTGATTTGTCGATCTGGTTCTGGATGTATACATCCCTTGTAATCCTTCTTACTCTAGTTTACCGCACCTGAATCAACTCAGCTCCATTGCTGTATGAACTCGTTTAAATAGAAACAGACTTCTACACCAACCTGGACTGGTGCAACATTACTTTAGCTCATGTCACTCGCTTAAAGAGACCCTCTGGGCAGTACTAGGTTAGTCTTCAACCTGATTGAAGCTGTGGGAATTGTAATCCTGCAGACATTACTCTCTCTAATGTTCCCCAAACTTTTTTTCAGAACCCAATTGCTATAGTGATTCTACCTACGTCATTTTTCTTGACCATTTTCTGCCCCTGGTTACTGGAAGGGGAAGAAATCCAGGAGCTTCTAGTAAAAGAAGGGTGTAAAGCATGTCACCTGCCTTGTTTATTGCTTAGGTGCAAGGATCATAGGGTTGAGATAATTTTATTTGTCTGCGTTTTTTTTCAGATAAAATGTCTTTTGAGGAAGGAAAAACTTCAGAATAGAAGAGCTTAAGATCATTCCACAGACATGGTAGGGGCAAAACGATGATGAGTCCCATAAATAGAGGTGAAACATATTACAAATCAAAAGAAGAAAAACCAAAGTTAATCCAGGGGGAGCACTAATTTTCCTTCAGCACCCAAGGTGTTCTACATAGGAAAACTATGATAAGAATAGGCAAACATTATTTCCCTCACACTCCAAAATTTCTTTGAAAGCATGGTCCTGAGTGGAGGACTACCTTTATCTATATCCCCACCTGATTGCTTCAGGCTTGTGTTGCCTCTAACCCCCCAGCTCCATTCTCCATCTTTTTCTCAATTACACCCTCTGGTTTTTGGGTCTTACATGCTTTTTCTACCTTACCCTTGTGCTCCTCTGCTTTCACTTCTCCATTCTCCATCTGTGCCTCATCTGCTTTCACTTCTCCATTCTCCAAATTATGTTTGTTAACTGAAGGGTTATTGCTTTGATGGAGGAGGATTTCCGTGCTACAGCTTCTTAATTGCTCAGTTGCTGCCTCATCTGCTTGTCACACGCAACAATGAAATAGGTAGCCAAAGTTATAATCATTGCTTTAAACACTTGAAAACTTCCTTAGGGTTTGGGAATGAGGAAAGACTCACCTAATCTGGGGATGGTGTGGCCTTGAGGGTGCCTTATGATAAGAGGGTTGTCAAAGGCAGTGGCGAGGTCCTCAGAAGGCAATCTCAACCAGTCCTTGGCTCCAATGAAGTGGACTGATCTGACCTTGATGGGGTCCTTATAGGCAACATCACATATGCTGGGATCTCTGAACTTGGACCCTGAAATTGATATAAACAACTTCATGGGTTGTTTATATCTTATAGGGAAGATATAGATTGAGTTGGATTTTTATCTTATAGGGAAGAAGAACTACTATGTACAGAATATTCAACCAGGTTATCCTATGAGTCATTAATTTATATAAATTACTAGTCACAGCTTGACTATGTAAACAGGTTAAGGTCTTTTTTACAGTCTTGAACAGGGTAAGGTCTTAGATCAAATACATTTCTTTGAAACTACTATCATTGTTAGGCATGGGTATAGCTCAAAATTAAATAGATAAATCCAAAATTGAGGTCTTAACTTTACAGTTTCAACCAGAATGGAATGGTTGAGGACCCATGACTCCAAACAGATGGCACAAAGGACTCAAAGCTTGTTCCTACTGTTCAGCTGTTTAGTCATATCTATTATTTGTTGTGCATGCTGAACCAATGACTTTGCTTCACTTATGATAGTAGTTTTATCTTGTTGTTTATCTTGTAAAATAGAAATATCCAGAAGCTAAACAATTCCGTTTTAAACCATTAGCAAATGTGGAAGAATTAGAGGCATTGTTTGGAGGAGTGTTAGCTACTGGGTCTAAAAATTGGAGCTCTGGAGGAGTGATAGCTTCTAGGGCTGAGGAATCATCAACACATTCTACATCTATGCCTAGCGAAACTTCAATTAGTTTAGAAGAAGATGAGGATTTGCCAAGAAATACTAATGATGAAGCAGAAGGTTCTAAGAAAAAATAGAAGAAAGGAAAGAAAGAGCAAACTCAAGAAGAAATGAATAGAATAGTGAATGTGTTGGAGAATTTTGAAGGACCCTCAGTCAAAGAATGCATGAAGATTTTGAAGAGGCTCTTGACTTATGAGGATCCATTATACTATGTAGCAATTAATGCATTTTGCAAGAAGAAAGAGTACAGAGAGGTGTGGATGGAGATGGAAAGTGACGAAGAGCGAATGGGATGGATTCAAAGCTTGCGAAAATAACTTTTTAAATATTTGTTTTAGATTTGTGGAATACATAGGGTATATGACTTATATGATGATTTTAATTTGGTACATTTGGTTTGTTTGTTTTGGATATTTGATACATTTAAACTTTTCCAATTATAAGACTTTTTCTCTACATTTTATGGATATTTGTTTTGGATATTTATTACTCATACATTGTTATAACTATTTGATTATATTGTTATGCTTTTATTTCATAACTATTGTTTTTTTATAATAGATATTCTTATGGAGAATCTTTCACATCACTCAAATAGTTCAAGTTCATCATCATCAAGTGAAGATGAAGATACAAAGTTAGAAGTGACAAGAGTTTTAAAAAAAAGATTGGTTGTGTTGTTGCTCAAATTATTAAGTGACTCATCCATTGATAAGGAACGAGTCTCTACTTCATCATTTACAGGTTCACTTTTCATTCAAGAGCTGTTAAATGGTTCATCTAGCACATGTTATGAACTAATGCGGATGGAAAAACATGGATTTATTTCTCTATGTCACATGTTTCGAGAAAAAGGATGGCTTGTTGACAGTAAACATTTGAATGTTGAAGAGAAAATGGCCATGTTTCTTATGACTATTAGTCATAATCTTCAGAATCGATTGATTAAGAATAGATTCCAACACTCAAGTCAAACAATTCACAAATACTTCCATGAGGTTTTAGTGGCCATGGTGAATTTCTCAAAAGAGATGATTACTCCTCCATCATTCAATGATAGTTCAAATGGTATCTCCAATCGTCGGCTAAGACAAATTTTTAAGGTATATTATTTTTTATTTCTAATTATTTATATCATATTTGTATTATTCTCAAAAAAATAATTATTTATATTTTAAAGAATTATTACCATGTAGGATGCTGTTGGTGCAATTGATGGAACTCTTATTCATGCATGTATTCCCACTAATCAACAAGTACCTTATCGAGGTTGTGGGAGAGGAGAATGTTTTCAAAATGTTATGGCAGTTTGTGATTTTGACATGATATTTAGGTTTGTTGTTGTTGGATGGGAAGGAACAGCTCATGATTCAAGAGTCTTGACAGAAACTATCCGTAACCCACAACATAATTTTCCAATGCCCCCATCAGGTAAATATTTTATTTTCATTTTATTTAATATGATTTATATTTATTCATTATAATAATCAACTCAATCCTTTTTTTTTTTCAGAAAAATATTATTTAGTAGATGCAGCATACACACACACTCGAGGTTTTATGGCACCATATCGTAATGTGCGCTATTGGTTGAGTGATTTTCGTAGTGGTGGTAAAGCTGTAGGAAAAGAGGAGATATTCAACCAATGTCATGCAAGATTAAGAAATGTCATTGAACGTGCTTTTGGTGTTGTTAAGGCGCGTTTTCCAATATTGAAGAGAATGACACCTTATTCGTTTACTACTCAAACAAAAATTGTCATGACATGCTTCTCCATTCACAATTTTCTTCGACAAATCTCAGTTGCGGATAGATTATTTTCTGAATATGACAATGAAGTGGAATTGGAAAGTGACAATGCAAATCAAAATCAAACCTCCACTATAAGCAGTTTTTTTGCAGCATCTGATCAAGAATTCATGCAACAGTTCCGAAACCAAATTGCAAATGAACTCTTTCAAGTGTTTAGTTAACTTGTCATTTTTAGCTTTTTACCATTGTAAGAAATGCAATGTTTAGATATTAGAAGTATTTCTTGAATTGTTATGTGATGTCTTCGGATATTTGAAAATATGTACTTGAATTGTTATGTTTTTTCTTTAATTTGATTTAGGTTTTATCAATCCATTATTTTTCATATTATTAAGTTTAAATATTTTATTTTAATTATATAAAAAATAAATATATTAATTATTTTTTGTAAGAATGATAATGATAAATTATTTATTATAACAATTTTATTATTTTGAACTTTTTAGAAATAAGTTAAATTATATTTTTTTAATACATTAAAATATTAAGATATTGGTTTTCAGCATATAAAAAAACAAACAGCTTAATACTTAATAGAAATAAAATTTTAAAAAAACAAACAACTTAATGCTTAATGTTATTAAGCATTATTTAGTATTAAGTTAAAAAAAAGTTCTATTTAGAATTAAGCCAAAAAAACAAACGCCACCTAAGGTATAAATAAATAAGATCAAGTTATAAATAAATAAGATCAAGCTATAAAACATTGAGACCTTAAATGACACACTTATTTTTTTTTAAAGTATCCATGACATAAATTGTTTAATTATTTAAAATAATTTTAAAGGATTTTGCTATGAAATGATTAAAATTATTGAAAATTTATATTGATTTTTCTTTCCATCTTTTTTTTTTTTTGAAATTTTCCTTTAAATATTCTTAATAATTTATTTATTTTACATAAAAATCTAAATCTTTTTTAAAGTGTTCCTAGTGCCATGATTTTTGAATTTAATACATTTTCATAATTAATATTTAAAATGATTTAATTATTTAATAATAATATAAAATACCATTAATTACCTTACAATTTATGAACCATGACTATAATATAATATATTTTTTGCATATGCCCCTAGCAAAAGTCTCTAGTTCTGCCATAGCTAATATATGTATTATATGTGTTTATATAAATTATAAATTGAATGATATAATATAAAAAAAATTATTCATAAATTTTAAATATTTTAATCATTAATATTATTAAACATAAGAGAAATTTCATTTTTGCAATAACAAATATTGAAATGCAATATAATTTTTTTAAAACAAATACCATACACTAAAAAATAATATAAATTCAATTTTATTTTAATTTTTAATTTTACAGCCTAAATATAGTATAATATCACATATATAAGTGCATTTACTACCTTAAGATATCAAATTTATTTAAAACAATATCAAATGATATCATATACCATTAGAAATAATATCTTAAAATATACTATTCCAATAAAATAAAATATGATATATATGGGGATATACATGTCTTATTTTATTCTATCCCACCAAACAAACACAACCTTAGAATAATATCTCTATATTTTGAAAACATCAAATATAACATTTTATTGGAAAACGATACATCGATTATTTTTTCGTGTTTCACACTCAAAAATGTCAATCTAAGTTCTTTTTTTTTTTTTTTTTTTTTTCAATTTTCAATTAATAGAGATTGTTTTTTCAAACATGATGATTAGATAAAAAAGAAGAAGAAGGAAGATGACCAATAAAAATAAGAATTAATTGGTTAAAATAGATGAAATATTTGTCATTTGTGAATTTAATCTCTGTCATGTTTTGTTTGAAGATTAACCAATTTTTGACATAAATACCTTTAATTATTTCAAATATTTACATGTAGATTTTAAAAGATACGGTTATTTTTACAAGAAAAAAGTGAAAGTATTTTTGTCAAAATATGGTTAAAAAATGATGGAGGGTTAGATTGGAAAATTGAATTTCTAATGACCATTTTAATTAAATAATCATAGAAATAGAAATAAATACTAAACAGAAAAAAGTACATACAGGTGTAAAAAAATAGTTATTTGTTTGATTGAGGCCAAATATTAAAGTTTTGTTTGGAAGCTAATTTAGAAAATACTGTCACAACTCAAAAAAATATATTTGATAAATCTATAATAAAAAAAAAAGCTTTTTTGAGGATTTGATGCAAAAATAAATTATTTCTAAAAATAAAATTTTGGTATTTCAATTATTTTTTATAAAATATTTTGGATAACAATTAAAAATTATAAAAAATATTTTGTTAACTTTTGCATTTCACATAAGTAGATAGTTACCTTTTATAGATAATAAGTTAAGCAACTATTTTTCATATTTAAGTTTCAATAGTATTTTAATTTTAAAGATAGTTAATACTATTTGGGAATTTTCTATTATTAAAAAAAACACACAAAAATACATTTGACAACAAAAACTTGTTTTCTATTTTCCATTTTTAAGAATAGAATACAAGATGTTTAAAAAAAACATCTTTTAATTGTTTTATATTATTTTTACATATTTTATGAAATGTATTTTAAAAAATAATTATATAAATATGTAGAATGATTATAAAAAAATAATATAATTTTTTTAAAATATTAAAAATAGGTTAAAAATATTTTATGTTTTTAAATAAATTTTGATTGAACAAAAATAAGAAAAACTGTTTTTAAAAAATTATTTTCAAAATTATTTTCGCACCTCCTAATTTTTTATTTATTTATATTTTTGTTTTCCTGTTTTTTTAATTGTTTTCTAAAAGTTGAAGATCAAATTTTGCGAAGGGGCACGTGGCCTATTAGGCAGGTGCATGGCTTACACAAGTCACTCCGGAGAATGAAGGAAACTCCAACGACGTCGTTGCGAAGGGCGTCCATAAATGTATAACAGTCCAAAGGAGTCTCCCATTCCCGCACTCTCTCCCTCGACGCTCCATGGCTTGCAATCACCATCAACTGCGTCTCTGCCACTCTGTCCGAAGCTCCATTGCTTCTCTCTCCTCTCCTCTTCTTCCAACTAGACTCACCCTTTCCTCACGCACTTTGGCTTCCACTCCAATTAGGGTTGGCTCTCCTTCCGTCTCCGCCACTTGTTTCACTTGGGACGACGTCGTTCGAATCTCCGACTCCCAGTATTCTTCGCGACACTCGTCCGACCTTCAAGGCTTCTTCGAGAAGATCAGAGTCTGCAATCGTGGCTTAGTATCTCTCGCACACTCTCTTTCTGTCTCTCTATGTATATGTGTAACACATGTGTGGTTGCCGAGAAAAGCAAGGAAAAGAAAATTAAAGTTTGAACTTTTGTTTTAAATTGTTATGGTCTCTGAGCAGAATGGGAGAAGCAGTAAATCCGTGTTAGAATCAATTAGGGGGAGGTTTTTGGATAAATGATCAAAATCCCGAGATTTCAAAATTTAATTTATTTTCCCTTCGTTTTCTTAGTGACCAAACAGAGCATCTAAATCTGTAATTCTAGAGAATCTAAGTCGCTAATTCTTAAGTGAAATTACTTGTATGAATAGCATTCGAGTTGTATCGGAATCAATTGAGTGGGGGTTTTTGGTTGTGATGAGAATTGGGAGATGTCATAACTTACTTTTATTTTCCCTACATTTTCTCATTAGCCATACCAAATCAGTAGTTTTTGATTGAAATTTCGTGCAGGAAAAGCAATCTGACTTCCTTCCATTTGTCATTGAGGACCAAACCGTTGGCTATATTCATAAAGGGTAACATCACCATCAATTATCTTACTTATGTAATACTTAATGAGTTAATGACTTGATTGATAACTTGTAGTTTAAGTTCCAACACAATTTGCACAGCTGAAAGAGCGGCCATTACTAGGTGCATTGGTAACTTTTGGGTTGTCAAGTGAAGTGAGCAACTGCAGCTTGACATTTTGCACAACCACTTTATTGAAAAATGCTGAATTTAGGTCCATTACCAGTTTTTGAACCTCTCCTAAATTCATAAAAAATGACCTGCACTCGCTAATGGGCCTCTTTTATTTATTGTTGTTGAATTTAGGTCTAGAAAAACTTGAACAGTATGTTTGTATTAATGAATGCATTTTGACTTGGTGCAGTTTTTTTGATGATCACTTAAAGAGATTTTCTAATGTGTTTATTTTCACCCAAGATAACTCCCATATAATGCTACACCCAGTACTGAGGACACCCAATGAAAGGACTAGAGCAGTTGGAGATGTAGTTAAATGCTTAGGGGAAGAACTGATTCCAGGTATACGGAAGGAGGTACTACTTCAGATCACTAAAATGATTTATTGGTTCTCATCTTTCCTTCAGTGAGTGGATTTGTGTTATCAAATGCTTTGGTTTGCTTAGTTTGGATCTGTTTACTTCCGATTGCATATTATATTGTTGAAACTTTTTGGAGCTCAAGTTTTTTTTTTTCTTTCTTCTTTTTTGGACTTCGTTTTTTGTTTCATTGGTGAATTATTTTTGACATTGGTTTTCTTCAGCTATATCCTGTTGCATCATCCTTTGGGGCACCGGTGTTTTTCTTGCTGGAACGTGCAGCAGCTCCTTATTTTGGGATAAAGGTTGGTCATGCCTTTGTATATTGTATTGAAATTGCTCCCCCTTTTGGAACCACAAACTAAAATGAGATAATTTAAGCGTTCATTACCAGTTTGTGATGTTGGGCATTGGAAATATCAAGACACTAAATAGTGAATTTCATCTTGGTTAGTATAATAAGTTTCAAATTGTTCTGATTTTGATAGTTAACCTATTATTAGTGTTAAAGTAAAAAAAAATAAGAATAATGAAATAGAGTACGAAAATATGGAGTTGAGACCTGAGATGTTTTTTTTCCTCTATGCTCTAGTGGTATTGTCTTTGAGTGCCAAAATCATCATGGACCATGGCTTAATTCAGCGGTTGTTTGGACATCACTAACCTAAGAAAGTGGTTTTGGCTGGTAGTGCATAATAACTCTTAAACCACTGAAATTATAATTGTGATGCATGTTCCTTAATCAATCTGTTGCACGGAAGCATTTTTCTGTTTTTTTCATTTTTCATATTACTTATATTTATCAATCTATTGAACAAAGCCTATACAAGTGGTGTTGGCTAGTTGTGCATAAGGAAACTATAAATGAGCTATTCATCAAGCGTATTATTTTATAATATGGTAGCATGCATTGCAGAAAATTTTCTGAGAGCTTAGACCATGTTAGTGCCACATTTTTCTAAATGTCGATTTTGGTGATTTCCCTCTTTTTGGTCACCCTCCTTTAATAACCATAAGCCAGCTAGTCTTCAGTGTGGCTTACATCATGGTGAACTGTCTGTCGCTTTGTTGTAGAAATATCATCTTGTCATGGTCTCACTTAAATTTTTTACTTACACAATTTTGGAAATAGTGTATAGTGAGTCCTTTGTCCAAAGGCCAAGGGTAAATCCACATGTTTTTGCTAATAAAAGATGGTGCAAATTTTGATTGTATACCATAGAGGTGAAAGGTTGTGCATCTCCTCTTTGATTATTTCTACATGTATTAATTGTGGATTGTATGTCTTCTTCCATGTAATTCTCACCTTGTTACATCTAATAAAAGGTTGAAAAACATTGAATCTTCACATATGGTAAGATATACATTTTTCTTGTATCAAAGGCTGTCTGACAAATGAATCCAAGGTATTTTATGTTTATATGCTGATTATTGTACCCTCCACCTTATGTTTTCACCTTTAAATGCTTTTGGAAGAATAGAGTTATGGAGTTCACATGAATGGCTACACGGAAAGAAACGGGCAGAAATACTTGTGGATAGGCAAGAGAAGTCAAGTGAAGCCCACTTATCCAGGAATGCTTGATCATCTAGTTGCTGGAGGACTGGTATGTAACAGCCTTTTACCTTTGCATATTATTACAGTTCTTCTTCTTGCTTACCAATCATTACCCAGTTCTATGTGCTCTCATAAGTAATTCAATGCATTGTGGCCTCATAAAAGGGCTTTCTATGTCCTATTGTGCTACATTCCTTCTGATAAAGGTCATAGCCTAATGGCATCTCAAAGGTCATGACTTAAATCCCTTGCATGGATCATGCAAGAAATCATGTTTGTCTGCTTTTATACATAATAATGAATCAGAGAGTTTTATGATCCATACGATTCATGGGGAGAACTAAGATTTTTCCGTTCTTGTAAAGGTTTTAGGATCCATTGAATGAAAAATATTCTATAAAATATGCAATTAACATGTTCATCTGTTTGTTAAATCGTGCTGCTCAAAGCATTATCTAGATGTCAGTTTCACATTTATATCTTAAGTATATAACTAAAGGGGAAAGACAAGAAAATTCCGGGTGGGCATTGTAGGGCTGCCCATTTTCTGCCTGGATCTTTGTTTTTCCATTATGCAGGCTATCAGAAGCTGGCTATATAAAATTATTTGGCTGAGCAATCAACAAAATTTCAATTTCATGTACAATAAGAGCATTTGCCCTTTTTTTTTCCGAGGCAGTTCTGTATCTCTTACTTTGTTGATCAAAATTGCAGCCTCATGGGATAGCCTGTAAGGAGAATGTTATGAAGGAATGTGAAGAGGAAGCAGGAATCCCCAGATCAATGTCTAAAGAGTAAGTTTTCCTTTGCCATTGAACTATGACTTGTCCAACTGGCTTTGGTAAAAGAGAAAAAAAAAAAAATGGCAACAGAAAGAAAGACAGTGCTTAAAAGTACTTGGTCGAACAATTTTAAGCATTTTCTTTTCCTTTTTCCATATTCATCATAGGGCTTATAGAGGCTAGGAAGTTGAAATTTGGTTAGTCAAATATATATCCTTGATTTGCATTAGATTTTTTCATTCCAACTTCTCTGCCTCTCTTATTTTCTTCCTCATTTACAATTTATAATACTGACAGAACATGCTTGACTCACAGAGCTGTACCAGTTGGTGCTGTCTCATATGGTGACATTGATGGGTATCGATACAAGCGAGATGTTTTATTTTGTTATGATTTAAAACTCCCTGACGATTTCATTCCTAAGAACCAAGGTAAACATATTGATGCTCAGCTTTCATCAATTGTCATCACAACCTCATTCTTCTTCACTTTAGAAATTGTAAAATTGCAACTCAGTCTTGGAGCATTTGCTTTGTTTCCAACTTTCCATTTCATTTGGAAGTTATTAACTGCAATATTTTTCTTTGGATTCAATCCATCCCCCTTAATGGCTTCTTAAACATGTAACAGATGGAGAAGTGGAGAGCTTCAGATTGATCCCTGTGTCACAGGTTGCAGATGTTGTACGGAGGACACACTTTTTCAAGGCAAATTGTTCTCTTGTCATCATTGATTTCCTGTTTCGCCATGGGTATAGCTTTTTCTCTATTCCTTCTCTTATTGTTCTCCTGCTTTTGTGTGAGTGAATGGAAACAATTATTATTTGGCATATATCATGGCAAACCCCAAGACCCACTCTATAGGCATAATGGTCATTTTACATTTCAAGCATGGAGAGTCAAAATGGAAATGACTCGTACAAACATCTTGTGATAGGAAAGTTACCCACTACCAAATTCATGTTTAGAGGAGTAAAAACATACTACTTTCATTTGAAACTTCAAAAAATAAAATAAAATAAAATAAAAAAATCCTCTAAAAGTATTAAACATTTTGCTATTTTCAGAACAATTTCAAACTTAAACTTACTAAGAAGCTAATTAGACAATTTAGAATAAAAGAAAGAAATGGAATTTATACTGAATGAAGCTAAAACTTATACTAATGCATCACTCATTTATCTTCAACCTTAACTAAATCAAAGTCCTAATAAGATCATAACCTAGTGTTCTAGCTTAGAGCAGACAATATTTACATGGAAGAGAATAGGTTATTACATACCATCTTCAGTACTAGTTGCTTACTAAAGATACTAAAGATATTGGAAGTTGTGTCCATTGTAAAGCAAATGAGTTATTTTGACCCAGTTTTTTAGCAGATGTAAGAAAAAATGTTCCAACAGTTTGCTTATTTCAATTATTTACTTCTCTCATTTTTGCAGGTATATTGGCCCTGATAGTTTAGGATACTTGGAGCTACTTCAGAGCTTAAGGAGGGGAGATTGCTTGTAAACTCGTAATATGACACATTTTCCTTGTCGCATTTTCTCAATCTTCCCTTTTTGTTTTTTGTTTCTTTTAACTATAATTATTATTATTATTATCTTTAATAATTGTAGGGAAGCTCAGACAACTTCAGTCACAGAATCAACAGAGGAACTATATGAAATATCAGGGAAGTTGATTGATATTAATTTGTGAAAATTGCATCACAGTAAATATAACTTTCCTTGTTACCCTCACTGGATTTCCTGGTCACTTAGACCCAGAAACCTACTGCTATCACATAAAGCAGAAATAGGACTTGCCAGAGAGATTCTTACTTTCTGATTATTTATTTTACCTGCTTGAGAAATGTGTTGCCCTTTCCATTGCAAAAAAATATAAAAAGGAGGAAGAGAAAAAGATTGGCAACTGTTTCCTGTTTCATCATCCTTTTTTCTCTCTTATCATTAACTTGTGCCTTCAGGCTTTAGAAAGATTCTCTCCATTAACTTGGGGAACATTCCCTAAAGATTATATACAAAGTTGAGAAGAGACCCAATAAGACAGGATCAATCTGTTGATCCCTGTTTAATAAGCTGCTTCTTGTCCAGTCCAGTGAACCAAAAAACTAGGGAGACCACATGCTTTTCAATATTTTAACTTTATAAGATTTGATTCTCAGTGATATTTGTGTTCAGTAAAGGCCCATTATTAGGCTATCCTTTTTTCACCAATTACTTAGGCGGTGTTTGTTTTTTGGTTGAATAGAAAAAACCAAAATATTTGTCTTTTTCTATTAAGTTAAAAGTAATCTATTGATATCATTCAACATAATTAAATTCAATATATTGATAACAAGTTCACTTTAGTTATGTTAGATGATGTCAACATGTTACTTTTAGCTGAATAGAAAAAACCAAATATTTTGATATTTTCTATGCCAAAAAAACAAACACCACTTAGACAATACCATAACCATAATTTTAAATTTCAGAATGCTTTAAATTTATGATACTATTGTTTTTCTCCTTTCATATTTATCATAAGACAAGACAAGTGGAACTTCAGAAGAACCTATTTAACACTACATTTGTGTCATATCTGCAATATCTCAAGCTAGAAGAAGCACATTATTCTGAAGATCTCCTAAAATGTTGCATAGGTAGGACTTTAAGAAGAACAGATGCAAAGAAATGACGGTTGTAGTTTTCAAAAGTACTACCAAAGGGAAAATAAATAAATAAATATAAGCAATTAAATGTCGTGGAATGGTTCTTAACCAGGGATGATGGATCAATGGATAGCATAATATCAATTTGAAAGTAAGAATAAGTGAGAACTGAGAGCAGTGAAAATTAAGGGGATCAACGAACAGATTTCATAACTAGAGGATAAAGAGTGAAAATTTTCCATACTACCAGCAAACTAGGTATATATGACATATTGAATGTTTTCAGTTTCAACATAGTGAATGTGACAAAAGGATCAACTATAAAACATTTGAACATCAACCATAATGATAACCTAGTAATTAGCCCGTGAACAAAATCAAGGCACGAAACCCTGCTGATTTTATGAAAATCAAATACTAAAAGAGAGAGAATTAACACAAAGAATCACTAGTAAAACATTCTTACATGAGCTGTTGTCAGAATACCCAATCCATTGGGTCCGAACCCTTCTTCAATCTTCATTGATAAATCAGCATTTTTGTCCTATTTCAATCAATTTCAATACAAATAAAACTCAAGCAGAAGAATTAACGCATTCCAAACAAGCAGAAGAAATGGAAGGAACATAGAAGAAAATAAATGGAAAAGATCAAACCGCGTATTTTCAATTGTTTGTTTCCTAAGGAGATAAAAAGAATAATCAACTGAATTAAGTCTTATACAATCATTTTAGTGAGATGAGGTTTTTAGTTTCTTAAGAAAGTGAACTTCTTTTCCGTTTCCTTTCGTCGGTCCCTCCGAAAAAGGTACAACTTGTTTCTGTTTGCTTGCTGAGAATCGGAAAAAGAAAAGAGTGACGGAAACAAAATTCACATCACACCATTCTCGTTTGTTCAGTTCCCAATAACGAAAGAAACAGCTCAACTGAGTGTCGCACAACACCTTGACAGACTCACGTCGAGTGTTCCATTTTCCAGGGAACCAAACATCCGAAAAATCAAAACACAAAACTTCATTTCCAACCCTTTTCCTCCGTTTTCTCGGCAACCAAACAGGGCCATCAAGATACGTACTATAAGCTCCGGATATGATGTAGTGGCGGTGACTGTTTGGAGCACGGGAGGCGCGGCTTCTGACGTGCATGACATTTTCTGGCAGAAAATCCGGCATGAACGCCACTGATTGCACGGTGACGGTGGCAAAAACCGCGCGGGAGCGTGAGAATTCTATGCGAGACCGACTGTTATAAAGCGACGATGGTGATGATCTTCAGAGATTGAGATTCATTGCTTAATGTTTCCAGATATGGTGGAATAAAGAGCAGAGTATAAATTCCCTCTATTTTGCTTCAAACGACCAAAATCCTCGTATGGTCTAACCTCTCTAATCCTTTCCATGATAAAATTGATTCCAAACGATGATTACGGAAGTAAGAAAAATACCATCGCCTTGAAATAATGTTTAAATAGACTTACACCCGAAACTAATGTAAGTAACAAAATTACTTATTTACCCTTAATGATATCTACAAGCTCCAATAACAAAATTAATTGAGGCATAATAAAATTCAAGAATAAAAGTTGTAATTGTGGGATAATGATGAGAAGTAGTTTGATGTCTTTTTGGAAACCAATTTTACCAACGGAAGAATTTAATCATTTGATATTAAAAGTTAGGAGTGTAAAGTGATTTGAAAGATAACGATGATAATGGTTGGATATGATATTATTTAAAATTTTAGTAGTTGTATTTCAATTATGATTGTTGAAGCGTGAAAAAAAAAATACAATTTGTAAACTTCAATGAATGAAAATGAAGGAATTTACTTGGGTGGACTATAAATAGTTGTATTTGAAGACGATATATGCAAATTTCAATGTGTTCACACTCCATATATAAAACCATATCCTTTTGTGCATCATAAAAACAAGGAGACATGATCCCGTAACAAAACAGTACCAAGAACAAAAAAAGAGGATATAAACTGATACTAGTCTTGGAATCCATTGTTTTCCAAAAAGAAAAATAAAATAAAATCTTTCTTTCAAAATCCTAGTCTTGTTGTCCACCAAAGGGCTCACTGTGTTCATCAATTTAGTTCACTTTGTTGTCCACCATCTTGCACACTTTGTTGGAGCACCAACATTTTCCTAGAAAAAAATTACAATATTGTGCTAAGAAAAAAGAAAAATAATAATTAATTAATTAGAAATGATGTAGTATGAATACCTGCATTGTTTTAACTCTTCTTTTATTACTAGAATCATGATTACATGATCTTTTGTTATGTCCAAGACTCTTGCACAAGCCATACCTTATAGGGAAAGACCTTTTTTTTCCTTAAATCTCTTCATCAAGTTGTCTCATTCTTTTAAGCTTAGGTATTTCGGGCATGCACTTCTAAATAAAGGGGCAACGACTTATCATACTCCACTTCAAGCCACATGGCTTGATTCGGAATAGGATGAATCATACAACTATATGTCTTCAAATAAGCTTCATTTGAGAGGAAATTGGTGAATGAATGGTGTTGAATATGTTCTTTTATGGTTAATGCAAGCCATGACATGTTTACAAGGGATATCACTTATCGGCCTTGCTCTACATTAACACAACATTTGCTACACATTAACAATGAGAACCATTATTTTCTCTAATACCTTATATTCTTCCCCACCAGCTCATGTAACAATGAGAACCATTAAATTATTGAACTTAGGTAGCCCTTATAGCTGCCCAAAAAAGACCTCTTAGCTTCAATCCAGCATACTTCCCTTTAAAATTGGCATATATAAATATATATGTCTTGCACAAAATGTTGTTATGTGGAAAATGTTATGTTAAAGATCTAAGAACACCTTTTCTACCTATCTCTCATGAAGGAAATAGTCCTTGACTCACCTTCTCCTACTTGCTCATGAAGTAAGCTTGAAAAGTAACCCCAAATTTCCATAAAACTTTTTTTTTAAAACAAAAAATAAAAAACAATCTGCACATTTTTTTTACAGTAAAATTAAAATTCATTTCTTTTTTTAGTAAGATTGAAAATCTTATCTTAATTTTATCAAAATAAAAAAAAAATCAAATTTTTTTTTTCAGAATCTGAAAACCATGCTTGTGAAAATATCTTTTTTTTTTTTTTTTAATAAAAGATAATTGTGAAAATATTTTTCTTTTTTGAAATATAAGATAAATAAAAATTTTGTTTTTAGATAAACTTGTAAAAATTCTTTTTAAAAAGCAATTTTTTTTAATGAAGTTGTTAATAAAACTCCCTTTTAATAAAAGTCAACCAAAATTCTCTCTTTCTTATTTAAAATTGTAAAAGATTTTTTTCTAAACAATTTGTAAGCATCTTCCTTTTTTAATAATAAAAGTAAATTTTTTTTTTCTTTTAGATAAAATAGTCATATTGTAAGCTTTTTTTTTTTTTTTAAGTAAATAAAGTCCTTTCAAAAGAAAATAAAAATAAATTTAAAAAATCGAATGTAATACCTTTTGTGAGTGAAATTATGAAAATCTCTTTTATAAATTTAGATAAAAATATTTTCTAATGTTTTTTTTAATAAATTTGAAACCTTTGAAAAAGCAATAAGTTTGAAATCTCTTTTTGTAGAGTCAGAGATTTTTTTTAATAAAATCAAACAATGAATCATTTTTGTAAATGATTATGTGAAAATTAATTTTCCTATTAATATTTTTTTTTTATTAATACAATTGGATTGAATTTTAATATTTTTACAAGTAAAAGTCTTGTTTATTTAATTGGAATATCTTTCATAGCTAGATAAAGTCATAAAAAATCATTTTTCTAAATAATTTGTAAAAATCACTTTTCTTAAATAAAAAATAAAATTGAAACACTTTTATAAATAAAATTGTAAAAAAATCTTTCTTTTTTTCTAACAAAAGTAAATAAAAATTATTTTCTTGTAATAAAATCAAATTTTTTTATTTTATTTTAATAAAATTGTTCTTAATAAACTCTTTTTAACAATAACAAGTCTAAATAACTTTTTTGAAAATTGAATACAAGTGAAATTGAATCAAATCATTTATTAAAAATAAATTAAAGTTTTTTTATAAAAAATTAAATTGAAATCATTAATTCCAAATTGTTTTTAATAAAGTTTGGAATTTCTTGAAAACCTAATTTTTTGAAATATCTTCTTTTTTATTAGTTTGCATAATTCTCATATCATTTATCTAGTACATTATTGTAATATGCTATAATTATTATTTTTCTGTATATTGATTTGTGGTTGGTATCTATGATTAATTGATTAATTCTCATAATTTTCTCCATGTTTAGTAAAGATAGTGAGTATGGGGGCTTAAAGGGAGTTATGAATTATCACTATATTGTCTCAATATGTAACTTGATAATTGAATTTAGACTCTAAATAAGGTTTTTTCCTAAATAAGGAGTTATAGTTTTTTTTCTTATTTTTTTTTCTTTTAAAAATAAACTAAAATAGATAGTGATTTCAACTTTTTTTAAAATCATTTTTTTCACCAATATATATGAATCCTGTATTCTTTCGAGTGGACATTGATCCACAATATGTTTTTTATATTTTTAAACATGTTATATATAGTGTTTTAAATTTTTATATTTAATTATTCTCAGTGTATTTTTTTTTAAATTCTAAAAAATAGTATTAAAATACGTTAACCAACTTATTTTTTTATTTATATTTTTGTTTTCCTGTTTTTTTTAGGATTAATCTATACTACCTATAAAAGTATAAGCTGTTTTTCACTCTTTTATTTCTAGAAATGGCCATACCATATTAATAATCAATTTAAATGAGAATTCAATCTTTTAATTTATTTAGGATTTTAATTACTTGAAGTAATGAAAGTTATTCATAAAATTATCATAAAAAACCTAAAAGGTAATTCAAAAAATTTAATATTTTCAATACTAATTATTTAATCTTTTCATTTAATTAGAATTTTAATTCCTCAAATTACTATCACAAACCTAAAAAATAATTTAAATTTAATCTTTTTATACTTGTAATCAACTTAAATGAGAATTTAATCTTTTTATTTCCTTAGGGTTAATGGAAGTCGTCCATAAAATTCCTATCATAAACCTAAAGGAGGCGTTTGGTTTGTGGGAATGAGGAATAGAGATAGACATCTCATTCATTCTCTCCCTCATTCCCATGTTTGAATAAATTTTATGAAGGTAGAAATGGAATAAAAAAATATTCCTACAGAAATCAAATCCACTTATAAGAAGGATTTCAATTTATCACAACTAGGTGGTATTCTGATTCATTCACCGGATAAGAAAATATAAAATAGTCTCAAATTACTATTTTACCCTTACATTTCATTTATCAAGCCATGGTGTCTCTTCATCCCATAATAAGACTATTTTTTTAGTATTAATATTTAGTAACAAAAAGAAAATTTTCAAAATTTATTTATTTTTCAATGAAAATAAAAAAAATTATTTTAAACTGTGTAAGGGTATTATTGTCATTTTTCATTCTCATTCTTGTTATTACCACACATTAGAATGTAAACAAATAATTATTCCAATCTTGAATTCATTCATCCAAACACTAGAAATGGAATGGACAAATTCATTTCCATTAGGAATGAAACAAAATATTCATTTCCTTTTCCTATTCCATGTACCAAACACCCCCAAGGTAATGAAAAATTTAATATTTTCATTTGCCTTCAATTTCCATTCTATACCACCTATAAAACTATGAGCTGTTTTTCACTTTTTTTATTTCTAGAAATGTCCTTACCAATATTAATAATCAATTTAAATGATAATTTAATCTTTTCATTTAGTTGGAGTTTTAATTATTTGATATAACTATTCCTAAAATTATCAGCACAATCCTAAAAGGTAATTAATTTTTTTTTAATATTTTCAATACTAATTATTTAATTTTTTTATTTAATTAGAGTTTTAATTACTTCACGTGACGAAAACCATTCCAGAAATTAACGAACCTAAAAGATAATTTAAAATTTAATCTTTTTGATACTCATAATCAACTTAAATGAGAATTTAATCTTTTTATTTCATTAGGGTTAATGGAAGTCATTCCATAAATTGTCATTGTAAACGAAAAATTTAATATTTTCATTTGTCTTCAATTTAATGTGAATATTTATAACTTCATTTTGATTTTATATTCAAATTCAATACTTCATTTTAATTTATATTCAAATTCAATCCTAAAACTCTTCACAATAAACTATGAAGGAAACTGTTAATTTGTGAGAAACCTCTCAAATCGAGCATTCATCTTCGACACAACAATCCTACGTCCCCTTTGGCACAACAATTTGTCCTTCATCTTATTTGATGAAGTGCCTATGATTCACCAATATGATGTTTATTAGTTTTAACCATTGATTTTGACTTATTTATAATATGTATGGAGAGAAGTCTGTTATGATAAGAGACCTTCATCCTATTTGATGAAGTGCCCTATGATCCACCAATATGATGTTTATTAGTCTTTATTTATAATATGTATGGAGAGAAGTTTGGTTATGATTGGAGATCACCGCAAAGTGTTTTTTCGATTTCGGATTTAGAATTGACATGAAGAACAATTAGGATTTGTTTAAAACTCTTCTACAAATTAGGTATTTTTTTTTTCTTAATAACAAATTCAAAGTATGTTAAATCGTATTTGAATGTGTTTTGAGAAAACAAATAAAATGTATTTAATACTTATATTTATTATTAATATTTTCTTATTATCCTAACCTATCTTTCATTTCTTCAATGAAATAAATTATTTTTTTTTAAAAATTAATTACATCAAACTGTTTACTTTTTATAACTATAAATAGTGATTTTCATTCATTTTGAGATATTTAAATATTTTAAACTTTTATATTTAATAAAATAATAGTGAATTAATAATAACACTTACTATATTATAGATAATTACTGAATAAAAAGTTTCATCACTCATTTACATTATTTATTTAAACAAATTTAAATTTTATTAAGGAAATTACAACATTATATTAAAAATATTAAGATTTTGATATAAAATGTACCAAAATGATAAAAAAATTTTAATTAAAATTTTAATTATTTTGATTTAGAAATTTTTTTAGAACAAAACTTATTATTCCTTTATATTTTTTTCGGTTGATTGAATAATTTGATATATTATATATTTTTCTTTGATATGGAATTATTTAATTTAATTTGGATTCTATTTTCTATCTTAGAAACAAAAAATAATAATAAGTTTTATAAAATATATAATGGTTTTTAAAAATGAATTAAAAAAATATATTTTTAAAATAATTTTGAACAACATAATATATAGTCAATAATTTTTCCATAAGAATTTTTAAATTTAATATAAATATTTTATTTTTTATTTTTTGAAAAGAAAGTTATGAAAATCAATCATTAATTTTTTAATTACTCTTCAATTTTTTCATTCCAAAAATGTCTTAATTCATTCTCTTTAAAACCACATAATTAATATAATTAATGTTATAAAAATTTATTATTAAAAGTTTAAAAACTTTTCAAATTTCTCATCCATTATAAATTTTATTCTCTTTAAAGTTTCAAAAGCTTTTTCTTCTTTTGTCATTTTCTATTCTTTTCAAAATTTTCACTTCAACTCTTCCAATGGGTTTGGTCTGACAATGCCATCGATTTGAGATTTTTTTTTAAATTTTTTTAATCCTCAAATTTCTTGCTCAAATTAATTCATTTTTGTTCTTATTTTTATTAAAAAAAAGTCTTATATAAAAGGCAAAAAAAAAATTTGAACATATGTAAAATAATTAACACAAATTTTTTTTATAAATTTAGTGTAAAAGAAATAAATAATATGTTTAAATTTAAATTGGTAAATGTTTATGACCAAGGATATTTATTTTTATAATATAAGAACATTAGTTAAAAAATAATTTTATTATCATAAAATTTGGTGCCCAAAAATGTAATCTTATTTGTATTTAATCCTAATTATTTTTTTAATTTGGTTTCATGTTTAATTCAATTATTTGATTTTGAATATTTACTTGATTTTATATAAGTTTTAAAAAAATAAATTCACATACTAATTTTTTTGTTGAACTTTTTTTATATTCTCTTATGTGCTTTGGCACATTTGCAGTTACTAGTTGATTAAAAGAGATGAAAAAAATTTTAAATTTGTAAAATTAATTTTTCCTATTTTTGAATTTCTAATTTTTGATATAAATATCTTTAATATTTTTTTATTATTTATGTGTATGTTTTTAAAAATTATTATTTTAATAAGAAAAAAAGGAGAGTATTTTTATAGATAATTTTTAGATTGAAAAAAGGTGAAGGTTAGTATTCCATAAGTCGATTGATTTCATCCTTTTAATCGCCTTTTTTTTTTTTTAATGCTTTCTAAAAGGAGTTGTCTCGACGCTCGAGTCCTCTCGTGTAAAAGTTGAAGACCTAATTTTGCGAAGCGGGCACATGGCCTATTAGGCAGGTGCATGGCTGACACAAGTCACCTCGGAGAATGCAAGAGCTCCAACGACGTCGTTTTGAAGGGCATGGATAACCGTATAACAGCCAAAGGCCCAAAAGGAGTCTCCCATTCCCGCACTCTCTCCCTCGACGCTCCATGGCTTGCAATCACCATCATCTGCGTCTCTGCCACTCTGTCCGAAGCTCCATTGCTTCTCTCTCCTCTCCTCTTCTTCCAACTAGACTCACCCTTTCATCACGCACTTTGGCTTCCACTCCAATTAGGGTTAGCTCTCCTTCCGTCTCCGCCACTTGTTTCACTTGGGACGACGTCGTTCGAATCTCCGACTCCCAGGATTCTTCGCGACACTCGTCCGACCTTCAAGGCTTCTTTGAGAAGATCAGAGTCTGCAATCGCGGCTTAGTATCTCTCACACACTCTCTTTCTGTCTCTCTATGTATGTATGCAACACATGTTTGGTTGCCGAGAAAAGCAAGGAAAAGAAAATTAAAGTTTGAACTTTTGTTTTAATTTGTCATGGTCTCTGAGCAGAATGGGAGAAGCATTAAATCTGTGTTAGAATCAATTAGGGGGAGGTTTTTGGATAAATGATCAAAATCCCGAGATTTCAAAATTTAATTTATTTTCTCTTCGTTTTCTATGTGACCAAACAGAGCATCTAAACCTGTAATTCTTAATTGAAATGGTTACTAGAGAATCTAAGTCGCTAGTTCTTAAGTGAAATTACTTGTATGAATAGCATTCGAGTTGTATCGGAATCAATTGAGTGGAGGTTTTTGGTTGTGATGAAAATTGGGAGATGTCATAACTTACTTTTGTTTTCCCTACATTTTCTCATTAGCCATACCAAATCAGTAGTTGTTGATTGAAATTTCGTGCAGGAAAAACAATCGGACTTCCTTCCATTTGTCATTGAGGACCAAACTGTTGGCTATATTCATAAAGGGTAATATCATCATCAATTATCTTAATTATGTAATACTTAATGAGTTAATGACTTGATTGATAACTTGTAGTTTAAGTTCGGACACAATTTGTACAGCTGAAAGAGCAGCCATTACTAGGTGCATTGGTAACTTTTGGACTGTCAAGTGAAGTGAGCAACTGCAGCTTGACATTTTGCACAACCACTTTATTGAAAAATTGCTGAATTTAGGTCTATTACCAGTTGTTGAACCACTCCTAAATTCACAAAAAGTGACCTGCACTCGATAATGGGCCTCTTTATTTATTGTTGTTGAATTTAGATCTAGAAAAACTTGAACAGTATGTTTGTATTAATGAATGCATTTTGACTTTGTGCAGCTTTTTCGATGATCACTTAAAGAGATTTTCTAATGTGTTTATTTTCACCCAAGATAACTCCCATATAATGCTACACCCTGTACTGAGGACACCCAATGAAAGGACTAGAGCAGTTGGAGATGTAGTTAAATGCTTAGGGGAAGAACTGATTCCAGGTATACGGAAGGAGGTACTACTTCAGATCACTAAAATGATTTATTGATTCTCATCTTTCCTTCAGTGTGTGGATTTGTGTTATCAAATGCTTTGGTTTGCTTAGTTTGGATCTGTTTATTATATTGTTGAAACTTTTTGGAGCTCAATTTTTCCTTTTTTCTTTCTTTTTTTGGACTTCGTTTTTTGTTTCATTGGTGAATTATTATTGACATTGGTTTTCTTCAGCTATATCCTGTTGCATCACTCTTTGGGGCACCGGTGTTTTTCTTGCTGGAACGTGCAGCCGCTCCTTATTTTGGGATAAAGGTTGGTCATGCCTTTGTATATTGTATTGAAACTGCTCCCCCTTTTGGAAACACAAACTAAAATGAGATAATTTAAGCATTCATTACCAGTTTGTGATGTTGGGCATTGGAAATATCAAGACACTAAATAGTGAAATTCATCTTGGTTAGTGTAATAAGTTTCACATTGCTCTGATTTTGATGGGTTGATTATTAGTGTTAAAATAAAAAATAAGAACAATGAAATAGAGTATGAAAATATGGAGTTGAGACCTGAGATGTTCTTTTTCCTCTATGCTCTAGTGGTATTGTCTTTGAGTTCCAAAATCATCATGGACCATGGCTTAATTCAGTGATTTGTTTGGACATCACCAACCTAAGAAAGTGGTTTTGGCTAGTAGTGCATAAAGAAATTTTTTCTTAACTCTTAAACCACTGAAATTATAATTGTGATGCATGTTCCTTAATCAATCTGTTGCACGGAAGCATTTTTCTGTTTTTTCATTTTTCATATTACTTATATTTCTCAATCTGTTGAACAAAGCCTATAAAAGTGGTGTTGGCTAGTTGTGCATAAGGAAACTATAGATGAGCTATTCATCAAGCATATTATTTTATAATATGGTACTATGCATTGCAGAAAATTTTCTGAGCTTAGACCATGTTAGTGCCATATTCTGTGTGGCTTACAAGTTGGAGAACTGTCTGTCTTGTAGAAATATCATCTTGTCATGGTCTCACTTAAATTTTTTACTTACACCATTTTGGAAATAGTGTATAGTGAGTCCTTCATCCAAAGGCCAAGGGTAAATCCACATGTTTTTGCTAATAAAAGATGGTGCAAATTTTGATTGTATACCATAGAGGTGAAAGGTTGTGCATCTCCTCTTTGATTATTTCTACATGTGTTAATTGTGGATTGTATGTCTTCTTCCATGTAATTCTCATCACCTTGTTACATCTAATAAAAGGCTGAAAAACATTCAATCTTCACATATGGCAAGATATGCATTTTTCTTGTATCAAAGGCTGTCTGACAAATGAATCCAAGGTATTTTATGTTTATATGCTGATTATTGTACCATCCATCTTATGTTTTCACCTTTAAATGCTTTTTGAAGAATAGGCTTATGGAATTCAAATGAATGGCTACACAGAAAGAAACGGGCAGAAATACTTGTGGATAGGCAAGAGAAGTCAAGTGAAGACCACTTATCCAGGAATGCTTGATCATCTAGTTTCTGGAGGACTGGTATATAACAGCCTTTTACCTTTGCATATATTGACAGTTCTTCTTCTTGCTTACCAAGCATTACCCAGTTCTATGTGCTCTCATAAGTAATTTAATGCATTGTGGCCTCATAAAAGGGCTTTCTATGTCCCATTGTGTCACATTCCTTCTGATAAAGGTCATAGCCTAATGGCATCTCAAAGGTCATGACTTAAATCCCTTGCATGGATCAAGCAAGAAATCATGTTTGTCTGCTTTTATACATAATAATGAATCAGAGAGTTTTATGATCCATACCATTCATGGGGAGAAATAAGGTTTTTCCATTCTTGTAAAGGTTTTAGGATCCATTGAATGAAAAATATTCCATAAAATATGCAATTAACATGTTCATCTGTTTGTTATATCGTGCTGCTCAAAGCATTATTTAGATGTCAGTTTCACATTTATATCTTAAGTATATAACTAAAGGGGAAAGACAACAAAATTCCAAGTGGGCATTGTAGGGCTGCCCATTTTCTGGCTGGACCTTTGTTTTTCCATTATGCAGGCTATCAGAAGTTGGTTATATAAAATTAGTTGGCTGTGCAATCAACAAAATTTCAATTTCATGTACAATAAGAGCATTTGCCCTTTTTTTTCTGAGGCAGTTCTGTATCTCTTACTTTGTTGATCAAAATTGCAGCCTCATGGGATAGCCTGTATGGAGAATGTTATGAAGGAATGTGAAGAGGAAGCAGGAATCCCCAGATCCATGTCTAAAGAGTAGGTTTTCCTTTGCCATTGAACTATGACTTGTCCAACTGGCTTTGTTAAAAGAGAAAAAAAAAAAAGCAACAGAAAGAAAGACAGTGCTTAAAAGTACTTGGTCGAACAATTTTAAGCATTTTCTTTTCCTTTTTCCATATTCATCATATGGCTCATAGAGGCTAGGAAGTTGAAATTTGGTTTGTCAAATATATATCCTTGATTTGCATTAGATTTTTTCATTCCGACTTCTCTGCCTCTCTTATTTTCTTCTTCATTTACAATTTATAATATTGACGGAACATGCTTGACTCACAGAGCTGTACCAGTTGGTGCTGTCTCATATGGTGACATTGATGGGTATAGATACAAGCGAGATGTTTTATTTTGTTATGATTTAAAACTCCCTGACGATTTCATTCCTAAGAACCAAGGTAAACATATTGATGCTCAGTTTTCATCAATTGTCATCACAACCTCATTCTTCTCCACTTTAGAAATTGTAAAATTGCAACTCAGTCTTGGAGCATTTGCTTTGTTTCCAACTTTCCATTTCATTTGGAAGTTATTAACTGCAATATTTTTCTTTGGATTCAATCCATCCCCCTTAATGGCTTCTTAAACATGTAACAGATGGAGAAGTGGAGAGCTTCAGATTGATCCCTGTGTCACAGGTTGCAGATGTCGTACGGAGGACACACTTTTTCAAGTCAAATTGTTCTCTTGTCATCATTGATTTCCTGTTTCGCCATGGGTATAGCTTTTTCTCTATTCCTTCTCTTGTTGTTCTCCTGCTTTTGTGTGAATGAATGGAAACAATTATTATTTGGCATATATCATGGCACGCCCTAGGACCCACTCTATAGGCATAATGGTCATTTTACATTTCAAGCATGGAGAGTCAAAATGGGAATGACTCAAACAAACATCTTGTAATAGGAAAGTTACCCATTACCAAATTCATGTTTAGAGCGAGTAAAAACGTACTACTTTTCCTTGAAGCTTAAAAAAAAAAAGAAAATCCTCTAAAAACATCAAACATTTTGCTATTCTTCAAAACAATTTCAAACTAAAACTTACTAAGAAACCATTTAGACAATTTAGAATAAAAGAAAGAATTGGAATTTATAATAAATGAAGCTAAAAAAAGTCCCAATAAGATGACAACCTAGTGTTCTAGCCTAGAGCTGACAATATTTACATGGAAAAGAATGGGTCATCACATATCATCTTCGGTACTAGCTGGTTGCTAAACATACTGAAGATATTGGAAGTTGTGTCCATGGTAAAGCAAAATGAGTTATTTTGATCCAGTTTTTTAGCAGACGTAAGAAAAAAATGTTCCAACAGTTTGCTTATTCCAATTATTTACTTCTCTCATATTTGCAGGTATATTGGCCCTGATAGTTTAGGATACTTGGAGCTACTTCAGAGCTTGAGGAGCGGAGATTGCTCGTAATATGCACATTTTCCTTGCTGTTTCTTTTTAAGCCACACTGATGCTGTATGTAGTCCTTTTTATCATTGAATTTATGACCAAACAGCATCCCATTTGCAATAATAGTATGTTTTTTTGATACAAGTTGGTTTGTCGACTGAAAGCCAAAGATATAGAACTGCCAATGGTGGTTGGATTCAGTGGTGAGATCCTGGTTACGCATTCAACCTTAGTGATGAGCCTGGCAACAATTTAGAATTAAGCATTTTTCTTTAATCTAATGCTACCTACTAATGGTTGGGTTGAGTGCTCCCATGCCCTTTAGCAAAGGACGGATTAGTGCAGCATACATAAGAGTGGATAACTACAAAATCAAGATATTCGGGCACAATCCAAAAACTCCTACCATGTTATACTGAATAAAAATTGAATAAAATGTTCTAAGAAACTTAGTCAAGTCCAAAAGTACTGAAAAAAATGGAGAAAAAGGATTGACAGAAAATAGAAATGAATATGTTGTAACCCTCGACTTTCTGCCAAATTAGCTGATGTTTTTCCTTTTATTTTAACAAAGTTATCCGCCACCTTTGAGAAAAGACCAAAAGAAATTTGATGTAGCACCACAACGTAATGGAGCATGCCCTTTGTCAAATTAGTTTATTTTTGTACAGGTTTATGACATATTTCAATAGCACTAATAACGTCTGTGATATTCAAAGCGCAAAGGATGACCAACACAACTCAAACTCTCAATTCCTCCGTTCCCTGGCTTAATGGTTCAAAGACAGCTTCCACTTCATTTAGATCCACTTCCTCCAAGCTTGAGGGGTTCCACTTTGGCTTCTGCAGAGGCATGAAGATGGAAAATGCATTAAAATATTTTATTCAGATACAGCGAGTTCAATGCAAGTAAAAAGGAAAATCAAACACTCACACTACAATACTCAGCTCAGTTCACATTACAAGAAATCTCAACAATAGGCTAGAGTGATGGTCTCATGAATTTGAAGTGGTCATATGGGTTGATGGATCACACTCAGAAAGATACAAGGTGATATCATCCTCAGAAGGATCTCTGGTTCAAGCATGTAATGAGAAGGAACATGATGGCTGTTCAAACTCCACTTTCCATCCAATTTAAACCCTCTCAAGGGCTAATATTCACTTGTATAGGAGTTTAGCTTAGTAATGAACTGCAACAAAATGGAGGCATCTGCAGAGGAAACTAGGCGAGATGGCAGTCTAGTAAGATGCCTTTTCACCACTGTTACTAAGATGAGGAATGCAGATGGGAATTTAAGTAAATCATTCCGAAGAAACTGAAGCAGCTAATATTCTATTTAAGTGTAAAAAAATTAAGGAAGCTATTGGGACCATGATGGTATACATAGGGTAATATAGTGTTGTAAAAAATTACCCACAAGGTAACATGCACTTGATAAGCATGCAGCATCAAACAGAATTTCAGAATTTCACCAGTTCATATGCTTCTAACATATAAATGGCTTCCTACTATAATGAGACAAACCTGATCCTTGTCCACTAAGACTGCCCGGACCCCTTCAGCAAAATCATTCCGAAGAGAAGACCTCAAAGCAATGCGATATTCAGTTTTCATCACGCCGCTTAACTGGATACAGCCAATTGCAGGAAAATACCCGTTACTTCTTAAAATTTGTGGCCTTTTGGGAATTAGCAAAATAAGTTTTCTTTTCTTTATAAAAAAAAAAAAGCAGGAAAAAGCAACTCACACTGCACAAATCACTGTCATTTTTTCCACGTGCCAAAGCAACTCTGGAGAAATGCTTTTGTGTTAAACAAAGAGAAAAAGGAGCCCCCTTTCCAAGACCTAAAAGGGCTTCCTTAGCCCACTCTGACACTGTTCATGGAAACAATGGCAATCAAAATGATGGATGAAATGAGCTGAAGCAAGAACTAGATGCCAACATTACTAGATTGAGTAGGAGAAGATGTCCAAGGCACCGAGCTGATCTACCATAAAAAGAATGGTGTAAAGTAGCTTACCTATAGCATCAGTGCTAAGCTGATGCTTTTTCAGCTCTTCTATAATCTCATTAACTGACTTATCTGCACTGAAGGTTGAAACAATCTGAGGCAAAAGCAACTTTAACTGGGCCTCAGACTCAGGGTCATGGCTGTATTTCACCAACAGCTCTCTGATGTCCTGATGTGGATCCTCTGAACTGTATGGACAATCGATAATGATTTTCTAGTGAGAAAGTGGATATATGATAAACAGATACATGAATGGAGAATACATCCCAGACTAGATGGTATATGAATAACAGAAACTGAACGCCTCAGTTTCATACATTGGTTGTAAAAATTGTAAATTTACAATGAAAAGACATCAAGCAATTAAAAAACCTAACCTACATCAGTGAGTGACATGAATGTTCCATCATTTTATCAAGCTAGATTGATAGATTCATAGAATGATGTCAATAAAGGGGAAAACTCCTATTCATAAATAATGGTTCACAAGGCAATTTTTGTAAATCATGTATGTAAGTGAAAGCATATGGTCATGCGTAATGCAGTTTCAGCAGGGCAAAAATAGTTGTTGTCATGCATAGAAAGATTGTTTGAGGCATACAAGCTGGTTGTCAGAAGGGCCTCTTTCAGTGAACTCAAGTTCCCAGATGGCACATAGTGTGTTCCAAGACCTACATATAGTGCATCTGCTGATGTAGAAATCCTTTTTCCAGTCATTCCAAGATAAGCACCTGAAAAAACTTGAATTAGTTAAAGCATGAAATAAACACAGAAGACCATGGTATCGACTATTTTATAACAAAGCTAGGTTTAACAGCTACAAAAAGATGGATAAACAATATGCCTAGGAAGGATAAATTATTCCCTATGCCGATGTAGAAGATGGGAAAAAACAAAAACTCCTGTTTCACCATTACCTAGAAGAATAAGACAAGGAGCTAGATCTTGTAAACTTTCAACATAGCTAAACAATCTTTCAACAAGTCAACCAACTTTTACTTGACATGCCATTGCCCCAGTTAGTCGCATTTGGTGACATTTCATCTAAAGACCCTCTCCCGGAGGATCAAGGCAAGGACCTAGATCTTGTAAACTTTCAACATAGCAAAAAAATCTTTCAACAAATCAACCAACTTTTACTTTCCATGCCATGGCCCCCATCATTCAAAAGTGAATTTTAGTCAGGACTTTGATAACTTAATTTTTTTATGCTATTACCTTCATTTAAGCAACTTAATTCTAGTTCCAATATTGCTGTTCCTCAAGTTCCTTTATTGATGTAGCCGGCAAAGGTTTTGGTCTAAGTGCAGCAAGTTTCAAGTTGGTAGATCTGGAACTCGTATGTGCATTGGTGTTGATATTGTATAATGATCATGCAAGCCCTTGAGGCCTGACTCAAGTGGTCAAGGGATGGGAAGGGTTTGTGGAAGGTTCCAGGTTTTAAAAAAAATTGTACAATGATCATGTGATTTGGTTTTAAGTTTCTTCGATCACACATGTAGAGACAATATTTTAAGGTGAAGCCTAGAGGAGCTGCTACTAACACCCAACAGGTCACTCACTTGGAAAGCAGGTTCCAATATATGTCCCAGACTTTTCTGGTAGCACACCTTAGAGCAACTATTCATATTTCATTTTTTGATCCTTAGTATTACTATTACCTAGAGGAGCTGCTACCGTGAAAACCCAACAGGTCACCTGGAAAGGCAAATTTTTTTTGGATAGACAAAAGCTTGTATTAAGAAGCGCCAAAAAAAGGGGGCATACTCAATGTAACAAGCAGTACACACAAAAAAAACCAACCCAAGCACCAGAAAATAAAGACAAAAACCTAGAAAAAAGCAAGGGTAGCCACAATATAGAGTCTCCAGAAAATTCAGATGAGAGGGGATTTCCACATTCAGCAACTGTTTGGACCACTCAGCCTTTGGTCCAACAGTTCTTCATATTCGAAGATCCTTCAGTTGCACTCTCCCCAAATACACCAAAATAAACAAATCGGAGCTAGCCGCCAAACTGCTCTCTTCTTCTTCTTCTCTAGAGTCCCTGAATTTCCATTATAGGAGAAGATTTCTCACTGAAGCTAGGAACACCCATACCAAATCAAAAGTCGTTAACAACACTAACCAAAGTTGTCTTGTCTTATTACTGTGAGTGTTTAGCTAGGTTGGCAATTCCGGACAAAATTCCTAAGTGTCCCCTAACTCGGCTTTCCTATTCCTATTCGGACTACTTGACTTGAAGACTAAGACTTTACTAAGAGGCCGAGGTATGTAGTCGAGTGTGGAGTGATTGGGTGTGAATCAACTCGGTTTTTAATTTTTAAATGTGTTAGAAAGTTGGGAAAAATGGTTTTTGGTGCAAGGCTTTCATTCCTCTGTTTCTGGATCGATCCAAGTGTAGGGGTGGATTTATCCAACTAATGTTTTTTTGATCAAATCTCAGCCATTAGATTAAGGGTTTCTTTTTACACTTTAAAAACAAATCTTTTCTCATTTTCTAAATAGAGAGACTGCAGAAAATGTGGGGAGAGTAGCCACACTCCAAGTGTTCTTCATTTCTCATTTTTGCTTTCCTAAGTTGGGGTTTTTGATTGCAAAGAAAATCCACTTCTCTTAATGTTTTCAAAACTAGTTTTCAATGGATTTTCTTGAGCAATAAATGGGTTGATTCATTCCTTCATTCACATCTAAATCTCTCATTCTATTTGGGTTGTGCAAAAACCCATTTTCTTCTTGTGTGGATTCAAGAAGAGGCCAAGATTGAGCTTGGTGCGGACTCCAAGTGTGCTCCAAAAGGAGAAGCTGAAAATGAAGGTACTAGTCAAGTATTCCGGGAAGGATTGGTTGGCTTGAACTAGGTAAAACTTTGTACTCAGTTTTTTTATTCTTCATAGTGGAGTTTTCAATCGGTGATAGGCCCGTGGTTTTTGATCTTTTCGGAGGTTTTCCACATTAAAAATCCGGTGTTCATTGTCTCTTTCTCTCACTCTATGTTTTGATTTATTTTTGAGGAGTGTTGAAGTATTTGCATGTGTTTTGCATTTATAAATTGTTGGGAGAGTGTTGATGCATACATTATTGCTTGTGGATGTTTTGCTTTGTTGAAAAGTTATTAGAAGAAAAAATTCTTGACATTAAGATAGTCTAAGGTTAGGTAATCTTTGTTGGAAGGATTTTTTAAATTGTTCTACAACACCTATTCACCCCCCTCTAGGTGTAGTTCATTATTGAGATTCACATTTTCAATTACAATGAATCAAAATATGATCAGCTGACTCTTCACTATTTTTACAAAGAAACCATCTATTAACCAAGGGGCATCCCCTCTTCATCAACGTATCTACAGTTAATATCTTCCCCCACACCGCTTCCTAATCAAAAAACGAGTTTTGAGAGAGGCACCTGATCCCCAAACCTCTTTAACTAGAAATAAAAGATTGTTCTTAGCCCTTAGAGAATGGCAGTATTGATATGTTTTCCAGACTTTTGTGGCAGCACACATCAGAGTAAACTATTCATGCTTGATTCTTCGATTCTTAGGATTACCATTGGAACTCAAAAGTTCTTTGAACCACTTGTGCTTAAAAAAATTGAAATGGTAACTCTAATATTTCAAAATAGCACTTTCTGTGTGGGATGGGGTGGAAGAGAAAATGAGGAGGAGACTAGCACGGCGGAAACGGCAATATATCTCCAAAGGTGGGAGAATCACTCTCATAAAGAGCACCTTGGCTAGCATGCCAATCTATCATATGTCTCTATTCCGGATGCCTAAGATAGTTGCTAGAAGATTAGAAAAAGTACAAAGAGACTTCCTTTGGGGAGGGGGAAACGTGGAAAGGAAAGCTCATCTAATTAAATGGGAGGTGATTTGTGTGGACAAGAACAAGGGAAGGATAGGCTTAAGGAAGCTAGTGCTCTTGAACAAAGCTTTGCTTGGTAAATGGATCTGGAGGTTTGCTTGTGATAAAGATAATATTTGGAAACAAGTGATAACGGCGAAATACAGGCAAGAAGGTCATGGTTAGAGAGCAAAGAGGGCTTATGGGGCGTTCGGAGTAGGGGTGCGGAAGGAAATTTTGAAGGAAACTAATTGGTGTTGGGATAACATGGTGTTCATAGCTTGGAAGGGAAGCAAAATCAGTTTTTGGACTGATGTTTGGTGTACTGGTATAGCGTTGTCCCAAAATTTCCCTCGTCTTTTTGCTATGGCTTCCCATAGGAATGCTACGGTGGAGGAGATGTGGGATCAGAATTTCGGTCAGGGGGTTGGAATCTAAGATTTCTGAGGGATTTTAATGATTGGGAGTTGGATATGATAGGGGAATTGCTCTATGCTCTGAGGGGCTACAAGCCCTCTATGGAGGAAGATTCATTTTGTTGGAAGGGAGGAAAAAACGGAAAGTTTAGGGTCAAAGAAGCGTACAGCTTGTTGGCCAATCCCAATGATATTGTTTTTCTGTCAAGATGTATTTGGGTGGATTTAGTTTCAACCAAGGTTGCATTCTTTGCTTGGGAGGCTACGTGAGGGAGGGTGCTCACTCTTGATAGGCTTCAGAAAAGAGGATGACAGCTTCCTAATTGTTGCTTTCTGTGTGGGTGTGAAGAAGAAACTGTAAATCATATACTTATTCACTATATAGTGGTCAGAGTTCTGTGGAATATTGTCCTTGGGTTATCAGGTGTGCAGTGGGTCTTTCCAGAAACTGTAAAGGAGGTCTTAACTAGCTGGAGGGGCCCTTTTGTGGGAAAGAAAAGGAAAAAGATATGGAAGTCCATACCATTGTTTATTTTTTGGACGGTTTGGAAGGAGAGAAATAGACTAACTTTTAGGGGAGGAGTGTTAGATATTCAGAAGCTTAAGAATTCTTTTGTTTGTAATTTATGGAGCTAGGCTAGATTGTATATTGGAGAGGAGCGTCTATCCCTTATACGGTTCTTGGAATGGTTAGCGTCCAATTAAGGGGTGGTGAGGCTTTGTTGGTCTTCTTTTTGCTTTGAGAGGTGCTAGTTGCTTTGTATACCCCCTGTATGCTTTGTAGCTTCTCGCCTCTGTTTTAATACAATTTGCTTTACTTATCAAAAAAAAAAAAAAATTCAAAATAGCACTTTCAAGATCATTAGAAGCTACATGTATTTTATGAGAATTGATGGTCATTGTTAGTATTTGTTAACTAAACATTGCAACAATTGGTGGTGAATCAATGATAATTTAAAGCATGTACACCCAAAAGTAAAGTTATCACTTGTATTTATAAACTTTTTTCTTTTTTGGATTTGATGCATCCTAATATATGTTACATGTCAAATACTTCATATACTTTTATTGAGAGGCCTTCATAATTTTTTCTTGTACATTTCTCTAACATTTTTGTCCCTTTTCTCTTCCCACCCACCACTTTTGCTTTATGCCTTTTTACTTGTTCCGATAACTATGGATTGTTTTTATTAGAAGCAACCATTTCATTACATTGAAAAAATAAGTACAAAGGATGAAAAATCATTCCAAAAAATACAGACGCCTCTATGCAAAGTTGGATAAAAATGAAAATAGGTGTACGCTATTCCAAAAAGGAAATCTATCTGAAAGTTCTAGTAACTATGTTTAGCCTACTTACATCACAGAAGCAGACAGAAGGTCTGCTGAAAATGAGTCTATAACCCACATCAAATGGATTTCAAAAATCAGTTTTATATCAGTTGAATAAGCTAATGGCCTAAGAATAATGTGAAGAAGACCCATTTCAAGTTCTGTCTTCTTTCAAGCACTTCAATTATAATGGGTTTTAGACCCTGTGACTATTGACAATTAAGTTTAAAATGAAACTTTAAAATCCTGTGGACCTATGATAGATAGCAGATACAAAAACTTTGATGTGAAACTAAATAAAAGGTTCCATCCTCAAACCATCAAAACTCTTAAATAACAAAAAGCATACCAACTGATCCTTCTCCTGGACTCTGTGCTGCTATGTAAGCAAATCCAACATCTGGAAACAAGCCAATTCCATTTTCTGGCATGGCAAGAAGAGTTCTCTGAAACAAATTAGTACAAATAAATATCAGAAATTAGAACATTATTCTAATTGAAGTTGCAAAACAAATTTATGTCCATATATGGCCATTATACCTCTGTGACAATCCGGTAGCGACCATGACCAGACAGTCCAATTCCAAAACCCATTGTAATGCCATCCATGAGGCTTATATATGGTTTTTTGTACTCAGAAATTTTGCATATTAGGGAATATTCTGCTGTGAATACCTGCCAGAAAATTTGGCAGAGTGAGGTATCAATTTCAGGCAACAGAATAAATACAATCTAGTACAAAGACATATAATGAACCACCACATACAGGACAAATGGCAACCTGCCCAGGATTTAAAAATGCTACCCAAACCAATGAGGAATTGACTATGGTTAGTTTAATAAACTATGAAGTGCTGAAAAGAGGAAAAGCAAGTGGACTCCATTTATTCAGCTTGTTTGATGCAAAAACAAGTAGCCAATTATGGCTGAAATCTACCCAAAAACTGCTTAATCTGTTAAAGTTATAGGAACCTTACCAAACACTTCAAGCAAAACACCATAAGTGGTTCAATAAATTTTATCTTTTAAATTCCATTTTTACCATCCAAACTATATTTAATAATCACTCTTCAAAAATGTCCCTGATTTCACTGACAAAGAAATCAAATAGATCTTGTCTAGTTTGAATAGTATACAAAATAACATTTGAATTTCATGCCAAAGAAAGAATTGTTTTAATGAATACTTTGCCAGATTTATTTGCATAAAATGATTCTAAAGAAAATTAGCATTCCAATTCTTTGCCATCTTCCATTCAAAATCTTAAGGAACTTTAATTGCTTGTTGGAGAGTACAAGATTTTCTATCTAGATTTTATTGGACTTTTTTACTTCGGTATCTTTATATGTGTGAAGAAATTTGGGTCTCTTGCATTATCCAAACTCCTCTATTATATCAAAAATAACAAAGAAACAACAATCATAACAACAACAACAACAATAATGTATCACGGCATTCTTTTTTTATTAATATATCATCTAAAATTATAAATTCAACATGGAAAACATTATTTGCATCACTACTTGATCACATTTTTTACCATGGTTAGTATGGTTGGTGGTAAGTGGATGTGAAAAAGGTAATTAAAATAAATGAAAATGCCTTTCTTCTTACCTTCCTTTTACCACCTTTTTACCATTTTGCAAGGTGACAAGTGATGATGGGTGAAGAATAAACCTTATTTTTTCTTCTGACTTTTTCTTTCCTTCAATTACCATTTGCAACTTTGGTAAGGCTGTAAAAGGTGATGGGATTGGTATTGCTCTAAAATAAATGCAACAACTTTTCCAGATCCAGGTACTAATTATCACATCATTAGATGAAAAAAAAAGTAGTAAAACTAGTGGTTCAAATAACATTTTCTATCCAACACGAATCCTACTATGAAATTTTGCTTATTCTGAGGTATCCATGTGATACAATTTTAGCTCCAAAATCTAAAGCCTAACTACAAAATTGTAAGCTTTGTATCATATTAATACGATTCTACCTATTTCAAGAATATAACCCATATGACATTTTTTGTGCCAAGTGGTACCTATTGACATACTAAGTAAATATTTAAAAATTGTTATAATAATGGGTAATGACAAAATTATAAAACAAACTATTTTCAAACTTCAATTTTTATTTTATTTTTTTTATCAAATGGTTGAATTAAAGTTAGCACTTATGTTTCAAATGATACCAATATACTTCTCACCACTACAGATTCAGTGGTTACAACTTTTAACAGTATAGTTTTTATTACTTAATTCAGCTTGATAAACACCCCCTAAATTAGTCATGCATCAAAATCAAATCACACAATCTAGTAATAAGTTGGAAAAAACATGGATTGCAAGATCAAAGTGCCAAGATCCATAGAAAATAAGGAAAATGCATGCGCTATGAAGTGGATAACCATATGATGCACAAGCTACATGCATGGCACAAGAATTTGGTCAATTTATACGATACATTTGGTTCTGCAAATTCACTGAACCAACCTCCCAAGAAAACAGGCACACTTTTAAAGGTGCCAATAAATCCTAAACCTCTTTTGTAGCAGCATAACTCTGCTCCCTTGAACAAAAAAGAGCCTATAAGAAGATTTAAACAAGAACATAGCATAACTTTTGCTAACCTCCAACCATCTTATCTGGGCAACCTATCCTTAAGAGCACTAAATCGATACACTGAATGATCCCTTTTTTGAAAAAAATTGTGCAGAAAATCTTGCACTAACTCCAACTCCTTATCCAGAAAATTTCTCCAAAAATTGGGGGCACTGAGATCCTAACTATTCCCCCACCCAAAAGTCAGCTATTCAAATATTTTTAAAGAAACACTGACAAACAAAACAGGAAAGAAGTCCTTTAGAGGCGTCAGGGACTCACAGACTATTATTAAGAAGGTCAGCTCTGTTATTGGTCATGGTCATGGTCATCATTATTAAAGAACAACCTTAAATAGCATTCAGATACTATTAGCTTTTCTTCAGCAATGTTTACATGATGAAAAATCTGAGATACATAATCACAAGCATACAAACAAGACCTCAATCACATATGATAGTTGTTTCCTGGCTGAGATCTGCTTCACATCACCACCTGCAGATAAACTAAGACTTGGGTTATCAATTGACAAGCATTACGCTACTGTATTGGTTCAAAATGATTGCCATCACAACAATAAAACATACAAACAACAAACAACACAGGGTATATAGAAGTGAAAATGACACTGATTAGAAACCATGGTCAACTATGATCTATCCAACAGACAGTTGAATATAAAATGTGCAATTTAAAAAAAAAAAACCTTCTGCACAAGAGGTGTAGTTTTGTCCTTTTGAATTTCAGCAACAACCCCCTTAATATCCATTCCTGCATTTTCCACAAATGGTTCCCTCAAAATCTTACCTAACACTCAGAATTACAAAACATTACCCCAAAATTTTTTTAAAAAATTAGATTTTAAAAAAAAAAAATTGAAGCTCATGCTAAACAACAAAAAAAGTACATTTAATACATGAAAACATTATTTAACAGGGAAAACAGAGGAGTTCTATTTTTCTTCATGTTACCTGCTGAAAAGGCACGAGACGAGCTGCCCTCAACCAAAACACATTTGACCATTGGGTCCATTTCCCATTCATCAAGAAATTTTTTGTATCTTATATCCATATCTACACATTATAATTCAGTGACAAGTCAGTATAATGAGAGACAAAATGATACACAAAGTACTTCTGCAATGATATCAACAACATATTATATCACATCCCATCTGAAACATGACAAGTGGTTTCAATATTTTCCCACACATAAATTCTCCAAAAACAACTGGTCAAGAACATAAACATCATCACAATGTAAAACCTACCAAGCCAAAAGGAAACCAAACATCTGACATGGTTAAAGGCAAACTAAGCTTTATGGAATGGAATATATTCAATCAAGAAACAACACATTGAAGAAATGAAGATGACCCAGATGAGAGTGATGAAGCTAAAAGTCAATTCATCCATGAGAAATTAAAGGTACGCCAACATAGGATTGGAAAGTCTTTTAAGATGGTTTGAACATGTGCAAGAAAGGCCCAACAAGAAGCAATGTTATTAAGTTGAAGGTGCCACAAGGATGAGGAAGACAAGAAAGAATATGGACAATGCAGTAAGAAAACACATGATTATCCACCAAACTGAAGGGTAACATGAGTAAGAAATTATGCAGCCTGCTTCACTTGGGATTAAGACAGTAAGAAAAGAGATGATTGCTAAGGATACTGCCTTGGATTAGGTGGTGAAAAATGGAGTGGTAGCCTATTATTTACAACTAAGTAACACCACTTCCACCAACTGCATTTCCAAGTATTATGTATTTCTTATGTATTTTAACTAGAAAATGGGTATTATATTCCTAGATATAAGATGACTATTTGAGAAACACAAGTTTGAAAAGTTTGATTTCCAAAGTTCCAAATTAGTTGAACTATCTTGTCTATATAAAAAAAAAAAGTTGAAATATCTTGCTCATCTCCATCATAGAATTTTTATGGGGAAAAAAATGTTGACGACCCATTTTTATTTCCTTATTTATTACAAAAAATAAATAATTTTCATAAATATAATTTAAAGGATAATTTCATAAATTTGCATTAATTTTCTTGCAATTTTTTTAAATAACCAAACACCAGAATGAGAATGGAAGTTGACCAAAATCTCAAATTCTAGTAGCCAAAAATGGAACTGGGATTACTTAATCATTCCATTCCAGGATTCATTTTTGGAAATAGGATTTCCATTCCTGAGCTCAGCTGCCAGCACAAATACACACTATTTTGTGGTTTGGATGGGTTTTTTTGAAAACCACAAGCTCTTCCTCATACCCAATAAAAGCTTTTATATGTATTTGAGTGATCTTGGTAAAAATACTTTTAACTTTAAAAAGACCTCAACAAAAAAAAATGACAATATTGCTCCTCTGGATGTTCTTTCTTTGGGCCATGCCCAAAGGAAGCCGTTTCATATCTAATGAAACTTTCACATACTAAGATTGTCCCTTTACAATCATAACATAATTGCTTATCCCGAAAACAAGCTGTTAATGGGAATTGTAATTCAGTATTCTTAACAATAGGTCCTGGAGACTTCTTGGTTCATCATGTTATTGCTCTAGGTATGTTATTTTTTCAATCTCCCGAGTGGTCTGAAGATTTAAAGGATTGGAATTGAGAAATGCATGTTAAATGCACCAATAATGGTGTTCAATTATCAGAAACAGAATTTCCACGAAACTGGTTAAGAGAAGGTATTCAAAGATCCTATTTCCTTTCAGTCTGAAACCTTGGCACAAACCTCAAGAAGGGTCCCTTGAGAAAGATGAAGTACAAAAATTTTGTTTTTCAACAGTTTGGGGAATGGAATCTGATCTGCCTTTTTCCAAAAACGACCCCCCTTTTTTAAACCCATAATAAATGCCCTTGATTCTCAGGAAAACCAAAAAAAGAAAAAAATTACAAGGCATGCACAAAGAGTTTTCAGAAATATCACTTTCCTTAAATAGAGGAAAAAAGCATTCCAAAAATCACAAGCAAAGAATGCAGTTATTAGGACAGACGAAGGGACTGAAAATGTTATTGCTTCAATTGAATCAAGGGTTACAGTCTATCATCTATCGTTTGCAAACGGGTCATTACAACCACACTTTAATACCATCTCCCCAAAATCAGAAGCAATTAGGTTTACTAATATCAAATCCAGACCCGAATTATTCCTAATGAAACATTTCCAAGCATAAAATTCATACAAATTTACCAAAACTTTCAGCAACGAACACTCGATCAAATGCAATCATCCTAATCCAAAACGAACAAATGATGTGCTTTAAGAGATGGAACAAGGAAAACATGAGAAAACCAAACCTAGGTTCATAGCATTGAGAGCCTTGGGGCGATCAAGAGTTATCACAGCAACGCCATTTGGATGAACATTTCCCTTGACAAATTCCTCAGCAGCAGCAGCAGCCATAGTGGCCAAGCCTCGAAGAGAAGATGATGTTTTGCCAAAATGGAGATATTGAGAATGAGACTTAGGGCCTCGAAAGAGGAAAAGAGTAGAGGATCGGTTCAAGAGTTGCGATGCGCCCACTAGGCTTCGCATGTTTTTATCTGCGTGTGAGCAAGAGTGTAAGAGGTGATGGAGAACTTCCCATTTTAGTTGTCCATTTTGCCCCGAGTTTACCCACCAATTTACCCTCGCATCAAATAGTCCAACTCCCATTTTTTTTGTCTCGGATAGTACTTTGTAAAATTTTGTAACTACAGGGTTTATTATTAAAAAATAAAAAATAAAAATCTAAAGGGTCCACTGCTATCTTCTTGACAATCCTTCGGTTCCGAAATGTATTAAGAGAGAGGAAAAATTTGTTATAAAAAAAAAATAAAAAATTATCATATTTGGTTTCAACGTGAATGATAGAAAAGAAAAAATAAAATAAAAAAAATTAAAAATTATTTAATTTTTATGTTAAGAAAAATAAATAAATAAACTAAATTTAAAATAGTATATAAAATAATTTATTTATTTTAAATATATTTTTTGTTTTCATACATTTCTTATTTGTATCATAACCTAAATTTCATTATTTTGTATCCAAATTTAATCTTATTTTCTATGGTTTTATTTGGTTTGTTCCTAGTGCAAGGCATGGGACAATTAAATAATAAAGTTAATGTTATATATATTTTAATTATTTAATAAAAATGATAGAAAATTTAATTTAATAAAAAAATAAAATTTTAAATTTTTTAAAAACTTTTAACTATTTGTGTTTAAAAATATATTATAGCATCGTAAAAACTTTATGCACATGTTTACTCTGTAATAACAAATCTAAATATGAAAAGTAATTAATTATTTTTTAATTAAATAATCATAATTGGTATAATTACACAAATACCATAAGAAATTATTTTTTCATATTTGATTGTATTATATAAATATGAAGGAAAATTTAATATAATTAAAATTAGTTACAAACTTATGTATTTTTAAATTATTTAATCTTTATATTAAATAGTTAAAATAAGTGAAATGAATTTAAATTAATATATAAAAAATAACTGTGGACCCCGTATTTCGGCTCAATGCGTTTCCCACTCGATGGCGAGCTCGATTTTTATTTTGGAAAATTGATTTTATTTGATTAAGAAAACTGACTTAGAGTCACCACTTATTTTTGTTTTATTTTTAAAGGGTAAACAAAATAAGAAAAAAAAACCCTAAGTGTGACTACTTGTTTTAGGAAAGGTTGGCCTACGAAAAACCGGATCGGGTTCGGGGGTCAAGTTACTTATCGGAAAGGTACGGTAAAGACCGTAGCACCCCTCTAAGTCCCTAAAGTCGGGTCTCTACTAATAAAATGAAGCAATTATAACAATTGATGAGAGAATCAATGAATACTCAGAATGATCATGCACGTATGAGAGTTCGAATATGCATAAACAATGATCAGATAGAAAGTGGGTACATACTTTGGCAATAAGCCACCATGCACTATCAAGAGAGAGGGTTAGTGTACAATTAAGGAATAATAGCATGCATGTCAGAGAGCAGGATAAATAAATCTTGTATGATAACCAAGTCAATCAAATCGGATCAATCAATCGATCATGAGATCATGTATGTGGGTCCTCCACCAAAGCCCGATTATTTTTGTATGGACTAAATCTGTAAATTCCATTATTCAAAATTACAAAATTTGATTCATTGCTTATTTCAAAACATTTTTAAAACAGAGGAGGTGTGGAAATGGCTTGCCAGAAAGGAAGTGGCAACCAATTTTTATTAAAAATGTGATTTTTAGGACCTAAGACTTTAAGGATGAGAATTTTAAAAACTAAAATTATTGAAAGGGTTTAGAGATTGGAAAACCATTTAATAGCTTGAATTTGAAAAAAAAATATAAGAAATGGGAGTATGGAATCTGAATTGTCGGCTGCGGATGCTCTCCGGGTGAGCGCCATCAGAGGATCCGGACATGGCTATCCGGGGAAGTTGAATCGCCCTCCTCTCCCATCCGACGTCAAGCGCTAGATATGAAATATCCGGAGAAGGTGGAATGTCGGCGGACAAATTTCCGGATGTGAGACATCCGGAGAAGATGGAATGGCGACGAATAGAATTCCAGATGTGAGACATCCGGAGAAGGTGGAATGACGGAGGATAGAATTCCGGATGTGAGACATCCGGAGAAGGTGGAATGGCGGCGGACAAAATTCTGGATGTGAGACATCCGAAAAAGGGTGGAATGACGGCGGATAGAATTCCGGATGTGAGACATCCGGAGAAGGGGGGGACGTAGGCGGACAAAATTCCGGATGTGAGACATCCTGAGAAGGCGGGGGACGTCGGCGGACAGAATTCTTCCCCGGGTGGAATGTTAATGGGTATGTGAAGGAGTGAAGGATAGCATGCACCCGCGAGACTCCATGTAAGTGAGGGAGTGGGGTGGAGAATGAATGAGAGGAAAATGGGTGTGGTGGAGGATGCTTGATTCCTGCAAGCTTGAGTGAGGAAATGGGTATGACGACCTAGAGAGAGTGATGAATAGATGAATGATGGGTATGGTGGATAAGGAAAAATACATGGGGATGAGATGACGACCCGCTTGCATGAGAATAGAGATAGGGGTCATGCAGAGTGAAGACGCGTGCATGGACATAAACACAATGGGCAGGCCACCAGCAGACGCACCTCCACGTCTAGCCGACAACTATGTCTGGTAGTATGCAACCTTGGGTATTTGCTGACTGTGAAAGCTTGGAGAAAACTGAAAAGGCCTGCTCTCATCATCACTGAGAACCCAGATTCTAACCACAAGGAGGCCATGGCTTGAAGCTTCACGAAAAGCAACTGAGACTTTGAAGCCTTGAGTATGCACTCAGGGAGGAAAAGAAAACAAGGAGATAACAGGATAGCAACAAGAAGAAGAACATGAAGACTTTAACCAGCATATCGGACTCATTTCATCTTTTCATCCATGAGTCCAACATCCAGTGAGTTAAGATGGAAAATACTCGTCAGGATAGGGCATAAAACACAACAAACTCTTTCAATATTTAATCAATAATCACCAAAACAGAGCAACCCAACAAGCAGAAATGAAAAATCGATGAGAATCAGACCTGTTCAGTCTGATAAAAATGGAAAATATACAAAAACAAATGGTCATACCTGGAAATCTCCCTTCTCAGCTCTGTGTCCTGGTCCCTTCCTAGCAACTCTACGCTCCTTTGTTCTTAGCTTCCTCCCCAAGTTCAGCCAATACGCTTTTCTCAAAACTCTCAGAAAAACTCCCCTCAGAAAAACTCTTCCGTCTCTCAACAAGCCTCCCTCACTTCTCTCCTTCTTCGGATCTCTTTTACGATCTCTGCCGCAGCCACCTTTTCTGCCCCCTTACCATGTTGTCACCTCCAACGATCTCCCCAAAGCAAAACCCTCTGCTCTTCTACAATGTTGTCACCTCCAACGATCTCTGCAGCAGCCACATTTCCTGCACCACTACAATGTTGTCACCTCCCTTCTTGCAGCAGCTACCTTTCCTTCTCTCTCATCCGCGCCCCTTAACGGCCTGCGGGACCCCCTTCCAGAAAGTTCCTCCACGTGTCAAAGTCTTATTGTAGCTTCAAAAAGCGAGGTTGATTCCTTATGACCACTAAGGATGTGACACGTGGCCCGCTAGGATAGTGACACTTGGCTAAAAAATGTGATTTGCAAAAACAAATAGAGAAAAAGTGACCCATGCCTAAATGGGGGTCTGCAATAACTAAGTCTTAAATTAAAAAAAAAAAAATTCAAATAATTATTTAAATATAAAAATAGAAATTATTTATAGAAAAGAAAGAAAAAAGTTGAATAGAATTTTCCTTCTCATGCTATACTTGCCTGGGAGATGAAATAAGGCAATTATATATATTTTTTATTCTAAAAATATCTTAGAAAAGCGTGCTGACATATTTATTTGGGTTATTTGATTAATGGGGCTTTGAAAACCCAAATTTTGAAATTTAACCTTTCACCATTTTTGACCTCAATTACACAAAAATATCCTCGTTATTTTCTTACAAAAATAACTCTATTTTAAAACCCATATGTAAATACTTAAAATAATAAAAGACGTGCATTTCGCTCTATGTGTTCCCACTTGATGACGAAATTCGTTTTTTTATTTGTTTGGTAAAAATTTGATTTTTAGAAAAGATTTGGAGTCGCCACTTATTTTTGTTTTATTTTTTTAAAGAGAAAACAAAATAAGAAAGAAAACCCTAAGTGTGACTCTTTATTTAAAAAAAACGGTTTATGAAAAACCAAACCTAGGTTCGGGGATCAGGTTGCTTATTAGGAAGGTACGGTAAAGACTGTAGTACCCCTCTAAGCCCCTAAAAATTGGTCTTTATTAAATAAAGTGAAACAAATGTGATAATTGACAAGGAAATCAATGGATACCAATAAAACGACCGAATAATAAAACAAATCAAGCATGAGAACGAATAAATAAATGAAGTAGGAATGAGATCGTACCTTAGCAGCAATTAAAGATGCATTATTAATTAAATGGGGTTAGTGCATAATGATAAGTGTAAAGCATCTCGCACAAAACCAATTAAAATCGAATAATATCAATCATGCAATTCACTTGAATTATTTTCGAAAGAAAAATTATGAATGTTGGGCCCTCACCAAAACCCAATTTATTTTAGCATGAATTAACTCACAAATTCTATTATTTTGAAATTATGAAAAATTCATTCTTATTTATTTAAAATCAAGAGAAACAAAAAATTATTTGAAAATTGAAGAAAAATTATACAAATGCATACCAAAATGAGAATGGTAGCAGACTTATTAAAATCAGGATTTTTGGCGACTTAAAACCTTAATAAAGGATGAAAAGTTGCAAAATTAAAAAATATTTGAAAAACTAGAGTGAAATTAAAACTATTTAAAAGAAAACTAGAGTTTTGAAATTTATTTAAAAATTGAAGTCTCGAAAATTATTTGAAAATTGGAGTTTTGAGAATTAAATTTAAGAATTGAAATTTTGGAAATTAAATTTGAAAGAAATTGGAATTTTGGAAATTATTTGAGAATTGGAGTTTTAAAAATTAAATTTAAGAATTGGAATTTTTGGAATTAAATTTGAAAGAAATTGAAGTTTCGAAAATTATTTGAAAATTGGAGTTTTGAAAATTAAATTTAAGGATTGGAATTTTGGAAATTAAATTAAAAAAAAATGGAAATTTGAAAATTAATTGAGAATTGGAGCTTTGAAAATTAATTTAGAAAGAAATCAGAGTTTTGAAAATTAATTGAAAATTGGAGTTTTAAAAATTAAAAATTAAATTAAATTAAATTGGAGTTTTGGAAATTAGAGTTTTAAAGATTAAATTAAGGAATTGAAGTTTAGAAAATTATTTGAAAATTAATTTTTGACATCAAAATATGAAGAAGCAAGAGGATGACGCACATCCTATAGGTGGTGCATTGGATGGTGGAATTTTAAAGTTGATTAAAAAAAACATGCATGGAAAGATTGAAGGATAGGTCACGTGTCTCTCAAAACACAATCCCGACCCATTTCATTAAATCAAATCCCAATCATCCTACTTGTCAAATTCTAGCTTTCCCAATTGAGCACTCTCATCTTTTCCCATCTCTACAGATGTATAGGCTGCTACCTTGGTTTCCTCTTAACTCCACTACTACTATGGTATAGCAGTGTGCCATTTATATTGCAGATTTGTGCAACTCACCAACCCCATGAGCAAAGTGACACCTTTCTCCAAAAGTACATGATCCTTTTGTAAAATTGTCGCACAACTTAGTCTTGTATTTGCTAGCGGAGGGGCTTGGCCACCACCTGACATTGCAATTGTTCTTGCATGCCCTGGCATTGCACTGATGTTCACAATTAGTTATCTTACCATTGCACTCGCTTCCTTTATCTGTTCAAAAGTCCTCTCCAGTTCAATATTCCTCATATTTGGATCTGAATCATGCTCCCGTATGGAAAGTTTGGCCCCTGTTTGGCTACATATCTGCTTCGAGTTCACACCGCCCTTCCCAATGATGGCTTCAACCAATGATGCATCTACGCTAATTTTGGTAATGGCTGAGGCACCAAAGCTAGCAACAGGGTCGATTGGTGACGATTCAATTCGACCAGCTAAGCTGCCTGGGATGGATCCAATGGCTCGAGGATCATCATGATATGGAGCAAGTGGCTTGCTAAGCTCCCATTTACCATGGGCAAAATGACATTTGTCACCAAATTTGCAGCCTTCTGTGGTGTTGAATTTGTTACACATTTTACTATTATCAGCAGGCATAGAGGAGCCATTTGGAACAGGAGGTGGTTGTGCGGGCTACCCAGGTTGTGATTGTGACAGGTTGGGCAGGATGAAGGTGGGTAGGTGTTGATGGCTAGGTGGGTTAGGTAATGGGTATGGTGTCGACTTGGGAGTGAGCAGAACGGAGTTCGCATGGGTTTCAAATGGATCTCGTCGACACTTGGATGGAAAATGAATGACTATGGTGGAGAAAAGAGCAACTAGGAGCGGTTGTGGTGATGATTGTAGTGAGGTGTAAATGTCGGGAATGGTGGAGCTAGGGGTTGCAGCGGCGACCGATTGTGGGAATGAGATAGCCGTTGCAAACGCCGGCAGTGTTGGCGACGAGGGTGATAACAGTCTCTGTTTCTCTATGTTTTTCAAACTTTTGGGTCTTCCTTCTCGGTGTTAGGTTCTTTTCAAACCATACCACTCAAATAAATCTCAGCTGCCCTCCATGAACACAAAAACCAGAAATTCCACAAGCAAAATAGATCAATTAGAAGCAAGGACAGCTAATGATAATAAATAGAGATGAGACTTGAGATACCAGCTACATGGAAAGGAAAACGTCCCAAAACAGAGCACCGTCTAGATTGATAACAAAAGACCCATTAAATGGAAAACCCATTTCATTTTGAGATTAATGGGCTCCATGATCAATGGGGAAAAAAAAACCAAAAGTCGTATACCGACTTATCCTCAGATGGAAATCATAAGAAAATATGAGAAAAACAGAGCATTAGCACACATTCACCACCAAACAAACCAACAATGTTTAAGAACCATATGAGATGACGAAAAATGAAGCAAGAAGTATGAAAAAATGAAGAAATGACAACAAACGTACCTAAAGATCCTTTTCTTTAGCTCTCTATTTCTTTCTCTATTTTTTTCTCTGAAAACTCCACTGCTGAAAACTTCTCTTCCTACAGCTTCCTCTCTCTCTCAAAACCTTTGAAAATCAATCACCCATGGATAGCCCTTCTCTCGCCCTGCTTGCTCTTGTTTTCTCTTCTAAAAAAAACCGTCATCTCCTAGTCTCATCCTTTTCTTTTCTTGCAAGCTTCTACCAGCTGCACTGCTCACCCTTCAACAAAAATCACCACCCCAACCACCACCATGGCGAGCTGGTAATCCTTGCCACACGTCCCATGCAGCTTGGCTCATCTAGGAACCACCCCCACTCCAAAAATGAAATGCTTAGTTCATTCGGGTGGTAAAAAAAAAAAAAACCTTTAGTTTATAAAGGGTCTACAAGACGTTTATGTAAAAAAAAATGGGTAGAAAAAACATGAGAAGAGTTAAATTCATAATTTAGGGATTATTTTATTCATTTTAATCAAATATTTCTTTTTATTTGTTGTTATTTCGTTATTTTTTAATTTTATAAATCGAAATTTATGTATACAAATTTTATCATATCACATGTATTTTTTCTTTAAAAATAAAAATAATAGTTTAGAAATATTAGAAACAGTTTATACCTCAATTTTATATATTTAGTAAATATTAATTTTACAATCATTAATATTTGTATTTGATAAATATTAATTTTTTTTATTGTAATTAAAATAAAAATGGAAAAGGGGATATGAATGAGATTTTTTATTTTTCAAATATATATATATATATATTAATCCAAATAAAGTGCAATTATCTTATGTCTTATAATTAATTTCTCTATTTTCCAACCTTTAATCATATTATCAAAAAATTCTAATTTTGAGAAAGATAAAAAGAACTGATAAGCTTAAAAAATAGTAGAACCCTCGCTTGGTTTGGAGTTTGAGAGGAATGGATATAGGCAAGGGATTCTAAATCACCATAAAATTGTGTTTGTTCTCTCTAAGTTGATCTCTTTACTTTTGTTCCTTATTTTGCTTTAAATTCTTGTGCTTGAAAATGTTTTTCAAAACTCAATTCATCCATCATCTTAGGTGTTTTACTTAATTAGATTAGCTTTATTTTCTCAAAAATGATTTTCTTATAGTTAGTTGTATTATGAAAAATATAAAATAAAGTTAAATATAATTAAGATTAATTAAAAATTTATACATTTTTAAATTATTTAATTTTTATATATAAGAATTAAAATAACTAAAACGAGTTTAAAATAGTATATGAAAATAATTATTAACTTTAAATCTATTTTTTCCTTACATTTTTCTTCAAATTTTCCCGAACCAAACATAGCCTTAATTTTTAATTCCCAAATGATCTCAGAATTATCTTTGGAATTCAACCTAATTCTCTAATTCCAACCCCATCTAACACTCATCTCAATACCTTTACTTAATTAATTTACAGGAACAATGGCACACCCAAAGATGATTTCTGTGCACAACTTTCACATTAATTTACAGCAACCAAACAAAAGCAATGCAATCCAGACTCCAGGCTACACCTTTTACACTACAGAAGTAATCACTCCAAGAACAACTCAAAACACTATCTAACTCCAGTGATCTATGTATCTAGCTAGCCCATCAAGTGATCTTGAATACACAACATCTGCAGATGGACTTTGATTTGTTTACCTTATTCTCTCATTTATATATATCGATATAGAAATAGAGAAAAAGTGGAGATTTTCAGCTAATTGCTTCACTTCTCCTGATGATCAGGGCTCAAAACCAAGACACTGTCTAGCACACTAAGGAGCTGGAGGTGTGCAGTGAGCTGGGGAAAGTGGCCGTCCATGTCAATGATCTCCACTGTTGTTTTCCCCTTGATCTTCTTCTGCATATACTCAGCAACGGAGATTGGGGCGACGATATCATTAGTGGGCTGGACTATAGTGCATGGGGTCGTAACCTTGTCGAGAATGTCACGATGGTCACAGCAGAACACTGTTTTGGCTAAGGGGAGAGCGACTTCAGGTCTCATTCTTCTGATACATTTCTCTACCTTCTCTACTGAGAGAGGGTCATTGACATCCACAGCGAGAGGGGCAAAGTTTGAAGCCCATTTGTCAAAGTCGGATTCTATGTTGGCGAAGATCTGCTCAATCTCTGATCTCTCAAACCCCCCTTCATAGTTGTTGGCATTCAAGTACCTACGTACATACAACATTAACAAGAGTAATGTCCATGAGAACTTGTATTGTACATGACCCCTACCTTATTGGTCTCATCCCTATACATAGTTAATGCGAGCGAAACGGGTTGTTGATCATGTCAAGCTTTTAAGTGCGAAACTGTATCTTACCTACCAGCTTCACGCATTGAATTAGGAAAATCTAACCAAGAATAGACTTGCACAAGCGAGACATAGCAGATATTAATTGACAGCTAATATACAAAATTTTCATGTATTCAGCTAGTTTGATATATAAAGAGAGACCCATCGTGATGTGGAGTGATAGTTCTTCGGTATATATTAAAAAGACACCATTAATCGGGTGGTGCTATGCATGTAACTTAAGACATTCTTGCCATACATATATGAATCTCAATCCTTTGTACTTTGATATAATTTTCACTTAGATTTTTCATATATATATATATATATATGTGTGTGGTATAAAAAAAAGCCTATGAAAATCCTAGAATCTATTTAAAAATTATCGATAAAAAAGACTAAAAAAATATTAGTATTTTTATAACTTGTTCAAAAAATAAATATTATAAATAAAAGTTATTTTTAAAAAATAAATTAACATAAAGAAAATAAATTGAAAATATTACAAATTCCCAAAGTTTTGTTTTGAGAGATTTAAAAAGCTATTTTTTTAAAAATTAGTTTTTTGAAATCATTATCAAACAGGCAGCTTTCAGTTAGTTTCCAATTCGAGCCTTGCATCTTCTTAAAAAAGCTAGGGAGGGGTTGAGCTTATCTGATTAGTACTGATCACCAGCCTTGATGTTATGGGCCATTAAAAATTCACCCTACATGGGCACAAGAATACAAGACAAAAGCTGTGTACCATCCTACCCAAACTCTCCTGTCCACATGTCTGTAAACCCCACAAATTATCCAACACTTCTGACACATTAACTATACCCAATCACATGCATGCTTGATATCTTTTATTTGCACAGCCAAGCCAGATGTAGCTTCTGTGCCACAAATTATAATCTTTATTAGCCCACGCAGGAAGTAGCTATCATGGCTATTTCCTGAACAGTTAGAAAAAAGGAAGCCTGAAAGCTATATTTTTTGTAATTTCTAAAACCCACTAAGAGGAAAAGGGAAGAAAGAAATGCTAAAAAAGAAAAAAAAAGAAAAAAGAAAAAGAAAAGATAGCTTCTTAAAAATCTAGAAATTTGAGAAACTAAAATTTATGGATATATGCTTGAATCTGCAACTGCAAAAACCAAATATATAAACCAGCAAGGGAGGAATTCAAAGGAGAAAACAACAGAAACTGGGGGCATTTTCTTTTAGTAATTTATTTTTTATTTGCCATTTTTTTTTCTACATACCTGGGAGAAGCTGCAATGAATATGAGCCGCTTGAAGAGCTCAGGCCTCTTAATGGAAGCAATGCATCCAATCATACCGGACATAGAGTGCCCGACAAAAACTGACGCCAGCAGTTTGAACTCGTCAAGGAGAGCGATCAAGTCATCAGCGAAAGCATCATATGAAGAATACTTTGTTGAATCATAGAGGCTGGGATCCTTTACAGCGCCCGAGAAATTCCAGTCAAAGACTAGAACACGGTAGCTTCGAGCTAAGTGGGGTGTGATCTTATCCCAAAGGGACTGATCTCCTCCAAATCCATGCGCTAGAACTATGGCCTCATTACCAAAACCAATCATTCTTGCATTCATGGCTGCTGAAAGGCCTTTTTCTATCACCAACATGCTTGGTAGAAGAATTGAGAAGAAAAAGAAGAGGAGGAGGAAGAAGAAGAAGAAGAAGAAGAAGAAGCAAGGACAAAGAGAGAGTGGTGGAGGTCTAGAGCAATAGCTAAGCTATGTTAATTTACATGCTAGCTCTTCTATGGTCTCTTTATATAAGAATCAAAGGAGGCTTAAACTAGTAAATTGCAAATGGGTTTACTGTAAAATTACAGTTTATGAATGGTACTGATGATAATCTTATTAGGGACCTCCCTGTGGTTTCTGAAAATGGCATTGACCTCGATTATGACGTTAGCATGCATCAGATTTTTATGCTCTTCTTAGAAAAGCTTTCAACTGTTGGGTATATAAAATAGCTTTTCTACCCCACTTCAATAATTAACACCTCAACTTTCCCTTGAACGTGCAAACAATTTGATCAACATAGCCGAAAATAAAACCTAAAATCACCCTCTTCTAAAAGATTTAATCATATAGAAATGAGCCCATGAGAGTAAACAAACCCACTTTCTGCATATTTTCTTCATATTATTGGTGCCATCCCCTCTTAGCAAAAGGACAGGAAAAAAACAAAAATGCCTTTTATGGGTCCAAGAAAGACACCACATTTACCACAATAATCTAAAGTTGCCGACATCACAAATCTAGACCATATCTTTATGGGGTAGCATATGCAGTCTTCTAGATCTGCCCTTGGTATATACTCATGAGAAAATTCTTTTACCTTGAATTTAATTAATGTTTTTATACAAAATAAAAAGAATAGATTGATCACATGATATCACTTTGGAATGTGTTAAACAAGAGTCAATCTCGGCATGAAACTAGGAGGGGATCCGGTAATTTAGTAGCTGGAACTGTAGAGGGAGGACCGATCCATTAGGCCGTTGGGATGATTTAATGACATTGACTTTATAGTAGATTGGTTAATAGGCTAGTCCCCACAAGAAGAATGTGTTTGATTGAGGTTGCCGTGTTCCAATAGCTTTCTATGCAGCCTATCATAGTGCATTGTTCCTTCCTTTGGCTGAGGCATTTTATCAAACAGTTACACATCAAGAAATTATCAACGAAAATAGAACTGGGCTTCTAATGGGACAAAATTCATCTTTTATCAAAGGGCGCCATTTTCAACGCTGATCAGATTGGACGTTCAAATTGTTTGAATGGTCGTTTTGGAATTTTAGATTGCTGAGTTTGAATATAATCAAAGTGGCCAATCAATTTGGAAGGATAATTCTAAGCGATGAAAATGCTTTCTTATTAAATTACATAAAAGGGCAGTTCTACTCATCTCCCACCATCCTCAATAAAAAAGGTTTTTTTCCAAACCCAAGAAGGCATAGCCACGGGCAAGAATGAAGCGATAAGGCGTGGGGAGTGATAGTGCACCGGGATAAATCCAAGGGAAACCTTTTCTCCATTAAAGAGGGTCGGCCCCACGACCTTTTGCCTGACGACCAAGATAGGCATGCGTTGGGTCCTATGTTTGCCTTTATGGGATTCTTTAAAATAATTATGGATATTTACTTGAAATTTTCTTTATTATTTGCTTAAATAAACAAAATAAAATACATAAAATCTTCGGTGAAAACCCAATTTTATAAATCTAACCCTCTATTCTTTTTTTACTTAATTTTAATAAAAATATTCATATTATTTTCTTATAAAACAAAAACTCTTCCTTTTAAAATATATTATAAATATATGAAATAATTAAGGGTAATTATGTAAAAAAAAAAGAAGTTATTTTTCAAACAAAAACATGGAAAGTGATAAATTCACAAATACAAGAGTATTTCATCCTTGTAACCAATTATTTCTAAAATCATTTCACCCCTCATTTTTTTAACCTTCAAACCTGATACTTCAAATCCTAACCTTACTTCTAATTTATGGGGAATTTTAATTTTTTTTTTTATGTATTGAATTACATGTTATGGAGAAATAACGAGAAAGAAAAGAAATTATAAAGGAGAAAAAAAATTAGGAGGAAAAAAAATTAAAAGCAAAATCACTTATGGATTCATTATGTGATTTATAATGAGTCAAGAAGAAGATATGTCATTGAGTCCCGTAAAGCTTAAGGGAAAATGACTTGAGACTACCCAATTGGCACTTGTTAAACCATCAAATTTTGATGTAATTACAATTGCGTCATTTTTGGCATGATATTGAGGGATTAGTGTGACATATTTGCTTAAGGGAAAATGACTTGAGACTACCCAATTGGCACTTGTTAAACCATCAAATTTTGATGTAATTACAATTGCGTCATTTTTGGCATGATATTGACTTATTGAGGGATTAGTGTGACATATTTTTTCATACTAATTTTTCAAAAAGCCACATTCGAGGTAGGAAAACCAAGTTAAAAAAACAATTTTTTTAGTATTATAATTAATATCATAAGTACCAAAAATATTTTTATTTTGTACTTTGTTAGATATCTTTGTTTTATACTAAGTCTTATTTTTTAATTAATACTATTTTTTTATTGTTATTAAATAATTTTGATTTCTTCACACTTCAATGACCAGAATTGTATGGTAATATAGTCCTTTTCCTTGAAAAATCATGTGTCAAATTAGATCGTGACAGTATTAAAATAACCACAAATTTATGGGAGGACAGTGGCATGGTGAAGTCCCAATCATGGCCCACAAGGCAATAACTCAAAGCAGTTGGCTGGTTGGACCGAAACTTTTGAGTTTTAATGCTCCTGGCCCTCAACTTTTTGAGTGTTCATAATTCTAAGCTATTTTTCTTTTCGTTTCATTTTTTTGGTTGTTGATATTTCCTTAGAAAAATCCGAACAAAAAATCTAACACCCAACCGTATTTGCTTTTGATTGAATAAAAAAGTCAAATTATTTATTTATTTTTATTAAATTAAAAATAATTTGTTAATATCAATATATTATTTTTTATTGAATAGAAAATTGTTGAGGTTATGAATATGTAATTGGATGATGCTATGACGGATGCAATAATTTCAATCTGATTTAACACCTCGCACACATGATAAGAAGATGAAACCTACTCAATATCTTAACCTGATGACACATTAAAATTGAAGACTAAGTGCCACTTTGGATGAGAACAAAGGAGAAATAGACAACTAGAAATGCCCAAGAATGTGTTTGAAGACATTTTCCTTTAGGGTGGGAAAAAAGTATCCTCAAATCAAATGCAGCACGCTATGGATCAAGACAAGAAATTTAGGCCCCTGTATATATCGCACTAGAGGGACACCAATAAAGTAGTTCCTTGGAGATTCTTTTTTCCAGTGCTTGTCTTTTTTTTTTTTTTGTTTTCTGAAGAGGAAAAGTGCCTAGATTTGTCACTTATGACGACCAAGACGGCGATCTTTTGAGCTTATGTGACTAATATATAAAACTATTGCTTAGTGATCAGTGATCACTATGTTTTATTTATTCATATTCCGATTTTTTTTTGGCAGTGGCATTAGGAATAAGGCTCATATGTGGCTCATGTGTGTGGGCGCATGCACGTGGCATTGAATGGCTGTCGTGGTGAAGATAAGTCCTTGCCGATGTGCCATGTGATGTGTCTCTCTTTTGCAAGCTCATGTCCAGCAACATTTTAATGAAAGATTATATGGCATGGGCATTTTGGTTGCGGCAATTCAAGGGTGCACAATCCCTCTCAACCATAAATCAAGACTCTATTTGGTATTATTTTCGAGAGAAACTTTTTGTTTTTCAAGAAAGAGAAAAAGAAAAAAAGATAACCACTTTTAACAACTAGAAAATGAAAAAAAAAATTACTCTTAAAAATTAAAAATTAATATTTTTAGAAAATATTTTTTAATTGTTTTCGATTGTTTTTGCTTGTTTTATGATGTTATTTATCACGAATTCACTCTCAATCCGATATTGTCAAGTTTGTTTTTTTTTATTGAGTCAATGCTCTTAAAAAAGGTCAAGTTAGCGTGTTTTGAAAGTCCACTGCACACATAGTCCACTAATTGGTCTTGATTTTGCATTTTTATCGGCCTATGATTTCAAAAAAAGGTTTGTTATGAAAGCCCTCCCTATACGACTCTTTACCATTCATTCTTTGGGAGATGTGAGATATTATAGTCCACTTCCCTTAGGGTCCAGTGCCCTCATTGGTATACTTTCAGTCGGAAATCAAACTTTGATACTATTTTGTCACGACCCTACTCTCCGTCTAATATTGTCGGGTTCAGGGCTGCAATGGCGTACACACAACCCATCAACATGCCTCAATTTTGTTTTTTTATTAGGCCTACGCATTAAAGAAAAGGTCTCGACAATGTGTTGTAAAAGTCCTCCATATATGACTTTTCACCATTCACTCCCCGGAAGATGTGAGATATTAAATTATTACATATAGAAAATTATTAAAAAAAAATATTACATATAAAAGTTAATTTTAAAATATATTTAAAAATATAAAAAACATGTTAAAAATATTTCAGATTTCTAAATAAACATTTATTTACAAAAGAGAATAATTTTAAAAAACTATTCTCAAAAAATATTTTTCATATCTGTTTTCAAAAATGGTTACCGGACATAACCTAAAATTCTCATTAAGATTTTGTGATTTCCCAAAGGATTCCATGTGGGTATACGAAGTACTTGATTTTCCTTAATTATTATTACTTTTTACCTTCTTAGATTTGGAAATGAGTAGCCAATATTTTTGAAGTTGTGGGTTTTAGCCTTTTAGGTGAAGTTCAAACAACTTGGCACGCCCAATAACTTTAATTTGGTTTAGCAGGCGAGAGGAGGCCAACATTCACATTTATCCATCTGGCAATGGTCAACGCACTGCACCAATGTCTACTGCAATTAATTGTAGAGAGTGTGGACGAATTCTGATTTCAAGCTTCTCTCTCTGCATGAAATTTCATTCCAGTTAAGATGAAAGACTTTAGAAAGGTCTAGAGCAATGAAAAAGGCATTAAAAGTGCCTTTTTTTGGCACCTAACTGAAGATCTTGTGAGCCGACCATGGCCACTGGAGATTTGATTTCCTGAATGGCAGTAATGGTTCTTTTTTGAAATGAAAAATGGAATTTGAGGGTCCTTATCAGTAGCCATTTTTTTCAACCGAGTGTAGGTTAAAAGGTGCGTGAAAAAGGACATGAGTCAAATAAACAAGCACCATGAGGAGAGACAAGACGTGAGGCATCATCTTTCCTTGGCTAATCTCTGATCCTATTCATACCATTCAGATTTTTCTGAGTGATCCCAGCACCCAACTACAACGACACAAAGTTGTAGAATTGTTTTGCAAAGACTAATAAAGTTCCTTTCAATGCACTAGTGCTGTTACATTGTGTTAACATAGCCGCCCAAAAGAGCAAAAAAAAGAAAAAAAAAAAAAAAAAAAAGAAATTTTGTCATGGTTGGATGATCAATGTCACATTAACGTGTTCCCTGCATCCATGAAACATATTAACATTCGAGAATTTATGAATCAAACGAAGATACAAAAATCACAATGGTGAAAACTCTCATTTTTCTTTGTTGTTTATAATTTTTTTACTCGCTAATAAAACCCGAATCATAAAAAACTAAATATAATAGTTATAGGAACAAACTCATCATTCAACAAAAACATATTGACCATTACAAGCTGAATAGAGAGCTCAAATCTTAACGTCCTCTACTTACCATAATAAGATTGATTCAAGTTTCACAATTCGAACACATGATCAAGTTAAAAATTACCTTCATAGTTATCCACAAGTCCGACAAATTAGTCTAACCCAAAAACTCATACAAATAATCTTGTTTTGTAACCAAATGGGAACATGTAAATGATTTTTAAGTTGAAAAACTTTGTATTTAGTCTCCAAATATTTTTCATAATAACCAGCTCAACTATGTTCCTTCTTGATGTAATTGCTTACAAGGTGGGATGGGATTGTCAGGAGTTAAAATGACCTTCTTTTTGGTGGCTTGAGAGGGTATCAGTCTGTGGTGGGTCATGTAACTGAACCCAGCCTCAAGTTAAAAATGACCTTTTGGAGGCTGAGGGCTAAGTCTCGAGAGAAAAAAATCTAACTTTGCTTTCATGTCATTGTTTCTACAGTCTTGGCTGACAAAACCAAAGCCAAAGCCTAATCACAAAGCTGCAGATACAACCTAATGTCCATAACAATGACAACAGAGGCTTCTTTCACAAATGACCAATCAAGCATTAAACCCCTTGAGAAAGACCTTTGAAGTAGCTCACAAATATGTTTTCAAGTCACCTAATTACACTTCCAAACATATTTGTAATCAATCATCTACTATACTATATAAGACTACCACATAATGGACTAACTGTATATATCAAATCAACCATGGCTAACACCTAGAATTCATGGATCTTGAAAATTACGTTTTGATATCATGTTAGCAACTATTTTGATGTGAAAATTTATAACGCTATGTTTGGTTCCGGAAAATTTAAGGGAAAATGCAAGATAAAAAAATTTGAGAAAAAAAAATTTAAAGTTTAAATTTGATTTCTAATTAATTTTTATTATTTTTTGATATTTTTCATTCGGAAAAGAGGAAAATCATTTTCCTTAAAGATATATATATATATGAGTTGGTTCAGAAATTTAAAGCCTAAGGGGGATAGAAAGCTAGAAATGTGAGGCAGTGAATGCAGAAAGGGACGCCACAACGGTTGAAGATACTGAGCATCAAATTCAGTTTGAAAGAGGCGGTTCTTGATATTTGTATTGATACTGGAGGCAGCCAGACTAGAACTTCTTAACTACTCTTCACAGTACTCCTGCTAGCTCATCTCCTCCTGAGGTGTAACACTTAATGCAACCAATCCTTGAGGTGACAGAAAGTAAATGCAAAGACTTGAGAGGTGATTTCTAACTTCTCTTACATTTTTGATTTAATGATAAAAACTTCATTAGGTTTTTCCCTTTTAGAGGGAAGCGGGTGTGGCCTTTTATATCATATTCGATTACATATATGTATCCAAATGAGCTGATTATGAAATGACTTCAATTAGTTCTTTTAAATTTGACTTCTGATGAAAAATAAGGCTTAAAAAAAAAACTTTTTAAATTAATAATAATAGTTTCTGGATGATTTTAAAACCAGAAAACCGATCCCCTTATTTCTCCCATTTATTGGTTAGATTGACCGGACGCCCAAACCTAACTCCAACAGTTTCCATAAAACAAAAAAGATCATCATTATTCATACACTCTGACAGAAACTGCTTGACATTCAAAGGGCAAGAACCCAGATCAAGATCTGAAGGGTCATTTATTGTGAATTCAATTTTTTTTTGACCCAGAAAGATTTTTTTTATGTGATCTAGAATTTAATAGCAAAGTTTGTCTCATTGAATGGCCCAGTTGGGATTGTTACCTGCTCCGAGGTCCCACAGCTGGGCTGTCTGAAACACGCCGGTCAATCCCTATCTTAAGGGACGCCTCAATCTGATGTTAATTTAAGCTAAATGCAAAGGAATCCAATTTCCAAATCCTCCATTAATTCAACTTTTTTAGGTTTGAATTGCATGCTAACAAATATGTCAATACTACTACTGTAGCTAAGCGTTAACGTGGCCTTTTGCTGTTAAAATTTTGACATTTTGATTATATACAGTGTTGGGGGTCTTTCGTTATGAAGTTGATGCCTTTCATCTATCAAATATTTAATTATAAGTTATTTTTATTTTATTTTTTAAAAACATTTTTAAAATTTTTAATTTTTTCACCAATTTTTTTTTTTTTTTTTAATATTAGAAGCATTGTTTTCTAAAAACACGAACAAATAAAATCTAAATCCATCTAATTGAATTTCTTCAAATTCTTATATTCTAGAATATCGTTATATTATAGAGTTTGTTTAGAAACTATTTTAAAAAACAAATTCTAAAAAATTATTTTTTAATTTTTGTAGAATAAAACAAAATTTAAAATATTTTTAATATTTTTAAATATATTTTAAAAATAATTTTTATATCTAGTATTTTATTTTTAATCATGTTAGATATAATTATTTTTAAAATTAATTTAAAATAAATAAGTAAAAACAATATAAAACAATTAAATTAATTTTTTTTTATAATTAAATATATTTTCTATGTTTTTTTAGAGAACAAAAATTTATTCTAACAAATAGTTGCTGGACATGCCATAATTTTTGCTCTCCTTGTTTCCAAAAGAAAATAGGACAAAATCTGAAAGAGAAAGTGTGGAACGTTTCAAGCTTACAACAAAAATCACAATTAAAATACAATATCTGGGTTTTCAATGGCAAATTTTCTTTCCAAAAAAGTAACATTTTGTTTGCTTTGAACAATTAGGATTCAAAGAGTCTAGTCTCTAGAGTAGAATTTGGAGGCCTCTACTACCTGGCCCAGCAACTAGTTTCTGCTAGAAGTTTCGAATCCCGTGCACTTGACTATAACCGCTAGACTTATCCGTCGACTTGACTAGGATTACGCTAAGGAGATTAATTTAAGGCTCCATATTGGGGGTTCGGAACGAGCGGAACATCATGCATGCATAATGGTCATGATCATGGATTAAGATATAATCTGGGACCCTGTAATTTTAGGCTTCCCAATAATTATTGCTACACAAATTAATTTCATGGCCCATAAGGAGAGCCTCCTTGATTATAACCAATCGAGTTCTGGGTTTTTAATGTAAGTTTCGACAATTTCATGCTCTATAAAAAATTTGAATTCAGAGTAAAAGAAAAAGAGATATTAAATCATATGAAATGTTTGATTCCCATGTTGTGTAGAGATGAAATTTTAGCTTTTGGCTGGAGTTAAAAAGGTCTTGAAATTGCTTTTCAGTTTCATATTTTTCCAGAAGTTTTTATATTTTTCCATATAAAAATTTTAGTAGTCAGGAGACATTTGAAATTCAATGGGTTTTCAGCATGTTGTTTTGATTTTGAATATATAGCTCAACAAATTGATTATTCCAATTCTCTCTAGCTAGCCCACCAAGCCTTGAAAACACAACATGTACTGCAAATGGGCATTCATTTCTGACCATATTCTCTTATAGGCTACCTGAAAGAGAAAGATATGTCTATGGAGATAGCAAAAGTGGAAATTTGTAGCTAATTGCTTGACGACTCCAGATGAGGATTGAAACCCAAGACACTACCTAGCACATTAAGGAACTGGAGGTGTGCATCTAGATGAGGGAAATGGCCATCCATGTCTATCTTCTCCACTGTCGTTTCCCCCTTGATCTTCGTCTGCATATACTCGGCCACAGAGTTTGGGATAGCAGCATCATTAGCGGGTTGGATTATAGTGCAAGGGGTCATGACCTTCGCAAGAATGTCACGTTGGTCGCAGCAAAACACTCTCTCGGCCACGGAGAGAGCGACTTTGGGCCTTATTGTTCTTAAGGACTTCTCATAGTCATAGAAGCAGAGTATGAAGCCCATTTGTCAAAGTTGGATTCTATGTCTGAGAACATCTGCTGCATATACCAGGTATAAGAGTATAAATAATTGAGATTATGATAAAAATAATACGAATTGAAAATATATGCGTGACACCATCTGATTAATGGTGCCTTCTCGGTATCTATAAAAAAAATATATTTTTATACCAAAGGTGAACCATTTCATATATTTGGTTGGCTTCAACAAAGCCTAATGAATAGAAATATATATATGCAAATGTCCAAATTAAATGGGTAGAGATATAGAAATAAACATAAAAGCAGAAGGTAAACAAAAAAAAAAAAAAAATGAAGTGGAAAGAAAAAACTGGTTTCCGAAAAAAGTTTTAACCTTCTTAAAAGGGTTGAGAAATTCAAAATTATGGGCATATGCTTCAATTAAATTTAGATAAAAATAAATTGATCTTAGCCAAAATTGTAAAGAAATTTGTAACTCTACAAACCAAATATATAAACCACCATAGGAAGAATTAAAAGGAGAAATGAGAAACTTAGGGTTTATTTTAGTTCTTCAAAACAAAAAATATGGTGTTTTCAAATAATATTTTTTATTTGTTTTTAATTGTTTCACTTATTTTTTAAGAATTGTTTTAAAAAATAATTATATAAAGATAGATAATTATTTAAAAAAAAAGTTGTGGATATAAAAATTATTTTTAAAACATATTTAAAAATATTAAAAAACAGATTAAAAATATTTTAGGTTCCCAAACGAACTCTTGTTCTATAAAACATCACAAAATAGTTTTAAAGAACTGTTCTTAAAACCTATTTTTCAAAATTGTTTTAAAAAATAGTTACCAAACAACAAACAAGACCTCAGGGTCTATTTGGTAACCATTTTTTAAAACAATTTTCTATTCTTCAAAAAAAAAAAAAAAAAACAAGAAAACACATTTGACAACTAAAAAATAAAAGACAATTTTTTATTCTTAAAAACAAGAAAGAAAACATCATTTAAGTGTTTTTAGTTGTTTTCCATTGTTTTTTAAGGATTATTTTAAAAATAATTATGCAAATATGGAGAATGATAAAAAATAAAACACTATATATAAAAGTTATTTAAAAACATAAAAAGTATTTTTTAAGTCATTTATTTTATTAAACACTTTTCAAAATAGCCATTTAGTAAAACTTAATACTCAATGACTTAAAATGACTTTAAGTCAAATTATTTATGCTCAAGTTATTAAGTTTTATCAAGTTATCAAATTGATTTATTAAAGTTATTTTTAATTTTAAGTTATAATAATAAATTATTTTACCAAACATATTTAATATACTTGATAACTTAAATTTAATCACGTAGTTCCATAGGTTGATTTATTAAACACTCTCTAAGTTATCTTACCAAACATATTTAATATATATAATAATTTAAATTAAATTATTAAATAAAATTAAGTTATTAAGTTAGAGGATGTTGGATGGTTCAACTATGTGATTAATTGATATAATTTAATAATTTAATTTCAATAAGTAGATTAATTAAACATGGTGGGTAAAATAACTTACTGTTGTAAATTAAAGTTAAAAATAATTTCAAGTATTAAGTCAAAATGATTAACTTATTTTAAATCTTAAATTTCTCTGATCTTATTTGCCAATATTGAGAGTTTTTTTACATCTATAACTCCATGTTATGATTTATTTTGTATGTATACAAAACTTTTAATATGAATGTTAAACAAACAATTTTATTACTTAAGATAAATGAAGGTAAATGCTAGTTAAAATTAGTAAGAAAAAATGTGTCAATTTGAAAATTTAGAAAAGATATTCAATGAATCTAAACACTTAAAAGTAAAATTTAAGTAATAAGGTTTAATTTAACAACCTAAGAATATTTCAACCTAAAAGTAAACTTAAGTTATTAAAATTAGAACAAATATCTTAAAAATGTTTCACCGATAACTCTCTATGATATTTCCTTCAAAATCCCCAATTCCATGACTTAATTAATTCAAACTCATCTAACATTCATCATAACATCTTGTAAGTAGGAATTAATTTCATTCACCTTCATGTTTTGATTTGAAAATTTGTTAAATATCTCTTATATCATTTTCATTTGTTGCTGTCAGTATATTTAGTCAAAAACCCGAGAAGGTAAATGAAATTAATCTTTTTTAAGTAATGGAAGGTTACAATGGTATGTTTGGAGTACAAGCTAGTATGCATCTGAAGCTGAGTTCTGCGTACAACTTTCACATTTGAAGCAACAACACAAATTAAACATGCAATCCAGACCACTCCTTTTACACAACATAGACAATGACTTCAAGAACAAGTCAAAATAAAACACTAAACTTATACCAATTCCAATCTCTAGCTAGCCCACCAAGCCTTGAAAACACATGTACTGCAAATGGACATTAATTTCTGACCATATTCTCTTATAGGCTACCTGAAAGAGAAAGATATATCTATGGAGATAGAAAAAGTGGAAATTTGTAGCTAATTGTCTGACGACTCCAGATGAGGATTGAAACCCAAGACACTACCTAGCACATTAAGGAACTGGAGGTGTGCATTTAGATGTGGGAAATGGCCATCCATGTCTATCTTCTCCACTGTGGTTTCCCCCTTGATCTTCTTCTGCATATACTCGGCCACAGAGTTTGGGACAGCAGCATCATTAGTGGTTTGGATTATAGTGCATGGGGTCATGACCTTGTCAAGAATGTCACGTTCGTCGCAGTGAAACACTGTTTTGGCCACGGAGAGCGCGACTTCGGGCCTCATTGCTCTCAAGGACTTCTCATACTTCTCCACTGAGAGAGGGTTTTTCGCATTCGCAACAAGAGAAGCAAAGTATGAAGCCCATTCGTCAAAGTTGGATTCCATGTTTGAGAACATCTGCTCAATCACTGAACTCTCAAAGCCCCCTTCATAGTTGTCGTCATTAAAGTACCTGTACATTACATGAGAACTCTTATATGACAGCTACCCTTTAACCTCATCCCTACATATAATTAATGGGTCTTAACAAAAAGCCTTGTTGATCATATGTATCAACCTTTTTTAAATGCCAAACCATATCTTACATACCGATTTAGGGGTGTCCAGAACATGCATCATTAAAGATTTTTACACCCCACATGGGCAAAAGAACACAAGAAGACAAAAAAGGGAGAAGATGCCAAGAAAAAAGTGGTTTCTGAAAAAGGTTAGCTTGGAGAAATGATCATATATAGAAACAACTGTAAAGAAATCTGCAACTACACAAACCAAATATATCAAGGGAAGAACTAAAAGGAGAAAACATGAGAAGCTTAGGGCTTTTTTTCTTTTATTTTCCCTTTTTTTTTTCTAAATACCTGGGAGAAGATCCAATGAGTATGAGCCGCTTGAAGAGCTCAGGTCTCTTAATGGAAGCAATGCATCCAATCATACCGGACATAGAGTGGCCCATAAAAACTGATGCCCGCAAGTTGAACTCAACGAGGAGAGCGATCAAGTCATCAGCGAAAGCATCATACGAAGAATACTTGGCCGAATCATAGAGGTTCGGATCCTTTACAGAGCCAGAAAAGTTCCAGTCAAAGACTAGAACCCTGTAGGTTCGAGCTAAGGAGGGTGTGATCTTATCCCAGAAAGACTGGTCTGCTCCATATCCATGTGCTAGAACTATGGCTTCATTACCAGAACCAATAATTCTTGCATTCATGGCTTGGTAGAAGAAGAGAAAATGCAGAAGCAAAGATAAAAAGAGAGTGGTGGAGATGTTAATAATTTGGTATTGTTTCATGCTCTTCTATGCCCTATTTATATAAGAATCAAACAGAGGCTTATACCAGTAAATATCAAATGGGTTTACTCTAAAATGATAGTTTATGAATGGAATTGGAACCAATAAGAATCTCGTTTGGGGCCTCCCTAATTTGTGATTTCTGAAAATGGCATTGACCCAAGACCCTACCAAATTATGACTTTACCCTGCATCACATTATTATATACTTTATTACAAAAGCTGTCAACCGTTGGCTTTATAAGAAGGCTTTTGTACCCTACTTCAATAGCACTTGAACTGTCCTTTGAATGGCTCTATAAAAGGGTTTTTGTACCCTTTACTTCAATAATTAGCACTTGGAACTCACTTTAAGTGTGCACACAATTCCATGAATAGGGAAGCCAAGAAAAACCTATACTAGTCCTAAAATTATTGGAAGAAGATTGTTCATCTGCTTGTTCTATAAAATGAGAATTCTTAAAATAGTTGGAATTTTATGTACTCTTAAATTAAAGATTGTGTCTAATGGGCCACATGTAGTACCTTCAACTAAAAAATATACAAAATCTTAATTATTTTTATATAAATATATTATATTTGGATTTTTGAAAGATGGGTTTTTATTTTATGTTTATTTTTTAAATGGATATGAAAACACATTTTTCTCAAAATTATTTTTATCTAAAAAAATTGGATAGAAATAATCAGAATTCTTTATTAGGGAATAAATACTAAATACTCTTTCTGTATATTTTCTTAGTAAACAATCACTCTTTCTATATGATATGTTAGTTTTATCAATGGCATTCCCTCTTAGCAAGAGGACAGAAAGGAAAAAAAACAAAAATGTCATTTTTAAGAGTGGCTAGCTAATGTTTTGGTAAGGTACCACAGTAACCTAACGCTTCTGAACTTAGGGTTCTTGACCATTTCTTTAGGGGGAACATAGAGCATATGGGTCTTCTAGATCTGGCCCAAGGTATTTACCAGAACGTGTTAGACAAGAGTCAATCTCGGCACAAAAGTAGGAGGAGATCAAGTAATTTAGTAGCTGGAACTCTACTGGAGCATTGGGATGATTTAATGACCTTGATTTTTGAGACATGTTGCTGTGACCCCTATACCGTACTAGTTAAGGATTTTTGGCTAAAAGGCTTAAATAAGCTTGAAATCGGAACAAAAACTTCCCTTGTTCTTCAGGGAAATGATCTATTTTTGGCATTTTTGGCCTTCTTTATTCCCTCCAAGTACGTCATCTCCCTTTCATTCCTGGTATCTAGCTCTCTCCCTCTCTAAGCCTATGTTGTGAGAACTTAACCCTAATTAAGTTTTATTTAAATAAAATTTAACTAAAATAATAACGGAAAAAAATTGAGAAGTCATAATGGTGAGAAAAAAACTAAATTAGAAAAGAAGCAGAGGTTGGTAGAGTAAATGGCAATAAGAAAGCTTGAGTGACTTCAAATAGGGTTTTTGAAGGGAAATAAAACAGGGATAAAAATACCCGAAAAGAGTCATATCTCCAAAAATAAGTCATTTTTTCAAATTCAAAGTTGTTTTAGCCCTACTATGCAGAGAACCCTTTGTTTTTTGTCCCTATAATAAACTGTTCTTCCATACTTTTTTTAAATAGGAAGTGTCATCTTTGTAAAACCCAAATGGATTTTACCTTGGACTTTCATCTTCTTTTTGCTTCTTTTTCTGGTCTTCTCTTCTTGTTTCTTTTTGCCCAAAAAGGACTGGCCACCACCTCACATGCCACCCAAAAAAAAAGTCCAAGAATGGAAAAATAGAAGAATTTTCCATTGTGAAAGTCTTCTGGTGATATGAGGAGCTTGTGAATAATGAGCCTAAGATCTTTTATAAAAAATTTGCCTGTCTGGGTATGCAATGAATTCTACGAATGATGGGCAATTCTGTCTCGCCTTGACCCTGCTTGCTGTGTGTATTGTGTGTGCAGCCATGAAGATTTTGTGTCACGAAAATAGTCCCATATGGAAGTCGAGTGTCTTTATCAGGAGCCATTTTTTCAACAGAGAGTGGTAAAAAGTTTTATGAAAAAGGACATGATTCATATAGCAAACAAGCATCACGAGGACGGAAGAGACGTGAGGCATCATCTTTCCTTTGGCTTATCAATGATCCTGTTCACGTTGTTCAGATTGTTTCTGATCGATACACTGTCAAATCTAAATTCTTAATCAAATCACACAAATAAAAACAAAAAACAAAAAGGTAAAAGATTTTTGACATGATTCAATATGGTCCAAAGTTCATAGCCCATTTCCTTCCATTCCATTGTGATCACACTCTAATTTTTTCTTTTCCTTTTTATTATGACCACACTCTAATTTTTTCTTTCTAAAATAAAATCCCAAATAAAAAAAATCAGAGGACACTGCCCCCTTAAACCCTTCCGACGCATAGCAACTGAGGAGCTCGACCCCAACATCCCCTGCATAGGACAATAGGACTGATTCAAGCTTTAAAATCCAACATAAATATACCCACATACAACTCCACAAATTTGTAGAATGATTTTGAGAGAACAAGCTTTCTTTTAGTGCACTGATGATGTTACATGGGCAGGTTAGAAATTAATTTCATGATTATTGGAGGGAGAAATCTAACCCAAAAAGCGAAAATGCATTGTGTAAGAGACAGCTTATTGCTCCAGAAGTAAAAACTTTTAGTTGGAAAAGTTTCTTGGCATGTTTTAATAATGTATGCTCAAACATGTGTAAGATACCTAGCTAAATATTTTTTCATGACTACGGCTAAGCTGGGTCCCTTGTTGAAGTAACTGCTTACGGATGAAGGTGGCATACAGGCATAGGATTCTCAGGAGTCAATCCTTTCTGGAAGCTTGGTATCTTTCTGTGGTAAACCCATCCATGCCTGAAAGTTAAAAGAGACCTTTTGGAAGTTGTTAAGGGCTAAGTCTAAAAGTCAATATTCAATTTTTCTTTGATGTCATTATTTCAACAGTAAAGCCAAAGCCTTCATCACAAATTGACCAATGTCCATAACATACAAAGCATTGAACTCCTCAGACTGACTTCTAAAATATAGCTCATAAGTATTTTAAAGGGATATTATAAATCCAGAAAGTTCATAATCTGTTACTTCTCATTAGCCCAAGGGTCCTACTCTTTAGGGTACGAGTACAAAATTTTCTGACACTGCTTAAATGTGAAAATTTGAAATATAAACCAACTGCTCCTCATATATTTCATTTTTTTGCTATTGAAATGTCACAAGAATGCCCAAAATCAAAATATCAATAGGAAATTAAATAAATAAAAAAAGGAAAAAAAAATAGATATATAACTTCAGAATCTCTAACAGCTGGAGCTCTGACGTCTTCCGTTTCAGATAACCGCGTTGTTTAGGATTTGTCACAACCTTGTCTGTACCCAGTTTTCACTTGAAGCTATCATGCCTGTAGGAAAGCAGAAGGTTTAAGCTTCAGATTTCTATCATGAGGGTGTTCATGCCATACAATCAGCCGCATTTTAATTAACATATAGCAAAAATGCAAATTTGGGATGTATAGATAAAGTATTTCACTTCCTCCTTCCCATACTCTGATTTCAGACGTACACAGTTCCCTCACCCCAATCACACAAAGAAAATAAACAAATAGAAAGGTTCTTCTAAACACCTCTGAATTTATTACAACACTACATCTAAATAATGGGGTCTTCACCTGTGCAGGAGTTAGTTGAGGAACATCGACCAACCGCTCTATTGTCTGCAGCTGATCATAGGGAGCAATCTGCACCATAATCAAGAAATCAAATAATGTGTACTGCAACACTATCCTCCATTTATTAGAGCATTATCCCCCAATTGGACACATAGATTCTCATGCCATGCATAATGCAATGACTTAAACACGAGAGTATATGTGAGATTATGAAAAAGAGATCTGATATAAACGGAGTTAGAAAGTTCCTGAGTTAAAAATGTATACTGTATTGATGCATGTGTGTGATAGCGCAAGATTTATAAGGGAGTTCAAATTAAATATTCATAGAAAATGCATGCCATTCAAACGGAGGGAATCCAACTCAAGATATGAACTGTCATTTGTTGTTTTTTCAATTCCTTTAACCAAAAAAAAAAAAAAATGATTGTATGATCTAAAATTTAATAGCACTATTTCCCTCATTTAGGGACCCAGTTGCAATCGGCTACCTGCTCCCTTCAAGAGGTCCCACAGCTGGACTGTCTCAAACACAGTTTTATGGTTCACCAGTTAATCCCTATCTTATTCAACCCTCAAGGCAAGTCATGTTTCTAAAAATTTTTGAATGGCATACTAACAAAAATGCCCGCACTACTAGCAAAGTGTTGCATGGCTTTGCTGGTATAATTTTTTGCATTTTGATGATACACAGTCATCCACCAAACATATAAATAGTCACCTGGCTAAATCCATCTGGCCATGTTATTGATACAGCATAATTTCCCATTGGCCGAATTTCTTCAGGCTCAATATCTTCCGGAACATCAGCATACTGTAGTTTTTGCTCTCCAGTCCATTCATCCTGTTTCAGAAAGAAAAAGGAGACAATCATTCATATGTTCAAGGAGAAAGTATAGTCAGAAAGTGGGAGGTTTCAAGCTTACAACAAAAATCAAAGAGTTGAAATACAATGGTAGACTGGTCAATGGGAATTTTTCTTCCCAGAAAGTAACATTTTGTTTGCTTTGAATAATTAGATTCAAAGAACCTAGTGTAGATTTTGGAAGCCTCTACTACCAAGCCCAGCATCTAGTTTCTCCTAGAAGTTTTGAATCCCATGGCACTTTACTTTCATCTCTAGATCTATCTGTTGACTTGACTCAGGTTATGGAAGGATTTGGCCACCAAATACATTTTTGTTAATCTGTAGTTCCATGCTAATCAAGGAGATCTAAGGCTCCATATTGTGGGTTTGGCATGAGCTGACCATCCTATATAAGGGTCGTAGTCATGGATTAACAAATGATATGGTATCCTCTAATTTTAGGGTGAGTACTATGGCTGGTGGTCTATTAGGTGCTTGCCAAAAATTTACTGCTATGGAAATTTTATAGCCAATAATGAGTCTTCAAAACAGTAGAAATTTTCTTTCCCAATCCATTACCACCAATTGAGTTCTGAGCTTTCAGCATAAATTTTCACAAGTTTCTGCTCTATATAAATTAAAATCACAGAATAAAAAAGATTAAAACATCTAGTAGAAGCACAAACCACTGAAACGCTCAAAAAACAAATTTGTGTTGCAAGGTTTAGGTTTCTGGAATTTTTGGGTTTATTTCAATACATCTTTGGGATTTGGATACATAATTTGGAAGAAGAATAGTCATGCATTGTCCTTATTGACCAATTTTTCCTATGTCATAGCACCTAATTTTTGGGCAGTTTTCACACACCAAAATAACAATGACAATAATGACGATTGTCCTCATTGACCAATTTTTCCTATATCATAGCACCTAATTTTTGGGCAGTTTTCAGTATTTTTCACACACCAAAATAATAATGATGATGATTGTCCTTATTGACCAATTTTCCCTATATCATAGCATCTAATTTTTGGGCAGTTTTCAGTTTTCACACACCAAATAATAATAATAATAATAATAAAACCAAAATAAAAATAAAATAATAAAAATAATAAAAATAAATTAATTAATTACACAAATTAAAACAAAAACAAACCACATTGTTATCTCTCTATCACACATACAACACATGAGCAAATGCACACACAAAGCCACACACATGGAAAGATCTCCCCTAGCTTGTTCTATGAAAATACAAATTTGAAATAATGTGAAACATTCTCTCTGGCTCTCTCCTGCAGACACACACAAAGTCACACACATCAAAAAAAAAAAAATGAGTCACGTTCCTCCCACTGAATTAGTGAGGTAAAATTCCTTCTTAATGTGTTCAGAGAGGTTCAATATAACCTAACTTCATAGCAGCAGTTAGATTCAACAATGTTGTTCATAAACTGTTGTTTGGAATCTTTATTTCTGAATCTAGTGACTGGCTATGAGCAGTGAGGAGTACCTTACTACTAGGGCTATGTTACTAGAGGCATGATAAACTTGATTCCAATAAATAGCACCTCATCACATGTTTCTATGGTTCCATGAAGAACTTTTACGAAATTGTTGAGAAAAAAAATCCCCACATACCACACTTTGGGCAGATCGATCATTCCGTCTTACAGTAGCAGGATGCAGAAGGAACTCTTCTTCTGAATCTGGTACTTTCACTCTGATTGCTTTGATAAATTTATCATAGGTGACAGCTGTTGACACTGGACAGAAAGAAGATAGTATTTGTTAAAATAAAGACCAAATGGAACAAAGCTCAGGGCCAAATGGAGTAACAACCCCAAAATATGTTGGCAGTTTGATTCCTATGAGCAAAGATGCAAGGTCTTAGCTTTTGGTGGGAGTTCAAAAATCTTGACATTACTTTCCCGTCCAAATTTCCAAAAAATCCTGTACTTTCCTATATATAAATCTTAGTATTCAGGAGACATTTGAAATGATCTGGATTTTTTCAGCATTTTGTTTTGATTTTGAGCAGGTCAAAAAATTGATTAACTGAAATTTAAAACCTGTTGCTATGTGCACTATAATTGGTTCACCGTCTTAAATCTTTTCCATGGGACTACAGAGAGAAAAAAAAGATACCTTGTTGGCGAATCTTGGCACACTGTTGGACAACACAGACTCCAAGGTTCTGGAATGTCTGCGCAATTTCACCTAGAGGGTCAGCAACCACTTCAGGCATTCCACTATCTCCAGAAGCAGATAGCTATCAAAGTGGAAGGAAACAAAATATTTAAATTTTGTTCTCTACCAAAATAAAAAATAATAATAATAATTTTTTGATCCTTCCAGTTTTGTGTACATATTAAATGCTTGTATAATGCCTTAAAACTTTGATGAGAAAACAAGCAGACATAAAAGCATAGAGGTACACTGCGTGTTCAGCACTTGAAACTGAAGAACTTAGTCCATCATAGGTATAGTCTAGAATTTATGGTATAAGATAAATTTAAATTTACAAATGAAACAAAAAGATGTTAGCACCATGCCAATGGAAAGTATAAATGATTTGGAAACTGCAGGTGCAAAAATAAGGTTTACCAAGTGTTAACAGAAAGTCTCAAATATATATGCAGAGTACATTTGACAGGAATAAAGGCCAGTAAGAAAATTTATTATAGCACATACGGTTGGTCTAATGGGAAGATCAAACAGATGGGGAATTCCGAACTGCTGGACAACCTGTTAAGATATGGATCAATGTGTTAGAAAAATATACCTACAGACCATGGAAATTATAATGCCCTAAATCAAAGTTTTTTATTTCATTTTTAATCTCAAAATTTTGGGCTTTTGTTTAGGGAGAAATGAACTGTTCAACAATCTCATGATTTTGAGGTTTCTTTGGTTTAACCAGATTAGAACCAATTCCAGCATTGAGATTTTTCAAAATTCTTGTAAAGCAAGCAAGAATAAATGTGGTCTCAGGTCAGTACCTGAGAGCCTGAACCCCTGCCAAATGGGTAATATCGCTTGCCATCAGCATCAAAGTGACACATATTCTCAACAACAGCAACACAGGGGACCTGGATGCACAGACATAACGAATGTGTCAAGAGAATTAGTAGATATTGACACAGTTTTTTTGCATGTCTGATCATAATTAACTTGGTCTTAAGCTTAGCTGATTATAATAAGAATCAAGTACCTTAAGTTTTGAAAACATACGGACTCCTTTTGCAACATCAATGAAGGCTAGCTTCTGTGGGGTGGTAACAATAACCGCAGCTGTTAGTGGAACAACCTGAAAAGTTGAAATTCATCCAACTCAAATTGTAGGAAGTACTGAACTAAGGAATTCTTAGGATTCAGATGAGCTATGCAGGAAGATTTTCATAAAATAGCTACTCACGTTTGTGTAAGAAATGATCAAGAGAAGCAACAAACATAAAAGCAATGAACTAGATTAATGCAGTTCTTTGATAGGCATAATAAATAAATAAATAAATAGAGCACCAAGAGGCAGAACCTGGCACAAAGTAAGTTGAATATCACCAGTTCCAGGGGGCATGTCAATAACAAGGTAGTCCAGCTCTCCCCTGCATAGTTGAAACAATCAGGATCAGAACCTGCAGATGACCCATCCAAAATTTCAAAATGGTACTAAGTGGCGATGACCTAAACAAAGATAGATGAATAGAATGAGAAATAACTGCCTTGAGAAAAATAACTGTTATCAGGCTAAATGTATAAATGGGCTCCTGGACATTGCAAGGTACTAAAGTTGGAACACCTAACATTAGAAGGCATATAAGAAATTAGGCAGTAGCAAGGAAATGCACTGGTAAAGCTTGTGTAACTTAATGCTAACTAAATCCAGAATATGATAAAAACATGTCAGTAGGAATATCCAAGAAAATAGTTCACCAAAATATGATTGATCTTATCAAGGTCATCGCTATTTCTAAGGATAACTGGTGAATGGAGAAGTGACCCAGGTTGAGGCTGGCTAGGAATGGCACACATTTTCATCACAAGAATGAAATCTTTTTATTCACCTGAATGGGATCTTTTTATTCACCATTAGATTGTCAAGATTTCATGAAAGATTAAGGGGCTTAGAATATCATAGTCAGGATAATACAAACTCCCATTGCTATGTCCTCAGCTGCACAATTTATGTCATAAACTTGTTTGATCAGGAATTAAATGGAAAGATTGGAATGATTTTACCAAAAAGAGGATTAGTTATATATTTTCATCAATCATGGGGAAAGGTCCTGCTTCAATCAACAAACGAGAGTTACAAACTGCAAGAAAGCTACCATTTGACTATACCGAAGAATGCTAAATATCATGACATCGGAGCAAGAATTTATCAGGATACAATGTAAAAGAATAGAAGTATGTTGATTGAAAGTTAGCCATAAAATATCTATTTGAAGAGACATTCTACCAGCACAAATGATTGTGGCATCAACTGGAAGATGAGGGATTTTCAAGAGTGGGCAAAGACTCTTTAACAGGATTGGAAGTTGAACACCCTTCATAACCTAAAAGTTTATAATGATGTTAAATTAAAGATAGCCTAGCTGAACTAACTTTAATAGGGTGCTACCATTATATGGATTTTTTTTAGTACTGAAGCAAAATTTTCAGTTCATGTCTTCAAGGGCTGTTTCTTTTCACAGAGGATAAGCATGAGGATCAAGGATTGATTCCTGACTTCAGTGGATTATGGTGTGAGTAGATTGCTTGGATTAATTTAAAAAAAAAAAAGAAAAGAAAAGAAAAAAGGAACAACAAGTGAAACTGTGATAAGGGTAATTTGAGGCCAGTCCCTTGGTCTTGAGGGACAAAACTAGCAGTAGATGCTTGGAAGAGGGAACTTATTCACTACCACTGAACAAAATGCTAAGAATTTATTTATTTTTTTTTAAAATGCTAGGCTCTAAGTCAAGCACATCAATAGCAAACACAGTAAATCCATATGCATAAAAATAGGAAATAAGTTCTATTCTTTTGTTTCTTATCCTTTTTCCATTAAACTACTCATTCAAATGGGGAAACACAACAATACCACTCAGTAGTAGTCAAAAGTTGATTGATGACACCGGAAACCATTGGACCTCGCATTATTGCACGACCTTGTCCGGCAAAACCAAAAGATACCAGCTTGACTCCCAAGTACTCAGTTGGAATTATGCTTCTCTTCTCTGGGTTCTAAAGAAGATTTTCATGGTTGTAAGCACAGCACCATCAATACATGGAAAGCTAATCAAAAACTTGGAATACTACCATTTCTAGCAGCCTATTTTCAGGGGAGACCATTGTTGGTAAACTTGGACCATAGACATCAGCATCAAAGATTCCAACTCTAGCGCCCATACCGGCCAGAGTGTATGCAAGGTTTACAGCTACAGTTGATTTTCCAACCCCACCCTGCAAAATTCTTAATTAACAGAAGTGTCGTGCAAAACAGAAAACAAGAAACTGTAGATTAAGTAGTGCATGTTTTAGAAACAACAGGATCCAGTGACCTGGATGGAAACTAAATGGCATTTTACATGCAAAATGTGGTTGGAGTCGGGCTCTCATAGAACATATCCCCAGGAAAAAATACATTAAAATGTTTATTTCACAAGAAACTGAAAATGACTGTCATTTTCCCTTTTACCACCAACAATTGCCATGGGAAAATGAAAATCTTCAGAAAGTGATAAATTCATTTAAGAGGAATCCACTGTCCTACATCAGTACATAAATAAAGGGCAACATGAACACTCCTAGAAGGAACATGAAGACAAATTCTGTACATGCAATGGAACCTAAAACAGTTCATAGTTGGATGCAGACTTAAGTACCAGATATGTTGACATAAATAAAATTTCTATGCACCAATAAGCCAAAAGCTTAAGTACAAAAAAGGTTGTGCAAACTCTTACCTTGCAACTTGAAACTGCTATGATATTTGAAATTGTTTGCAACCCTGCTGGAAGCTGCCCTGCAAAAACAGGCCTTGCAGGTTGTGCTGACATTGTTACATTGACATTTTTTACCCAAGGAAGCATTGCCACCACCTCATTTGCTTTCTGCTCAAACTGTTGAGACAATAAATTTTGTTAAACATTCCACCTCATGATTTTATCAGATGAGCTACATATTCCATCCAAATAAGAAATAAAAGAAAAAGTGAATTGCTCGGACTGATAGTTGGTTTTGTCACTGAAAACAGTCTGTATCGTCTTGAAGGAATATTATCTATGCAGATGATGTCAAAAGGCAAAGGAAGAAATATGACAGAAATTGAAGAGCCATCCACAATTTTTTTTTTTGTTGTAATCAGTTTTTCAGAACAAAAAAACTACCAGTTGAAACATGCATCAGTTCTTGATCAAAAAGTTGTGGTTGTATTTTATTTACCATGTCCTTGATTGGACATGCTGGTGTAGTGAGCTCTAACCGAAATGAAACCTGAGAGGCAAAGTTAAAATGTTTTAGCAAGGACATAATCCTTAACATGAATGCTAGGAAATTCTCACATCCATGTTCTAAATGACCTCTCCCAATGCTTCATTGATCTGTAGATCTTTCACAAACCCACATGAGACAATGTCTGTCCCAAAATCTGGATCAATAATTTGTGACAAGGCTTTCAATACATCGGCCTCAGCTGTTCCACTTGATATGGCAGAAGTACTAGCTACAAATAACAAAATAGTTATATACATCAAATGAACACAAAAACAAAAAAAGAAGCAAAACTATAGGAGAAAATGATAAAGACCATCATCCTGACATATACTATCAGTGTATCCCACCTCAGTCTTCTGAAATTGGAAAAACATTCATTAGAATTTGATTTAACTTGAATATTTAGTTTCCTTATGCAAGCATCAAAACCTCTATACTAACCTTCTTATAATAATTATATGAACCAATGCATTAGCGAATAGAGTTGGATCAAACTGAAGTTTCTCTCCAATAACTTCTATCTTCCAGTAAGCGGCACTTCAACACCCGTTCAGTCTTAGCCTCTTTTATTTTCTCTTCCTTTGTTATTTTTGTTTTTATTCCTACTTCTCCTCAGCATAAAGAAAATCTATAATCCTTTTCAATTGATGCAGCTATTTTGTTATTGTTTAAGCTCTCTGACTCCATGAATAGAGCTGGTAGCTATCATTTTTTTTTCTGTGGATGGATCTGAACTTAAGACCTTTGACAACCTATGGCTCAGTTAGAAGAAGATGAAGAGTCTTGAGAGCTTTGAAATCCCATGCTTATTGGTCTGCTTAGGCAAATCTTGGCCCAAAGAGACCCTTTTTCCGCTAATCTGCGGCTTGTGCTTACTTTGGTTCAGTTCTACTGACCACCATAGTAAAATGTAGACATGGGAGCCACTTAGAGAAAAAAAAAAAAACCTTGACCAAGAAGGCTAAGGCTTCTGTTAATCGAATTCATGAGGATTTTAGTTAAAAATTCCCAATAATTTGATGGGCAGTATAAGAAAGTATGATAAAAGATCACTGTAACAATGCAATATGATGCATTGTATTAATAGCATGGCCACCACTTGCCACAATCTTCTAAGTTTGAAGAACACTGATAGGATTTAATCAAATTTAATTTGAATATCTGAAATTATTTTAATTTCCATTTTACTATTTAGAGCTTCTATAAATCCTAAGCCAAGTTCATATAGAAATTTTAAAATACAAAGATAAACTAAAATTCTTAAATATTGATATCAAATCCCAATAAATGCTTTTCAAATCCTGTAGTCGAAGATGCTAGACTTATCACCACTTTTATCACATTCCCCAACCTCATGACATGGTGGCAAAATGTCCACAGGCAAGATTGTCCCATTGACACATGAGATTCATAAATTTCATCATTATGCAGATAATGCAAGACAGAATCAGTCACTATTCAGAATGGTAAAAGAAATATGATAAAACAGATGATAAGACGAGCATTTTCCTTTGGATGAAAGTGTAGAAAGGTGAAACACATCGTTACTGATCCGATGCATCACACTACACTAAATGGGGGGTTTTATCATATTCTCGGATCAAAACTAATATCATCACAGGGAATAACAAAAGGGAGAAGAATTTGGCAATGGAAGGGATAGCCACAATAGTCACAGTATGATTCTGTTACCTGGTTCCTGACCTAACTACTTAGACTGCCTTTGGTTGTACAGAGCTGGGTTTATTCAGAAAATTCGACTTCCAGGGGATTAAAAAATCTTGCATTTACCATGGAATTGAGTTTTATCGAATTGGGGTCTGCGTAATTTAAATTTAATTCCATGCACATCACTCAAATGCTGGAAAAGATGCAACCTTAGGGCTCTTGATTATTGGGTAGGATGCCAATACGAGAAGTGAAGTAGAAAGGCTTTAGTCACAAACTAATCCAAAGAACTTTGTCGAAGAGGAAAAGCAGTTTTCCATTAGCTGCTTTACAGTTCGTTCAAAACCTTCCAGATAATAAAGATATGATTCCAACAAATTTGAATGAACTAATTGGGTATATTTTGAGCTTTAATAATGTCAAAATATGGCCAAACACATGGTACAAAGTACAAACAAAAACGGTTTTTGTAGGTGCAGTTATAAATAAACTGAAATGAAGTTTTGGGCTTGCTTACCTGAAGCAGATTTGGGAGTGATTGAGCTCAAAACGGAGCGTTTGTATGAAATCCATGTAGGCTTGTGGTGTCTTTGAGGATGAGAAGAACAACAAACGGAGGATAAAAGAAAAGATTTCTCTGACTGTGGTCTTGAGTTATTGAAGGAGAGGTGTAGTGAAGATGGAGCATGAAGAAGCTGCATCTTGAGAGAGAGAGAGAGAGAGAGAGAGAGAGAGAGAGAGAGAGAGTTGCAGTGAGTGAATGGGTGGGAGGGAAGAGTGTTTGTTAGCCTCATGTTCCTGTGTCGCCATCATATGTAAAACGACGACGTTTTATTCTGACTGGGTGATTGGCAAACGCTGCCATGCAGCTACATTTTTGTATACTCCCCAACTTTTTTGTATAACATAGATCATTATATCACTTAAAGATCCATCTTAGATATTAAAAATTAATATCAAATATTAAATTTCAATCATCAAAATTAAATGCTAGCCCCATTTTACCATAAGGACGACCCTAAATCAAAATGGGAAATTATAGCTCATTTCCATAATACTTTGTTGAAAAGAAGGGTTTTGTTTCTTAAACATTTTTAAGATCCAACAAGCGAGGGTTTCCCATACATGCAATATCCAAATTTTCTTAGTGTAGAAAAAAAGAAGGAAATTTTTTTATAGAACTCGTTACACATGCATTATAAATTCTATTCAGCAACGAAAAGCTCCCTAGCTTCTTCTATGAACATTGTTACAACGGAGAAATAACAAGGAATTGGAAGCATCCATCAATCCATCCAACATTTCCACAAGGTCAGAGTACTAAAAAAAAGGGGGGGAAAGAAAGATGGATATATTTCCTTCTTGTTTGGAAAATGTTAAGGTTCGCCAACAAATGGAAAGGAAATTAAAAAAAAAAAAAAAAAAAGGAGAAAAATAAATAAATAAAGCAGGAAGTGGGATGGATGGAGACAACAGACATGATCCATTCACCCACCTTGAAAAGGAAAACAATAAAGTACCTATAGAAATATTAAATATATTCCCACAACTAAACCAATTCTACCGCTGGGATATAAATTAGGAGATGGGCGGAATGCTGGTCCTGGTCCTGGTCCTGGTCCTGGTCCAAGGCCCCCCTGCCTATAAAAATCAACTGTCTCCGCAAACAGCAACCCGAATCTTTTAGCCGGACAAGACCACACAGACTAGTCCGCAATAAAAATGAATCACTTTTGAGGTGATTAAGAAATAATGCCTGTACAAAAAACGGCAAGAATGATCAGCGGGATGAATTTATCATCGCAGGAAAAAAGATAAAACATGAACCAAAATAGCAGTCTTGTCTTGTTTTCTGAGAATGGCGATCCCCTAAGTTCAGTGCCACAGTTTACTGCAGAACCCATTCCGTGGCCTCTTGTTGGAGATAATGTCTGAAAAGGAGTCGACCAACTGCCCCGCCAAGCTGCTTGGGTCGTCAATTAGAGTTTGAATAAAGGTGTTAACTACCCTGCGTTCTTGCTCTGTTGATCTCAAGCTAAACCACGTCAGCAATTTCAACCTAAATTCCTGCTTAATATGGCCCTCGCATTCCAGCCATCGGATGATCTTCACACAGTACTCAAAGTTCTCATCCAAACAACCTGATCCGTTGGCAACTCGGAATGGTGAACCATTTATCAGAGTGCTATCACAGTCGCGTGCCTCTCCATTTGTGCTTGCTGCTCTTTTCCTGCACAACCCTGCTCGGGAATCAACATCCGGAACTTCTCCACCCAGTCCACGGGTCCAGGTCTGTGAATCACCACTACCATGTGATCTTGCAAGACAGTTCTTCTCTCTCACAACATCATGAGAAACATCATCTTCATCTGCCTCAACAGCCCGCGCCAAAGAGTATACATTGTCTTCATCTCTGAAGGACTCTATTGGCGGGGTAAGCACTTCATTCAGATCAGGCACTGAAACAACATTCAAGTCGAGCTCACGTGAAACCAACGGCAACTGATGTTCTTCTGCTTTTTCAGGCTTAACCAGTTTCGTTACTCCACAGCATTTTTCTAAGTCCATCCTGCAAAACTTATCTAAGGAGCCTTTCTCTTGAGCCCAAGCCATACGCAAAACCTTTCCAAGCTCTCGCACCTTGAAGTCAGGAGAAGATTCAGCAGCTGTTGTATTCTTTGGCTCTCTCTTAGCACTAGAAGAGTTTCCTTCAATCGGGGGATTCTCTTTTTCACCATTCTGCATGATGGTTGAGTTGGAACTCTTGTAGATAATCTCCACGCTCTTTGTGAAGCACTTTGCTTCTGAGTGACCCAAATCACCAGATTTTGTATAAGAGATTATCCGAAAGCTGTACTCGGTGCAGGGCTGCAGGTTGGATATTAACACCCTTCTCTGAGTTTTTGGAATGAAACAGATTGGCTCTTTCTGGTGGGTCTCTTCTCTGCTCTTGCAATACCAGAGCTTATAGCCCTCAATATTATCAGGTGACAGAACAGACAGTTCTACCAAAACAATTACAATAGAAGAAGAAGTCACTTCTTCGAATAAGAATCTGCAAGCTGCAGGAAGTGAATCCTCTGCCAAAAATGCAAAGCATTTTATTATTCATTTAAGTGAAAAACATGTAAGTCTTTCAGAGCAATTTGAAGCAAAAAGGGAGATCTTATGGTTTCTAACCTCTGGAATTTGGATTCTTGTTAGAAACGGAGCCAAGCCATTCATCTGCTTTCTCAATTGCAAGAGAGCACAGTTTCTGCACATCACCTGCAATAGAGAGTCTGCTCACGATGCCCCGTGCCATCTTAGCTGAAACCCCATTAACTGGGCCAACCTCTGTTTCAAGTTTGGCCTTGGCATCTCTTATGATTTCATGTAGTTCCTTAAACCTAGAAGTACCATCCAGAAGCCTGTAACTCAACCATATCCTATGACATAGGATATCCACGCGGCGAGCATCCTTGGCTATGAGAAGTTGCTTTTTCCAACATCTGCCAGATTTAAACAAATGAAACTAACATCAGTACAAAGGCTGATAGCAAAAGACAAAAATTACTTGCATAGCACCCTCTGCTTCTAGCATCAAAGAGCATAACACTTATTTACAGTCATTTTAATTCATTAAACTCAATTTCTTCTCTTGGAAACCATGGCGATGCAAGTGCATCTTCTCACACCAGAAAGAATCAGTGGAAAGAACTTCCAGGAGAGTTTTCAAGGAAAAAACTTCGAAGAAATATATTCTGGAAATTATTTTACCAATTGACTAAAAAAATGAAGAGGAAAATCACATTGCTTGGAATTGGCTTGTTCAATCAGATACCTCATTGAAGCAAGAATTTTCTGGTAGGAAACAACTTCCATGAAAACAGGACAAGTTGAGGGTACTGTCTTCATTCATTCAAAGCAAGCATATTATATTTTATTCCCATGCACAAGAAATGCGAGTGAATGACTTACCCAAGTATCCCAGAAACCTTGCCACAAGTTGCACAGCAATAACTCCCATCTAGCTGCATCAATTGCCCAAGATCAACAACCCCCACCTTGTTGCGCAGGAGGGCACAATCAATGTGGCAAGATAACCCACAGGAGTCTTCATGACTAGATTCTGATGTGCATACCAACCAAAGACTAGGGTCCTTATTATCATCAAATCGGTGACAGATGCAGCAAGAGCACCTCTTGCAAAAAGTATCTTCTATGGATAGAACCGCTCTACAAGCAGAATTTTTACAGACCCATGAGTTTGAACATACAAAATCTGGAGACTGCTCTGTAGCTAATGGTAATCGAATGGGATTTTCCCCCTTCCTGTGGTGTTTTCTAGATGTAGATTGATTGTTGGGACTGGAAGAAACTTTTCTTGCATCCTGGTTCTTAAATGTTTTATTACTCGTCTTCACAACTTGTTCTGCCATTTTACACTTTGATGAAGCTGAGTGTTTCTTTTCCTTAGTAAAGCAACTTCTAAGAAGTTCCTTCTTAGGACCAGATTTCAGAAATTCTTGGAGAAGTTCCAGACTCCTTGAAGCGTCATCTGAATGTCCATGTTTCTCTGGGGTGCTTTGCACACTAGAGGAAAGACTTTGAACACCAGAAACTGTAAGAAAAACAAAACAGCATAATAAAATGAATCTTCAATGAGAACAGAAACTACATACAAAAAATTGAATTAAAAAATGAACTTCTACGACTGTATGACAGAAGGAAACAGAAGAAAATGGAGGAAACCATTTAAAGAAGCTAGTAAGCTTCATCCATAAAGTTTGAGTTTCAATAAGAGACGCAATGTTATATTGTTTCCATTTATGTTCACACACATCCATTCACATAGTTGCTGGCATCCATCACCATCAAATCAATTTGCACTCTCTTATTTGTCTCTATATGACCTTAGAGGGCTAGTAACTACATTATTCTTGATTGGATTCATTTTTGCATTCTCCCTAGACTCTCTACTTGAAATGCCACAAAATCTTCATCTCAGCTACAGCAATCTGATGACTATATATAGCCTTGTTTGCAAACCTTCTGCCCATTAGATCCAGATGGCCCCATAACTGTGCAAATTAACCCATCTAGTTTAATTTAAATTCCAATGGCATAAAACACAAGAGAAGAAATTAAAGACAAGTAAGAAACCGGATCAAAGGGAGTTGGTTGCACACAGAGACAGAATGATCTGCTTCCTTAATAATGCTAGAAAGAAGTAAAAGCAATAACAAACTAGTCAGTTATCCTCCTCATCCCACAGATAAAATTTACAGTACATGGTTGTTGCAAAAATAGCTCATCAGCTATGCATGCCTAGTAACATGAGTTACTGTAGACTGCATGAGCAAGAATTAGATTGAAATAAAATTATGACTTCAGACCAAACAGTTCTCCAAATTGGCATTATAAAACCAGGAATGGCACTTGAACAAACTGCTCATGATCAAATAAAGTGGCCTATGGTTCCAAGCACATCCATAGCCCCTAAACTTCAGATACAGAACATGCCATTTAGATGTTGAGCCATAGTGCATTAGGTCCAACATGTGGATGGTTTCCAAGCCCAAATTAGAGATGTATTGAAAAAAGGAATAGGTCTCACAAAATTAGAGATGCATCTCAAATGAGCTAAGTGACCAAATCAAGAAACAGACTATGCTTAGCAACCTAATTATGTGAAAAATCTGTGATCAGTTCAACAAAGCTTTAGACACCAAATAATAAATAAAATAAAATAAAATAAAACAAACAAAAACCATTACCTAAAAAAAAAAGGAAAAAATAAAACACAAGAGACAAAACAAGACAAAATAAAACAAGGAAAGATAAATTTTAAAAAAGAATTTTTTTTTAAAAAAAAAAAATCAATCTTTGTCAAGCTTTCAAGTCTCAATATTCAGAACCATCTAATTTCAAGTTTGCATTCCTCATTAATGTCAACAGACATAATTTTCCAACAACTTTTATTTCTTTTATTTTTACAGATAAAGAATAAGGAACATGACATACATTTTTTTATAGGCAAATAAAATGATGTTATAAACGAGCATCAAAGAAACAGCACATCAAAGTATACAAGACATATGCAACAGGCTCCAAAAGGGGCACAACTAAAGAAACATAACCATCAAAAGTCACCATTGAGTGTTCTATAATTCTAATGTGTGACACCTATGAATTTTCAGTTTTTCCATGAAATGGTGTGAGATTAAGTAGGAAGATTATCAGGTTTCAGTTTTGAGTTGTTTCTTCCTTGATGAGAAACAAAACATGTAAAAAGGTCCTTCTAGCTTTTCAAAAATCTCTTCACTACAGATTATCAGAACATGTTCCACCATTGGAAAGGCATAGCTCATTACCATTGGTTGACTTAGTTTGGTAAACCATAAAGGAGGCCTGTAACTTAGCATGAATACAATAAAAGAAATTTCAGGATTTACAGCTCCTCCTGGTAGTGAAACAGCTTAGAACGTGATGGAACATGAAAGTTGCAGTTCAACAACTACTTTTTTTTTGATAGGTAAAGTGAAAGATCTATTAAAAAAGAGACGCCAAAGAAGCAACTCAAGGTATACAATACCTATACACCCACCGTCAAAATGGCCAAAAGAGGAAAGGAAACATCCAAACAAATGAGACTAAAACAACCTCAACAAGAGCCCAACCAATTGACAAAACTAACTAAAGTTAAAGGATAATCATCTATAAACAACTTTGTCTCTGACTAAAGGGAATAAACAAAAGAATATTTTAGTCTCTAGATCGAAAGCAAATCATCATCGAAGGTCATTTTATTCCTCGCCTTCCATACTACCCAAAAGATTTGTAAAGGAGTTGTTCTCCAAACCTTCTTATGCTTTTTGCCGACAAACGAACCATATCAATTGAGAAAAGTCTCTTTGACCGACGAAGGAAGCACCCATGACACCCCGACCAAAGAAAAGAACATCTCCCATAGTACCCCTGTTTTAGCACAATGAATAAGAAGGTGGTCTATAGTCTCTTCATTCTTTTTTTTTTTTTTTTTTTATAATTGAGGAACCTTCCATGACCAAGCTCTTTAGACTCTCCATGGAGACCCAAACCTCGGGGTGCTGACTGCCCCACAACAACCAACACTGAGTAAATTCAAGGCATTATCAATGATAGGATTCAAACCCAGGACCATGTGCCACTTATTGAGACCACACTTCCTAGTGTTCAATTTGACCAACTGGGCTACCTTAACAGGTATAGTCTCTTCATTTTCATGGCACCTAAAACATCTATTTGCTAAGGCCCAACCTCTTTTTTGAACTAAATCCAAGGTCAAAGATTTACCCCACATTGGCTCCCAAGCAAAGAAGCTAATCTCAGGTTGCACCCACACGTTCCAAATGCAATTTGAGGGGAAGGAAGAAGAGTCACCCAGCTCTAAGGCATTATAGAGATATTTGACCGAAAACTTGCCATTCTTTGTTTGGTCCACAACATCGAGTCCTCCACATCTCCACTCACTCTCTTCCCATGCAACCGCACCAAAAAGCTTTCCACCTCCCAATCATTAAAGGGTCTAGAGAAGCAAGAATTTCATCCCCCCCTCCCCACCTTAGCTGAGTCCCAAATATTTGTCACCCACGCCTCCTTAGAATCAACTAAAGCGCACAAAGGAGAGTCCCACACCACTTATCCTTCCAAAATCTCACCCTCCACCCATTACCCATTGAGAAAGAGATCCTAGTTCTCACAAAATCTCAATCCTTCCTTATCCCTTTCCACAACCCAACACCATACACCTCTCTCACCTCCTGAGGACACCACCCCCCACTTTCTTCCCCATACTTCCCTCTGATTGCTTTATTCCACAATGTCTTTCTCTCATTCGCAAGCTGCCAATTTCATTTGCAAAGAAGAGCCTTATTAAGGGTGGAAAAACACTTGACCCCCAAACCCCCTTTCATCTTATCTAAGCACACAATCTCCCATCTTACTAAATGTGATTTCCGCTCCAAAGTCCCACCTCTCCATAGGAAATCCCTCTGAATCTGCTCTATCCTCTGTCTAACTGAGTTTGGCATGCTCAACAAAGACAAAACAAATAGGCAAGCTAGACAAAGTGCTTTGAAATAAGGTTGTTCTTCCTCCTTTGGAAATGTATTGTCTCTTCCACATAGCCAACCTTCTTCGAAACCATTCTTCCATACCATCCCATACTACCACCGATTTAAACGGAGCACCCGAAGGGAGGCTGAAATAAGTGGACGGGAGACTACCCACTTTACATCCAAACTCAAGGGCAGTTCAACAACTATTTGTATGCTTGTGATTAAAAAAGAAAAAATGCTACTTGAAGGCAAATTTCTAGATGGATAGTTAGAGGGGGGGGGGGGGGGGGGGGGGAAGTGAAATAAATAATATGAATTCACCGAAAAAAATGAGGAAATAACAATATCAATTTTGAAAAGAAGCAAATATAAAATGTTATCCAGGAAAAGCAGTTTTTGCAAAGTGGAAAGCCCGTTGACTGAAATCATGAAATCTATTAAAAGAGAACAGGGATCATGCAAATGAACATATGCTCCCTTACTTCATCCATTCTTCTTGTTTCTTTTTAATCAGAAAGAAACAACTTATCAGATAAAACAAAAATACAAGGAATTCTTTTTAATCAGAAAGAAATAATTTATCAGATAAAACAAAAATACAAGGATATGTCATGCTTCAAAACCAGAGGATACAGGGAGATGCCAGTGAACATATGTTCCCTTCCTTCACCCATTCTTATTGTTTGTTTAATGAGAAATTATCAGATGAAACAAAATGACAGGCAAGGACATGTCATCCTTCAAAATCAGAGGTTACAAGGAGAGTACAAGAGAATAGAAAAACAGCAAAGTAAGCCACAAGAGCTGAACAACAAGTTCAATAAGAAGAATAATTCAAGGAAACTGGAAACAAGTCCATAACAAAGGCCTCAAGCATTGCAGCACATCATTTGATGAGCTCATTGGCAACATGGTAAACTGATCTAGGAATCCAAATAGGAAAGTAAGCAAACCCAATCAGAATATCAAAAATTTAGCATACCCGCCCATCAAATTTTTCTTTTGAGGATGAACTTGCAAGCAAGATTTTTTGGTTAAGGCTAATTTCCAAATGGATAAGTTTACAATGAATAAGGCATATCCAACCCTACAGGTTAAGTCACTATTTAGACCTTAGAATCAATGTAGGAAAGGAAAAGAAGTTGGAAGGAATATCAATTTCTCTTGTTCAGTTGCTATTAGAAAGTAAGAAGGAAAGTATATGTGATGGAAATTAGGAAGAAACTTAGGTCTTGTTTAATAACTGTTCTTAAAAACAGTTTGTCATTCTTACAAACAGAAAACAGTTTTTTAACCCAGAAAACACATTTGGCAAACTTTTGATAGAAATAGTTTTATGAGAATTTGTTCTAAAAACAGGTTGTTTTTTCGAACAAATTTTAGGTGTTTTTAGTTGTTTTCTATAAAGCGTTCTAAGTAATAATTAAAAATGTGGAGAACACTTTAGAAACTTTTGCACAATGCATAAATGTGTAGTATCTTGATCTCATAACCAGAGCAAACTGTTTTTCACATTTGAATTTCCAACTAAAAATAATTAAAAATTGTTTTTAAGAACTATTCTCAAAAACTATTTTTTTAAAAATGCTTTCAAAAAACATTCCCAAATAAACCCTTATACATTATGAAATTCCTCCTTTTCTGCTTAAAAAGGTCAGGAAATTTGGGGAAAGAGTGAAAAAATTCAGCTCAAAATTGTTTTTTATTTTCCGTCCAAGATTCTCTCATTGCCTTTTTCCCCATTTCCATTTTGTTTTCTCTTATCTTTCCCTCACCATTTATGAGAGTCAAAGCCTAAAGACAAATCTTTTAGGAAAAAAAGAAAAAGAAAAAGATCAGATCTGGCAGACTCAAATTAGCAACCTGAATTCAGATAAGTGAGCTATTGATACCCAATTTATTAATATAACAAGCCCTATGAATTGAATCAGATCTTGAGACAGAAAAGATCACCAATTCACAAAAGAAATCCGAAACATAAGTATGCAAAAATCAGATCATCTTGAAGTAAATCACATTACACAAGATGTCTGATCTTCTTGGAATTGATTAGGGTTTCATACAAGAAAAATATTTCCAAGAAAAAACAAAAGAAAGAAAGATCAGATCTTCCTGCTATGAAAAAAGGGCATCTGAGGAAAAAGATATGTAAATGGATTGAAATGAAAAAATAATACCTTATCAACAGCATGCCCTTACTCCTTATGAAGAGAGAAAGGGGGAGAAACAACTGAAGAAAATCGATGCTGGAGGAGCTTTGAGAAGCAGGTGGAGTCAAGGAAATCAACGCCGTTAGGGTTCAGAAAGAACCCTTCAGAACAAGAACCCTCTGCCTCATATGAACTTTATATACATCGTTAGGTCTTCAGTCATCAAAAAGATATTATATAAACTATTAAATATTAAATCGGGTAATTGGATTGGTTCAATTTGTACCCGGATCCAATTCAGTACTTAACCAGTTTAATTGATTCAGGTTGCTTTCTTATCCAAAAAAAGAAAAAAACAAAGATTCAGGTTGCCTTGAAACCACATTACCAAATCTGGATAATTTGGACAAACTCAGAAAAAAAAGTCATATATCGACAAGCCTAGTTTACCACAAACAACCATGTGGAAATAGTAAGACAATCAAGGGGGAAGGAGATGCTATGCAAGAGCATTGTATTGCTGTACACCTAAAGCATATGTAACAAAAAATGATAATATCAAGCAGCATAATAGGAGTTTGGTTTATTTAATTCTTATATTTGGATGAATTTTCATTTTTTTTAGTTGGAAATTAGATGACAATTGATGCAGGTTGGAGCATAGTTTTAGACGGTAATGTGTGATTTGTTATGATTTAGGCTCTACCATATATAGGAATCCTAGGTTAGGTCTTCTCTGGTATGTTTACGATTGAAGAAACCTTTGCAAGTTCCCAAGTTACATCAAAAGGAGGATTGCACAATAACAGAAACAGAGTATATAACCTTATATCATCAAACTTGTGTAATAGATTTGTGAGCTGATTTTCTTTAAATTTTATTATCAGAAAAATATATAACACTTGCAATTTCACATTCATTTCTCTACATGTAAAACATACCCCAAATGCTAGACAAATGGTTCATATTAGTTTTGATGCATTTCATGCAAGTATCATAGAAATTTGATATTTTTCAGTTGTTATCATTAATGATTCACAAGAGTTAACATTGTCTTGCAGTTGTTTAAAACAGTTACTTAATAGGTTTCCCATTTGACTCCAAATTGTATTTAACATTTTTCCTTCATATATATATATAGTACAAGGATTCTTGCTGTTGTCCTTAGGCCCTAAGTTTGAATTTGGCAACTACCAGATTTCATATTTTTGGTTCTGTTGAGTCCTGCCCATTAATTACCAATTCTAGCCCAAATTCATCTTGCTGTGCCACAGTAATTGAAAACATTAATTATTAAACTAATTAACGCACAAGCATTTCTCTATCAAAAACTTTATGCTTTAGAATTACATCAGAATTATTTCTCTATTAAAAGGCACAAAGAGATTTCAATGCCATGCTTATTTCATAACATATTGCATAATAAACAATATCCCATCACCCAGATCAAAGATTGAAGGAGACTCTTTCGAAATCTTTGCTGGAATGGTCCAAAGATGCAATGTGGATGGACATTGTCACAGTGTTGGATATTTTACATACCCTTAATTGCAAATAAGTCTTCTTGTGTGTTATCTTGTTCAGTTGATTTCTATCTTTTCTTGAGCCTTTTGTATACCTCATGTGTACATTGAGTGCGTCTCTTTTTGTAAGGCACTGTTCTCTAATATATTTTCTGTTTGCCTATCCAAAAAAAAAAAAGAAAAAAAAAACAATATCACATCACAAATGAGTTCATCTAATTCCAATGACTCACCTAAGAAATAATATTTATCCCAACCCTTTTGGTCAGCATAAGATCCTTTTTACCATAAAAGTTAATCTAGTACCAATTTTTTTGTTAAATGATATCACATCATGTCTATCTTCACAATAATCCACATTATTTTTGGGTCTTGCCTCATCATTTAGCACTTTCAGTGCAAAACAAACTATTCCTACTTCTTGGTGGACTGATTAGTCCCCATTGCACATGAACAAGTCATCTTGTTTGATGCTCTCATCTTACATTCGATTGTCATTGTGGTGCAACATGTACCTTCTCACAAGATCCCAAGTGAGGAAACTAATGAAACAAGTAATATAGTTGAATGCACAATAGTCTTTTTTATTTATTTATTTATTTGTAATTGGTAGAATGCACAATAGTCATATTATAGCAACTTTACATATTATTTTGAACAAACACTGATAATTTATTTGAATTAAGCATTGCATCAGCAGAAAATTTTGCCAGCAATGGCTGTCTACATGCATTAACACCTTAGAGTTTCTGACCACAGGAAGAAAACCCAATAACACTAACCAAACCAAATCAACACCACCACCCACCATCTAATGTCCCCTAAGGTTCAATCTTTTGAACATAAAATGTCTATATAAATCCATATTTCCTAAAGTTTGCCTGAAGTTCCAGGAATTTGTTAATTACACATTTAAAATGGTAAGGCAATGGAAATATGGTATTCCAAAAAAAGAAAAATGAAAACAACTCAGAGGTGGTGAATACTAAATAAAAATTTATAACTATTCAACCATCAAATTCAAGTTGATGGAAACTTCTTGGACATAATATAATAGTATACAAAGTATGTGGAATATAATTTTGTTGTTTGAACTTGACAAATCAAGAATTCAGTTGGAAGAATGAATATAAATTATGTTGCAAGGCAACATTTAGTGCTTTAGAACAAGTACTCTAATATCTACATGATGCAACTCAATCACAATGATCTTTATAAGCATAAACCCCCTTAGCACATGAAAGAGAAAAGAAAAGAACATGATTCCAGAAAATAATTAGAAGTCTGGATACAAATATGCACAGAAGGCAAACTTTAAGTTACCACAGGTCCACAAGGCACTAAAAGTCATCCCAATCCATATTGTACACCCAATTTTATCATTTTTTTTTTATCAATAAGTATATAATTGTATTGCAAAGAGGCGATAAAATAGCGACCCACAGAATTACAGTATAAAGGAACTTACCCCCTTACATCAGGGCCCAAACAACAAGGAAAAAACAAAAAATCTTGTCCCTTAATGCATACACACCCACTCTATAAAATCTATTAAGGTCGAAGGACCATCTTTTATCCATCATATGGTACACCCAATTTTATCATATTGTCACTATGAACAACATTCCAACATAAAAGACTGTAAGTGGAATGATACACCCATAAAAGTCATCCCAATAATCTCTCTTTTTCTTTTCAGATATCATGCCAGAATCTAAGCATTATAGAAACAATGCAAAAAAAAAAAAGGGGGGGCATAAATATAGAAGAAAGATCAAGACCATACCTTTAGCAAAAAATTTATCTTCCAAATCCATTCTCCAGAGGTTAATTAAAATATGTCAAGCCACCTTTCCTGTTTCAATCAATTAGTATTGAAACCTCAGCATACCTATCCAAGATAGTAAACAAAGGGACAGAAGCTGACATGAAAAAAGAAATAACACAACAGCTATGAATACTCATAAAAACAGTGCACTAAATACAACAACCTTTTGTTTGATTTTAAAGAAGGACAAAAATAGAAAAGAAGCAAAAACTTCTAATTGTAGATTTTACGTTTCTTTCAATCCAGAAAGCAAAAACTCCATTCATACTGACCTCTAATACAACCATATGGCATATTTCAACTTGAAATTATTTCTATGAAAAACAAAAATTCAAGAGGAAACATGAATCAAGATTTTGTACTTTCCTTTTCTTCCATTTCCTCATCAAACAATCAGAGGATAAGTTAAAATTTTCTCATTTTAGGTATGTGGAAGGTAAACATGTTTTGGACGTTTAGGCCATAATGCAGCTGATGAGTTCAACAAAATGAGTTGAGAACGTTATCAAATGACAATGAAATCTCCAAAATACGAAGCTGAATATTCTTAACAAACCAAAGCCCTAGTTTGGAGAACACTTATTTCATAACTATCTTGCTTTGCAGCCGCTATAAACACTAATCACCACCACCTCCCCAAAGGGAAGTAATATCCATCCTCTGCTGCGAGTAACAATTATGCAGCATTGAAGGGTCATGACAAGCTTCCAAAATCAGTTCACAAAACCAATACAAGTGCATTTAGCATCTCAATGTTTATCCATACATTGATGTCCATACATTGTGCAAATTCAACGTCCAATACAATAAAACACTTCAATAAACTCAAAATGATCACAACCCAGCCATTCAAATAGAGAAAAATACATACAAATTCGCAAAATTTCAGCACAAATAAAACGGAAATTCAAAGAAACAATAACAAGCATATAAAAACCAAACAAAACGAGAAAAATAACAGATCTGAGCGCACAAAGACTCCACAAATCACAACTTTCACGCCCTGTATGGCTCCCAAGAAACCACAGGAAAGAAAAATGAAAGCGTAAAATCACCAAACAGCCTGGACTTGGAATTCGCCGTTCCAAAATTCCAAACCTCCTCTCTCTTCATTGTCCTATAGTTTCTCGGCAGCCAAACGAAGCATTATAGGAAAATATAGGGAGAGAATCTGTGAGGAGTACCTGAGAAGAATGTGAGAAGAGAGAGATGAGGAGAGGAATCTAGGGTTTTGATGGAGGTTAGGAAAGGGTTTTGATCTTAGGGAGGTCGTGAATCGGAGGAGACTTTCGTTGTTAGTTGTTGGTTTGAGGCTGTGTACGAATCGTTCACGTTTTGGAGATGAAGCAAAGGCAGTGGGCTCACGCGCGTCCTCAGCGCGTCTTCCGACTTGGTTCAATTTAAAGATAGAGGCCGGCTCCGGTGAAACCGAAAGTACAAAAGCCACTTTTCCGTGTTCTAATTGGGGAGTGGGATCCAAACACATGAAAGCGCGTGACGATTCTGATACCTCTCATTCTGTTGCTGGAGGAATTGTTACTATGGTCCACAGTGTATTGGAACATCGATTTGCAAAGGAGTAAAGACGAGAGCCGATGGGAGCCATTTGATTAAAAATGAGAGGCTTTGATGGAAAAGAATTTTCGTCAAAACCTTCTGGTTCATGAATTTTGATTAAAAAAACATAAACAAGGGAAAAAGGGAATCACCATACTATGAAAGCAAAAGTCTAACGCGCTTGCAGAATCTTCTAATGCTTCGAAAAAGAATCGGTCAAACAAGATCTCGCTCTTTCAAGATACACATTTTTTTTCAAATTTATTTAATGTTGTCAATAGCTTCATTTGTGAAATGTTTGAAAATTGGATGCAAAATGTCATAAAAAGTTTAGTTTAACTTACACGTTAATTGGTTTGAAGATGAAATGACCAAAGATCATGAAAACAATATCACTTTTAAGTGATGTTTGTCTTTTACCTGAATAGAAAAAAAAAACCCAGAGGAATGAATCGCTCAAATGATATCCTAAAAGATTTAACCTCGGGACATCCATCAATTTTCAAATATAATAGTCAAAGTCTCGTTTTAATGTGATGTTTAATAAATTTTTTATAATTTGATCTCCAGCTCAAGATTTTAGTCACGGTGTCAAAAACAAAAACGATTCCAAACTCCTATTTGACAAATGTATTTAAAAAGTATTAAAATAATAACTTTTGGGAATATAATGCAATGCTAAAGAATTTTTTTCAAGAGTGAATCAATACATGCATGCACATGCAGGAACGCGTGCATGTGAACTCATGGACGGTGTAATGGGAATCCACTTTTAATTCAAAATCAAAAATTGAGGGGAATAGTCAAAGGAATGGCATCTAGAAGCGTTGGGTGGATGATCCATGAACACACAGCACTTCCACTTTCTGGATATCCTATGTCTAACTGCTTGGAATAATAAGGTATTAAATAAAGAAACACAGTATAAAGCAACAAGCGTAGGGTGGGTGAGTCACCTTCAACGTATGTCAAAAGTGTATTCAACAATCAAAGACACGTTTCCTACATAGAATTTGAATATTTAAATAAGTGAAAGGAAAGGGGATCAAGGTGTGTTACTGGATATGTAGTGGTTAATAGCTTAAGCTTACAAATCATGTGCTAATAGCCAAATAAATCTTACCCAGTAATAAGCCTGAGCTGTTGTCCAGTCATGCAACCGGGGGAATGGGGATTTATTTTCCCACCTAAAGTGCCAAGATTTATGCAAGATTTTCAAACCATCTTTCCGTTAATGACTTAAATGTGGATGCTTTTGTCCCTGAAAGGTGACACATGCAGAAGCCTCCATGATCCTTCATTGTTTCAAGATATGAATGAGGCAGAAGGTGTGTTACTATTCTCCTCTTTTTCTTTTTTTTGGGCATAAATTTTTTGGGGAGACATGAGAGCCACCCCTTTTCTCATAATGGGAAAGATATAAAGAGTTGGAGAATATTCCAAGACACCAAATTGTAAGGAAAAGTTCAATAGCCCTGAAATGTGGTGGCATATACACAATAGAAACATGATAGTCTTTTACCCTTAAAGTTTCTGACAATACAAACAACTAACGGAGCATTTGATTCCCTAAGGATTTCCTCACAGCATACAACCTAGTCCAGTGGAAAAGTAACCGAAAGCCCCTGCAAAGACAAAAGGAAAAAGAAGAGGTTAACCTTCCACCCAATTCATCCAATAAGAATGCAAATTATTCATTAATACATCAGGGTTGATCTACATTTAACTTGAATAGACAAGAATTTCTAAAAGGGAAAAAAATCCCTCTTAATGATTAAAAGATACTAATGATGTAGTGATGGAATGCTTCGTATTTTTTAGGAGAAAAGCAAAGGATCATTTTTAGTCGCTTTGGCATATAAAAGATAGCTTACATCCAAACAGTAGCAAATAAAGCCCACCAAAATATTTTCTGACAATAAGCATCTATTCCAAGTGCTGGTTGTCAGTCCAGAAATTTGCATGTGTTATATTCATCATATCTCTAGGAGTATCATATGTTATTCAGAATTCTCATAGTGAAAGCTGAACGAACGTATTCGAAAGTGATATGCAATAAAAAATAATTAATTTTCTTAACCGATAACAAAATATGAAACCCAAACAGGAACACATACCCCTAAGGGCAAAAAGAAATCTCAAAGTAATCAACAAAGCTGAGTAGAAAGAAAAAGGTCCAACATAACATAATCCATACTCTTAGATGAGTTTTGACCATCTCATCTGAAAATCAATTGGTGCCATTGCATCCTAACAGTCCCTCCCCCACCATCATGCTACCCGTGACTTGAAACCATGACCCTTGACTCTGACACCAATTCTTATATGAGGCTTTGACCAGTTCATCTGAAACCCAACTGGGGTGACCCATCCCCAAGTTTAGAAATGGCATTATTGCACCCAAACACATAAATATAGTTAAAGTAATAACCCACCTAGCAAAAGCAAACAAGAATCCTTGCAATGAATTATTCAGCAGCAAATAAAGAATACATAATCCAGGTGCTACCACAATTAAATAGCACATAAAGGACCTTAAGTAAAGCATAAGAATACACAGTATAGCACACAACACAAATAGATTCCCTATTAGCAAATTGGCATATTTCTTTCAATAGAAAGGAAAGGGTTATTGCCTTGTATACATCATGTATACCTTGGGCGCTTTTAATACAGTTGCTTCACCTATCAAAAGAATAAAAAAAAAAGAAAGGAAAGGGTTATTCAGACACCATGGAATCAATCACATAGCACTGGAAATAATTCTTCCAAACATAATGTTCATAAAGGAAAATACCGAATCCACAAAAAACCAGCTTGACTATCCGATAATTTGCATTTTTTCTGGATTCACAAATTGCAAAAATCAAGTGCATCCATGAATGAGCTCATTCAGAAAAAACTTAAGTCTCCATTCATTGATAGTGGCAAACAAATTCAGGATTAGGAAATAAATCAATAATTCAGCCACGGGAAATTCAACAAGATGATGACAAACCATCCAAAACAACTCAGAAGCTCCAGAATTCATTGGAGAATTATTAGTAGAATATGCCCATAATCTATGAAAAGACATTAGGACATGTTCAAAAATAATTGAAGGACTCTTACATCTACCAATCCACACAACTAGTTCAACCACACCAGAAAACAACGAAACATTGCAATTGGCAACACAACATTTTGCAGAATGCACCGGCTTTCTTCCAAATTCAAGGCATAAAATGTTTACATAAAAAGAAACTGATTCGCGAAACTTCAATAATTACCATCCAAAAGAGGGGGGAAAAGACTAAATTGAAGAAAAGAACCTGTAAATGTTGACAACAAATTACATAACCGATCTATGCCCCTCACAAACAGGAGTCTCGTGGAAATTCTTGGCCGGGTACTTGGCCGTGACGACGCCAACCTCAAAGACCAAGTTATCGCCGGAGGAACGAATCCCAGTGATGGACCACCACTGGAAGAAAGCCCTAACCCTAATGCCGGCAAGGCTGGCGATGTGGCCATGGACAATCTTGCCGGAGATCTTGGGGGAGTAGGTGGCCAAGTAGTTGTCGGGAGGGAGCGTGAATTTGCAGGAGTAGCCGAGATTGACGGAAAATTCTCCAGAGGTCTGATTGATGGAGTAGTCTACGACGTTGGTGGGAAGAAGACCGACTGGAAAGCCGTAGTTGCTGAGTTCAGCGTGAGCGGCCGAAACATTGGAATCCAAAGTTTTAGAAGTAGGATTAGGGTCTGAAGAAGAATGGGGGAAGAGGATGAAGAAGATGAGGAGAGGAAGGATGGTGAGCGTCGCCATTGCGATAAGTTTGTTTTCGGAACTCCACACGATATACGTCAATGTCTTCTTCTTTCGGTATCTGTGTTCTTAACCCGCTAGACACTTGGACATCGAGGGTTGATTTCGCCGCAGCTGATTGTTGACGAAGTCACCGGTAAAACGACATCGTTTTCATATTTTTATTTTTTTCTATGATACTTAACTAAAATGGTTATACTGGGGAAAATTTTAGATTAAGATTATGAGCTCTGAAACATTCAAATATTGGGAAGGATTTTGGTGGCGGGCGTGGGTTACATGCACATGGCTGTCCCCACAAATAATACAATAATAAATATCTTAAGCAGCTTCATGTTGGACTGGATCATTTGGGCCATTTTAAATCAGGACCAAAATTTTGCATGCAAGCCCAATAGTGGGATTCTGGATAAATGTACTGCTATCAGTGAAAATAATTTTTAAAATGTCGTAGTTTGGAAAATAATTCTAATTCGACGGCACTTTTGAACACATAGGATGAAAAGTGGAAACCCATTTCCCCCCTTTCCATTTCCCTTCCAGCCCGTTTCTCTTCTCTCATCAAAACTCATTTTGTCATCTGCCCGAAAACCCATTATCCCGCACGCTGATCATGGGGTGAAGATCTTTGCCTCAACACCAATAGGAAGGAAGTGAAGTGCATATCTGAGAGACCATTGCCCCCGGTGTTTTCTATAAGTTTTGTGGTTATATTTGGTGGTGTGGTTGTGTTTGGTCACCAAGAAAGTGTGGGAAAGTTGGAAAAAAAATAAAGTTTTCGGGCTTTTTTTTACAATGAAACCGAGTAGACTAAAAATTATGGAGAAAAATTTTATTTTTTTTGTGGTTCGGCTTGTTGTGATTCTGTTTGGTTGCCAAGAAAGTGTGGAAAAGTTGAAAAAAAAATAATTTGCCAATATTTCCTACCAGTCCAGCCCGCGCATAGGATACAAAATCTGTCCAATTTTTTTTATAAAAAAACATAAGATGCTATTTGGTAATCATCTGATCATGATTTGCGGGGAAAGGTTGTGTTTTTTAGCCTGGCTCAAAAATTGTGGATTTAGGGTTCGTGAAATTTAAATCCAATGGCACAAAAGCAAAGAGACCCTAGAATAGGTCCAAAAAGCTTTTTTTTTTTTTTCGTTAAGGATTTTGCATGGATTTTCTCGGAAATCAAACAAGGATGAATTTTCCCAAAAATCGAATGGGGGATGGATTTTCTTGGGAATCAAACGGGGATTGCAAAAAAAAATAAAAATTCATTGATTATTTTTGTTTTTGTTTTTGAATTTTGTCTACTTCACTTGATACCAAATTTCATATTCTCATTGACATGGATGGTTCGTGTTGCCTCAAATTCAATTCTTGTCTAATAGTGAAGTTCGTCCATGTGAGGTTCAAGCACGGTTTTGGCAATGAAGAGTGAAGATCAGAATAGGGTTAATGGTAAACTAGAGACAAAAAGGATATTTAAGAGATATGGGGCCATCACTGAGAAGACCACACAAGAGAATAACATCACTGAAGGTCACTTGCATGAATGATGGATTAGAGCCTTTTTGTTTCCACACAAAGGCCTAGACAGTGGTCACTATCTGTTGCTTGAAATGATAATAGAAAGAGAATGAGAGAATCTTAAGGTAGAGAAATAAGCAGGTAGTAATAAACCACTGGATTTTCAGAAATTTAGTCATAATGCAGGCACTAGTTCATACCAGAAGACGAAAAACCAAATACTTACAACCCGGCTGCTTTCTTTAGCACTCCAAATTTACAATTTGATTATAAAGTAGTGATAGTTACAATATTGAACCTCCTTCCTCACTTTTCTGATATTACTTACTGTTAGCCCAAGGGTTCTCCTAATCGGGTTTTGATGATAACAAACCATGATTAAGTAACTAATTGGTTTAATGTTTAAAAATCTCAGGTATAAACTCGAAAATTCATCAAAGGAGCAAATGGATACAAGATCGAGATGCTTGGAAGACTTGAGATCATAGGAAATGAATGTAAGATGATAGCATGAGTGCACTTAGGATGTTCATACCTTTTCATGCATCTTAGAAAACTTGGTTTATTCTTTAAAACTTGATTTTCTTTAAAACCCGAGTTTTATCAAATATACCTTAGGCAAATTGATTCAAAATTGGCATATTAACTCACCTATAGACCTTGCCTAAGTATTAGAAAAGAAAGGAATCAAAAAATAGGTTTTTCGGGGCCAAAAAGGCTCAACCAGTTGAGGTTGTCCAGTCGAGGACCGGTCGAGGAAGGTTAAAAACCTTCTCTCTCTCCCAGTAGCCTTCTCTTCCCGGTCGAGGTGATTCCTTTACCGGTCGAGGTCTAGTCGAGCACCAGTCGAGGTCTGGTCGAGCACCGGTCGAGGTCCGGTTGAAGTACGGTAACCTGTCATGCATTAAATGCTCCAACGGCTAGTGAACCGATCGACCCCTAACTCGACCGGACGAGGTTGCCTTTTGCTGTTTTTGACTCCCGAGCTTAGAAACCTATAAATTGATAGCTCCTCTTCATTTATTGACAAGAGAACAATTGCATTCAAAGCCTACCTACCTGTTCTTGATCAAAAAGCTCTCATTTCTTTCTTAGTGCATCAAACCATCACTTGCATATTCTTAGTGCACTCTTGTAATTCATCCTAGCTTTCTCTTGTACTTGAGCCATCCTTAAGCTAGGTTGAGAATTCCATCTTTGTGTAAACTGAGTGTGAAAGCCTTCAAGTGGTTCAAATCTTGAAGAGATTGTGTAAAAGCCCATTGGAGTCGGAATCCAAGTGTAAGAAGATTGAAAGCTTGATTGAAGCTTCAAGTTAGTGGAACCCTCACTCGGTTAGGAGATTGAGGAGAGTGGACGTAGGCAAGAGAGTGGACGTAGGCAAGGGAGTGCCGAACCACTATAAAGCCGAATTTGAATTCTCTAACTTTATCTCTTTCCTTTATTTATTTTGTGCATATATTATTGTGTGGAAAAAGATTTTGAAAAACCCAATTCACCCTCCCTTTTGGGTATTTTCCTTAATTATTCATAGCCTTTGTTTTATCACTTATAAAAAATTTTATTACAACAACATGCAAGAATCATGAATTGATATTTGATCCGAAACACAGACTTGGATTCACCTCATGTTGAGATAAATAGACTTGAACAAATATGGGGAGACTTGGCCAAAGATATAAGCTTCTTTGACATAGTCTTCATCCAATTTTCCTAGTTCTAAAAAAAATAAAAATAAAAATTTGAACAATCACGGGTTGACCAGTAACACTCATTTCAATTAAGAACATTTGCTTCATAGTTTATTTTGGAAAGTTCATAAATTTGATAAGTGTACATTGATTATTAAATTATATAAAATATTATTTGATGATAATATTGTGATATGTGATTATAACATGTTTAATTTTAAAATCTATTTAATATTAAAATTATGATATATTTTTACTAATCAATTAAATGAAAAATTTTCATTCAATTATAAAATAGTTATAATTAATTTGTTATTTAAACCCTTTTTTTTTGTGGAAGGTGTCTCTTGAAGAGACACCTTTAGTATAATTCTATTTTTTGGGAATTGTAGAATGTCCCTTTTCAAAATTTGAAATTTTTCATTGAAAAATTGTAAAAAGTGTCTCTTCAAGAGACACTTTCAATATAAACCCAATTTTTTAAAAATTATGAAAGTCGTCCGAATATAATTATATTTTTTTTGGTAATTATAGAAGGTGTCTCTTCAAAAAACACCTTCAGCATTCAAGAGACACCTTTCACAATTCCCAAAAAATGTAATTATATTGAAGGTGTCTCTTCAAGAGACACCTTCCATTATTTTAAAAAAATTGGGTTTATACTGAAAGTGTTTTCATACACTGAAGAAAGACATCTTTAGCTTTAAAATCATTTCCACAAATTTTAATATATATATGGGATTTTGTGGAATTGTGGAAAGTGTCTTTTCAAGAGACACCTTTAATATAAATCTAATTTTTTGGAATTTTATAAGGCGTCTCTTGAAGAGACACCTTCACCTTTGACACATTTTGTATAGATTAAAATTTTTAGGAATTGTAGAAGGTGTCTCTTCAAGAGACATCTTTAACTTTAAAATTAAATTCACGAAACATTCAAATTTGTCAAATTGTGGAAGAGACACCTTTAATGCATATTGGATTTTTTGCCTTGTGAAAAGTATCTTATCAAGAGACACCTTTAATATAAATCCAATTTTCTGGAATGATAGAAGATGTCTCTTCAAGAGACATTTTTAACTTAAATTCAATTCTTTCATGATTTTAAAAATTGTGGAAGGTGTCTCTTCAAAAGATACCTTCCACGTGGTCAAAACTACCGTAAATCTATCAATATTTTCACAACTACCATTTTTTAATAATTATTTCTTAAAATTGCCGCAAAAGTTAAAAAAAGCCCCCCAATAGTGGATCTGAATCTTTTGGGCCCTGGTCCATGCTACCCAAAACCGTAACTTTTTTTTTTTTTTAAAGGGCCAAGCCCCTTATTGTAAAATTGTGAACTGGGCTTCATCTCTTCTTTATTTCTATATTTATTTTGATTAAAAGGCAAGGCTCCAAGAAGTATTTTACTTATAAGTTACTACTATTTTTTATTTTAAAATAAAAAAATAAAAAATATCAAGAGCCTGTTTGGCAGTAGTTTAGCAAATGCTTTTTGAAAAAAAAAAAAATAGGTGTTTGGCAAATTTCAAGGAAACACTTTCAAAAATAAAATAAAAAATAAAAAAATAGGAAGATTTTGTTTGACAATATTTTTTATTTTTTAAAAAAGCTTTTATTTTTTATTTTTAAAATAAAAATAAAATTTTGGAAGAGTCTGTTTAGCATTATTCTAGGAAACGCTTTTAATCAAAAAAGTGTTTTTGAAAAAAAAAAAAGAAAAAAGAGGTATTTAACAAATTTTAGGAAACACTTAAAAAAAAATATGAAAAATCACTTCTAATAGTAAAGAATTACTTATAGTGTTTTATGGAAAAACACGATAAATGATTATCCTAAAAATACTTTTAAAGAAGACACTTTAAATAGAAATAACATTAAACACACTTAGAGCACCTTCCTAAAATCATTGTCAAACACACTCTCAAAGTATATCTGATCAAACACTGTAACATTTTTTTATTTTACCATCGTGTTATACAAGTATTTTCACTACCTTTACATTAAAGTGAAAATCTCTTACTCTTTGATCTAAATTTGTATCTTATGATCCCTTTGTTCAACCATTAGTTTGGAGGCGACCATGGCACATTCTTGGAGCCACACAGATGTATTGTCACCCAAACAATATCTTGTCTGATAGTGATAAGCCTTTGAGCAAATGAAAATTATCATATGGTATGCTGGTATCAGATAGGAAATGGAGCCACAATGTTTATCAAACTTGCTAATACTTCAATTTTTTCATATACATTTCACCAAATAAAAGTACAATAATATAAGGGGTAGTTGCCAAGAGTTACATATGGTTCTAGTTCAAGCTTCACACAGAGAGACCTGAAAATTTGCTCTTTTTCTGTTTCAACACAAGATAGGACCTTGAAAATGTAGTAGTATATTGTTCAAATATAGGGTGAATAAATAGTAAAAAAGTATATATTTTTTCAATTTGGCCTTTGTGGGGGTGGCTAAAGCATTGAGATGGGTGTTTGTTTTCTCAAATCATGGGGTCTTCCAAAGCTCTGCAACCTTCACTTTAGAGACACTCTCCAACACTTCTAAGGGGACAATGTCTCCAACAACCACCACCATCTTGCTTTCTAGGTCCACTTGGTAGGAGGTCACTCCTGTTGAGAGAGAGAGATCAAAGGAGTACTTTGAAGCACAAACATTGAGAGCATGCTAACAGCAGAAACACACCCCAAAAGGGTTTACTAGGAGCATATAAAAAAATGGATTAAATGGGACATCAAAGTGTGGGGGAACCTTCCATGTGACCCAATGCATTATATGTGCCTTTTTTTTTCATGTGTTCTATATAACTTTTTGCCAGTAGGCCCATCACCCACATCATTGTGATAGTTTATTGTCTAAAAGGGTCCAACAACTGGCTAAAAACAAGTCCATTAGATTGAGAATTAGGATCAGTTCATTGGGTTCATCTTTTTGAATGGGGTATTGCTCATTGTCAAGCCAATTTCTGAGATATAAACATGGGGGAGTCGGTTTGATGTACACGCATAGAAGAGCTGAAAACTAATATAGTACTAGTATGTATATATGGAAAGTGAGGCAGGGACAAGTGAAGGCAATAGAGTTAATATTGAAAAGTGATGAGAGGATCATGGCATTTGACTCACCTTCCATCTTCGAGATATGCTTCTCAACTTTTCTTGCACAACCATTGCAGTGCATGGACACCCTTAGCACCACCATCTACATGATTCACCAAGAGAAAATTAGCTGAAAATTTGGCCAAGTTGTTGACTCATTCTGATAGATTCCCACAAAAGAAAAACTGATCTAACTTTCTAATCCACATCTCAAGCATATGAATCCACATGGTGAAGTTCCAAGCAACTCATTGACTTCAAAGGAAAAATGAATATACAGTCCAGTGAGCAAGTTATGGAGTCATCAGCTGGCCGACTATTGACTCTTTGAGCCTGAGGTTTCAAGTCTTCAAATATTTGTTCATAATCCAGCCATAGGCCCCAGATACAAATTTATATATGGAGGTTTTCTTCATGCTCATTTTGGAAAGGAAAAATCAGAAACAATAACAGCAATGCTAATCAATGAGTTGAAAGATAAGTAACCTCACCTTAGGCTTTAACTGAAAAGCCAGGGTCTGCTTCTCAGCAATAACATCCTTCAGTCTGACCAGCTGCCTATCATCATCACTGACAATCAATGGCTTTCTCTCAAACTCATCTTGGGCTTCCAAGGAGTTGATGCAGAAACAAGAGGTCGATCCCGAAGAAAGACAAAAACAATCTAACACCCTGCCAAAACTGAGTTTCCCCATCTCACTAGATCCTTACTTTCTTGCCCCCACAAGCACAATATTTTGAAGACACTCAGAGACACTCCTCACATAAGGATCCACAACCTGCCATACAACCACGAGCTGATATACTTTTGTAGAAACTCAAATCTGAAGCAAACTAGCTGAGGACATGTGAATTATCAAATAGGAGAGAGAGAAGCTAAAGGGCCTGTGTTTATTGGGAAAATGAAAAGCTTCATTGAAACCAGTAAGTGTATGAAAAGAAAAGAAGCCAAGGCCAAAATCTTTCTAGAGAGATCAAACTGGTCAAGGAAGATGTAGAAAGGGATTCAATAACCTGAAAAGGCACTCCTGACTGTAATGACTCAAGCTAGATTTTGTCATGTGAAGAACTACTAAAGATAGGAGCTAGGCATCTTAAATTGTAAAGGAGAGGACATTCGTGTGAGATTGGCAGCTCATTACAAATGGGCATCTCTCTCATGTGAGTATATGCTAGTTGAAGAAACACAACATGTCTTAAAAGCAAGTGAAGAAGCTATTTCATATGACTAAGAGGTGAAAGGCAAAGAAGCATAAGTCACACTCACCACTATAATGGAGGAACATCAAGCTTTAATGGCATGTGATGATGGGACTCAGCCTAAGCTGGAGAACAAAATGGTATTTAGTATTTACAGATGGATTTAGATAGCATTTCTTCTGATGTTTCACTTTAATTATGGTCATGATAGAGATTTATGACCATGAAAGTTCTCCCATTTAAGTATGAGATACAAAGAACCACTTCTGCAAAAACAAGAAATATTTTGTATCATAAACAAGTACTTTTAAAAACAGGGTCATGAAATATAAATACATTATTTGAAAAAGAAAAAAATACAATGATAGCGTCACATCCCATCCTTCTACCAGGGGCTTAAAGTCATACATGACAACATTCTTATAATTACATAAATGCCCTCAACTTATCATACCTGCCATGATTTTTTATGAGTAAAATAGTCATTCTGTGTGCCCTCCCACAAGGCATCTTCAGAACCTGGTGAGACCAAAAACATGCACATTTATTTTAAGGGGTAAGTAGTGGTGAATAGGATAATCATTGACGGACACTGAAGGAGTTGAAGCTGTTGAGGGCCTTGTCTTTGTCTTCCATATTATAGTAGAGGAAGGGGCAAGAGGACTTGAATTATTGGATGCAATGAGCCCTCAAGGGATTTTGAATTATTGGACGGTTGAATTTTTATTTTTATTTTGGCCAACCAATGGGTCTATTTCCTTACAGGCTGGTCCATGTGATGATGGTTCCACTCTGAATTCCAAATGGAGGGAGACAAAAGTAAAGAAAAAAAGTTAGTAGTGAAGTAACGTTAGACACGTGTGGATCACATGAGTCTTGCAACCCACAAGCAAAGCTGGGTTCCAAGTGTTGGATGAGGGTGAAGAACAGAATGGCGTTTGATCACACTTCAGAAAAGGCTAAGAATATGCTGTGGATACTGCACTACTTCGGTATTTGATATAAATAGATAGATGCACTGACAGCCTAGCAGTGACAAGAAAGGAACTCTCGTCTACATTCAAAAAATAAACGTAGAACAATGTTAAGCTCAATAGAATACTTATACTTACCTTATGGGCATGCATAAATACCCATAAATCTCAGGTGAAGTTCTCCTGGGCAATGAATAGAATACAAAGAGTGGGGCTCCCGACAAGCTGAAGAAGAAAACAGGTTAACAGGATTTTATACTAGCTTTATCTATTTGATGCATCACATGGTTGGAAGCATATCCAAGTCCCAAATTTATCGCGCCTGGAGCTATTGGGTTGGCTGCCACTCACTTGAAAGACAGCCAAAATTGAAAAATTATCCACCATCCTAATATCTTAAGTGATAAGGTACTTCTCAAAAATATTGGCAAACTGCAGGAACCGGGCTTCTGAATGCTTTAAAAACCAGACTTCTTATGCAGAAGTATTTAGTTGAATGGCATCCCTGGCAGTTTTTAAAAAAGTAAAGGAAATACCACAGCTGAAACACAACAAATTTGGACATGACCTTTGGTCCTAAGCAGCTTACAGCATAAGGGGATGATAGAAAGAGAATCTGAGAGAAAAACAGAATATACAAATATAATACAAAATGAGGATGAGAATGATGGAGACCAGGGTGCAACATCTAGAATATGTGGGGAGTTTAAAAGCAACAACTATGCAAATTGTTCTTTGTTTTTTATACTGGCCACTTTTCACTTTTGTTTTTCTTTCTAAATTTTCTTTTGGTAGACAAGAAGAAAACACCCTTTCATGCTCCATACGTTCTATTAGGTACATTTCTCAAAGAATTCATACAGTTTCTAACAAGCTTCTCTACAAACAAAAAAAAAAAAAAATCATGTTGTGAGTTCTCTGGTGCATTAGTCAAGGAATTGCCAATCAAGCTGCATTAACTCTTCTCCAATCAAGCATGGAACCTGCCAAACCAATAGCTCTTCTCCCATCATACAGCTGCAAGAACAAGCAAGGAAACCATGTTTTGGGTCTCAAAAAGAAAGAAGGAAAGGAAAATAAAATCCTGAAGTTGCTTAAAAATGAATTCCTTCTTAACCTATTTTCAGCTTTTCCTTGTCCTTTCCTCATTCTTTCCAAGATCCAAGCCTAGAGAAAGAGGGTTATACAATGACATATAGTGAAACAATATGTTGAGTACCAAAGGGAAAAGCCAAATACTACAGAATATTACACAAGAGCAACAATAATGAAGAAAATGTCTAGATTATTTCTCAGAAATTGCTCTCCAGGAAATTAAAGCACCAGTTTTATGGTGCAAATAGTTTCAAGAAAAAACCATGTAGCATGCCAGGAAATAAAATACTGTGCGAGGAACTGGAAGCTAAAAGTCCAATGATGGAAGCTCCATTTTTATTTTATTAAGTGTGACTTTTGGAGTTATGCCTTGTCCCTGTTTTAGAAACTGGAGTCAAGAATGAGGTCTAGTAATTGGGCACAAATATGCCCGTGTCCTCAGGGTTGATTTTGAGGGGAACTATCTGTCACCTGTGTTATGTCCCCAGAGAAGAGAACTGTTTTCTGTTAGCATTCAATTTGTGTTGGTTCTGCATGAATTTTGCCAATCAAAACCAACGCTTATCTCACAAATGTTTTAAACATTGATTTGAAATTTCGAATCCCTTGAAACAAGATTGTTTTTACTGTGCATATTTTATGCACTGGTTATCATACAGACGCTTCCCAACCCAAAATTAAAGCTAGATCATTCAGTGGCTTCCAAACTGGAGTCATAGGCAATTTCTGAATTTTTGTATTCTGCAAATTCTGAAACATGTCACTTTTAGACTATTTCAACATCACAACACACAAGTTTCTATGAAGCGAAGACAATAAGAGTGATGACAGCATCATAACGTCCATTCTAACATATCTGGATAAGGACGACTGACCAACCAAGGCAACAGTAACACAGAGAACGACCCATTTTCCCAACATACTCTGACCAAAGAGCACTCCAACAAGAGTGATATCATGTAACATGTGGTTCCTAAATAATTCAATAATCCAAAACATGCATAATTAATTTTGGAAAAGTAAGAAAAATAACCTAAGAACAGGAAAGCAAACCTACATATCTGGTGACATGTTACTGGCCAAAGCAACTAGAACAAAGACCGGAGATCATAAAGGGGATGGAAGGTCCGAACTATCAGAAATAAAGAGGATTCTAGAGATAACATGAGTATAATGTGAGTGTTGCATGCCATTGGAAGCTCTGTCACTACTTGTTCTGCAGTGACAGTACAAAAGAAAATCACAAATCACACAAGACCTGTTCGACAAATCATAGGCACAGAATTATTCAAGTCACAGTCCAAAAAATATCAACACCCAACCTGATGCATGAACAGACAAAACATGACTCAGTACAAGCCATGAAACATGATCTGTCTGAGCTCGCTATGGGTGTTTTCCTTCTCCAATCCACATAGTTCTCATTTAAAAACTTAAAATATATACACAGAGATTCTAAACCCAATTGCTTATCATATAAGAAATCTTATTTCAGGACTTCTATTTGTATTAAAAAAACTTCTATTTCTATGATAAGACCTCAATGTAAATTATCTTTACAATAAACTCTAAACAAAATAAATTGTAATCAAATGAAGCTGAAACAAAGTAGGAATTTCAGACATATGGTGAAGATATCAATTAGACTAACCTGGTTATTTAAGTACATTAATCCTTACCTATTCACTTTGCTTGTCAAAGTTCATCTTTGAATATCTGCACAAAAGACTAGTAAACCTCAGCCAAAGAGGGGGGCAAAGGAAAAAGACAGTTGAGGTGCAGCATGCAGGTGCTGGCACATGCACACGCATAGACAGTCAACTTGCCTGTGAGGTTTGAATTTTTGTTGCCAAACTTCATGTCCTGCAGGGACATCATATTAGTTAAAAATAGCTTTTTGCTGTAGTCCAAAGTGGAAAGTAACTAGTGCTTTGTGCATAACCAGGAGAACAATACTGCAAAACTAACCAGGTTCATCTGTAGGTATTCTGCCACCACTAGCCATGTTTGTGCCCGTTGCCTTGCTTAAAAGGAACTCAGACAACTGAGTTTCTTCTTTAAACACAAAACCGATAAAAGCACTACAACCAAGTATCTAGAAAGAGAGGAAATTTGACAGACAAGGGGCGACATGTTTTAAGATTCCGAGTCCAGCAACTACTGAGGATGATAGTGTAATTCCAAAAAGACCAATGAAGGCCTCACTTAAGATAGCATGAGAACTTTTATTTTTATTCACTATGTGCTTTGCAACAAATATCCATAAGTTATTTGACCAAAACCAATTCTCCAAAAAGCTAAGCAAGAGCAAGAGTAAGGTGAACTCCAGGACAGGAGTGGAGAAGTTTACATAACATTCCACAATATAAAAGCATTTAATAGTGAGAAAAGGAGTATTCCTCAAAACTATGTAATTTATAGATTATCAGGGAGGGAAGAAACAAAAAATGAAAACTTGCAAAGAGATAATTACAACAAGCTCACCCAGATACTCCAACAGGAGATGCTTGTCTCACTGGATGAGCAGCAATGTAGGGAGAACAACATGCAGCACCTAAACCTACCGTAGCAGCCACCAAAATTGGCAACATGGGGGTTTGACACCTGTCCCTTACCATGGAGATACAAGTGCATGCGTGTTGGTGGTGTAGGTAGAGGGAACCAAAGAAATAGCTCAGGTAACAATCACAACATGGTACAAAATCAATGCAGAAGCAACAAAATATCTGCACTCAACAAACCTTAAACCCAGTATATGGGATTGACTAAGAAGTCCAGTTTTCAACCAATTATATATGCAATTTAAAGTATAACAATACTTAAAGAGTGTCCTTAGTATAGTCAAATATCAAATTTAGCCAATTATGTCTGCACTATTAGAATTTTTTTAGGAAAAAACAAAGGAACGGGGAAATGGTTTGTGTGGATGATTGGTTGATGGAAAAGAAAAAAAAAACTTAACCATTCTCCTCTTGGTATTTGACCATTTGAACTGAGATCAACTAGAGAACTAAATAAAAGGAAGTGTTCAACAGCAGGGTAGACTTACATTGAGATAATCACATCAAACTATGTGCCTCTTTATAGAAATCACTAAAATCCTCCTTAAACTTTGTAAGCTCATATTATCAGGAAAAAAAAGAAGATCAAACTAAAAGGAAATCATGCAGGAAATAACTCCAATATTTGGACAGTGATAACATTTCAAAGGAACTCCTTTGATTTTTGCAGAAAGTTGCTAGGAGTTTGGGTGCTTTGACATTGACTACTCCATAAGCTGATCCATTGTTGTACCTTTTTTGGTAATCTTGAAACAGTGTAAGAACTCAAATTAACAAGCAATTATAACAACAAGAACTCAATCTCTAGGTTCACTTCCCTTGTTACAGAAAAATCAACGCCACCAACCATCAAACCATCCCTTCTCACAGAGGTATGCATGATTATTTCTATCTTTAATGGGAAAATCAGCTGGATCCAGTGTTCAGTTATTACGTATATTCAAAAGAGAAGCTTCCCCATGAGTATCACCATCCAGTATCTCTTCCAAATTCAGTCATTAATCAATCACAAATCCACCTTGCTGATCCGGACAACCTAGCTTTTGGGAGCATTTATAATCCTCAAGGAAAGAAGGAAAAAATTCTCGAAAAGTACACAAAAATAATGAGAAACAGAGCTTACCATGCTATATCAGAATTGCCAAAACCATGTTCGGATAGAGACGAATAACAAGTGAGACACGTACAAACAGGAGGAAATCCAAGACCACCATGATGCTGGTCACCAAATTGCATCACTACATGGCCAAAGATATAAACTCAAAGATGAAGAAGAGGCAGAAGAACTGTGTTATGATAAAAATGATGGTATCATAAGACGAAAATTTCCACTTCTAAAATTTCACGCCTTTAATGTAGATGTAATGGAGTGTCCGGGATGATGTCATGCAGATCCAAAGCCATATGATACACAAAAAGAAGAGTCCTCAAATTTTCCCAATTCAGGTAGAGATTGAAGCAGGATGAGGCCCAAGAGTGTTCGATAATACTAACTTGAGTAAATGAACGCAAACAAGTTGCCAATCATATCAAAATAAAGATATAAATTATAGTTTGTCATGCCTTTTAATAATAGTCATTTTAATAGACAGGGTTATTAATTGCTGGAACTACAGTAAACAATGACTAGTTGAGGAGTTAATTTGAAGCTAACCACTAGGTTTACTGACTTAAAAAATCAAACAATAATGTAAGAGCTACACTTAGCTAATTTGAATTGTGAATTATCAATAGTTTACAATATGTGAAAAGGCCCAAATTCCAATTAAATCCACCTATGATCCATTTCATCTAATTATAGTTGTTTGGCTAACTTATTAAGAATTTACCGGTAATTGGAAAATAAATACTTCTCTTCCGAACTGATTAATGCAGAAAGGTCATATGGACTCATGTGACAGGATCAGTTTCAAAATTAATGGTCTGCATTATGTTTTGAATTAAAAGGAGAGGTGATCAGCCAAGTCACCTGTATGAAAGAACAGTTAGTAGCAGATAAAATAAAAAAAAAGGTTGATGTTTTTGGTCATCAAAGAAACAATTAGAACCTAGGAATACTTCTAGCTTGGGTACAATTCTTTGCAATTCTTTTGTTATTCAAATGTATACTCTCTCTAATGATTTCCTTTCAATTTCTTGTGAGTTGGTCCTATGACAATAACTGTAATCACTATTAGTAATAGTAGAAGTACACCATATGTTGGGTTACTGGATAGTAGTTATAGTAACAGTAATAGTTGTGATATTGGAATAGTGATAGAAGTACACCAGAGAATTGGGTCTAGTTGTAGCGTTATGAGGCTAGCGGTGATAAGTAGTAGCAGTAGTACTAGTACTAGTACCCCAAGCATAACTGGGAATAGTAGTAATAGTGCGATAAAGCACTCGTGAAAACAGGAATTGCTGCTACCGATAGCAAGGGAAGTGTCAGTACTTCCAGTATAAGAAGGGAAGTGACATACAGATATACCTAACCTGGAAAATTTCCTGGGGTAGCAGGAAAGTTCTGACCGCCTCTTCTATATAGGTTACCCCTTTTATTTCCTTCGACAATGACTGTTCCTTTTCCATCCAATGCATGTTTTGATTTACCTCCTGGTAGAGATACCAATGCTCCAGATTCAGATGAATTCACTGCCAAGACTTCAGAAGAAGCTTGAGATCCAAACTCAGAATGCTGACTCGACTTCTGTACAGGACCCCATAAAGGAGGTTGAACTGTGCCTTGAAGGGGCCTTGGTTGAACAGAAGGATGCCATCCCTGTGGAGAAACTCTATTTACTTGCTTGGAAGATGCAGTTAATTGATGATGAGGCTCTGACCAGAAATAAACTCTTTACCTGATCCAAGGAAAGGGGAGATCCACCCGTATCAGTTGACAGGCTCACAGAAGAATGTGAAGGCAGATTGGTCAAACAATGTCCACCAACCGGATGAACAGACTTAAAGCGGAACGGATTGGGGTCAACAGGATGAGCTAAAGTGTTCCGTTGTTGAAAAACACCAGGTTTTGACACAGCAAAATTCTCGTCCAGCAATACAGACATCAGCTGACATCCACTGGTACCTCCAGGTTTTGCATCCCATTTCTGTGCGACAGAGAGATGACTGGTAGAACCATCTGGATAAAGCCAAGCAGAACTCGAACTTGATGCAGCAACACACTTCATACGGGCAAGCGGAACAGACTGTGAATCTGAAGTGTGTAATAATACTCTCTCTGAATTGGTGTTTGAAGTTGTTTCCAGGGACTGTCCAGACCTTGGAGGGCATAAAGAACAGATGGATTTGAAAATAAATTCCAATGAAAGAAGCATTGTAGAAAACCTTTTCATACCCAAGGAGTTCACTCACTGTTTGCTTTTTGTTGATGGGATTATATTTTTGCTCCTTGTTAGAGATTTATATCTTATAGGCCCTCTCCCTCTTACAACTTTTGATGATTTGTTCTGATTGTCAGAGTTTTCATGGGGTCTATACCTGGTTCCTTTCACATTGCCACTTCCATGGCCTTGACTCTTACTATTACCTTGAGAACGATCTGAACTAATCCTCCTTACCTGCATATTTAAAGAAAGTGCCATAATAGCTGTTCGGATATTGTTGCTCAAGTTTGAGAAATGACAAAAGATAAACCATTGTAATATGTTTTACACCACCACAAAACAAACTATTAGGAAATGGAGAACAATTATCAGTATGTAATAGGACTTCAATAAATACATTAGACTCCTGATGTTGCCTTTCCTGCTGCATCATCTCTTCAAACTTGTCATGGCCCCATTTCTGTTCATCTTTGGTCTCCCACAACTTACTTCCGCTAACAACACGCCTGAAGGAAACAAGAATCTCGTTCAACCATGATACAAACAGGAAAGCAAAAATGAAAAAGACCTCAAAAGTGGGTGCAGAGAGACTCTCTTCTGCAATCACAAAATTCAGGCATTTTATGCATTTTAAGACAGAACTTAGGCATCTATGTTGCCAGTAATCATTTTGATCTCCCAATTGATGACTATTTCTGCATAATTCTCCACTGCATGAGATCAACACAATTTCGTGCAAAAAGCAAACACTTTCACAAGTACAGCAATTTCCAAGGAAAATAACATAGCACCTTTCATATTGAAACATTTTTATTTTTCCACATGCAAATTTTTATTTTCACTGAATCCATTTGTTTCCAGACAAACTAGTCACCAAAATATTGGATATTTCGACCATGACTCTGCATTTAGAGATATCCAAAAGGAAGAAAGAAAGGGAAAGAAAAAATAGTTGTATAATTTTCCAGAATAAACCTTTTCCAGTGGTAAAATTTTATTTTCACTAACTGAATTTGTTTCGTCCAAAACTAGGCCCTCAAAAACTTTGAAAAATCAATTCAACTTTTGCAATCAAAATAAATAAAAAATCTATTTACAAGCGGAATCCTTTTCTTGAGAAACAATTTACGCGGGAAATTTTTTCCATCAAAACAAACAGAGACAGTGATTGCACCTTCATTCACACTGAATTGTTAAACAAACAAATAGATCCAAAGTACTTTCACGCATTTCACCCAAAAAAAACTCCTAATATTGAAAATCAAAACTAAAAAATACGTACCGGCGCCGACCACGACCACCTGTATCTCTGGACCGATCATCGTGCAAGTAGAAAGAGCCGAATTTCGGAACCAAGAACGGTTCCAAATTCATCTTCTCTTCGTTTCGCTTATCCTCACCGTGAAGCCCTGTCCGCTCCGCATCCGATTCCGGCAGCTCCACCAATACCTCAACCTCGTCCACTTCTTCCTCTTCTGTATATGATTCTTCATCATTATCAGACAGCTGTGCCTCACTGAGACCGTCAGATTCATTGCCGGAGCCAAAGCGGGCACTACGATCAACCGTGCGAGACCTTGCTCTGTCCTCGAATTCACTGCCATCGTCATCCTCGTCACTCGCTTCTCTCCTTCGCCTCGCCATTGGCAACATGGAGTCGTCTGAATCGTTCTCATTCAAAGCGTCTTCTTCCCCTTCCATGGTAGTTAGGGTTTCGATTCTGTCCGAAACGCGGGAAAGTCTCTCGAGTGTCGCCGTATCCCTTTATGTGGAAATGGCGCTGTATAACGGCTCTCGCTTAAAATAATTTTAATCTGAAAATTAATAACCTTTTCTGTCTGCGCTTAAGAGAAAGTCTATATAATATATCTTTGAAAATCCTTTGTATTAATGTAGCCCATTAGGAAAACAATAAGTAACTTACAAATGAACTCGAAAGATAATTTGAGACAATTTTCAAATAGTCTTCATCTTAATTCAAATTTACAAGATGAACTCAAAACTCTACCATATTACTTGGTTCCCTCACCTCCTTCGGTTAAGACTTCATACTTAATATTCATTATTTAATGATTTAGGTTGATTTTAAGTTAAATTATATTTGTTAATGTTATGAAGTGTCCCGAATTCCTAATTAGTATAGATTATTTTTATTTTTTGTAAAAAAGACTATAGAGAATATTTTAGGTTAATATATTATTGTAATATTAAACTTTCTTATAGAATAAAAAAAAAATTATTAGAAAGATCTCTATAAATATTCTAAATTATTAGGAAAAAAAATTTATGAGATGAAGATAGGACGGTAAAGATTATATGAGGTGGATAAAGATGTGAGGAATAATGAAAGGTACCCGGTGAAGTGAGAAGACTCGTGGTAGGGTAAGGATACGTAGAGTAGGGAAACTTGAGATATTTAAGGAACCCAATAGTTGTATTTAGTTATGTCCTTTGTAATGTTTTAGTTATATCATCTGTAATGTTTTCTCTTGTATAGTTAAATAATTATCTCTCATCCGTGGACATAGGCATGGTTGGTCAAACCATGTTAAAACCTCATATACCGTTTGTGTTGATTATTTTATTGTTGTGTTTTTTTATTAACGATATTTGCATCAAAGTTTTCGTCGACATAACAAATTGGTATTAGAGCATGTGTTGAAGATTTTTGGAAGAGCAAAAGATCACATAACTCACAAAATGAAGACAAAATGAATTTTTAGTGAAGGTGGAGTCGATTGCTCTCTCATAGTAATATGATACAAAAAAAGTTTGTATCATAGAGAGTTTGAAGATTGATTTCATGAAATTTGATCAAATGTGAAGATTGTTAGGAACAAAATGAATTTTTTGTGAAGGTGGAGTCGATTGCTCTCTAGTAGTAATATGATACAAAAAAAGTTTGTATCATAGAGAGTTTGAAGATTGACTTCATGAAATTTGATCAAAGGTGAAGATTTTTAGGAAGTGTCCCAAATTCTTAATTAGTATAGGTTCATTTTTTATTTTTTATTTGTAAAGAATATTATATATAATTTTTTAGGTTAATATATTATTGTAATGTTAGACTTCTTTGTAGAATAAGGAAGGTTGTTCAAAATATCTCTATACATATTATAGGTCATAAGGAGACAAAGTTATGAGATGAAAATGGACCTATAAAGACAATACAAGAGGGCTTGTGATAGGGTAGGGATACAAAGAGGGAGAAAACATAGAATGTTTTGGGCATGATTCTAAAAATCGGACCAAAATGGTCGGTCATAGTTATGGTCTGGTTCGATCAATTGGGTCGAAAAGTAGTCGGATTGGAAGCGAACTGTCCAATTCAACCATTTTTTTTTTTCCAACAATCCCTCCCATCAATAGAACCCGCCCCTACCACCACCACCTTCTTCCCATTTTTGGCACGTCCCTCTCCTTCCTTCCTTTCTTGATTTTTATTTTTTATTTTTTACCACATTTCATTATTATTTATTTTCTTTTATATATATATATATTTTTACTTTGTGATTTTAAACTTATGATTTTAATTTAAATTAATGAAATATTACAATTTTAAATAAATTTCTGATTTTAAAATAAGTTTTTGATTTAAAAATAAAATTTCAAATTTCAAACTTTAAATTAAAGTTATGATTTTAATTTTAATTTCTAATTTGAAACTATTTTTTATTTTAAATTTTTAAATAATATATAATTTATTATTTTTATTTTTATAATTATTTTAAATTTTAATAATTTATAAAATTATATATTTATAACCAGTGAACCATGAACCAATAACTTTTTCGATTCAATAACTGGTTCGATTTTGAAAACATTGGTTTCGAGAACCCAATAGTTGTATATGGTTATATCATCTGTAATGTTCTCTATTGTATAGTAAAATGATTTTTTTTCATCGATTAACGTATGCATGGTTGGTCGAATCACATTAAAAACTAGTATACCGTTTTTGTTAATTGTTTTATATTTGTATTTTTTTATTAATAATGTTTGTATTAACGTTTTTGTCGATGTAACAATTCATTTAAAACTTAATACTTAATTCTTGCTTTAAGTATTAAAGTTTTTTGATAAAATTAACTTATAACTTATTTTAAATCATCGAATTAGTATATTTATCCTCATAAATTATAATTAAGGTAAAAGGTAAAATAAATTGAATTAAAAAAGTAAAATGAAGATGTAGACTTAATAATAAGTTAATTGTTTTTACTTATTACTTAAATTTATTTTTTACTTTAAGTCATTCTATTAAATTATTTTACCAAACATGATAACAAAATTTGGAATGTAGGAGGAAGGGGTTGAAGAAAGATAAGTGTTTGGGTATCAAAACCCTTTAATAGATTTTAGATTTGTCAAACTATTAATGTTTTAATGTTGTATGAATAAAAGAAAGATATATGTAACCAAAATAAATAAATTACTTAAATGAAAATAATTTTTTTATGCTTTTTAAAAAATTTGTACTATTTTGGTTGATTATATGCTCTTTTCTATTTTAAATTTTTGCTAAAATAAAAATAAAGAATAATAATTATCAGAAGAAAATATTAATGATAGTAAAATTAATATTTACCGAATATATAAAATTAAGATATAATTTTTTTAAATTTAAATATTATTTTTATTAAAAAAAATCAATTTATGACAATAAAAAAAATAAACAAATACTAACAATTTGTTATATCCTTTAGAAAAAAAAAATTTAATTCTCTTATAGATATTGTTTTTTTTTTCTTTATAGACTTGGTCAATGGCTAATTATGATTGCAATAAAATTACAAAATTCTATCCAATTATTTTCTTTTTCTTTTTTCTAAATAATTAATCTATTTATATAGAATTATAGATAAGGATATTAATTTCAAAATTCAAATAATTATTTGAATTTAACATTTAAGTTTCTTTCTAATTTAAGACATACTTATTTTCTAATTATGACAGGTGTCACAAAATTAAGGCATACCATTTATTTCAATATTTATAAATACCTTCCTTTCATACTAGCTTGATACTTTTTGGAAGAAATTTATGATTAAAGTATGTTTTCTTTTTGTTTGAGTTTTACAAAAGTTAAAAATCTTATTTGAAATTATTTTAGTTTTCAAACTTCAACAAATAATAAAATATACTTATTTATTAAATAATAAAGAATAAATTAAATTAAGTAAGATGAATTAAATTAATAAAAATAATAATTAACTATTTTTTTTATTTAATATCTAAATTTTTTTATTCAAAATACTAATATTAGACATGTCATAATCCTTTTGATTTTAATATTTTTAATCAATAATAATATACTTGAGTTCATATTTGAATTTACTAATAAGAAAAAAAGAAAAAAAGATATTAATAAGAACAAATATAGAAAATAAATAAATAAATACTTTATTAATTTATTATAAAACTTATATTTAATTTTGATATAGATTGTCTATCATTAAATTATAATTGTTCTTTTCAAAGACAACAAATACAATTTATAGTGTTCTAACATTTTTTATATTTGAAATATAAAAATTTTCAAGTGTTAAAAAAAATTAGAAATACTTCTTAAAATAACCATTAAATGCAATTTTAATATTCTCTCTAATAAAGATATGATTTTAACCATCAATATAATTGTGCAATAAATATAAATATTTTAAAATAGAATATATTCAAACACGACCTTAAAATAGATGAAAATTATTATTTTTATATAATTTTTATCAAGTAATTAAAATAAAATTAAAAATAAAAAAAATGTTATTAGCTAGCTCTTTGTGGCTTACACACGGACCAAGCCTAATTGTAATTAAAAGTTGGGATTGTTTTGTATTTTCTAAAATTTTTGTGGTTATTACAATCCATTTTTTCATATATTATGTTTGATTCCAAAAAACTTAAAGGGAAATTGCCAAAGAAATTAAATAGAGAGAAAAAGAATAAGGAAAGAAAAAAAGAAGAAAAAAAATTAAAATCAATAAATTATTTTTATTTTAAACATATTTATCTTTTTTTCTCCTCCTTATAAAAATTTAATAATTAAAAATATATAAATTTTTAACTAATTTTATAACAAGAAAAGAAAAAAGTACAAAAAAAAGGAAAAAGAAAAAAGAAAAAATGAGTCAAAATAAAAAAATAAATTTTAATTTAATGAATAATTTTTACATGTTACTTCAAATTTAACTTAGTTTTCTTTTTCAATATAAAATTAAATAATTTAAAAATATATAAATTTCTAAATTTTTTTAATTATATTTGATTTTTTAGTATCTTTCGTGATGAAATCAAATATGAAAAAAAAAATATTTTTAACATTTTTGAAAAAACATTTCCTTTTTTTATATTTCTTTCTACCTTTTTCTCGTTTTTTTTTTCTTTTTGTTTGGTTTCAAAAAAATTGAACGTAAATGCCCAAAAAAAATAAAAAATTGAAATTAATAAATATTTTCATACCTTATTTTATTATACAAAATTTAAATAATTCACAAATATATACAATTTTAGTCAATTTTGATTTATTTTATTTATTTTATTTTTTTATTTAGTGAAATCAAATATTAGAATCATTTTAAAATTCCCTTTTCTTACTCTTAGGAAAAAAAAATTTGGAAATAAGTTTGAAAGTGCATTTATTTTCAATTTACCAACTTAAAAACTATATATTAGTTGTAGATTCCAAATAACCAATGAGTTGGCAAATTGGCAGTGGCACCAACGCAACCACTACAACATGGGCTTGGGACGGGGACTTTTCTCAATAGTACAGTAATTTAAAAAAGTTATTCTTCAATTACTGTAATGGAAGAAGTTATTACAAATATAGGGTAGTTTTTGCCACATAGGAGAGAGGAGAGAGGAGAGAGGAGAGAGGGTGAGAGAGAGGAGAGGAGAGAGGAAAGAGGAGAGAGGAAAGAGGAGATAGGAGAGAGGGTGAACGGGTAAAATTTTTTAAAAAAGGGAACTCGTCTCTTGAAGAGACGAGTTCCATGAAAAAAAATATATATATAATTTTTAAAAAATTTTCAAATTAAAAAAAAAAAAATTGGAACTAAAGGCTTGAGACGAGTTCCCATGGGAAAAATATATATTATTTATTTAAAATATATTATTTATTTTAAAAAAATCCCAAAAAAAATAAAAAATAAAATTTCTAAAGGGAACTCGTCTCCTCAAGAGACGAGTTCCTTGGGAAAAAAAATATTTTTTTAAAAAAATA